>NC_140584.1:842529376-843223538 GCF_964204655.1 Triturus cristatus | reverse complement strand
ATGCCTTTGATCTGTAACCTGTTTTGTATTCACTCCCCTCCTGCATTTTCTTGGGATTGCGTTTGCTCTTACTACCAGCTACGAGCTGGTGGTAGAAGTGAGTGCAAACCATGAGTGTGCGCTTTTTTGCTATCAAGGGTCACATTTATTAAAAAATCATGCAGCACAGCCAGCCACTTTGCTGCACTCTGCCGTGTGATAGGGAAAGGGCAGGAATGCCCTGTATTTAACAGTATGTGGTGCATTCTTGTCTTTTCCCTGCACTGGAGCACTGTGTGGAGCCTAGTGCCAATACCGGCACCCTTGTACCATGGTGCAAGGGTGCCTCCGTTGCAAGCAGGATTGTTTTTGTGCAGGAAGCGACACATTCCTGCACAAAACCGATCATGCGAGGCATTTTCCTCTTTCTATGTGTGCTATTCCGCAGAACACATAGAAAGGAAAAAACGAGGAGAAATAAAGATTTTTCTCCTCATTATGCCTCACCTGTAAATCTGACTTGATTGATTGACCTGGAGAGGCATAGCGTTTTGGTGCATTTCCAGGTCCAGCAGTAATGGTAAATCTGGGAATTCGCCAAAATTCTTGGGTGGATGTGTGTGAACACCCGCGCTCCACCCATGGTACGCCTCCTTGAGGCAGAGTAATGCAACGTAGTGATTTACACTGTGTTGCATTACTCTAGATTTATCGAGCTCCTCAGTGCTTACGTGGCCTTACTTGACTTGATAAATCTTAGTTGCGTCACCCTTGCATGGCACAAGTGTGACACAATTGCATGATAAATATGACCCCAAGTCTAAATTTGCGCCGCACTAAAAACGAGAGGAAACACCATCTTCGTACATTTTTGCCCTGCTTGGATATCTAAATATTTAATATTCCTCAAATCAGGCGCAAAAACTTGGCGATGACGCCGAATAAATATTAATCTTGCCAGGTAGTTTTGCGCAACGCTTATCTCCAACATCTATAAATGTCTCTGAGTATCCCGCAGGCCGCGACACACTACTCTGTTGCACAGCACTGCATCCACACAAATCCGGTGGGTGCATCAGAGTTCTCTCTTCGCTAATGCAGATGCCTGACTATTGGACGCAGCAGACAAGAAGGGAAAAGCTCTTTCTAACGGTTAAAAATAGTTTCTCTCCATAAAGCGCGGCCCCAGTGTGATCGGATCCATCCTGAAAGTGCTTTTCCGCGCTCGGCGCGGCGCGCGCCAGTACAGCCATTCCTCTCCATAGAGCTGGACAGTGTGTACTTTTGTCAAGGCCACAGCGTCGATCAATAGGAGGACGTCATCAGAACGACAGGCCAGCGCGCGCTCTCTGTTCATCCTGTAACCCAACTCCTTGACTTCCCGGCACGAGGCGCTGCTTTGTGTTCAACACCAGGAATATTTACCTAACTGAACGATAACCCTTTGACCTGCATGTCATCACAGGCCTGCACACGCGTATGCACCGCAGCTCAAAACACATAAACCTCACCAGCTACGTCATGAGCAACACACACCACAAAAGGCTCCACCGACAGACACCACACAAAGGAGAGGCCACAGAAATGTAGCCACACACACCCTACACAAAAACCTCACAGACATCTCACTATCACCGATGTATTGTATGGCCACATTTATATAGAGCTTCATACCACTATACGAGATGTCAAAGCGTAGTTTCAGGTGGTTAGCAGCCCAAATAGGGAAGTGTAAGGCTGGCATAAGGCTGTACTTGTTTTGATCTTATGTAGGAAGCAAGAAGCATTTTGGTGTCATGCATGAGTAATCCATATAGAACATGGGCAAGGTAGAGATGATGTCAATGAGTAAAAATGATGGCCAATGGACAACAATGAGAGGTGGTGACATGAGCAGGAGCCATGCAGCTTTTTAAACACAAGGATAGCGCCTCCTGCTGTACAAATACAACTCATGAGCGAGGAAAGAGGATGCAGATCAAGGTTGGCAATGTGAGCAGCGACTATCCTATCATTAAAAGGTCCGTATTTCAACGACTCCTGCTAGCCAAACAAAGACATTTAGAGCAAGTATTTGTGCCGCTAAACTCCTAATGAGGTCCTAAATAGTATGATACAGTGTTTTATTAATCACCTGGTGGTGGTCGTCATCTGTCAACACATGTACAACCCTTTGTAGCAGTCGCAAACAGGAAATTAGGCCCCTTTGAGACTGCTAAAAAGGGTTGTGATATGTACAAACAATATTCTGCTAGTCGGTAACCTGTTACCGACTCGCAAAATAGGGTTTGTGAGTCACTATTAGGAAGGGGCGTGCCAAGGGCGTCCCTTCCTAATAGTGAGTTGCACTAGTATGTATGATTGTTTTGCGATGGCGAATGCGGTCGCAAAACAATCGCAGTTACCAGTAACTTCAAGTAGGTGGTAAATCAGTCACAAATGGGAAGGGGTCCATGGTGGTCTGCTGTCCCCAGCAGGCCATCATCCCTGTGATATGTGAGATTACTAAGGGGTCGCAAATTGCAACCCACCTCATTCATATTAATGAGGTAGGTCTTTAGCGACCCCCAAAATGAATCGCAAACAATATCTAAGACACTGTTGTACATTCCATTTTGCGAGTCACAAAAATGTACAATTTGCGACTCACAAATTGGAATGGTCCTACATCTGGCCCTAAGGGCCTGATTATGGGTTTGGTGGAGCAAAGGACCACCAAACCCACGGAGGCGGTGTTCACCGGTGGTCCTACCGCCCTATTACAGATAGGGAGGTCGGACCTCCATGGGGCTGATTATGGATCCCTGGTGGACTTGCAGTGGTCGGAGGCCCCTTATTTGCTGGTGGTGCCACTGCGACACCGCCAAGCTTATTAGGAGTTTCCTCACTACCACAGTTTTCATGGCGGTGAGGGCCCCCGTTTGCTTCTGTGCCAGGGGATGCATGCAGGGGTGCACATGGTGCCCCCCCTGTATGCATGCACCCCCAGTTCCTGCAGGGCATTGCCATGGGCCCACCAAAGAACCGCCAACAAAAAGTCATGACCTGGGGGGAATTTGGCAGTGCGAGTCGGTCCCGCTCCCGCACTGCCAAACTCATAATAAGGCCCAACGCATTTTGCCATGAAACTATGATAAAACCATATATTAAAGAAAAACACTCCTGAATAAGTCCTTGCTGCTTTCCTCTTTTCAGATAGTTTTGGAGTACTCACATAATGACAGATAAGGAAAATGAAACCCTAGGGAAAACTTATTTACCCAAGATCAAGCAACCTGTTTAAATAGGAAAACTGAAATTTAAATAAAAGACTGTTTGCTACAGTATATTGGTGGTAGACTGTGATTGAACGTTGTCCCATTCAGGGTGATGTCCCAAGTGTGTTGTGTTTTTTTTTGGGAATGACTTTAACTGGACTGCATTAAGGACAGCAGTAGTTTATTGTATTTAGTTATTGCAACACGTTACAATTATACCAGCAAAAGTTTATGTAAAGGCAGTAAAACTACATTTCAGTAATTGCAACAAGAAGTTGCAACAAGTGTTCTTTTTAGGTTTTTTAGCCTAACATAATTAACATGTGAAAATCTAATAACAGTGAAAGAATTTATCGTCACTTTTCCTATGTTTTAAAAGTTTCTGCATATTAATTAGAAACGCAACATCTTTTGGCAAATTTGAGTATCAGAACTTGAATAACAATAAATAAAATCCTCTCTGGGTGTTCAAAAGTTAAAGTTGCAGAATTCCCTTATTCTAATATTCCCTTAAAGGCTTTGGGCATTGGTCTGCTTGTTCTGGGAAACTTCACTGCAGTTTTTAACATTTATCCTCATTAGCATTTCTAGAGGTAAATGTGCTTATAAAGTTGCCATCTGTGCTGAAGCTCCTCCCTCTCATATACACTTCTAATACAAACACTGGGCCTTCACAGAATGACCTCATCAGGCCACTCAAGGCTCCCCAGTGTGAAAAATGTAAGCACACTGCCATATGTTAGTGTGACGATAGTGCTGCAGCCACGTTTTCTTGCTCATGCTAACTTTGCCTACAAATGTGCCTATTTCTTAGACTTTGATGTGTTGAACCTCGGGACCTGAGATGAGAAATTTGCAAACCAGCTTGCTCAGCCAAAACATTTTTAACCTTTGTTACTTGTTACGGCAATCTATTCATTTGCATGGGCCCAGACAGGCACCTGTTTTTATTCTTGGTGAAAATTTAGTCACATGATTGATACTAGAAACTGTGTGTAGTGTTTATTTGGGACTTGACTTCCTTCAGGGAACTTAACTCCATTGCTGATGTATGAGGATTCTCCTGTCAGTAATTATATATAAACATATATAAATATACAAATATATATATATATATCAAAAACAGGTGCCCTCTGCACAGAAGCGCACTCGAGACAGCGCCGGTTTGTGGTAACCTTTATCCTGGAAAGAGCAGGATACATGGCGTGAGTCAATATGTCCAGTTGCTGCTTAAAATCACGACGCGTTTCGGGCGGAACGCCCTTCTTCCTGGTGCTCAACAGCATCACTCAGCATCACGCAGCTGTTCCATTCGGACCAATTTCCTGCCCACAGCTGGAACATATCGGTGGGGCCCATCCAGGGCTTAATTCCATCCATTTGGCAGCAAGAAGATTGTGGCAATGGGATTGACACGCACTGCAGGTCCCAGAATGCACCTGGGGCGGACCTCTTATATGATCGGCCTATCTGTGGGCAGGAAATTGGTCCGAATGGAACAGCTGCGTGATGCTGAGTGGGCGTTCCGCCCGAAACGCGTCGTGATTTTAAGCAGCAACTGGACATATTGACTCACGCTATGTATCCTGCTCTTTCCAGAATAAAGGTTACCACAAACCGGCGCTGTCTCGAGTGCGCTTCTGTGCAGAGGACACCTGTTTTTTGATGTTATTCGCGGCCGCCCAGCCGTGGGAAGAGGCACCACCCCTAGGATTGTGAAAAGGGGGCCGGAGGACTGGGTATTTACCGGGTTCTATGGAGCAGCGTTTGGGTGTATTACGAGCTGGAACGTATCAGTGGGGCCCATCCAGGGCTTAATTCCATCCATTTGGCAGCAAGAAGATTGTGGCAATGAGATTGACACGCACTGCAGGTCCCAGAATGCATCTGGGGCGAACCTCCTATATGATCGGCCCATCTGTGGGCAGGAAATTGGTCCGAATGGAACAGCTGCGTGATGCTGAGTGTTGCTGTTGAGCACCAGGAAGAAGGGCGTTCCGCCCGAAACACGTCGTGATTTTAAGCAGCAACTGGACATATTGACTCACGCTATGTATCCTGCTCTTTCCAGAATAAAGGTTACCACAAACCGGCGCTGTCTCAAGTGCGCTTCTGTGCAGAGGACACCTGTTTTTTTATGTTATTCGCGGCCGCCCAGCCGCGGGAAGAGGCACCACCCCTAGGATTGTGAAAAGGGGGCCGGAGGACTGGGTATTTACCGGGTTCTATGGAGCAGCGTTTGGGTGTATTACGAGCTGGAACATATCGGTGGGGCCCATCCAGGGCTTAATTCCATCCATTTGGCAGCAAGAAGATTGTGGCAATGGGATTGACACGCCCTGCAGGTCCCAGAATGCATCTGGGGCGGACCTCCTATATGATCGGCCCATCTGTGGGCAGGAAATTGGTCCGAATGGAACAGCTGCGTGATGCTGAGTGTTGCTGGTAAGCACCAGGAAGAAGGGCGTTCCGCCCGAAACGCGTCGTGATTTTAAGCAGCAACTGGACATATTGACTCACGCTATGTATCCTGCTCTTTCCAGAATAAAGGTTACCACAAACCGGCGCTGTCTCGAGTGCGCTTCTGTGCAGAAGGCACCTGTTTTTTGATGTTATTCGCGGCCGCCCAGCCGCGGGAAGAGGCACCACCCCTAGGATTGTGAAAAGGGGGCCGGAGGACTGGGTATTTACCGGGTTCTATGGAGCAGCGTTTGGGTGTATTACGAGCTGGAACATATCGGTGGGGCCCATCCAGGGCTTAATTCCATCCATTTGGCAGCAAGAAGATTGTGGCAATGGGATTGACACGCACTGCAGGTCCCAGAATGCATCTGGGGCAGACCTCCTATATGATCGGCCCATCTGTGGGCAGGAAATTGGTCCGAATGGAACAGCTGCGTGATGCTGAGTGTTGCTGTTGAGCACCAGGAAGAAGGGCGTTCTGCCCGAAACGCGTCGTGATTTTAAGCAGCAACTGGACATATTGACTCACGCTATGTATCCTGCTCTTTCCAGAATAAAGGTTACCACAAACCGGCGCTGTCTCGAGTGCGCTTCTGTGCAGAGGGCACCTGTTTTTTGATATATATATATATATATATACACATATATATATTATCTACTGGCGGTCGCCAGTAGATAGTTATAGTTAGGACCGTGTTTCCATAGGAAATCTTAAAATTCTATTTTGAATAACTTTGGCGCCGTTTGACGAATCTTCGCGAAATTTTCAAAACTAATGGGGCGCTACGCTCCGCTCCTACCCTGAAAGTCTCGGGGTGATTCGTCAAGCGGGGGCTGAGAAAAAGGGGGGGTCCCAAAACACGTTTTCCCCATGCATTTTTCGATAGGGACTTTAGTCGCAGCTACAGCCCGAACGGCTGAACAGAATTACGTGAAATTTGGCAGAGAGGTAGCCATAAGGTCCGTTTGGTGCCTTTTGCAGGTTTGGTGTAAATCTGTTTAGTATTTTCTGAGAAAATAGCATTTAAATCAATATATATATCTGTACGCACGCTCGGTGCGCGCTGGGTGCGCGCACTCGGCAGTCCGCGAGCGCACTTCTGATTGGTTGTTACATCTTAGTAAACATTCGAATCGGTCGAAACCAGGAAGTGTCGGCCGCCATTTTGTCTCTCGCATTGAGAGGGGGGTGAAACAGAAAGGAGAAAAACATGTAAAGGGGGCAGGCTGGACAGTTCCTGCCCCCCTAGCAGGGGTCAACAGGTCCCATGCGGTCCCCCAAGAGTAATTAAAACATTTTAATTTTTTTATGTAAAATCGGCGAGTGCGCGTAGGGTGCGCGCACTATTGAAATAAAAAAAATATCCACTAGGTTCGCGCAGCGTGCGCGCACCCCAAAAATATCCCCCCAAAAAATTGCAATATCATTCACCCCGTGTGCGCAAGCTGCGCTTAGCGCCGCTTGCGTGCATGGCATAGCAAATGAAACAAATTTATGGCAAAACCCTTAAAAATCATGTGCATCATGTATACTCCGTGTGCAGACGGTGCGCGAAGCGCACCGCGCGTACATGGCCTAAAACGCGTAACGTGGGCACGCGGTGCGCGTAGCGCACCGCGTGCCCACCGTGCGTGCACGGTGCGCAATGTGCACCGTGCGCGCAAAGTGCACCGTGCGTGCACGGCACTAACTGCGTGAAGTGGGCACGCGGTGCGCGAAGCGCACCGCGTGCCCACCGTGCGTGCACGGCACGAACGGCGTAAAGTAACTTAGCATTTAAAAAACCGTACAAATTCACTGAAAAAACCATAGGTTTCACACACGTTATAGTTAGGAATTAGCATTTAAAAAACCTTGCAAATTCACTTAAAAAACCATAGGTTTCACACATGTTATAGTTAGCTGGGCATTTTCCTCGTAAAAAACCAATGAAATTCCCCTGTTATAGTTAGTGCAGGCTACTATAACTCACGCGACCGTAATCCGCTGATGATGACGTCAGATATTACATCACTGATGACATATGTGTCTTTCTGAAAAAAAAAAAAAATTATATGTATAGCTAAAAAAAAAGGAAGAAGACATGGCTATATAAATGTGTAAATACAGTGATGTAATATCTGACGTCATCATCAGCGGATTACGGTCGCGTGAGTTATAGTAGCCTGCACTAACTATAACAGGGGAATTTCATTGGTTTTTTACGAGGAAAATGCCCAGCTAACTATAACATGTGTGAAACCTATGGTTTTTTAAGTGAATATATATATGTATATATAAATATATAAATAACCTACTGGCGGTTGCCAGTAGGTAGTTATAGTTAGGACCTCGTTTCTATTAAAAAGTGTTTTTTGTTTTCCCAATAACTTTGGCACCGGTTGACGAATCTTCGCAAAATTTTCAAAACTAGTGGGGCGCTCCTGTCAGCTCCTGTCTTGAAAGCTTTCGGGTAAATCGTCAAGCGGGGGAAGAGAAAAAAGGGGTTCCCAAAATGCGTTTTCCTATGTTGTTTTCCATAGAAAACTTTAGACAAAGCTACAGCCGGAACTGCTCAACGGAATTACACCAAATTTGGCAAAAAGGTAGCCCTTGGTTCAGAAAGAGCCCTTTTTGTTAAATGGTGCAAATCTGTTCAGTAGTTCCAGAGAAATTAGAAAAAGAAAAATGTTCAATATCTGAGGCTGCGGCGGATTCACGAACCCTCCCAGGCACGAGCTTCACTTTGCCAACACTCCAAACCAGGAAGTGTTGGCAGCAATCTTGTGACTCGGTAGAACCGAGTCACAAGAAAACAGTAAAACAACAGTTAAAAAACAAGAAAAGGGGGCAGGGTAGAAACACACTGACCCCTAGGCCTGCTCTGGGGGTCCCACTAGGCTCCCCAGGGCCCAAAAAAGCATTTTTTTTTAAATGGAAGAATTTGCATTGTACTTAAGCCCCCGGGTGGGCCAGGTCCCAGGGGCATGAGTAAATGAGTTGCGGCCACCTCCCCTGGGCTTCATTTATGAGTTGCGGGGGCACGCAGCCCCCACACAGTCCCGGGGACCACCACCTCCCCGGCTCTTAATTTAATAAAAAGAAAATGTGGGGGGCTCGATCACCCACACATGCTGCGGGGACCACCATCTTCCTGGGGCTTTTCAAATGTAATGCGGGGGCACTTGGCCCCCCCGTAGCTCCAGGGACCGCCACCTCCCCGGGGCTCAGTTTAAAAAAAATAAACAAATGTTTGGGGAGGGCATGATATTACAAGTGTGCAAACACACCCCCTGGCGCATTGTAAATTGGGGAATTAAGTCCCCTTAAATGAAGGGCCCCTAGGGGCCCACCAGGTACCTCCAGGAAGCACCACAGAGCTGTGTTGCAGAGAGGTGGTCCGGATCCATGCCCCTTTTTACACCTCTCTGCAACGCAGCTCTGTGGCGCTTACTGGAGGTACCAGGTGGGCTAGTTGGCCCCCAGGGACCCTGAGGATTCAAGGGGGCATAATACCCCAACTTACAACATGCCAGAGGGCGCGTTTGCACAGTGGTGCAGGGAGGGGGCGGGGCCTGATATTACAAGTGTGCAAACACACCCCCTGGCGCATTGTAAATTGGGGGATTAAGTCCCCTTGAATCCTGAGGGTCCCTGGGGGCCAACGAGCCCACCAGGTACCTCCAGTAAGCGCCACAGAGCTGCATTGCAGAAAGGTGGTCCAAGGCCACGCCCCTTTTTACACCACTCTGCAAACGCGGCTTCTGGTGCACTACTGGTGGGGTGATGAGGTCCTCTTGTGTCCTGAGGATCTCAGGACACAAGTGGACTTCATCGTCCGAGCAGCAGTGCACCAGAAGCCGTGTTTGCAGCATGGTGTAAAAAGGGGCGTGGCCTAGTAACACCTCTCTGCAACGCAGCTCTATGGCGCTTACTGGAGGTACCTGGTGGGCTACTTGGCCACCAGGCACCTTCAGGATTGAAGGGGACTTAATAGGGATGTTATAGTTCGGAATTAGCATTTATAAAACCTTAGAAATTAGCTAAATAAAACATAGGTTAGAGGCACATTATAATTAGAAATTTTCATTTAAAAAACCATTGAAATTCACTGAAAAAACCATAGGTTACAGGGACGTTATATTTAGAAATTAGCATTTACAAAAAACATTGAAATTCACTGAAAAAACCATAGGTTTCAGGCATGTTATAGTTAGAAAATAGCATTTAAAAAACCTTAGAAATTCACTGAAAAAACCAGTGAATTTGCAAGGTTTTTTAAATGCTAATTCCTAACTATAACGTGTGTGAAACCTATGGTTTTTTCAGTGAATATATATATATATATTATATACACACACTCACACAGTGTATAAAGGAACTGGGTGGTATGGGTGGCCTAGGGTTTTGGGGTAGGGAAGGGTATAGGGTAGTAAGGGTGTTTTAGGTTTAGGAGTGGGCAACGGCGGTTTCAGCTAGAGGGCATCGGGGCTCTACCCACTTTACTTTCACCCCAAGGGCATGTCAAAATAAAAGCACTGTGTTCAAATATAACTCTTTTTTTTTAAATAAAACGTGCACACACTTTTTGCTGGCTGGCTGAAGGGCTGATGCACCCTGCAACTCACCGTGCTTGCTTCCATGACAGACAGAGATGCATTACTTAAAGTACTGCCCCTGGGCGCGCACAGAGGTCTAGAGTATTTCCCAGGCTGACACTCTCAGAGTCCTGTGGCCTGTGAGGTCATCAGCTCGGCAAAGACATAGCTTTGTGGACCAGTCTCCACTCCCTGATGCCGTGGGAGTAAAATTAGCCCCGGGCATTTTACAATGAAGCCCTGTATCTTTGGAGCTTCCCCTCAAACAGGAAGTGGAGAGGACGGTCAACCCACCCTTTCCCAGCTCATCACAGGGCGAGGTGGGCCCTGCCCTGTGAAGTGTTAGGAAAGGGTGTAGTTAAAGCTGCAGGCAGCCAGGAGGACAAGAAATCGAATCTGCACAGTTTGTCTTCATGAATTTTGAAGACACATTTCGTAGACTCGAGGTTTCTGCTTTCTGTGCTGCAGTTATTTCAGGACGCAATTTTTAGGTCCGGCATAGTCGTGGCTTGGAGCGAAGGTGTGCATTACAGATGTTATGTGTAGTCTCAGATTAAAAAAACGTTCCTCGCTTGTAACTTCACTCCAGTCAGTCCAGACTCTCAGCTCCCAACCCGGTGAGTGGATTAGCAGCTAAATAGAAAAAAACTTTGCAGCTGGGGAAATGAGAAAGTGACTCACTCGGGCATGGGGGGGTATTCGTTTGAGGCAAAACAAACAATTCAAGCAAAGGTCACTGCTGTGGTATGAGGATCTCAGAAAAATGTATAATTGTATTGTATTTGGCTGTTGGGCACATCGTCTTGATACTTTCTTTTTAGGATCGGGAGGGAGGAATTTTTATTGTATAAATGTTTGAAATACAGGGAGGAAAGTATTTGCAATTGTTTAGAGTTCAATATGGAGTGCTATTTTAAGTGGTTCATGTTGTCCTTGTAAAAAATTATCCAGTGAGGTGTCTTTGTGAAAACTGTTATGACTGGCATGCTTCATTTACGGGGAGAGCATGTGACTACTGCCAGAGCTGCCGACTTTGGAGTGGGGAACCAGGATCGCGTCCCGGTCTTAGCTCAACATCTTGTGAATCTGGAAAAATAATTTATTCTCACCATGCTTATAGCTGAATGTGTCCTTGTTTAGTGTAACTGGTGCTCATGTAAAGTGCACCAATACCTTCAGTCGAGTTTGTGCTATATAAAAGCTGCATAAAATCCCTAAAAAAATATAGGGTGAGAATGTCAGAGCTGACGCATTTACTGTTCATTTTTCACCACATCCAGATAGTCCTTCACAACTGATTTGAGGGTCATACAACTAGATCTAAACTCTGGAAGGCACCGAATGAATTAGCTTTGCGGAGGTTCCTCCTCTTTTTGAGCAAATAACTGTTGTGTTCAGTTTCTCCACAAAGTAGCTTTGATTAATCATGAAATTAATTTACACATCTCTGTTGAAGCTTATACCTATGCCACACGCAGTGCCGAGCATGCAGGATAGTTTTCTTTTCAACATGCACTGCCATCTCAGAAGGATGGTGGTACCTAGCTGTTTAAACAGTCACCACCTTAAAAATGCCCAAAGTGGGTAGGGTAGCCCTGGGAACTATACCCCACTGGTTACGGCATGCCCAGGAGCCATTCTCACCTACAAGCTCATGACAGACAAAAATGTGGCACCTCCATGCATCCTCTTCAGAACACTCCTGGACCTGAGGTAAATCAGAAGAGGACTAAATCTGCAGTCTGTGACCTGAGAAGTGTTCTGATGGACTGGTCCAGCTCTATTTTGTACCCAGGACATAGAAGTGGACTCTGAGGTTCATAAGGCTACCACCAGTTAAAGCTACAGTGACACAAAAAGCTATAAATGCGTTTTCCTGTAAAACCCAGTTGACCAATGGCAACTGTACCTTGGCTAGACCCTGCTGTTTGGCCATTGCCTGACATCCTTTGAGTTGTTAAGTACCTTCACTGAGGTTCTGCGGGGGCTTTAAAAGTGTACTCCTGTAGTGGATTGGAACTTTAAGGCCTAAAGTCATAAGGTAAAATCTTTAACCAGGATGAACCTGGTTCGTGTATCTGACCTGCGCTTCATTGCGGTCAGGGTCAATTTGCACCTAGAGCCCGGTTTACCGTAACCTATGATTATCATTAGCACCTAATGCTTTTTGACGCTACTCCTACTTAATACTTTAAAATTCATATCTCCGGTTCCCTTTATTAGATTTCTGTCACTTTGTTTTCATTTTGTTTATTGCATTTTAATCTGTTCTAGTTTGCTTTGGAGTTTTTATTATTTTGCATATCGACTTTATTACTGTTTTGGTGTTGCATAAATACTTTTCACATTGCACTAAATTGAAACTGTCTGTTCAGTGTCATAACTACCAGGGGGTTGAGCTCAGCTTAATTTAATGACTTTGAGGGTTCATCCTGACAAGGGCTGTGATTATTCCTTCAGGTGAGTAGTAACCTGCCCCAAATAATAGCACCATTTTACAAATAGCAACTATGGGACTTAAATAAACATTAAAGTATGTAACATACAGCTATATACAAATTATACCATTTGAGTATAATCTGTGCAATACAAGCTCTCTTTTTTAGCAGAAGCAACTGCTCAATCAATTCGTTCATCTCAATCAAGTCATGTAGGGAGGAGGATCAGCATGTGGGCAGAGCCCTTAGCTCAGTAATTCTTCTTAAAGCTCTTTTAGAAGAATCCCATAGGGTTTGGAAGACCTGAGAATTCAAGCAGACTTAAAATTATTATGGACGAAATGAGAGTCAAATTCACTGAGTAATAAAATAAAATACACACATTTCACCTCAGTCTTTTTTCCTTTGCTTATAATATAATCTCTATTGTTCGGTTCTAAATACGTCCTACCGAACTGCCTCATTCACAGTACCCAACGCGTTGATAACACTGCAGCCAGGATTTGTTTAAAATCCAATGAGCACATCCCGCAGTTCCTGAATGTCCTATATTGGCTGTTACTTTATCAAAAATTATCAATCAAAACCATATGCATTACCAACAGGTCAGTTCTCAAAACTGGCAGAGAGTCGCACCTGTGTTCTTTGGAGCACTTAGAAGCATCATAAGTGCAGTATGTTCCACTCTCTAAAACAAAGGTATAGTTATTATTATCCAATCTAGCTTCTTATTAAACCACACTGCCTTTGTCATTTTATTATTTTGTGTGGGAGTGTGTGAAGTTGCAAAATCAGTGGACTCTCAACTTCAATTTAAAAACCAAGGGGCATATTATCAAAAACGGCGTTAAAAATTATCGCCGGTTTAGCAGCAGAAAAATGCCGCTAAAGCGGCGATAATGGGCTTGATAATATGCCCTGGAGAATTCCAACAGAAGTCCATGTTCTGGTGTGAACATGGGCTTCTATTGGAATTCTCCAGGGCATATTATCAAGCCCATAATCGCCGCTTTAGCGGCAGTTTTCTGCCGCTAAACCGGCGATAATTTTAACGCCGTTCTTGATAATATGCCCCCAAGGGGCAGATTTACAAGCCCCTTGCGTCACTTTTCCCATGTTAAAAGTGACACAAACATAGCGCAAGGGGCTTGTAAATCTGCCCCCAAAATGTTTGAGAGCTTTGCAAAGCCCCAGAAGTTTTCTTTTTTTTTTCTAATAAAAAAGATGGACAGCATCAGCGGAGGGGGATGGCGGGGTTGGGGAGGCAGGGGGAGTTTGGCTGGTGCCATTCAGTAAAAGGCCACCATCGGTTTCTAAGAGTTGGCTTGATCACTGAATACCAGATGGCACCGACTTGAACCCCAGCCTCACCATTGCTGGTACTTTCCTGTGCTGTACAGCCCTGTCTGCACGCACTATGGACAGTTCCACCAGCACCACCTTACCTCCACGCACTACAAGGTTTCCTACTGCCATCCTCCCTGGACTCTTAGCGCAGTAGGGCCTGGTCTTCACGATTCCCTGCTCCAGGATGTTTCACATACATGACATTCTGAACCTAGGAGTGGTAATAGGGGAAGAAGAATAGGGCTACATAGGGCTACATCTATATGTCTAACTCACAATTTATGTTAGCTATCCAACAACAACAACAACTTCCCTCGTCCACCCCCCTTGATTAAATCACAATTTGGATGGGGGTTGAATAGGTGGGCAGAAATTCCTCTGTGGCCATCTCTACCGCTTGGGCCTGTTGGGGTCTGGGGCCTTACACAACAGTAAAAGTAGGCTGGGGGCGTCAGATCGCAGTAGGCACTGCTGGCCTGAGGTTTTGGCAGAAGCGCTATTATGATAAACAGCAATAATGTCAATTACTATTTTCCTTTGGATCTGGGGGTTCTGGAGCAAAGATCCAGTATATCAAGGCACGCGGGATGTGATAGAGCCACCGGACCCCGGTTTTTATTCATGGACGTCATTTGGGGGAGTCAGGGGTCACAGCTGCGACCTCTAGCATGCTCCCTGCTTCTCCTGGCCTTTTCTTTACGACCTCTGCCATCAGAAGAGACAACATGCTTGCCTCCTCTGAGGCCAGGGCAGTGGCGCTCGCTGCACACCAAAGGTGGGGGAGGTGGGAAGGGGTAGAGGATGGGTGGGGGGGATTGAGGTTAAAAATAAAATATAAAAAAACCTTACCTCTTACTGTCAGGGCGCCAACGGGCATCTTAGTGCTTCACTCCCGGTAGCCTCTGGGAAGGCACAGGCTGCCCAGCCAAGCCAGACACTGCTCTCATGCTATGAGAGCCACACCACGATTGGTCTGAGAGTCCTACTCAGCAGGTCAAAGAATGGCTGGGATCCTGCGTCTTTTCTACAACTCAGTTGTAAACACAGCCGGGTTGGAGAAATAAAAGTGCGCATGTCTGTTTGACCAATCTGAGACAGCCAGCCAAACTTACATGCGCACTTCTAAGTGCCTAATCCTACGTGTTATGGCCCGGCCCCACCCTCCACGCATGCATGCATGCACACACGGTCAGCCAGAGCCTGTCACAGAAAAATAAAATGATATTATTTTAATATAATTTTATTTTACTGTGACAGACTCTGACCAGTGGGGCAACGCTTCTGGGCCATGAGTCGGAAAGGAAGTGCCAGGAGTAGCAGTGAGCATGCTAGGGGTTGCAGCTGCGACCCCTGACTACCACCAAATGACATCCATCCTTCTATTCATGGAGGACCTGTCACAACCTGTTAACTTGAGTCATGGATTTTGTTGCATACAGCCTGATTCTTACAAGGGTGTCTGCATTCACAACATCTGCAACAGGTTTATCTAGCACACTGCTGCCAAGTTATCACTTTGCTGTTTTGTGGCATTTCCATGAATTCAATTGACGCAGGGATGACATTCTACTGTCAAGCATGTGACACTTAGGGTCTGATTACGAGTCTGGCATGGTGGTGGCAGTCCAGCCACTGCCGCACTGGCTGTCCGACTGCCCCATTACAATTACGGGGGTCAGACTGCCCTGGGACCGCCGATGTTGCCAGGGAAGTGCCATTTCCTGGAGGTGGTGCGGCAGTCAGATGCCGCAATATGCTTGGCATAGCATGTGCCCCCCTGTGTGCATGTACAACAGTTTCTGCATGGCATGGACTTTTCAGTCCATACCGTATAGGAACCATGTGAAGCATTTCGATTGCGGTGCCTTTTCCAAAGGCACCATGGTCTTTAAAAGAGGCACCGCCCTGGGAATGCCATGCCGTCCATCCGCCAGACTACAAATAATTTGTAATTTGGCAGGTAGGTTGCGGCAAGTCTCGGTCGTGCAGGGGCACGGCGGTGGAGTACAGGCCAGCCTTACACCGTCAAAACTCGTAATTGGGCCCTCAGAGTGACACTTTCTGACAAGTGTTTGAGTTCCTCTCTGTGGGTTTTCTATTGCTGCAACCAGACATATCATACAACAAAGAACATACGCCTAAAACAAGCCAAACCTATTTGTGTTGCCAATGCATGTAAACAGTATCAAATCTATGAGTAATAACAATGATTTTGCTATGAATAAATAGAATGGAAATGTTCAAATTCTCTAAATATTAGTACATTTAATATTACTCGGTGTATGGACCTCTGTCTCTCTTCCACTCTCTCTGCCTCCCCGACCCTCTCCCCTCTTAAGATAACGCATTTCCTTTTCTTGAGTTTGGTGCTGTCAGTATTTCAGCAGTGTACCTTCTCCATACAAAATTATAATTTGAATTGCCAAATTTGACTGCAGTTTGGTTGAACATGTATCAAACATCTTTATGACCCAGCCATGGCCAATTTGAGAAACTCTTATTGACTTCAGTAAAAGTAAACCATTTAGCAGGGTCTGGGCCGAATTCCAGGGCAACTCCTCCACCCTGGCCCAACTCATAATATGTGCCTGGAGCCGCACAGGAAGCATGCAGGCTATTGATTTTGTCTAATCCCACATAGCTACAGTGCCTGTTTGCGCACAATTATGCATGGAATTAGCATTTAGTGCAGTGATGGGGACACCAGCACTAAAACGCGTTAGTCTAACCCCTGAAGCATGGTACTTGGCAGGGCTGCTAGCACTGATTTCCTCAACTACAGTAGGTAGTTACTGCACGAGCCTCGCCTGGGTGGGGGAGACATTACCAGGAATCTAGTGCATCCCTTCCTATTCTCTCTTGAACCCACTTCATTTTGTTTGACCCTTCTCCTCACCCTCGCAGCCTTCTACAAGCCATGGACATATATGGCTGGCATACTGGCACTCTTCATATACTCTGCAACAATTACATAGCTTTAGAATTCTCTGCTTATGGTGGGTGTGCTAAACAAATCAGAAACTTTGGTAGGGCTGGGACCCAAAACGTCTACAGGCCTCTATTATGTTTGAGATCCCTGAAGCTGCTCGTAATTAAGAGAACTACGCTAGTAAAAGTAAAAACGCAGGGTCTGATTCACAAAGTTAACTTACACTTTGGAGTAATGAAAACTTTTAATTAAGTGCGCTACATTTTTGCTATTTACAAATGCCAAGTGTAAATTTACTCCAAAAATGTAACTTCATGTCGCCACCAAATTAAAGGGCCTGGGGACGATTCACAAACTGCAAGGGCTATTCACAAAGGTAACTTACACTTTTGAGTGATTTACTGATGTAATTTATTCTTACACTTTTCAGATACTTTACACTTGGATTCTGTGCATATCCAAAAGTAGTATAGTTACTCATAGGCGTAAATTACACAAAAGTGTAAGTTACATTGGTGAATCAGCTAGCCTGCCAATGACAGCATCATGCAGACAGGGCAGTACTGCTCCTGACCTTATGGCAGGGCCGAGAGGCAGTCAAGCTGCAGCGAAGCTGACCAGATTTTCAAAAACGAAAACCAGGACACAGTGTGTTGTATTAATTGCCAGATGACTAGACACACATCAAATAAATCAAATAAATTGTATGTTTAGAATGTGCTAAACGTACTGCTTACCAGTGTGATCCAATATTTGAGGGATTTGAACAGCTAAGAAAGAAGCAGTCTCTTTCCTGATGGGTTCTTGCTTCTCAGAGAATACGGAGAATTTTGTCCCATTTTAAAGAAAACAATTTTGCGCAGTCCTCTCTTTTGGATAAGCTGATAACTAAATATTCCCTATACTGCCCCCAACTCACCTTTGAGTCCCATCTTTTTGAGCCTTGATAATTATAGGTTTATTATATAGTTCTTCTTGGTGCACTGCTGCCTTTTCTAAGTGCTGTAAATGACAGATGTTACTGCTACTCATTTGACCGTAGAAGGATGGGAGGCTGGGTTGGCCATGCTGGATTGTGGACTTGAGACCTGCAGTTATCAACTGCAAGTGTTAACTCACTGGACCTTCTTACTGCCTCTGCTTGCGATAGCTCATGGGGCATATATAAGAGAGGGGGTAACAGGGAATTGAGGTTACGCCAATGCGAGGCACGTTGGATTTCTAGACTACGTGCAGTTGAACTCGGTATTAATGTTGATCACGAATTACACTACTTTTTGGATATATGAATAGAAGTTATCTGTGGTACATCTAAGTTCTCTCTGTTTTTGCCATTCAACCTTATGTCATCTGGCCTGGACCATCTGTTTCAATATAGAACTGATGACTGACCAAAATAACAATGACAATACCATGTGATATGTATGTAATAATACATGATACTGGGGTATTCTATAATGAAGGCTTGTATTGCTTTTCTGTCTACACACTGGGTATTAGTAAGATAGTACACTCTGTTATTGTTTCTTTCTTCAAAACTTTTTATTTGTAATAAGTGTGTGTTTATGCTGCTGGTTTTGTAACAATTGTTTTGGACCATGACATCGACATCTGATCCTATTGTTATTATTATTCTGTATTCAGATTTATGAAAAGTGTTATAGGTTTTATTATGATCACTCATGGTTGACCACTGCAGTCTGTATTATGATATCTCTTTTTCTCCTTTTCTTGAAGGATTTTCATGATATGCCCATTTTCTCCTCTGGGACGTTTTGGTTCTACTATACACTTAATCTTAAATATAGGTAGTTTCCCCTTCTTTTAAATATCAATTTCTCTTCTTTTCCTTTTTTGGTTATTTCATTGGTTGTTCTTTGCGATCTGTTTGACGACGTCTGATGTCGTTTTGATATACATTCTTGCGTATTGCATTACGACTCAAGTTGTGTGTTTACTGGATCGTGTCTGTCTTGACGATCCATTTTTTCTCATGATCGAGATATTTTTAACATAATGGATTTTTAGTAATCTGAAATTTATTTTTGTAATTATTTTTGTAACTTAACACTATATGTTTTCAATATAATTGGAGTTTCTTTATGTCCAGCACCCTTTCAAGATGGCGACTCCTACAATACACGTTTCGTGTGAGAGTCCGTTTTCTAACTAATTATTAGTGACGTAGACGCTGGGGCCAGTCCGTATATATCTGGGATTATCATGGCGCCCGCTTACTCGCACTCGACTTTAAAAACATATCGGAGTACTCTCCTTCACCAGGTATGATATTTGGACTTTAGATTGGTTCGTTTTCGTTACTCTTGTTTAGTTGTCTCGCTTTGATTTGGAGTTTCCCATTATCGGTAATGCGACTTAATGTGCTCTGATTTTGTGAACACTTGCTTACCTAATAACGAGATACTGTCATTTTATTCAATGACGAATTACTGGGTCCCAGATAGAGGGCACCCTACATCCGAATAACGAAACACTGTTGTTCATGGCCCGTATAGGACTGTTTATGGTAGTATTAAGTATGTTCCCTTTGGGTTATTGACGACAACATTATTTTCACTTCTTGTTCACAGACTTTTTACTGTTTCGCTGACTACATACATTGACTGGGATATACTCCTGAAGTCATACTAGAGGTAACTTCTACTATTTAGATTTGTACCTGATGTACTTTGCCTCAAGATAAGCTCCATGTAGCCTAGTTTATTAGAGGCATTACTCTGAATGGGTTTCTCAACATAATCGTGGAATGTCTTTGAAATTTCTTGAGAAGCCTATCTGCATATATGGTTGCTCTTTAAATATGCTGTACCAATATTAGTCTTTATTATTATTTATATTTTCAGATATTTGTTTCGGTTTTAAACATCACTATTGCTGAATCATGACTGAATTATTTTTGCTATCTGTGACGACGACCTTTTGTACCACACGCTATTAAGCAAATTATACATCTTTTATGGTGAGTGTTATTTGCTACTCACATTTAGTTTGTGTTTTGTTTTTGGATATCTTATATACTCTACTTATTCAAGATCCACCTGACTATGGGGTATTGGAGTCGTCATTCTTAGAATCCCTATATATAGTCGGATCATTTAATCTGTTACTGTGTCGTTTAGACATTATGAGTGTCACATTATTGTGGGGGTTTTACAATTTGGGTCTGTGACGTGTTTCTGAGACCCCTGGCCTTTCTCTTTTTCCTCTTTCCGGTTCATATTCTTATGGTCTACACTATTATATATATCTTATGTACTTTTGAATGCACTACTGAATCCATAGTGTTTCTCACAAGGTGATGATCTTATTTTCATTTTCATTTTTCTGGGTCTTTCTGTGCTAATGCGTGAACACTTACTCTTTGGTGATGTTGTGAACTAGTTTTTTATATGATTAATAACAATACACTGTCTTATTAGTTTATCTTTTGTTATTATTTTGTAGCCCTGAGGAAGTCGTTTGGGCTACTTGCCCTTAGACGAAACACGTGTTGGCTGCAAACATCCTTGGTCTGTTTGTGATATATGATGCAAATCCTATGAAGGGAGATCTTAACAACCAAGATAATACAGACGAGCATCTCTATATCCATGGATTGGACTCTATTTTCATTTAATTGTTATTCTCATTTTGGACACTGAATTTCTCTTGCTCGGGAAGGATCTTTTGTTCTTGCATTTATCTTCAGTTGCTCTGTGCAACGGAGGATTTTGGGACTCTAAGTGGCTGCTTCCCTTTCGTTCCCTGGAGCATCTTGTCTATCCACTTTTGCATTTTAATGAATATTGATTTATGCGCAAATGTAACCTAGCCACGTCTCTAGGCTTTATCATATTTAAGAGAAGACTTGCGTCGCGCTTGCACCACACAACACAATGCAAGTGCGACGCAAGCCCAAAATGAAATTTATGAAGCCACACAAGGCCACCTTGTGTGGCCCTTCATAAATCTGGAGTAACGCGACACAGCACAAGTCACTGCGTTGCTTTACTTGGGAAACAACCTTTACAACGCGGACATTACACCGCGAAACCTTTACAATGCGGTTGTTACAACGACCGCGTTGTTACAACGCAGTACCATTAAAACGCAAGTTGTTACAACAACTTCCTCTAGATAGCGCTCTAAACTAAGGAATAGTATAATTTACTATTCCAACACCTTCCCTACTGTTGCACGCACTGGAGTTGGAATAGTAAATGATACTATTCCTAAGTCCAGCACACCATCTAGAGCAAGTTGTTGTAACGACTTGCGTTGTAATGGTACTGCGTTGTAACAACGCGGTCGTTTTTATGACCGCGTTGTAAAAGCACGCGATGTAATGACACTCGTTGTAAAGAGTATTCGCATTACTCTTGTCAAGGAAGTCGTTCCATGGGTGTTGCGGGGGTGTTCCCAAGCAACTCCCATGGTTTTTGATGCATTCACAGATTCACCAAAAGTGATAGACTTGGGAATGTGCTCAAAAGATACACCTTCCCCGGTGAGGCATAAAAAGCAGAAATATCTTTATTTCTCCTTGTTACGTCCTGTATCTATGTGTGCTGCATCCTGCAGGACACATAGAAAGAAGAAAATGCCTCAAGGGGGTGTTTTGTGCAGGAAGGTGCTGCAGCACAATCTAATAAATATACCCTCAGTGTTAAGGAAGAGATAAGAGAGTGAAGAGCTTTCGGAAATGGAGACACAATCAAATGAGAGTGAAACAACTTAGAGGAAAAAGATGAAAAAATGTGTGATGAACTGAAGCAACAGTAGAGAGGGAGGAAATGAGAATAGTAGAAGGACTAGCAGCTGTATATGGGAGACCACAGATGAGTGAACCAGTGGAGAAAGGTGAGAAAACCAAGGGATGGCGAGGAAAGAGTACTAAAGAAGGGGGAAGGACAAGATGCACACACTGAAGGAGGAAGGTACAAGGTTATTCCTTTCTACTTGTTTTCTGCATCCCTCATCGTTTATTACAAGTTTCGCACTGAGCTCAACTCAGACACAGTGTCGCTTTTGATTGTGAATGTTGGGGAAACTGTGGTATATGGCAAAAACCTTCAAGCACCCTTTTTTGTCATTATATCAAACCGTTTTCATCAATGTATTGCAAATTGAATCTGGGTGACCCCCTCAGTATAACCAATTGGCTCTAATACCCACATCATTCTTGGATTACTCTATTGCGCAGATGTGGCATCTGCAAGTGCTTTACATGTTTATCTCTTTCTGCCTGGGTTGGCTGTATATGGCACCCCTCTGATTGCAATCAATGTCAATGTTTACATAATTTCTGCCTCATTTGCCACTGCTGTTCTAAGCTGTCAGAAACCCTTATTTTCACCCTTCCTCCTCAGCCTACCCTCTCTTTAAGTGACTCTAAACAATTGCTGTCCACCTACTCAACTCCTCAGTTCTTTGAAGGGTATCTACAGTCCCCTCGCTAAGGAGTTGAAGAACATTGGGGGCCATGGCCCACTCTGTTACAGGGCATGAATGCATGGTGTGACCCAAGGTACTGTTTCTTCAGCTTTTGGCTTCTGTGGACACACACTTAATCATTACTGGAACCCCGGGGATCACCACTGAATCCTTATTGAATTATGGGACACCTCCACTGAGTCATTACTGGAATCCGGGAAACCCATCCTATGCAATTTTGATCCGCAAAAACAATACACAAACATACCGAAACAAGCATTCATCACACAAATACACACATTCTGAAATATGTTTTTTAATTCACACAAAACAATTTAAAAAGAAATCTTTATTTTAAAGGGGACGGTTGGAGCTTTTCTATTTTCAATTAAGGCCAATCCATTGTCTATACTATATTCTGTTTGATGCAATTGCACTGCTCTCACGAACCAATCTGAGGATATCAACTTAATTTTTAGGTTCCAGTTTCAAATTCATTTACAAGATGTTTCAAAATTTTCAATTTACATTTAGATTTTTCATTTATATTCATTTTATTAATCTTTTAATATTAATGAATTTTCTAAGCAGTCGTCGACCCCCTGAGTAGGTTACGTGGGCCCTCAGGCGTCCCCGAAGCACAGGTTTACAACCGCTGGCCTTTGGGGAAGAGCTCTGCTGAGACTTTGCAGACGGGGACAAGACTACCATGAAATACCTAGTGGCTCACCTCACGTGCCCTCTTCTCATGTGAGAGGGCAGGGTACGTGACATTTACTTATTCAATATGTTACCTGTTGGACCCTGCCCTTTTTGCAGGGTCATCCCTAAACTTTTTGCCTTCCTCCTGTATTTTTTCTGACCTGTTGTTGGCTGTTTTATGACTCTGGGCACCTTACCACTGCTGACCAGTGCTAAGGTGCATATGCTCTCCCTATGGTAAAATGTTGATGTTCATTGGATTCCATGATTGGCTTATTTGGTTTATTATCAGCCCCTAGTAAAGTGCACCAGGAGTGCCAGGGCTTGTAAATGCAAATGCTGCTGGTGGGCTTGCAGCACTGGTTGTGCCACCCACAGAAGCGGCCTAGTAAAATGTGTCTAGGGTCTGCCATTGCAGAACCTGCGTGCAGTCTGGTACTGTTGCGCTGATTGCGCAAGTGCACCTACTTGCCAGTCCCCAAACCTTCACTTAACTACATAATAGTCACCCCTCTGGTAGGCCCAAGGGCAGGGTGCATTGTAGGTATAAGGTAGGACATGCCCTGATGTGTGTGGCATGTCCTAATAGTGAATTACAGCCATTTTCGTTTTTCACTATTGAAGGCTACCTGCTCTCCATCGGCCAGAATGGGCTGCTGGAATTACTACACGCTGTAATCCCAGTGGACTCATAGAGCATAGTAGAAAGTCAAGTTTAGTATGCCTGAACTCAGAATAATAAAATACTTCTTTTAGTAAAGTTTATTTTAATATCCTGTGTTTGTAAATACTACTTTTAGAAAGTTAGTATTTACTGACCTGGCCATTTCAGTCCGCCTCTGCTGTGTGTGTGTGTGCTGCCTAGTTTCAGTGGGGAGCAGGGCTGGGGAATTCCAGGAGACAGGCTGGCTGCCAGGTGGTGAGTAGAGAGATTAGACCAGGATGGGTGGGAGGAGTACACCTTGACTCTGAATAGACCTGTGCTCTGCCACCACAATGCCGGCTCAGCCCCCTGTGGAGCGGCTGATGTCTCTGCCCTGCTGCTGAAAGGAAAGAGCAGAGTCACCACAACAAAGTGCTCCAAAACCGGACTGAGCCAGGCCCAGGCCCCCTGGCGACAAAGAACAAAAGAATTGCTGTATAAAAGAAGGAGCCCTGCTCCTAAGAAATCAGATCCTGTTTGCGCCTTAGAAGAAACTCTGCCTGAAGAGAAGGACCTGGGAAAGCTGCATGGAGGAGTACTGTCTCTAAGCCTGAGAGACTGGCCTGTGGTGGGTGCCTTGCTGCTGGAAGGAGAGGAAAAGACTGAAGAAAAGACTTTTATTCAACTTGTGCTTTACAAACAATCTCCAAGGGCTTGCTTGTGAACTTGCCCCCTGAACTGCGCCCCAGGAACAGTGGGCGCTACCTTTCCCCTGGAAGAAGAGGAAGCTGCTGTGGGTGACCCTGCAACGCTGACCCCAGAGAACCTGTGTGCCCCATCTCACTGAGCACCGCGACTTCTGGCTGCCCGGGCTGCTGTGAGCACCGTGAAAACCAGCCCGCCTGGTCTGATCAAAGCAAGCATCTGCCCCCTCGAGCCGTAGCTCACAAAGTGAGGAGAGACGACTGGTGTCCAAGCGCCGAGCCTCTGCGACCCTGCGCCGCCGAGACCACTGTGAGGACCCAAAGCACCTTGTTCGTCATCTGGCCGAAGCCGACAGCGCTGCGCCGCTGAGGATTACCCCTGAGCTGCCCCTCCTGCTTCTGACCCCTTCGTTGTGTGCTGAGACGTCCCCGAGCGCCCCACGAAGCATCGCCGTCCGCTGAAGAGCCGGGACTGCAACGCGACGTGGGACGCCCTTTACGGGACTGCTGAGGCCGCCACGAACATTGCCCCCAAAGAACCAGGTACTGTGTGTTGAAGCGCCCCTGTACGAAGCTTCCTTCGCTTTGTACGGGTTTTGTACGGTGCCAGCGTCGCGCTACGTCACTCACACGTGAAGCGTGAGCTTTGGTACGGTTCGTACCAGCTGTGCGAAGCGTCCCAACGAAGGTACGGTCCGTACCAGTGAAAATATATAGGCGTTGCTCACGCGGGAAGCGTGAGGTTCGGCAAGAGGCGTACTGGACTTGTACGACGCGTACCTACAAGGGTACGGTCCGTACGTCTTCAGTCCAGCGTACGCGTGCTCACGCGTGAAGCGTGAGAAACGGCACGATGCGCCTAAAACATCGTACAAAACGTACCGAAGGCGCTACGAAGCGCACAGACCCCAAAAGAAGCCTATTTTAACCTGAAAAGTACCTTTTAAGAACTGTGGACTCTTTTAAAAAGTATTGCAAGTAACTGGAACCCCATTTGGAGTAAAGAACTGTATTTTTGAAAGCCTGCTTAAAGAAACCTTTTATATAAAGAGTATATTTTTACAAAAGTACAGCCTTGTGTCTCTGTGTGGTGGGTTGGTGGTTATTGTGTGGTACATCTTGATTGCTTAACCTAATGCCCTCTGGAACCTAGCCTGACTGCTCGCGCCACGTTACCTTGAGGGTGAGCAGGGGTTATTTTCGCAGAGTAATCCTTCGCCCTGACTTAGAGGAAAGGGTCCCTGCTTGTCGCAAGTGCATACCTGCGCCAACCAGAGACCCCGGATTCTAACATTACCAATGTTTTGATCCTAGCTAAATGACTGCTATAGGATTTCCACATCTGCAATTGTGAGGCTTGCGTGCATTGTTTTTTCTCTATGCTTTCCTTGCATGGGACAACTCATTAACCAAAAGGTTATTTTCAGTAGAGCATTTCACATAGAGCCAACACAGCGCAGAAATGTCTAAACAAACACACTAAAATCAGTCCATCTCCCCTCGAGTTAATATGAACTTCCAGAACATATACATCAAAATCTGCTATATTTTCTCTTGGTCTTAAATTCAACAGTACACATTAGACACGCCCAATGAAGCAGCATCTGTGCAACAAGACAACCAAGCCGTATAGGTGACTAAGAGTTACCACCTCAACTTCACTGATCAAACACATTAGACTCATCCCCTGGCACTATGCCAAACACAACACCGCTGCATTACAACAGCACTCTATATCAGCTGACTAACCTATATTTCAACCATTCAGAGAAAGTTAACTTAAATATACCACACCTAAAGATGGCTGGACTGCGAACTGAGAGCAACCCTGGCAAAAGTATTCCAACCAGCTCCTGCAAAAGTGTCTCCCTTAATCTCTTCCTCTGTTTATTTCTCTTTTTTCCTTGCTGTGCCTGCTACATTAAATTCTGAGGGGCTTGAGAAGTAAGAAGCATCCCTCGACTTTCGAAAACCGGACCCTAATGGCTCTAGACCTCTGGAGGTATGCCTGGTAGAATAAATGGCCAATCTGGCCCTGCACACAATGAAGACAAAGTTGCTTTAAAGTCAAATAAGCAACTAAAGATACCTCTTACCTGAAAATGGACCCCAACTAGAGCAATGGGTAACTGTGTGTCCCAGCAAAATGAAAATTAATCTGGAACTCATATCCATATACAGGATTCACTACTTAGTTTAAAAACACGAGCGAGCCGGCCATCTGTAATTTAAGTGTATAATGTTTAATACTATCCTAACTAAACACTATATGATAATGATTGTTGGTAATGGACGTGCACTCCTGCCCTGAGTGCCCAACTGTACTGATGTCTGGATCCCTAATTCTGAATCCTGTTGTCATAGGCAAACACACGTGTGCGCCACGACATAGGCCTGTCTTACAGATTACGGTCTTGTTGAACCCGGAGAGGCACCCAAAGCTTTACCCTCATAGTGGTGGAAGGTGGCTGTCTTCACCAGGAGTTATTCAGCACAAGCGCAGTGGTGATAGCATGCCATGTAGGGATTAGTAGGAGTGAACAAGTCCTGTTTAACTGGTGTACATGTACCTGCGATGAGTTCAGTACATGAAGGGTGTGGTGTTGTGCAGCATGCACATGGTCGTGCGTGCTGGGTGTATGTGTGCCTGCAAGCAGCACAATACAGAAAGACTACAGCACTGTACAGTGAACACAAAGGAAATGTTTGTGCTGAGTGTATGTGTGCCTGTGGGGGCACAATACATGCAGGTAACTGTTCTGGACAGTGAGTGTGCTATTTCCATGCACTGGGTGTATGTGTGCCTGCGGTGCTATAATACATGGAGGGCCCTGGGTTCTATTTTGGGCGATCTATGCCTGCCTGGTGAAGACATGAGGAGGTAGGGAAATCCCCCCAAAGTTGTGTATTGCTGCATTCCTGTGAGCTGGGTGGGACACTCTGGGAAGGAGAGAGCAAAGCACCACCTGTACATTTCCAATGCTGTCTTTGATTCTGTGGGAGATCACAAGAACAGGGTCTGAACACATCCCAGGAAGGAGATGAGGCTGATAAGGGAATCATAAAGAGGAGGGTTGGGAGCCCAAAATTAACCTTTTGGTGCACATATCCCTTTCGCTGCCATATAGGTGTGAACTCTAGTCATCTCTATGGCCTATGTTGTGGGACTATCAGCTTTGGAGTCTCTCCTAATGTGACAGATGGTTTTTCAAGCGGAAGAAATCAGAACCCCAGCATAAAACTTCAAAGACCCAGACCCTATATCACATTTGGTGTCTGGAAATGGACTATAAGAAGGGGAGCTTGAGACCCCAAACATTGTAATCTGCCATGCAGCTAGATGGGCTGTGTGAGGAGCGGAAACTCTGCAAGAATTCTGCCTGTGACCAGGACTGGGGGCTAAGGCCTGCTAGTCTCCCTATTGGGTGAGGTGACATCACCCAGGTAAACCAAGACTACCTGCCCTGGAGCCTGGTGCACCAGCACCTGCCTTCTTATCAAACCCAGTGTGCCCTGTGAGGAAGAGGCAGAGGAAGGGGAGAGCGTTGGAGGGAGAAGGGTCCAGTGGGGAACCTTGTCGAGTGGAATTCTGGTGCGTAATGTGAGGGAGCAGCTGCTGCACCGATCGGGTTGTTGCCTGTGTGCAGAACTGATTTGGTGACCCTCTTGGTATGCAAAGAGAGGGTTGTGAAGATAGTCATGAAAACGATTGCTGTGCAGTAAAGGCAGAAGCCTGCATGGCAACATTGGGGTGACCCCATGTGTCCGGAGTGACCCCCGTGGAAAAGACTGCCTTGCGGAGAAGGGCCAAAGCCTGCGCAACGCTGTTACAGGAACACCATATACCAGGAGGGGCCGCTGTGGTAAAGATTGCCATGCAGTAAGGGTTGAGGCCTTGCGTGACAGCTGTGCAGAAACCCTGTGTGCCAGGAGTGGCTGTGGAGAATACTTGTGTCAGGTTGATCAGGCAGGATTCCGTAAACTGTGAGCAGTTGTGACCCATAGGTTACCGTGAGCAACAACGACTGTAAATGACCCAACATCACAGAATGATTGAAGACGCCGAGGCAGCATTACCACTCTGGCTCAGAATTGAGAACAGGAGCATCGGAATCATCCTCCACCCCTTTTCAAGTGCGTGGAATCTTACTCCCAGGAAGGGTGCGGGAAAACCTCTGATTGCTGCAGGAGCATGACCATGAGGGAGAGAGAGAGAATCTGCGTCTGCGGAGTGTAGTGTCCGGCGTGCGCGAGGCGTTCTAGCCTTCCGCGCCGACGGGACGCGCTAGCGCTGACGCGTGACGTCAGACGCTAGCGAGGTTAAAAATAAAGGGGCGTGGCCTCGACGAGGCAGTCGGGAGCCGCGTGCATACACACCACATGTCGGCTCCGGTGTCTTCTTAAGCGCTTATGCGCTGCTATGCAAATTAGGCCTCTAAAGGCATTACACTGGCGACGAGGGTCTTTTGAGCCCTGATGTGCTGTTTGGGCCCCACAATTCCCCTTCTGGCCTCCCAGTTGTCCTGAGCCTGTGTGTGCAGGCCCCCCTCCTGGTGTCCTGGTGGAGCCTGCTATGAGGCCTGGTGAGGATCACTGCAAGTGCCCTGGAGGCCCACCGAGCCGTCGGCGATGCTGCTGTGTGCGCCCTGGTGCCCCAATCCTTGGCTGGTGAGGGGTATGTCTCGCCCAGGTGGTGCCACACCTGCCCCACGTTGTGCCTGACGACGACCGCGCCCTCCTACGGTTCGGGCCCATGCCGGGTGTGCTCGCCCCCACCCGAAGGGGTCCCGCGGATGACGTCTGGAGGTAGGCGCGCCCACCAGTGGGTATAGCCGCGCAAGGGAAGTCTACGCGCCGTGGCTGGAGAGGGTGCACGCCTGGTGGCGTCGACGCAGAGGAGCGGAAGCCGGTTCCACCGCGTGCTGCGCAAGTGCCAAGATGGCGTCCATTCCCGCCATTGAGCCATTTGCCGTTGATGGCGCCCCGTCATCCCTGGCCCCGCGCTGGAGGGATTGGACAGACCGTCTACAGATCTAATTCGAAGGGGCTGGCATCGCGAGGGAACGGCGCAGAGCGTTGCTGCTCCACCTGGGAGGAAAAGACATCCACCGCATCTACAAGACTCTCGTGGAAGCCACGCCGAAGACATACCACACACTGCTGAACGCGCTCAACGCCCACTTCGAGCCCATGGCGAACAGAGACTATGAACGGTTCATCTTCCGTCAGGCCAAACAAGAGGCGGATGGGTCCCTGGATGCGTTCCATGGCAGGCTGAAGGAGTTAGCCAGCACGTGTGGGTTCCGCGACGAACAGGAGGAGATCCGAGGGCAAATCCTACAGGGTTGTTACTCGTCTAAGCTCCGTGTCACGTTCCTCCAGGAAGAAGGAAAGCCCCTGGCGGACATCCTCACCCTCGGACGGTCGAAGGAGCTATCGCAAGCGAGAGCCTCGCATATGGAGGCGGCCCTACATCGCCCTATCAAGACGGAGCAAGTGCAGGTGGCGGAAGCGGTGAACGTAGTGCGGCCAAAAGGAAGGCAAGCCGGAGGGAGACGGCAGCCGGAGGCAAAGAGGAAAGACTGTGGGTACTGTGGCGGCCAACCCCACCGCATGCAAGACTGCCCGGCCAGAGGGGAAAAGTGCGGCGCCTGCGGGTGGATGAACCACTTTGCGGCGGTGTGCCGGTCCACCAGAGCCAAGAAAGAGGCGGCCCATGCGGTACGAGAAGAAGCAGACAGTGAGGACATGGACGATGACACCGAAGAATTCCCAGTCCATTACGTGTTCGCAATCCACCAACCACAGAAGAAGAAGCGCAGACTTCCGAAATGTCGCATCCTAGTACAAAGTCAAGAGGTAAAGGCGACAATTGACACTGGGGCCTCCATCGAGCTGATGGCCGCCAATGTCTAACACCAACTGCGGGTCAAACCCCCGCTGAGAGAGGCGAAGATTCGGGTGTTCGCATACGGCCAGAAGACGCCCATTCCCCTCATTGGGTGCTTCAAAACAGAGCTACAACATGGTGAGAGGAGCGTCAACACCACCGTCTATGTCACGGAAGAGGGCAGCGGGATGCTGCTGAGCGGGCAGTCAGCCGAAGAATTGAGACTGATCACATTCGCCCTGGCAGTCCTGGATACAATCATGGAAGAATTTGGAGAGGTCTTTAACGGCATCGGGTGCCTGAAAGGAAAGGAAGTATCCTTACACATCGACCCATCGGTCCAACCAGTAGCGTTGAGACACCGGAGGATCGCCTTCCACCTGCGGCAGAAGGTCGAGGAGGAGCTGGAGGCCCTGGAGAAACAAGGCATCATCGAGAAGGTCAGTGGGCCAACCCCGTGGGTATCCCCGATCGTCATCGCCAGGAAGCCGAAGCAGCCAGGGCAAGTCCGCATCTGTGTGGACATGCGCCTCCCTAACGCCGCGGTCAAAAGAGAGCGACACCTGACGCCCACCATTGACGACATCTTGGGGGAGCTGAACGGGGCCAGGTGGTTTTCGAAGATGGACCTACGGTCAGGCTACCACCAGTTACCACTTCATCCGGACTCGAGGTACATCACCACGTTTTCCACCCATGTGGGCCTCAGACGGTATCGGCGCCTGAACTTCGGCATCTCGAGTGCCGCCGAGGTATTCCAAAATACCATCAGAGAAGTGCTCAGGGGGCTCCCCGGCGTGCTCAATGTGAGCGACGATCTGCTCATATACGCGTCAACCATAGAGGAACACCACCAGCGGTTGAGAGGAGTCCTCAAGAGGATCCAGGAGTCAGGTTTGACCCTGCACCGGGAGAAGTGTCAGTTCCTACAGAAAAAGATCAGCTTCTTTGGGTACACCTTCTCGGACCAAGGGGTGGCCCCGGACCCGGACAAGGTAAAGGATGTCCAAGATGCCCCAGCTCCGACGAACATCTCGGAGGCCCGGAGTTTCCTGGGCATGGTCAACTTCTGCGGCCGCTTCATCCCGGACCTCTCCAACCTCACCAAACCCCTCAGAGAGTTGACCAAATCGTCCACCACGTGGCAGTGGGGCCAGGAACAGGAACAGGCGTTTCAAGCAACGAAGGCGGCCCTGTCCGCGGACAGGCACAATGGTGACCGCCCAAAGAGGAGCCGAAACGGTCACGCGAGATGTGTCGTTCTTCAAAAAGGTCCACCACGGAACACCTTCCCGTCCCGGGGCCGAGCCAGAGGAGCCGGACCCCGACCAGCCGAGCGGAGATCAGGAGGCGGAGGACGGGCGGAGTGAGGATGGCGGTTCCCCGTCCATCCCAGCCACCCCGGGGGGTAGTCTGCCTGGCGGGTCCCCAGCCAGGGCAGAGCCGAACACCCCAAGGCGCAGAGCCCCTGAGGTGGCCCTTTCCAGAGGCGGTCCGTCCCGCTACAACCTGCGGAAGAACCCGGCACCGTCATCCCAGCTGGCGGACTATATGGTGTAACCTGTAAGGACTGGCAGACTGGTAACAGACTCATCGTTGAATTTTTGGTCCTACGTTTTGTTTAATGTTTATAAAGGTTGGCAGGAATGTAGTGTCCGGCGTGCGCGAGGCGTTCTAGCCTTCCGCGCCGCCGGGACGCGCTAGCGCTGACGCGTGACGTCAGACGCTAGCGAGGTTAAAAATAAAGGGGCGTGGCCTCGACGAGGCAGTCGGGAGCCGCGTGCATACACACCACATGTCGGCTCCGGTGTCTTCTTAAGCGCTTATGCGCTGCTATGCAAATTAGGCCTCTAAAGGCATTACACGGAGTTCAGCGACTGAGTCCTCATGCAGCTGACTCACCTGATCTGGACTGGAGCTGTTGTGAGCACCTATGGATGGGGTGCACTCCAAGACTCTGCACCCTTTACTCAAGCTGGAGTGGGTAAGACTTCTTTCGAGCCTCCAGTCCCCGAAGGGAGTCACTGCTGAAAACGCTGTGGCACTAAGACACTTTTAACATCAATTTTAGAGGCAATGTTGACTCTTGCGATACGACCTGCTTGACGAGCATTGCCTGGATGTGGCCAACCATGAATGGGGAAAACATTTGAATGTAGAGAACTTTTTGCAAAACAATCTTAGCTAGACAGCATCATGCGGAACTTGCGGGAGCTGTGGAACGTGATTTTAGGCACAATTGATGGGGCGGATCTTACAGTGAAGCAATGTAATGCTCTCTGAAGAGCTGAGTTTTCGGATTATTTCTGAATTGCAAGACTGCTGAATGAACTCGGTTCATTGGTTAACCTGTGTGTGAAACTTCTCTAGTACTTTTAAGTACATTGTGCGTTTTAAGGCTTAGGGGATTTAGCTCCCACTTTTCCAATGAAGTTGCACCCATTCCGTCTGGAACCCTCCCTTTTGCTGGAGATGAGGCTTCACTTCCTAAGCCTGCAGCGAAGACCACAGTCCAGGCTCTACTTGGACATGGTGTGTGGGATCCATCAACAGCCCAATCACAAAGGTGATGACACGGGAGGGCGATAGCACGTTCATCTTGACAGTCACTGGATCAGATAGGCTTCATGACATGTCCATCTCGGGTCAATCGATGCTGGGGGTCGAATCCTCGCGCTCCTTCGCAGCATCCTTTGCACCTTGTTTGCAGATAAAGTAGATGTGTCCATATTATCTTATGCGCGTGTATTTTTTTAGAAAGGGTGCGTGTAATGTTATGATTTTTTTTTTAAACTAAATTAAAATACACTTTTAAAAAGATATGACAATAATCGAAAAATATACACTTTTTATTATTTTGCTTTTTTAAACGTCCATTAATGTGCAGCCTGAATGGAAGCTGCTAAGCGAATACTTTAAAACGTTTCCTACTGAATATTATAAATGACGACTTTGTATTCCCGACTTGACAACCATCGAAATGATATTTGAAACTGAGGTGGCACAGGTGATAAACTCTAAAAGACATCTCTCCTCTGCTAAGTACAAAACGAAGTGAAGGAAATAACAAGCAGGTAAAGAGTGCATGCGTTTGATTTATTTGTAGTTTTTGTATAGGACACACTGTATTGAGACTACTCTAACAGGTACCAGAGTAGAGACACTGAACATCTTTGACGGCAAGAGAGTAAAATACCCAGTAACCAGCCCATGAAGCATAAGCGTTAAAGAAACATTGGTAAATGCAATAGGTTTCGCCTATATGACTAATAATATTTGTTGTTGTTGTAAATGTAAGCTTGGGGAGCAGTTGTTCAATATAAGTTACTGAAACTCCGAGATTCTGCTGCTGAGGGTAACCTGCCTGCGTGTCATCTGCAGCACTATAATGCTGTGATGACATGATGGCTTGTTTAAATTACATTTCACGGAGATCGTCTAATACTGAGGGCCCTCTCATACGCACTCCCAATCCAGGCACATTGGGGAACCAAGGTACAAAGAGAAGCAGAAGGTGTGAAACAGTGATGTGCTCAAGATCAAAACAAGCATTTGCAATGCAATCGATCTCGCCTTTGGGACTTTATAAGTATTAACGAAGCTGACATTTGTTGTGCAACGTGATATGCAGGTTCCATGGACAGACAGCGCGAGAAAAGCTGTGCGCCCCTTTCCTTTCAGAAATACTTTCTTAGGCTCCATAAAACGTTATCTAAATGTGACAGCCCTTGATAAAAAGGCATGCAGGTGATGCAGTCTCATCATGTCGAGGCGTTTGGAAAACAGCCTGGCCTGGAGACTGCATGACATTGTCTCAGGGAGGTGAAGGGTAATTGGGGGCACTTTGAGTGGCCTGGTTCTACTTCACTTCTTAAAATTGGCATCCATTCTCGAGTGGGTCGCATGTTCTGTGATCATTGGCACCCAGAACATGGTTAAATAGCAGCTGCGGTAAGAGAGCATTACATGGCTATCTGGCACTGGGTAAAAACATTGTAAATAGTGCTTCAGCCATATCACTGTCATATGCCTTCACCTCCTTGACCATAGCTAGGTACAACTAGGTGGCTTCTGCAGTCACACTTCTATATGTGTGGGACTTCCGCACCAATGGTATGAACGGATGTATGACGTTACAACGTGTGCTGTTACAACGCATGCTGTTACAATGAAACTTTTACAACGCAAGTGGATTTACAACGCATGCCATTACAACGCAAGTCTTTACATCGACTTGCGCTAGATGGCGTGCTAACATTAGAAAAGTGTAATTTACTATTCCAACTCCAGTTCACTGAACAGTAGGGAAGGTGTTGGGATAGTAAACTACACTATTTGTAATGTTAGCACGCCATCTAGCGCAGGTCGATGTAAAAACTTGCGTTGTAATGGCATGCGTTGTAAATCCACTTGCGTTCTAACAGTTTCGTTGTAATGGTAGTGCGTTGTAAAAGTTGCGTTGTAAAGGTTGTTCCCCGTATGAACACCCTACTCAGGCTACCCAGAAGGAGGTAGTGGGTAGCGTAGTATTTTGCCCTTTTCTTTTCACTCTACTATCCTAAATGTGAGTATCAGAAGGGAGAGGAGAGACAGAAGAAAAAGAAAAAGAAAATTAGGGACGAAGCAAGAAAAGGGGAGAGAAACATGAGTTAGAGGGGAAATAATACATTAAACAAGAAGCCACAAGGGGTCATGGCGAGAATCAGGATCTACAAAACATTATCCAAACCGCCACAGGTGGGAACAGGGGCTCTACAACAGTTCATATACAATAGGGGAACAGCAGTCAGGAGTTAACGATTTATCAGAAGATTATTTTTTTTAATTGCATTTATAATCAAGCTACCATTTCTCTGCTTTGGAGATGTGCTCTAGTGCCTCGTTGATCTTCTAGGCCACCATGGCAGGTGCTCGACTAAGTCTCAGACACCGATCGCGGAATTACAGCCAAGAGATGCACTGAATACACAGCTGACAGCACCGGGGACTGGATCGCCAGCCCCGCCCTCCTACCAGCTCTTCGTGTCACTCCACATTGTGCCACCGAAACTGAAAGATGGTGATTCTCTTTGACCAGACAAAGCAAACATGCAGCGGCCATCTTACAATAGAGCGTTATTTCATTAAGTTGAGGCGGTAACATTTCAAAACCTGTTTGACATATTACTCATACGTTTCTAAAATGGAGAACGATCTTTTTTTGTGAAAAAATGCAGTAAGATTTGGATATGAAAAGAAAATAACATTTGAAAGTATCATAGAGTGGGCTCTATTACAACACGTTCTTTTTCGTTATAGGCGAGTATTCTCTAATTACATTTTGCTTATGTACCCAATAGAGAATCATTTGGTTGAGTGGCTGACTTTGGCTTCTGCACAGACACTCTACCATCCTGTGTCATCTCTCTACTCCACCTCAGCACGAACTACTTTAAAAAAAGCCTTTGCAGTGCAATAGGACTAGCATTTACGCGAGACCTATTGCATTTTCAAACAGGAGTGCGGGCAGGCAAAAAGGCATGATCGGGAGTGCAGGGGGGAGGGGTGGTGGGCTGAGAAGTCACGGACTGAGGGCAGGGATGGGGGAGGCACGGGAACAAAATAGTGTTCAAAGTAAAGGGGCCAGTAGTCATTAAAGGATGCAAGTGACGACATGGACGTCAGGAGGAGGGACTAACAAGCCTAAAACCAATGGGAAGGCAGCATTTAGGACCTACGCCAATACAAAAGATGGGCGGATAGTGGGCGAAGCTTCCATGCCAACACTGCAACGCTAGGCTCGACCTAAAAAGAAATTGAGGAGGGGCGGGAGAATGGAGGCACACAGTGAATATTCAAAGGTAGATGGTGATGAGCACAAGATATACAATAGTGAGACATCAACAGGAACCGAGGAAAAAACAGAAGTGGAACCATACCAAATATTCTAAATAACATTGATAAATAGTTCTCTAACTCACATAAAATATAACAAAATCTAAATTTAATGTTAAAGTCTGGTCTCCTACAGCCACTATAGAAGGTACTGTAACACAAATGCTAGTGATGAAAGTGTGAGCGTTAGAACCATGCTCACAATAAAAGCAAATAAGGACAGCCTGTAAACACAAATAAATGCACAATTTAAAGACAGCAAGCAAAGGAGAAAGGGCGTGTATTTCTCGGAGCTCATTAGGAACTTTAAGGACACTAAAAGCACTTCAAGAAGAGACCTAAAAGTGGTGAGGGCCCTTTAGCCTGGTGAAAACGCATACGCTATAGCAGAGTAACGTAACACCCTGTATCAATACCTTTATTTACATCTGATATAGTTAGAACTGGAGACATATGGAGATTAAAATGTAGAGTGTGAGAACATAATAAGAGTAAGACAGATAAACACATAAGATCACAGAGTGTAATGATGGATGAGCAACAGGAGTGGAGAAACAGTGTGACAAACCAATGTGCACAAGATCACAAAGTCTACTCAAGGGATACACAGGGGAACTGAGGCGACAAGAGAAGCAGCACAATGAGCACAAGATCACGCACTTGGGCAAAGTTTGGAATTGGGCATCCTTATGCAGTAGTTTACATTGTAATCCACTCTCCATCTGCTTGCAGTGGCAATAAAGCAATGCTCTAAGGGAGAAGAGTGATGACGAAAGTGTGTGTGGTTTACACAAGAGTCAAATGTGTTGTTTACAGGTCTACTCTTAGCCTAAGCCCCAAGATTTGTTCATGCAAACATTTGCACACTAAAATTGTTGCGGCATGTGCATTAACACATAAATCTATAAGCTGTATGGGTCAGCATACCGGATATAACGTGCTTTCTTGTGTACGTTGTCAAAGGGGATTGGTAAGTGCTGGTAACATGAAACAAGTGTGTCCCACATGAGCCTCGGCCCTCCCTCCCAAATGCTGCTGCTGATGCAAACCTGCCCTGGGCAGCATGTACAGCACAGTACATGCCATGATGATCTCTTTAAGTAACATGCTGTCAGGCTAGCTTAATAGTGAGCACCCGCTTGTATGCACTCTTGGACCTCACATATGTGGGAACTGAGATAAAAAGAGACACGGAATGAGACTGAGATCTGCAGATCACAGAATGTGATCATACCTGAGCAGGGGTAACGGAGGTGCAGAGTGACTGGAGAAAGCAACGTAGAGGCCCCGGTCTGTAAGTGCTTAACCAACTAACACCTACTAATTATCACTGTAATAAACAAACCAGGCTCCTTAAAAATGAGCCGGAAGTCCCTGGTGTTGGAACAGCTGAGAAGAAACAAACGCTCAGCTGAAAGGGGAATAGCCATAATTATTTTAAATATGTACATACGTGCAGAGTCTATAAAGAATATTGGATCTGTCTCTCATCCTTATTCTACATCTGAGTGGGAAAGCCACATTTGCATGAATAGTTGTGTGTTATTTTAAAACGTTCATTGTAAATAGAATAAAAGCCAGACATGGGTGATGTCCATATTTTTAACGGCAGAGCGTGCAACATAAATGTGATGAAAATGAAAAACAGAATTGAAAAAGTGAAGTACACCAAAAGTGTGAGCACTTGCATGTGGCAACAATACAGAACAGGATGGCCGGTGCTGCTTTGGAACTCAGAAATTAAATGCTTTTTGATTGTGCATTCCAAAGTAGTGTCAAATCATTCCAAAGGAGTGTCAGCCATCTATATGGTGAGCTCAGTGTCTACAGAGAGGAGAGACGATGTGGTGAAGGAGCTACAGCGGCTGATCTTGATACTGGGGAACAAGTTTCAAATCTCGGCTAGAGGCTCAAAATCCTGTAATTCTTGGCAAATTAATTAATCTCTCCGTGCCTGGGAATGCATCCTATTGTAAGGCAACTAGTGTGCGAAGCTAAAAAAAATTAAAAACAAGCACCCTTGAAATGTGTGGAGCCATGGAAAGATTAGGTAACGGGCGGAGGACAAACAAAACAAGCGCTGTGCAGGCGAAACCTTAAAATAAGAGTTCCACAAAAGCAGATGAAAATAGTACTTGGACCATGGGACACTGATAAGAGAAACACATGAGGTACAACAGGAAGTAGTATGCTACATCCAATACAAACGGAGGAAAAGTAAGTGGCAAGCACACCAAGCAATGAAAAGTAAAGTTAAGATTTATATTAAATACAATAGATTTCACAAGCACAGCGCAAGCGCTGTGCAGGCAAAACCTAAAAAGGCTGGTTTTACCGCTATTTCTGAACAGTTAGGCCTTCATTTACAAGAGTTTTGCATGTGATGCTACATGGCACAAAAGATAGCCTCAAATTCCTATCCATTGTAAGGGCCCAGATACATAGAGCTAAATTATATTGCTTTGCATGTTTGCCCGTGCAATCTTTGGTAAATGCTAGCTTAGATGAGATTTACAGCGGTGAAGTAAAATTTACATGTAGACACAGAGAATTATTTACGAGCCCTCTGCGCCGCCAGAGCATCACTTTTTGTGACGCTCCAGCAGCGCAGATTACTAAATCATATACATGAGACCACGCAAAGCCACTATGCGTGGTTTTGGATGGCCTCATAGAAATGGGGTAAGGAAAGGCAGCGCAAATCTCACTCTGTGCTCTGGAGGCATTCCATGGGTGTTGCAGTGGGTATTCCCACGCACCACCGGAGGATTTTGACGCTGCACCAGATTTACAAGATCATGTCAACCCAGGGAAGCGCCTAATATTTACGCCCCTCAGAGGTGAAGTGTAAAGAGGAGAAATATTTGTATTTCTCCTCATTTTTTCCTCTTTCTTTGTGTGTTGCATTCTGCAGCACACATAGAAAGAGGAAAACGCTTCTTAGGATTATTTATGTGCAAGAAGGTGCCCCTTCCTGCACAAAAACAATCTTGCCGACAACACATGCACCCTTGCAACATGGCGCAAGGGTGCCTGCGTTGGCGCTAGGCAGCAGAAATGGGAGAAAAGACCGGAATGCACCATACTGCATATATACAGCGCATTCCTGCCGTTTAATTTTGGCGTAGGGCAGCGCAGCAAGATGACTTGCTCCGGTGCCCTATGTGAAATCCCTGTAAATCAGGACCCTAATGTTTAATATGTTGAAGGATATGTGCCAGGGCCCAATTTTTTTCAGCACTACTGACTGTTGGAGTTGCCGAATAGTAAGACTGCCTAGTTTTTTTCCCACCTCGTCGCTTTCTCATCCACCATAAACACTCCCTGTCCCTTTATCTCTCTCTTGCAGTTTCTTTTTCACCCCAGTTTTCTACTCCATCAGTGTTTTTCCGTCTTTCTCCTCCTTCTTCTTTCCCCTTTTTATGCCTTTCTATCTCTAGCTCTGGTTCATAGTTTTGTGATGAAAAACAAGTCCTAGACCTCAAAGATAATTGCTGGTGGGCTCACGTGCAAACACCAGCTCAAATTAAGAATTCTGTGGGCCACACTACTGGCAATGCATATGCATTAAAGCGGAGCCTCAATAACAAATCTCACCGTGGCAGAAACGATCATGGCCATGTTTTGTTGTTTGTAGAGCACACGCCTGCCATTAGTTTGGTTAATTAAGCCGAGTGTGCTGGTTGTTCGCCACAACATGCATGCCAACCGACCCGATTCATGGATGAGACTGTGGTTTTAATGTAGGTGTCTCCTGGCTAAAATCTCTCCGGCTTCTATGTAAGCCAATGGGAAAAATCTATTCCCCAGATTTTTTTTATTCAGAATCTCCCTCTTACCTGGTTCAAAATGTTAGCATGTGTGCCACAATGTTGAAAGGATGAGCACAGCCAATCAAACCGTACTGCTTTTGGACTAGGCTCATACTGCTAGACTGGCTCGTTCAGAAGAGGTGATGGAATGCCGTATAGAGTGCCTATCCCCAGTAGCTTACAAGGCAAGGTATAGGCGGTACAACTTCTCTAACCTAGTACAATGCACTTTTCATTGAGTCTGGAGGAGTGGTGCACAAGACTCTTTTAGGCGGGGGGCAGAGGCAGGTTATAACAGCAGCTGTAGTCCTTGTTCTTTTGGTGTACGCCTGTTCCCAGACAGAAGCAAGACGTCTATGTCATTGCCAATTATCCTACATATAGCAACTTGGCAGAAAAAGCAGCGCAGAAGCAGTGTTTAATTTGTAAACAAATTAGTGCCAGCTCACAATGTCTTTCTAAGGGTAGTGACACCGGTGTTGCTCACTGTCCGCACTTCTTACTGCCACCACTAGCGGCACGACTTTCTTTCCATCCATTTACCTAACCTAGTTACTATGCAAGCCACATTGCTTTGTACAATGCTACATTACTCCCTAACTAGATAGGTAGTGCACCAATGCACACATTGCATTTTGCCATTTTTTCAAACGTGTAGCATTCCTCGTTTAAGCTCTAGATTTGCTCAATTCCAGGCGTGGGTAGTTTCTTTAATGTCGTTTTTTTTCTTTGCAGTGTGGTATTTGTATTTCTGAATTAATAATGAAAAACAAACTACAAGTTCATTGTGAAGGGAAAAAAAACAGAACTACATAGGTTACAAGCCTGCCATTGGACACCCTATCAGCTCCGATTTGTTTTGATGGGATTCTAAATATATATTCAGAAAATGTCAATGCCAGACCTACTAGCCAATGCCATTTCAGGGAATAATTTGGCAGGAGGCACACAATAATTAGAGTACAACTCAATTTCAATAGGAGATGGCCATGTGAAGCTCCCTGCTTGGGTCAGCGTCTAGGCCTGGAAAGCGCTTTGTGCGCCATTGCCACTAGTGCCCCTTTGCGTGCCAGTAGCACCATTCTTGAAACAATCATTGGCAATGCCAAAAGGCGTGGCTTATAACTAACTGAAAGTACCTCTTCAGTCAGTGGTGAGTTTAGGCACTCAATAAGTAATAATACATGCATTGTCACTCATCATTGCAGCCATCCCTACATTCATCCACCAGCTGTCTCATTATTGCATTCCTGTGCTTACCCATCCATAATCAAACACACAAACTCAACTAGAATAGGGAATATAAATTAAAAGAATAAAAGTGGGAAAAAAGAATACTTACTGCCACTTAAATATATGCTCGCAACACCAAAAATAAAATTAAACAAAGCAGTTGTGGTTATCTTGCAATGTTATTGTGCCATTTCAAAGGGATAAAGTTCCAACATAGCTGCCACGTTTAGAAGAAACGTATTAGGAATCATGGAGAAGTAAAAACTATAATACACTATGTACAGAACCATTCCAAAATGGCAGCTCCACAAACATAGCATTGGGTTGCAATCTTCGAATGCTAAAGTGTATTGTGTATCCTTGTTGTACCGATTTAAGGTGGCCGAAATAATGCTTCTAAACATAATGGCCATCTTGGAATTGTGAAAAATAATAAATCATTCCAAGTTGTCTGCCCTGGTTACAACTAGTGGTCGTACAGAGAAACTCCAGAGCACTCTTCCCACATGCACTAGGGGTGAGGCTTCCCTTCCACTTTACTATGGAGACACAGGCCACTCCACCAACGTTGGCATGCAATTGGGAGTCTTCCTTCGACACTGAGCAGGAAGCTTTTGCCTTGCCCCAGGAGATGAAAAACCTGTTCCAGCCTCAGAGCAAGAGCAAGAGCCCTACAGTAACCCCTAAGGAAGGAGTTGACACCAGACCACAAAATAAAGACACAGGACTCTGCAATAAACCCCAGAGTAAAAAGACTGGGTCCAGAGGCATCACCCCCAGAGCAAGGAGACACAGCCCTGATCCAACCACAAAGAATAAAGAGCAAGAGCCCAGATACTCCAGCCCAGAGCAAGGAAACAGAGGCCTCATCCAACAAACCCCAGAACAAAGTGACGGAGCCCCGACAGATCAACCTTGGAGCAAGGACACCTGGTTCTGACCGAATCCTAGAACAAAGTGCTAGAGTAGAGACGCTGGCTCTGTCGCGTTCTGGGGTTGGTGTGTCTATGACACACCAACCCCAGAACAAGAAGAAAAGCTTTGATCTAACTCTAGAACACGGAGGAAGACCCCAGACACATCAATTGTATAGCAAGGAGTGCTAGCCCTAGTTCAACCCCAGAACCTAGGGCCAGAGAAGAGACGTCAATCCCACAACAAAACGACAGGGCCCTGATCCAACCCCAAAACTAAGAGATAGACCCAGTCACACAAACCTAACAGCAAGGAATCCTAGGCCTGATCCAACCTCAGAACATATGACAAGAGGAGCCGGGGCCCTAACACAGCATCTCCACAGAAAGGAGTCAGAAGCAAGGATCCCTGATCTAACCAAGAACAATGAGCCAGATAACTGATGCATCAACCCCAGAACAAAGAGTCAGAGCTCCCATCCGAACCCAGAATACTCAGCCATTGTCCAGACACATCAACCCTACAGCGAGGAGTCCGAAGCAAGGAGTGGAGTCCTGCATCAAACCTAAAGCAAAGGGGTGAACCCGAATCCGCTCCCTCCCAAATCAAAGATACCTCATCCTGTAACCACCTCAGAATAAAACCATTGGGTCCAGAGGCACCAACCCCAGAGCTAGGAGATGGGGCCTTCATCCAACCCCAGAACAGACAATGCCAGACACATCAACCTTGGAGCAAGGAGATCTAGCTCTGAGCCAACACCAAAACTTAGGGCCAGACCAGAAAAAGGAGCCCACATCCAACCAACCCCCAAAACCAAGAGCCAAAGCACTGACACAGTAACCCCACGGCACGGAATCAGACGCAAAAAGCCCTGACCCAACTCCAGAACAATGAGACAAATACTGGAAGCATCAACCCCAGAACAAAGAGCCGGAGCTCTCGTCCCAGATTATTGAACCGAAGCACTGACACATCAACCACAGGGCGAGGAACAAGGGCCCCTGTCTAGAACCAGAGCAAAGAGTCAAAGCTCGCTATCACTTCCGGGGGGAGAGACAGGCCCTTTCTACATGACCAGAGAACAGCCAAGGCCCACTTTCAAGTCTACAGAAAAAGTAGGAAGCATCGCTCGAACCCGAGAACAAAGTACATGCGTCTAAAGAAGCAGTCAGTCCTCACCATCTAACTACTCAAAGGCTGTTTGCTGATAGCAGAAGAAACCCTGTCGTGTCTGCTTTGAGCACAACCCTACTGTGCTATTTTAAGTAAGCGCACACTGTGACTGTCAGCACTTCCTGTGAGCCTGCAGGCGCTGGTGCGCAGAGCACACATACTCTCGGAGCAGCGCTGGGCCCCTCACCTGTTTTCTGCCACCAGAATCTGCTCCACAAGTTGGGATGCCTTGTACTTGATCTCCACCTCGTCCGACTGAAGCAACTTCAAGAGCAGGTCCAAGGCTCCCTCTAGGCGGATGGCATCGCAGAGCTCCTGTGCCACCTCCCTGCCCAGCCGCGGCATGGCCCACGCCTCTTCCACCAGCTGGAAGATCTCCGAGATTCCCTTGCGAATATTCTTCGAGTCCACGGCCTGCTTCAGCTTGGAGATGACCATGTGCAGCTCGGGCAGGATGCGGTTCAATGCCACCTGAACATCGGGGTTGGAACCAGGAGACACGTCTCGCCCTAGCGTCCCCGTGCCAGCCCCCTGCCACCAGCACATGTGCGCCATGTACCCGGGCACTGTCAGTCGGTCCTCTTCCGACATCGTAATATATTTGCAGAGTTTGTAAGCCGACACGAGGAGGGTGAGCACCATGTGCCCAGCTACAGTGGCATCTCAGACTCAGCAGCTCCGGAAGACACACGGCCCTCGGCGGCAGCGGCTCTCGTACAGCTACTCCGGGGGGGAAGTGGGGAGGAAGCCGCAGAGAGTGGGTGGGCCCAGCAGACAGGAGGGACCTGACGGTACCTCTGCTACTTCCTATAAGCCAGCCAGGGTCATTCAGCGTTGCCAGCAGCGCACGACAAGGAGCAGTGAGTCTGGTCACAGGAGTAAAATAAGCAAGTTATGTGGTTGGAGAAAGCTGCGGTTAATGCGGTAGAAGGGTCATGTAAAGGTCACGAAAGCGGGAGATCTGATGGGGTAAGGGAGGAAGGGTAAATCATAGGAAACTACGAGACGGCGAATTTAGAATGAACAATAGGGGTTTGGACATCTAGAGGCAACTTTAAACACAAAGTCCAAATTGGGAGATAAAGGGGTCATTGGCTCAATTGATTATATAAAAGGCAAGGCGGCGGAGAATAACCGGCAACTGCGAGAGGGTAAGACGGTGATATACTGAAGGTGTAATGTGGACGCATGGGCGCTCCCTTCCCTCGCATAAGTTCACAGCCAACGTTTTCGGTGCCTCTCCTCTTCTAACTGATCCGGGTCCTCTTTGTCCGCCTCCCTCAGTCTCGTAGGTGCTGTTCTGCCTGCGTCTCTTTTTGTCGCAGATGCTGGTCCCGGTCCAACTGTGGTCAGCTCCCGGGGAATCAATGTGTTTGTCCCGCTCTGTTTGCTTCCTTTCTTTCTCTTGTCCCGGTCTCGCTCCACCTGTCATTGGCGCCTCGCGCTAAGCATCCTCCTCTCATCCTCAGCCGCAGGGTGACGACACCTCCCAGCGGACCGAGCTGTCTCCACAGCAACAGCATCAGCCAGCCAGTGATGGCGAAGCAGTGACGTCACGCGAGAGGACCGAGATCTACCATGTCTGCATGTAGAGAGGTGGAGCGGGCCATACCAAAAGCGTCCACGTAGATGTATCAACAATGTAAGTGGAGCGCAAGCGTGTTCTTGTGAAAGGAGCGAATACCCATAAATGAGCACCCCACATCATTGCTACCCATGCTATCACCGTTCTTAACTAGGATCACCCTATGAATACTGGGACAGTGGGACTCAACTTCTCCTGTATTTGATTATCCTTTTGCAAAACATTTTCAGGCGGCAATGCAATTTGGTAGACTTAGTCAGAACAGGACTATTCTTCCATAATGCTCCGATTTCCTATTTGAAAACCCAGGTCTGCTCATATTTAAACTACTAAAGTGTGGTGTAACTTGCACACCACAATTGTGCCAATTTGTAGGGTTCAAGTGGTGTGCAATTTATTCCCAGTTACTCATGGGGTACATTGGAATGGGGAACAACAATCTGGCAGTACACGTTATTCTCCCATTTCAGCATGTGTCAACAGTGCACCTGCGCTATTTGTTCCTGGAATTTGTGCAATGTTTTGCCTGGCGCGTGGCGCGTACACAAACAACGGCGATTTATAAAACGCTATAGCAGATTGCCGATCAAAACGGAAATGTAAACTGATCGTGCATAACGTGTCACGATGACATGGAAAATGGGCTACTCTGCTCTTCACTGCCTCCAGGGTCGGCTTTGCTTGGAACGCGCCCTGGAGGGATATTCATTTGGCGCCCTCGTTGCAGCTGGGGCAGCAGGGGGCTCCTTTTGTGTTCACACTCTCAGGCCTTGGCCCATTACACCAGAGCAGTGACTGGCCTCTGAACACAGACTCACCTGTATCATCTACTGCTTAGCTCCCTCACGTGAGGCTAAGTTGTGTATTGCAGAGTTGTTTGTGTGAGGTAGCAGGCAGGGCTTTAAGTGGGCCGGGTCCTGCCATTGCTCAACACCAGCAGTTTTAAAAAGTAGCTGCTTAGACGGGTCTCTATCGGCTCTCATTTTTAGGTCGAGCCTGAGCAGTGCATATGTTGCTCAGTGAGGCATTGAGGTAGGGACTTGAAGCTCCGCCCACTCTCCGCCCACATTTTTCATTGGCTTGTGTCATTGTCCACAGTAAACTGTGGCTGTTCATTGATCAAAAGGCTTATTAGTCCCTCCTTAGTACCGCCTTGTCTCATTTTGTAATCTCCTATGGCGACACCCCCAGTTACGTGTGTTGTTGCTCGGTAGGCTTAATAACAGCCTCCAAGCACTATTATCTCAAATAGCGTTATCTAGCCTGCTTTTGCAGGCAGGACACACACTCTCCTAAAACTTAAAAAAAAAAATTATAGCACACATTTGCTATGAAACAGGTATTGCATTTGCAAGAGTTTAAGCTCTTGGCATTGTAAATGACAATGCCTTTCATTTATCTGTTTTAAAAAAACAACAACACATAAATAAAAGGCATTGTCATTTAAAATGCCAATAGCTCAAACTCTCACAAATGCGACACCAATTGCATTGCAAATGCTTGTTTACCTTGCCCTCAATCTGAAAAAAAATCTTAACTCTGCAGAAGTGCCACCCTTCACTGCCTTTGATCTAACTTCAAAGAGACTCGTTATAGCTCTTTCACAGTCTCGCCATTTCGGAACTGAAGCATTTTCAATATGCTATAAAATGAAGCCATAGTTGTTGCTTATTTATCCTATGCAACTAACATGCACTCACAAAGCCAATAGTACTGGCTTGTTGTAGGTGCAATTTTGCTTGTTGTATTATATATTTGGATGCAATGACAGAAGTTGCAAAATACCAGTTGGGTGGCACACTATGTTAAGTACAGATTATCAGCTTAAGTGTTTTTAAGCCACGTCCTTAATTACATCGACCACATCATTATGAGAGACCCCCCAGTTATTTTTATCCCACTAAAAGCCCAGGTAGCTGGGGGTAAGAGGGAGATGGGAGGGAAAGAAAGGGGGTTTTGGTTTGTTAAAAACAGTGCTTGTGGCATGTTAATGATTATAATCATTGAATCACTGGTGTCAAGTGGCCGGGATGCTGCTCTTTGTATGACCTTAATGCAGAGAGCTCCATGTGCCCCTCTAATGATTGGCACTCTGGTCCCAACCAGGGGAGGCTCCTCCACTGAGGCGGAGGAGAGACACCCCACTGCTCTCAGAGCAGGAAAAATAAAAGGATAATAACAGGGCCAGGGCTAGTGGCACAAGGGGATGAGTGGTTTGAACACTCCAAATGCGCCTGACTGCTTGGCTGGCTGTCTTGGCCCGGCCAAACAGTCATGCGCACTTTGCATGGTCCCCAACAGGCTGCATTACACAGACTGGTGGGGGACATGCCCAATAAAACACACAGGATGATGGACGGAATGTTGCACATTGGCAAAACATTCACCCACAGTCACAGATCTGGGTTTAATCCATCGTTATTTTGCTCACCACGCCACCCCAGTTCAGACATGGGCATATGCAAATCACTCTTGACCCTGTGCCTCATAGGAACAGTCCAGCCCGAACTGCCAAGCCATGTCTTCCCTGGACTGGAATCAAGCATCCTAGGACCGGTTTCGGGGTTTCACCCCTCTTCAGCCAGGATAGCTTGACTCCAGTGGTGTAGTGAGCACGGGACCCACGTCTGGGCATACCCTTCCCATATAGGGCGAACAGCAAAACACACAAGATGATGGACGGAATGTTGCCCATTGGCAAAACATTCACCCCCAGTCACAGATCTGGGTTTAATCCATCGTTATTTTGCTCACCACGCCACCCCAGTGCAGACATGGCCATATGCAAATCAGTCTTGACCCTGTGCCTCATGGGAACAGTCCAGCCCGAACTGCCAAGCCATGTCTTCCCTGGACTGGAATCAAGCATCCTAGGACCGGTTTCGGGGTTTCACCCCTCTTCAGCCAGGATAGCTTGACTCCAGTGGTGTAGTGAGCACGGGACCCACGCCTGGGCATACCCTTCCCACATAGGGCGAACAGCAAAACACACAAGATGATGGACGGAATGTTGCACATTGGCAAAACATTCACCCCCAGTCAAAGATCTGGGTTTAATCCATCTTTATTTTGCTCACCACGCCACCCCAGTTTAGACATGGCCATTTGCAAAGAAGACTTGACCCTGTGCCTCATGGGAACAGTCCAGCCCGAACTGCCAAGCCATGTCTTCCCCGGACCGGAATCAAGCATCCTAGGACCGGTTTCTGGGTTTCACCCCTCTTCAGCCAGGATAGCTTGACTCCAGTGGCGTAGTGAGCACGGGACCCACGTCTGGGCATACCCTTCCCATATAGGGCGAACAGCAAAACACACAAGATGATGGACGGAATGTTGCCCATTGGCAAAACATTCACCCCCAGTCACAGATCTGGGTTTAATCCATCGTTATTTTGCTCACCACGCCACCCCAGTGCAGACATGGCCATATGCAAATCAGTCTTGTCCCTGTGCCTCATGGGAACAGTCCTGCCCGAAATGCCAAGCCATGCCTTCCCTGGACCGGAATCAAGCATCCTAGGACCAGTTTCGGGGTTTCACCCCTCTTCAGCCAGGATAGGTTGACTCCAGTGGCGTAGTGAGCCCCCAGTCCCCATCTGAGCGCTGATCCACAGCTCTCAGACCAATCACAGCACTGCATTGCAGCATTGTGATTGGCTTAGGGGAGCCTGGGTGCTTCCTGGTTCGGGACTGCTGAGAAGGGGAGGAGAGACACGGCCGGCAGAAGAGGTAAGTGGTATTTTATTCTTTTTTGTATTTTGTTCCCCCCGCTACCCGCCCGCCTCCGCCCCTCACCCTCATTCCCTGCTAGCCGTGACTGGACCCAACCCCTCATGCCAAAAGCCTTTACTGCCTCATCACTACTAGGGGTGGGCGGAATTTGCGAAAGCGACTTTCGCAAATTATCGCGAGAATGTTTAAAATCTCCGCAAACACGCGGAAATATCGCGAAGATGCGGAAGTTTTTTTCCCGCCCGTTCGCGGTATTTTCTGCGTGTTCGCGGCTCGCCAACTTACCCATGCGGTTGCTTGCGGGCGCGGCGATCTTGTTTTCACTCTTCTCGTGGTGCATGATCGCGAGAAGAAAGACGTGATTGCGCGATGCATGACGTCACTGCGGGCGCGAACTGTCGCGAGACAGCGCAAATGGCTAAAACAATACAACATCTCATGGAGAACGCGACCGGATCGGGAAAACTTGTTGGCGAACGCGGGGATTCAGGTAAGGCGATCGCGTGGGCGCGAGAATGTATTATTTTACAGCGCGAGCAAGAACCAAATTATCGCAAAGCTGCGGAATGCGGAAATTTGGACATTTCCGCGCTCTCCGCGGAACGCGGAAATGCCAAATTATCGCAAATTCCGCGAACGGAACGGAAATTTTGCCCAGGCATAATCACTACCCCCTTCACTGTACCTCAATGACAGCAGCCTAGTGACTGCCCCATCACTGGACCTATGACCGGGCCATGCCAAACAGTGCCAGCATTCTTGCACCATCTCTACTGCCAATCAATACTCGATCACTGCCCTTCTTTCCGCATTTCTTCAGTCTGGTCTATATTCAATTACTGTTCTATTATTACCATATCACTGCAATTCCATGAATGTCCCACATCAGGCTCATCACTCCCCATCACTCCCCTCATCTTTGCATCCATCATAGTCCTTGTCACTGACCTCCGATCTCTGTCCTTATTCTACTGCCCCTAATTTAGCCATTAATATCAATGTCTTCAACAGCTCCATCACTGCCCTTCTCATTGCCTTTATCATTACTGTCCCCTCACTTTTACATTTGCTGCCTTTATCTTTTTTGCCAGTTGTCCCCTTAGCTAACCCCCACCCCAGATAACATACCCAATACTCAATCTAACTGCACTACTCCTGTCTCACCTTACCTAACCCTGCTGCTACTACCTTCTCCACCTACCTCCTCTTGTAGTCTGTATTTAATGTGAGCCTTTTTTAACGACCAAAACAAGTATATATTGCTTTGTTTTGATGCACCTCATGGTGCCTTTTATAATTATCGTAACTAGTAACTGTTTGTACCTTTATATCTCTTTAAATGAAACCTATTTTGCTGTATAGCATCCTAACACCTTTGGTAATGTCCGTGCTATATAAAAATGCATTCATAGATATCTTTGGGCCAGATGTACGACCATTGGCAATTGTGATTGTCACATTACACCAAATTGCGAGTCGCAATTTGCGAGTCGCAATTGCCAATATACAACAGTGTCAGTCTGAGACAGTTTGCGATTCCCAATGGGGTCACAAATTGCATGCCTCGTGCATATTAATTAGGCTGTTGCAATTTGCGACCCCATTGGGAATGGCTGGCACTCCCAGGGATGGTGGCCTGCTGGGGTCATTAGACCTCCATGTCGGGGACTGCTTTTAAATAAAGCAGTTTTTAATTGAAATGCAGCCCGTTTTCCTTATGAATGGTTTACCACCCTCTTGAAGAGAGTGGTAAACTGCGAGTGTTTTGCGACCACAATTGCGGTCGCAAAACATTCTTAGATAGGGTTCAGACTCATTTTAGAAAGGGATGCCCTTGGAACGCCCCTTCCTAATAGCGAGTCGCTAAACCTATTTTGCGAGACGCTATTTAATTAGCGACTCGCAAAGTAGAGTTAATACATGGACCATAGGTTTCTTGAATGCACAAACCGGTCTAAAACCCATTTGCTCATGCAAAAATCCGTCATACATCTGGCCCTTTGTATCCATTACCACCTCATAAATGGTACTCTTCATTGGCCCCACATAAGTTGCCTTAATGATGTTCCCAACCACTTCCCCTACATCCTCCATGTCAGCCAGGTCCTACGTACAAAACTCATGCAATATAACAACATTACTGTCTTATCCATTGCCCCATCCATACATCCCAATTGTTTGCCCATCACTGCACCCCTTAACCAAGCTCCATAACACCTCCATTAATAAACTGCAGCTATCTCTGTCACCTCACAGCCCATTTTAGGATGTTGAGTCAGTCCTGCCAGGGACCAGGCTGGCTTGTTCATGCACCCCCCAGAACCACCCACCATTATTTGCAATATAAATAGATGTATAGATCTAATACTATTGGTATTTGTTATACTCTAAACTAGTACAGAGTATATGTAGAAAAATAATAGCAAAGATCACATTTATCTTTGTAGTAGCAAATGATTTCGATCAGCGTTCTTCCCTAATATAGAGATGTGTAAGGAGATGCCCTTCAACGTAGTGGGACCAGCACCCTGAGGATTTAAAGTGAGAATGTCCTCATGTAACGGAATGGTAGCATAATATTGGGTGTTTGAACAAAATATCAATGTAAAAATATCATGAGACAGAAATATAAAAACAAAATATAGTGACACACAAATATCGTGATGCACAAGTATCTTGATCCACAAAAATTATTAACAAGAATATCTTTTGAGGTAAATAATATTGTTTTAAATAATACTGATTTTTTAAATATCGTTTTCAATACTATAGTCGTTAAAAATATAGTTTTTAATTATTTGAATGTGTTTTAGTTAATATATTAATTTTAAGTGTTACTATTTTTTATATAACGGGCATTTTTTCAAATATAGCTTGTAATTTTAAGTGATTTCGAATTTGTATTAGTAATTTATAATGTCATAGCAGGTTGTTTGGTTTATAGGGGGATTAGTTAGATAATAATGATTGTGAATTATTTAATACATTCTATATAAGGTTTCATTTTTATTATGAAAATGATGTAATATTGATTTATTTTCAATTTGTGTATTTGCGGGCTGGTAGGTTTGTAGGGGTATAGGGTGGGAAGTTAATTAAGTAATAATAAACAATTCTTTTTTAATTGTTAATTATTTAATTGATTTTAATGATGTAATTTACGGAATACTTATTTATTGTACTTATATTTCAGTTTTGGGCTGTAGGTTTGTAGGAGTCTAGGCTGGGAAGTTAATTAAGTGATCATTAAAGAATCATTTATTAATTTGAAATGATTTAATTGATTTTTGATTGGGTGAAATATGGAGTGCTGATTTATTTTACTGATATTTTAGTTACGGGATGATAGGGTTTTAGTGGTACAAGGTGGGAACTTAACTAATTATTAATTAATTATTATTTGTAAATTAATTATTTAATTGAATTTTAAATATTCAAATAATGCAATACTTATTTATTTTAATGCCATTTTAGCTGCAGGCTGCTAGGTTTGTAGAAGCCTAGGCTGGGAAGTTAATGAAGCATTAATTAATTAATTCATTAATTAATATTAAATATGTAACTTATGAAATACTTATTTTTTAGGTCAAGTTTTAGGAGCAGGCTGCTAGGTTTTTAGGGGTATAGAGCAGGAAGTTAATTAATGATTGAATAGCATTTGTTAATTTACAAGTAGTTATTGTATTGAATAGTATTTTAAAAATGGATTAAGATTTTTTATTATTTCTTGTATTAGGAGTAAGATTTTTTTTACTTACATTCATGGTGTTACTTATATATGTCATGTGTTTGAAGTGAAGTACTTTCCATACTCTTGCTTAGACTACTGTACGAATAGTAAAATGAACCTCTTTGCAGTTCAACACTTTCCCTAGTGATGCGCTGTTTGGAGTGGGAATTTTAAATCTCACCCCTCAAAAATCCAATACTTTCTCTACGTTTTCACAGACTGGAGTGCAAATAGTAATTTTTACCCCTTCAAAGTCAAACACTTTCCCTACTGTTCAACTGCTTAGAGCGGTAATAGTAAATTTTAGTTCTACAAAATCCGATGCTTTCTGTACTGTTGCAGAGAGTGGAGTGGGAATATTAAGGAGCCGATTCCGGCCGCAAAACGAACCGACCGACACGGACCCGGACCGAATACCGACCGACACGGCCCAGCGCCGTACGACCCGTGCAGTACGATGCAATGCGAGTGAATTACAACCGACACGTACGGAATACAAGCCGTACGACCGAGCCGTAGGGAAAATAGTGATCCGTCTGGAAAACCGACGTGATTTTCACCGACCGACACGAACCCAGAATGAACCCGACCGACCCGTATCCGCGATGTACGATCAGCACAGTACGATGCAATGCGTGTAAAACCAGACCGACTCGCACGGAGACCAAGCCACACGACCGACACGCATAGACAACCCGGCACACAAGCAATAGAGACCGCCGCGACCGCCGCGTACCAAACACAGAAGTTAGGCATCGTGAACGAGGCGGAGAAGCCCGCACGAGACAACAGCAGCGTCCGTTTCCGTCACATGAACGTCTCCTTCATGCCTACAAAACCCAAAGGAAAAAAGACAAAAAAAGGACCAAACAAGCAATGACAAAGACAATAAATACCAAAGAAAAAAACATGGGACAAAGACACACCCACAACTCCAACTATATAAAGGACTACAATCACTACCATCATCCCTTGCAAACAGGAGACACAGCTAGCAGCAAACACCAGTACACAGCAACCACAGACACACTCACAACTCTCCCATCACACAACTCACACACCATCAGCACCTCATACAAAAGCACACACACATACACCCAGCAAAACCAACACCGAACCACCCTCACTTGCACCGTCACACACACATCCCTCACCACCACCACCCATCACCATGCCCCCAAAGAAGAATCCAAAGTTCACAGATAGTGAGTTAGAAGTGCTGGTAGATGAGATCATCAGAATAGAGCCACATTTGTTTGGTACATTGGTCCACAGGACTCACATCTCACAGAAAACCAAGATGTGGGCGAGGATTGTGGACAAGGTGAACGCTCAAGCACCAGCAAGGCGCACAAAGGACGATATCCAGAACAGGTGGTATGACGTGCGCAGGAGGGTTAAGAAACTCATCGAAAAAGGTCACGCCCTGAGTCAGTGCACCGGCGGTGGCCCTCCTGGCAAACCAGTCTACTTCAGGACCTGGGAGGAGAAGGTGCGGACATCCTACCACCAGAGAGCGTCCATGGCCTAACAGACATCCCAGAGCCTGGTGAGTACACAAACAACATACCCAAGATTGTGTGGCAAGGGGACAGTGAAACCATGCACCGCAAGCAAAGATACACTAACCAATGGATAATCATACCACGATGTGTATGCCAGTCAGACAAACACAATACCTGCCATCTCATAGTGACTTGAAACTGTGTCATGACATGCACCAACCTACAAACAAATAGAGCAAGCCAGTGGCACAAAGCCAAATAGACCCTGCCAGACAGTTTGCCACCACAAACACACCACCTCACAGTGCAGCTGACTGTCAGGAAGGAATAGTGGGGATGCAGGTGAAGTGAGTGTAACCAAAAGCATGATGGGGCCTGTAGTCACAGATAATGCTCCCCCTCCTGATTGGCCCATCAAGACCTCTCTGAAACATGCCCGCATCACAGGGAGTGGAAAATGACTGACAAGATGGCTGACCCTGGGTCCTGCTGTGGGGAGCACAAGGCCCTGCTAGGGGTTGTGTGCAAATCAGAAGCAGGACACCACTGACTGACATCCTGAAAGACAACTTGCACGCCCTACAATGGAAGCAAGTTTCATGATGGGAAGGAGGACTGACAGCCCTGACCATACTTACCAGCATGTGGAGACACCAACCCCCCTCAACACAAACTCCACACAACTCACCGGGTACAATGCATTGACACACACCTCATTGAAATATCAGCAAAAGATACCCCGTACTGGGTGCTGCTGTGTGAAGCACAGGGGCTCACTTTTGACTTGTAGCCAAATTTTCACAGTCAGCCATCTTGCCACTGCTGTCACATCCCCTCACAGGGAAGCAGAGTCAAGAGGGAGGAAGTATGGTGAAGTGACCTGGTTCCATAGGTTGATGTGACACAGCAGACGTAGCCAGGATAGATCTTAAGCGTATTTATTAAGTTAATTAAGTCCATAGAATAGCCCCACCAGGAGCAGCCTGCTAGCTGCTCAGCCCATCCTCTCAACTGTCTTACACCACACCAACCTCCAACATTCCAGTCACGTCAACATTCCACATGGAATTCTCACACTGGCTGAGCAGCTAGTTACAAGATACAGGAGAACAGTGATAACCTTACATGAAGATACTACATATGGGCATGCTGGGAAGGGGGTGTAGCCAAGAGTATGATGGGAGTCGCAGTCACAGACAATCTACACCCACCCACATGGCCCAGCAAGCTCACACTGAACCATACTCGCCTCACAGGGAGTGGGAAGGGACTGACAAGATGTCTGACACTGGGCTCTGTCGTGGGGTAAACAAGGCCATGCTGGGAAATGGCCAACAACAAACACCAGGAATACACAGTCAGCCATCCTGCCATTGCTGTCACACACCCTCACAAGGAAGCAGAGTCAAGAGGGAGGAAGTATGGGCATGCTGGGAAGGGGGTGTAGTCAAGAGTATGATGGGAGTCGCAGTCACAGACAATCTACACCCACCCACATGGCCCAGTAAGCTCACACTGAACCATACTCACCTCTCAGGGAGTGGGAAGGGACTGACAAGATGTCTGACACTGGGCTCTGTCGTGGGGAGCACAAGGCCATGCTGGGAAATGGCCAACAACAATAGCAAACTCTGTCCGTGACAAGCAGGGCAGAAGCCGTGTACTTGCAGGCATCTGTTCGAAAAGTAGAAAATGTCATGTTTGTGAACCATCGATGCATGTAGAAACATAACTCACATTGTGTGTCTCTTCCAAACACAGGTGGTGCTGGGCACCCAGCACCAAATGATGAGGATACCCAGTCCCAGACTCTGGCGGACACTGAGCTCTCTCGTCTGACTCTCTCTCTGTCCTCTTCGGATGACGACGACCAACCTGGCCCCTCCGGTGTGAGCCATCATGCAGCAGCATCAACATCTGCACCCCCTGTACCCACGCCTCCAGCATCTGGAAACCGACAGGGCACCCCCGCCAACACGGACAGACCAAGGCCAATCAATACCCACAGCACAGAGACACAGGACCCCCCCGGAAGCTACAGCAAACACCACCAGCAACACCACCCAAGGGGTCCCAGTGTCACCTGTGCGTCCTGCCGCTGGTCCTGCCCGTGTGGAGAGAGGTGCTGGGAGAGGTGGGAGGCATAGGGCGCGCCTTGCAGAGGGGTCTGGACTGCATGATGACCCCCACCTGGCACGCATCTTAGATGCGTACCTGGATAGCACCGGAGGATTTGGCCAGGTAGTGGGGATCCTCAAGGACATGCAACACAAGCAGGTCGCCCACCATGCCCACATGGAGGCCAAGTGGGATGACATTACTGCGGTGCATTGGGACATACTCCAATGCCTCTGCCAGATCAACACCAACCTGTCCACATCCCCCTGTGTGGCCACAACAACTGTCGCAACACCATCTGCCAGTGCCACAGGGAGGGAGGAGGACTCTGGCGGAGAGTCCCCTGCACCGCAGAGGCCTGCACATGAGGATCCCCCCGCCAGAAGAAGTGGGGTCGTCCGAAGAAGGAAATGTGGGAGGCAGATGAACCAGCACATCCCCCAGGGCCTCTAAATCTGTTCTGGACAATATCCTTTGTGCGCAACCCGTTCACCTTGTCCAATCGCACACAACTCGCCCACATGACATGGATGGTTCATGTTGGGCCAATGTAGCAGATGACTGTGGACTTAACTCTGGACATTTCATCTACCAGCACTTCCAACTCCAATATGAACTTTGGATTCCCAAACCAATATACAGCCAGGGCCGGACTGGCCATAGCGGACACCGGGCAATCCCCCGGTGTGCCGCACAGGTGGGGGCCAGTTTTGGGCCCCTGGGGGCCGTTTTTGTTACAGGGCCGTTTTTGCAGCATAGATGCAAAATCCGCCCTGTAACAAAATCGGCCGAAAACCGGCCTTGGCAAAGAGCTCGGCGGCACCCCCAACCCCCCGCGGGGTGGCGGGGGCAGCCGAGCACTTTGCCAGGGCCGGTTTTGGTTCCCAGTCCGGCCATGTGTACAGCACCCACCATCCTGTGCACTTCCCTCACACATGTTTGTAAATAAACTCACCAGTACACCTTACTTGCCTCTGTTGTGATTCCAACTTGTCATGTTCAGGGATATGTCGATCTGCTACACACCACAGTGCATGCCAAATACTGCAACAATGTGACCAACGTAAGGTGAGTCATGGTGATGTGACACATGTGAGAGAGACACACCACTATGGCAACACAAAACATACTCACCATGGCCATGTTACTCATCACACACAATGATGTTGACCTGAAACGCATTGGCATGCACAGACACAACACCAACCCCAGTCAGTGGTAACAAGTCCACAGGTGAGGTAAGCAGATGTCACTCAGATGTGGGAAGACAGACAACGCACATGAGAAAGCGTAGCACAGGTTCATTACACATCAGCAACATGTTTATTCCGCAATAGTTGCACGGTAATTCTATGTAACAGTGGACACATTCTCTCAATGTGTTGGAGAATGGAAGTCCAGGGATGTGTGGTACATCAGTTGATGGGAATTGTCAACTTCCACACTGGTGATGGCTTCTGTGTGTTGGGGGTCAATGTTGATCACACAACAGGCAAAGTACCCTGGGAAGGACAGACACAAGACACAGTCAAAAGCACAGAAGAACAGCAGAGCAATGCAATACACATGACACAAAACATGTTGCAAGACACCTAAACAAACACTAGTTAGCAGTACTACCCGATTGTGGAGTACACACCACCTGAATGGACACATCACAGCACGCATCCAGTCAAGTGGCACACAGACACACTCAGACAGCAACAAAGCTGGCACAACACATTCCAGGCTACCTCCATACATTCACATAACAACCCTGGAAACTCACATTCAGGTGAAGAAGTTGTTGATGAGCTGTGAGCGGACGTCATCCTCATTCTCATCATCACCAGCATCTTGGCCCAGGCCGGGATCCTCCACAAGTGCCGGAGGTTGGTCATCGTCATCCTGGATGAGAGGCACCTCCTTCCGCACTGCCATGTTGTGTAGCATGCAACATACAAGGATTACATGTGTGATCGACATGTCAGCAAGACAGACAACCAGAGCATTGCTCGAATGGTAGTGCTTCCTGTTACGGTATAACTGCTCATGTGCCTGTGGTGGTATCAGGGCAACATGTGTTCCATCAATAGATCCAATGACGTTCGGCATCCTCCCCAGTGTGTTAAAGGCATCCTTTATTTCAGGTAGATCAGCTGGGCTCGGGAACTTGATATACAGGTCTAGGAAATGCAATATCCCCTCCAAGACATCGCGTAGCACCCGACTAAACATCGTTTGCGACATCCCACCAGCAGTAGCCACAGTGTACTGGAAGGTACCAGTAGCAAAGAAGTGCAGGGCTGCCATCACCTTCACCTGTGGGGTCAGTGCTGTAGGGTATGTCTGGCCAGGTAGCAGATGTGGCACCAATTGCTTTGCCAACTCCGCAATCAGTGGCCTGGTGAAGCGGTACCGTCTGATGCAGTCGCGTTCCTGCATGGTTGCAAGGTCTGGGAACGGCCGATGGACAACTGGTGCCCTGCAGTACAGAGATGCACAAAGGAAGATTGTCAGTTCAACCACCCATGTGGCCATGACCACGATCAATATCACATGCTAGATCATGACATTACACAATGTACTGAGGTGTGTGCTGTTGGGCATGGACACATATGTCACCTACATGACCACCACCTCACATCTCAATTCCACATGTCCACATGAGTCCCATGTGGTGCAATGGCCAATCATCTGGCTGTGTCACCCAACCTATGTGCTGCTGCAACGTTCCAAGCACACACCACAGTGACAAGTGAGGCCTCATGTCTCCCAGGCATCACAGATCTTTGCCATGCAGAAACCCAGGGTCCCTGTATTATCACATCGACACAGCAATGGACATGGTGTATCACGTACACACCACAAGGCAAGCGTAAGTCCCACAGGTAGTGGCCACTGTTGTTCCTGCCGACCCTACATATACGTCTCTTAGACACACACCCCATCAAGGGTGATGCATATACCACATGGATGTGGAGACTGTCACCCATTGGGCACATTTGATCAGACACAAAATGCACACAGACTGTGGGTGCACATCATTATTGTGGCTACAGGTCGCACTGTGACATACATGCCATCACCCCCAGGAATCAGGGTCTATGTGACATGTCCTAAACATATCCAACCTGACACTGTGTCCGTGACTCATGCCCATTACTATACAATTGCACATCACAGTGGTAATGTGCACAACACACAAAGGATTCTGCCCCCATGTACACGTGCACAGCCTGGGAGTGGCTGCACAAAGTGCCAGCCAAAAAACCAGATGTGGCCCCCCACAAACACCCAGGGAATGCAGCCTTACATGCCATGGGACACTGTGTGGCCAATGCTGTAGTGTGGTAAGTGTGCACAGGTGTCCCTGGCCAGTAAATATGTGTTGCATCCGTATAATAGTCACACCAATGATGTCCGACGCGGGTGACAATGCATACGCATTGCACGGGTTATGACCGAGCCGTGCGTATGCTTTGTCATTGAATGCAATGAGGTCCGACGCGGGTGACAATGCGTATGCATTGCACGGGTCATGACCGATCCGTGCGTACACTTTGTCATTGAATGCAATGAGGTCCGACGCGGGTGACAATGCGTACGCATTGCACGGGTCATGACCGAGCCGTGCGTACACTTTGTCATTGAATGCAATGAGGTCCGACGTGGGTGACAATGCATACGCATTGCACGGGTCATGACCGAGCCGTGCGTACGCTTTGTCATTGAATGCAATGAGGTCTGACGCGGGTGACAATGCGTACGCATTGCACGGGTCATGACCGAGCCGTGCGTACGCTTTGTCATTGAATGCAATGAGGTCCGACGCGGGTGACAATGTGTACGCATTGCACGGGTCATGACCGAGCCGTGCGTACGCTTTGTCATTGAATGCAATGAGGTCCGACGCGGGTGACAATGCGTATGCATTGCACGGGTCATGACCGAGCCGTGCGTACGCTTTGTCATTGAATGCAATGATGTCCGACGCGGGTGACAATGCGTACGCATTGTACGTGTCATGACCGAGCCATGCGTACGCTTTGTCATTGAATGCAATGAGGTCCGACACGGGTGACAATGCGTACGCATTGCACGGGTCATGACCGAGCCTTGCGTACGCTTTGTCATTGAATGCAATGAGGTCCGACGTGGGTGACAATGCGTACGCATTGCACGGGTCATGACCGAGCCGTGCATACACTTTGTCATTGAATCGTATGGAGACGGGTGCATGTGTATATTCAAAATACGCGTCATACAGTCAGTTGAACGAGCCGGGCGCACCCATTGGCTCCGGACTGTCATGGAGACGGATGCGGATTCAAAACTTGTAGGAGTTGTGCACTGGAAATTCAGTTGGATGCCTACAACAATGTTGCAATTTCAAGTGTTTCATGAAGGTGGAGATTTGAACGATGCGGAAGGCGTGTACGAGTCATACATTTAAATGGATTGGCCAGATTCATAGAATGTAATCGTGTTGGACCTATCACTTGGGACACATGGCACAGAGTCTGCCTCTGCAGCACAGATATAAGGCTGGCTGGCCCCCAGGGAGCTCACTTGCCTGCACTACATGCTACTGGACCACATCTCTGCTACCACTGCTGCTGTCTCTGCATTCTCTGGCTCCTACTATGGCACGCACTCTGGAGAGGGCCCCAGCATTCACTGAGGAGGAGAACCAGGCCCTGCTGGACGGGCTCCTTCCACAGTACAGCAAGCTCTATGGGAAACCAGGGGAGCAGGTGAGTGTACAGTCCACTGCTTTCCTAATTATGCATGTTGTCTGACTAGCAGGACTAGCAGTGTGTACACCAGTGGAAAGCATTCTCACTGACTACTTTCATCCCCCAAAGTGTGTAGGTACATGTACTGAATAGGTTTCCTGCTGCTAAAGTGCATTAGTGCAAACTATCCAGGCATTGTTAACATGTCAGACATGCAGGTGATTTGTCCTTCCCTATGGTTGCACTACCTGTGTAATTCATTTCCCTTTGTGATGATGACATGTATATCCAAATGTGTGCTGCACAAATCTGGGGTATGTGTGTTAATGTACTTTTCACTTTGTCATCCTCACAGGTTGATGCCCACCAGAAGCAGGAGATCTGGCTGACCATCGCCCGGGCTGTTCGTTCGGTGGGGGTCTCCAAGCGCCAGATCCGCAACTGCCAGAAGAGGTGGCAGGACCTTCGGGGCTGGACCCTGAGGATAGCTAGAGTCCAGCTGAAACTGTCACCTCCACGCAGGAGGGGCGGACACCGGACCCTGACTCCCCACATGCTCCGGATACTGGCGGTGGTCTTCCCGGACCTGGATAGGCAGCTGAAGGCCAGACAGCAGCAGAAAAGGGGTAAATCCATGCCTGATCTGTGTACTATGTCTGACATGCTAATAGCAGTCTTTTGGCCTGGTCACACTTCCACATTACGTAGGTCTTGTAGTCCAATACTCATGTCCCTCAATTGTGTGATGCACCCTCCTCATCTGTTCCACAGGTGTGGCCCCTACAGTCTGTTGCTTGTGTCACTAGGGCACTGTGTCCCTGCACTCAGCTACGCTTCAGCTACCGGTCAGCATCTGTTCCCGTGACTCTGTTGTGTGTTTCATGGGTGGGTCAATTGATTACACAATGCCTGAGATCTGACATGTGATCTGTGTGTGCCCTTGAGATGTGTTCCATTTGCTGGTCTGACTCGCAACATGTGGCTGGGGTATTTTAAACAAACCCATGCAGCAAGGGACTCCAATTTTTGGGCTGCAGGAGCATGTATATCGAGTATGTCACACTTGCTTAGCCACCTGACTACTGTCCAGGGCCAAACACTGTTTCACGTAGACCTTGCCAGTCATGCCTCCTCAAGGGCATTTCGAAGCACTCTGTAATCCCACTCCTGTGTATGAAATTGCAGGTTGTGCTTAGTGACATGTGCCCTCAGGTGTCTGCCTCTGTGTCATTAGGGTGTGGGGTGTGGCTTGTTGTTACGTACAACTGGGGTGTCCATGATTCAGAGGGTCAGCATGACATCTGAGATGTAACTGTGAGAGACAAGACATGTGTGACATATAGGTGTGTGATCATCTGATAGCGCACAATGGTGTATGCAACTGTGTCCTTCAGGCAGCTGGGTTACATGCATGACAGACTGTGACGTGTTAATGTACAGGGATTTGTGTTTGCAGATACTCAGATGTCTGATTTGCATGATGTGGGGTCTTCTGGCTCCTGGACATGTTGTTTGCATGGGATGGGCAAGTGCGCCGGTCATCTGCAGAGTTTTCTTTACCCCTGAGCTAGGATTGTGAGTCAGTGCACATTGTTGCTGTCTGGATGCCCTGCCCCTGTGACAGGAGACAGTGTTGACTGACTTTCAGGGCATCCCAGTGCCATGGCATTTAACTTGCTATGGGTGATCCTGCATTGTGTTCAAGTGTGCACCGTGAACACCTTTGTGTCATTACCCATCAGGACATGAGAACATCATAGTGTGTGTTGCTGGCATGCATCACAAGCATGTGAAATGAATCTCTGCCCATCCCTTCATCCGGACACCTGTACTGATTCAGTAGCAAGAGATGTGCTGTGTGTATAGTGACATATCCCCACATGTTCACTTGCATGTACAACTAATGTGTGGGTGGTGCATGTTGGCACATTGGGGTGTTACCATCCAACAAGCAACAGACATATGTGTGAAAGTCAAGGAGGGATATGTGTGCCATGGTTGATGTTGAGAATGACAATAGTCTTATCCTAAAGGGTGTTGGCACTTTGAGCTGTGTTCATCTGATGATGCCAGGGCTTGCCCTGTGATGTGATGTACTCACTGTGGTGTGTGCAGTCGGTGCAGGTCCACCACCACCACCACCACCCTCCCATCAGCTCCCATCCCAGAGGTCCCTGTGGGCTCCCGTGCTCTTGAGCATGTCTCCTTCGTGCCCGGCACTGTACCCCCTGCCCCTGTGTCCCCTGCTGCCTTGAGTGAGGAGTCTGTGGACTTACTTCGACAAATCCATGTAGGGCAGGCGTCAATGCTGAAGGTCCTCCATGCCCACACAGGTCTGTTGACACAACTGGTATCATTCATGGAGGGCATTTGCTCGGGCATGCCTGCCCTAGGACCAATCAGTCCGTGGCCTCCTCCCCGACGGCAGCAGTGTCCCTCCTCCAACAGTCCCGCACCCCTCCTACCCCTGCACCACCCACGATTCCTAGCAGCCTACCTATCCAAAGCACACAAACACGCAAACAAAGGTCTAGACATGCACACAAGCAAGCGCAGGGGACTGAAGACACACTCACAGGGGCTGGTTTGCAGACACACACACAGTCATCCACAACCACTCCACAGTCTTCCGAGACCTCTCCCTCCCAGCCCCCTTCTCTTGCATCACCTGCAACCCCATCTCCCCAGAAGCTCTTCCTCTGTGACCTTGGCCTCTTCCCCACCGACCCAGCAGATCCTGATTACAAGGGGAAGAGTAAGTCCCCACACACAGAGGGGAGTGCCCCTCACACCTGAACACCCTCCCCCAGGCGCAGTCAGACAGACCCCCACCCGCAAGTCTCCCCGGCGCAAGACGAGCAAGACCCCCCCACCACCACGCAGCTCCAAGGCAAAGTCTCCATCCTCCATCCCTCAGGCCATCACTCCAGAGGTTCCCCCGCCACTCCCTGCCCCGGGTTCCCCCACCCACAGATACACCATCCCCAAAATGCTAAGGCCCTCCCCCCGGCACTTGGTCCTCCACACCTGGTCAGACGGTTAGTGCCACTGATGTGGGGACCGTGTCCACCCCGCCCTGCCAACCTCACCTGCCCCCCATTTCGCTCCTATAGATGTAGGCACTGCATTGGAGTCCACGACCACCCCGTCTGACTTGGGCACTGCAGTGGTGACCCAATCCACTCCATCTGACCTGCCCACTGGAGTTGTGCCGGCACCCACCCCATCTGACTTGTGCCCCACAGTTGTGACAGCACCCACCACTTCAGTCAGCTCCACTGCAGTTGCAAGTGTCTCGCCTGCATCCTCCACCCCTTCACCGCCTCCTTCTGCTGCACCCTGATCCTGTCCCTGCGGTGCCTGGCCTGCCCCCATGTATGCCCCTCCGAGGGGATGACCCCGGTCCTTAGCAGTGCAGGCAAGCAAGGTGTGACAGTTGTCACTCTACTTCACTCCTTGGCATTTGGACATGGACTGGCCATTGGTCTTTTGTTTGAACAGACGTTTAACTTTTAATATGCTGAATAAAGCTTTTTTCTTTATCCCTGTGAACTTGATTTAGCTGTACATTATGTTGATGATGTTTAACATGCCCTTGCACCTGTGATGCTTGGTTTCCAATGTTGAATACTGATGTGTTGCTGTGAGGTACTCCCTGTGGTTCATGAGATATGTATCCTATTCTGGTGGGTATCCATGTCATCCTTTGCAGCTACCTGGGTGGGTCAGGATCAACCATTTGTGGACATCTCTGTGAATATTTCATTTGCATGGTCACATATCTGGCTTGCACCCCTGCACATATGATGTGCTTCCCATTGTCCAATTTATCAATTCAACAGACTTTGTGCTCCTCAACACTGGACCTACAGGTGTGGGAATCATTGGTATGGGAGCAACTGGGTCCTCTGTGCAACTTGCTAGACATATGTTTTGGGTATGTGCAGATGACTTAGGGAAGACTCCCGTACCCAGGCTGTTGTGACCAGAGCCTTAATTGTGAGGTAACTGAAGGCTGACTGACCAAGTGTTCTGCAGACATGAGTGAGACGTGCTGGGAATATGTTTGGCACCGCTGGGATTCCACAGGAGTTGGGTCCCCTCAAGTAAGTGTGTTGTCCAGTGACATGGCCTGGGCCCATGGTGTGGGTTGTATGAGCATGTGTGTGTGTCCACATCCCTGTTCATACACAGACAGTGTTCCCTTGATATGTTCCTGTTGTTGATGCTTACTGAGTGGTACTGGGTTCATCCCACTACTTTTCCAATGTGCTACCAGATGTGTGGGTGTATGACACACTACTGTTAATTGGTGTATCATCATTGGGATTTGTCAGTTCGGAGTGGTGATGATGTTGTCAGACACTGATGGGACACAGTCATGGTTCCCCAAGGCACCTGTTTATTTGCTAAATCATGTAGTTGTCCCTAGGTGGTACCTTTCAGTGATTGAGACATGTGTATGTGTGTGTGACTGCTCCCACTTGTCGGGTTCATGGCTGCGATGCTGGCAGGTGTCAGCATGTGTGCCTTGTGGTTCTCCTTGGCTTCAGCATTGTCCTGGGACTGTGGCAGGGATTCTGAAGGTTACATGAGCTTTGAGGTCATGGCCATGTACCGCATACTGTGCAGTATGTCTGTCAGTCCCCAGGGTTGTAAACGGTCCTTGTGTGATGTGTCTGTGCACCTTAGTTCCTCCCAACATTCTTGTGTTTGTCATGGGTGCATGTGCAATGTCACCTGTCCATGTGGGCTTCACAGATACACATTGTTGCAGTTCAGGGTGTGTGGTGTTGAGGGTGGACTGATGTAAATGTTTGCATGGATGATCCCCTAGCTCCCGTTTGTCCATGGATGAGTGGCCATGCTGAGCGAATTGTGTTTGTATATATGTGATGTACGTTTGTGGCACAGGACACATGTCTTGGTTTCCCAGTTTGTACGACATCTACCTTTGTCATCACAGTGGAGGTGTCATGCATGCTTGTGTCACCCCAATGTCTGGTCCCTGGGGCTAGTGGTGTTTTGTGTCAGTCTCTTGCTGTGTAAGTTTGTGTTAATTCCAGCTTGTGTCACATGTGTCTATTGTGCTCCCTCTCATCTCCCAATGCCTGATTGCCCACTGAGGGTGTCCCAATGATGGTTTACTTTTGTGTGGCACTGTGTCCACATCTGTGTCACTGTGGTTCAGCCCCCCTCATGTGTTTTGTAGTTGCCTGAGGATACTGTGACACACACACACATGCTGTGTCAGATGTGCAGTGTGAGGTTGCCTGTTTGTGTTTGTGCATCTGCACCAGTGCATTGGTATTGCTGTCGTGGGCCTTTGTCTGGATGCTGTTTCTGTGATTTTGCCTGCTGTCCCTGTGAGTCATATCACATCATTGTGCACATTCATCCGGGTTGTTAGGTGCCATTGCTGGCATGGAATGTGTGTTTGTGAACTGACACCTACAGTCTACACATGTTGTTTTGATTAGTGTGTCTATTTTCGAGATGTGTGCATGCTTGGTGATGGTCACTTCTGCTCTTGTGTCATTGTACACTGTATGCATTGTCAGACCCCATGTGTGGTGCTTGTCTGCACATGGCCGAGAGTGTGTTATGTTTTCACAGCACTTTTAGCCTCACCACATCTCTGTGGGAATGGGACACAACCACTAGTTTGCCCCAGAAGTGTTTAATGTGTTGGGAGCAGAGATCATACATGCTGTTTGTTATTTGCAGCTTTGACCATGATGACACTTACCTTTTGGTCACTGTGATGAGGGGGGGTTTAGTCCCCATCACCACAATTCTCCACATCTGCTGCATTTTGGAAGCCCACACTTAACTTCTGTTCTACACAGTGAGGGGGTGTTCTTTTTACATTGCCCCAGTGCTATAGTGATGCTTGCCTTGTGTATGTCACACTCATGTGTTGGTCACACATGTTCTGTTAGTTACATTGTATGTTCGAAGTCATATTCACTGTTGTGGGCATTTGTCACAGACTACACACCGTTGTCATGATGTTAGGGGGGATGTATTTTGCTGACATACCTGATGTTGGAGTATGCTGGATGTGTTGCGCATCACCCATCCTATGGCTGGGGGTGGCAGTAGTGATGGGCAACATAAGCCCTATGGCTGGGGGTGGCAGGGGTGATGGGCAACATAGCCCTATGGCTGGAGGTGGCAGTAGTGATGGGCAACATAAGCCCCTATGGCTGGGGGTGGCAGTAGTGATGGGCAACAGGTCCCCTATGGCTGGGGGTGTCAGGGGTGATAGGCAACATAGTCCCTATGGGTGGCGGTGGCAGTAGTGATGGACAACAGGTCCCCTATGGGTGGTAGTGGCAGTAGTGATGGGCAACAGGTCCTCTATGAGTGGGGGTTGCAGTAGTGATGGGCATCATAAGCCCTATGGCTGGAGGTAGCAGTAGTGATGGGCAACATGTCCCCTATGGGTGTGGGTGGCAGGGGTGATGGGCAACATAGTCCCTATGGGTGGGGGTGGCAGTAGTGATGGACAACAGGTTCCCTATGGGTGGGGGTGTTAGTGGTGCTGGCCATGCAACCCCTATGGTGGGCGGTTGTGAGTGGCCAGGATGTGGATCCCCTGTGTGTGTGTGCCATTTTGCGGGTACGTGTCATTTGTTATGTGGTAGGTGTCTGACTTACCGCCTGAGCCGGTCATAGATGTAGAGTATGAGCTGCGCGATGGGATTCATGATGTGTTCGTGTTGTACACGCTGCTTGTTGCTCCGTCTCATACCCGCTGCAAGCTAGTCCGTCTCATAGCCGTGTATTGAGTTGTGGCACGAATCGTAGCTGATATGTTTGTTTTCCAGATGCTGTGATGTCCCATACGTGGCGGCCCGTCCGGCGCGTAGGAAGTACGCATCATACTTGTCATGCCGGAAACTGCTATGGATACTGCTTCCAGGCGACTCGGTCCAGCGTTAGGAGTTACGGCTCGGACGGAAAAAGGAGCTTCAATCACAGCCTACGTGTCGGTTGTGTTTTTGGCAGTTATGTGCATCGTACTTACTCTACAGGACAGACCGGCTCCGGGGACGTGTTGGTCGCACAGTAAGGCTACGGACAGCTGTCCGACCGGGTATCGGAATCGGCCCCTAAATATTACCCCTGCAAAATAGAACACTTTCCCTACTGTTGCCTTAACTGGAGTGGGTATAGTAAATTTTACCCCAACGAAGTCCAAAACTTTCCCTACCATCGCATAAACTAGAGTGGGACTAGTAGATTTAATATTCTTAGACTTTTAGTTTATAGCATTCATAATTTTATTTTTTATATTATTTGTTCTTATTTTTAAATGTATTTTAATGTTTATAGTTTTTTTTGTAAATATGCTTTTAAGATGTTCAAATTTTTTATATTTTATTTATTGCCATGCCTACATTAATTTATATATATATATTTTTTATTCAATTTTTTTTACTTTACTGTGCATGCATTATTTATATATATATTTATAGGACGACGAGACCCAGCATGTTATGGTACTGAGAATGCACTGTGGAGGCCAACTGTATGGCAGAACTAATAAAGTGTAAAGCGGACAAGTAAGTTAGTAACAGCCATGCTAGCATGCCAAACAGCACCCTGGGAACTTACCTGTGAACAAGGACTGTGAGAGTCTGAAACGCGTCGGGTAGAATTACATTTACACCAGAATTGTGCTTACCTGATTGAATTAAACAACAACTGAATGGGGAGTGCGTCTTTATCTTTATGGACAAAATCGGGGAGTTATGTTGCGGTGGTTTTGCCGTGAAGACGCACCACTGCTGCAAATTCAAGTGGGTTTGGATTTGTGCTAAAGAGGCGCAATCAATTCAGAATGTTCAGTTTGGCAGAGAAAATGCAAAATGTCAACAATCTGGTATGTATGGTATTGCTAGCCCACTGGAGGGTGTAATGTGTGCTGTTAAGGACTATGAGACCCAGCATGCTATGTTACTGAGAATCCACTGTGGAGGCCAACCGGATGGCAGAACTAATAAAGTGCAAAGTGGACAAGTAAATCAGTGACAGTCGTGATAGCATGCCGAACAGCACCCTGGGAACTTACATGTGAACAAGGACTGTGAGAGTTCGACGTGTGTCAGGTAGAATTACATTTACACCAGAATTTGCTTGCCTGATTGAATTAAAAAACAACTGAATGGGTTGTGCATCTTCGTCTTTATGGACAAAATTTTGGAGCTATATATACATATATATATATATATATATATATATATATATATATATATATATATATATATATATATATATATATATCCCAAACACGCAAATGCTCCTTCCGGATTACTGGGACCCTTGAAGGTTGGCATACATACCGGCGGAGCCAACCGGTGAACAATATCCAATTTCCAGGCAAAATAAAATATGCTCTCAGTAGAACAAACAGATACGTTTGTTCTACTGAGAGCATACTTTATTTTGCCTAGAAATTGGATATATATATATATATATATTCACTGAAAAAACCATAGGTTTCACACACGTTATAGTTAGGAATTAGCATTTAAAAAACCTTGCAAATTCAGTGAACAAACCATAGGTTTCACACATGTTATAGTTAGCTGGAAATTTTACTGATAAAAAACCAATGAAATTCCCCCGTTATAGTTAGTGCAGGCAACTATAACTCACACGCCCACCATAGGCAAAGGATTCTGGTTCCCGTAGTGTGTCACAAAAAAAATATTCCCTGGATGGGTTCCCTGGATGGGTGCACTCGTTTCCGCTGCTCAAGTTCAAAGCCCATGGATGGGCCTCCGCATACGGACGTGAGATAAATCCATAGTCCATGTCCCATGGGAGAGGCTAGGTTGCATACCGAGCCCCATGGCCCCCAATGCTGGTGGGGTGGTGCGTCCTTCGCGGCAAGGGCTGCCGCGTGCATACATCCAACTCAACTGCCCCTTCGGTTTAAGAACGCACTCGGACACAGACTGTCCTTCATCATTTACTGGCAAACTCACGTTGCGTATACAGATATTGCAGCTTCAAAGTCAATTCCGCCTGACGCGTTTCAAAGCCTGTCGCTTCTTTTTCAAAGGCTTGACATCCGAGTGCAAAATGGGACACACCTGTTCAAATACGATACCACGCCCACCATAGGCAAAGGATTCTGGTTCCCGTAGTGTGTCACAAAAAAAATATTCCCTGGATGGGTTCCCTGGATGGGTGCACTCGTTTCCGCTGCTCAAGTTCAAAGCCCATGGATGGGCCTCCGCATACGGACGTGAGATAAATCCATAGTCCATGTCCCATGGGAGAGGCTAGGTTGCATACCGAGCCCCATGGCCCCCAATGCTGGTGGGGTGGTGCGTCCTTCGCGGCAAGGGCTGCCGCGTGCATACATCCAACTCAACTGCCCCTTCGGTTTAAGAACGCACTCGGACACAGACTGTCCTTCATCATTTACTGGCAAACTCACGTTGCGTATACAGATATTGCAGCTTCAAAGTCAATTCCGCCTGACGCGTTTCAAAGCCTGTCGCTTCTTTTTCAAAGGCTTGACATCCGAGTGCAAAATGGGACACACCTGTTCAAATACGATACCACGCCCACCATAGGCAAAGGATTCTGGTTCCCGTAGTGTGTCACAAAAAAAATATTCCCTGGATGGGTTCCCTGGATGGGTGCACTCGTTTCCGCTGCTCAAGTTCAAAGCCCATGGATGGGCCTCCGCATACGGACGTGAGATAAATCCATAGTCCATGTCCCATGGGAGAGGCTAGGTTGCATACCGAGCCCCATGGCCCCCAATGCTGGTGGGGTGGTGCGTCCTTCGCGGCAAGGGCTGCCGCGTGCATACATCCAACTCAACTGCCCCTTCGGTTTAAGAACGCACTCGGACACAGACTGTCCTTCATCATTTACTGGCAAACTCACGTTGCGTATACAGATATTGCAGCTTCAAAGTCAATTCCGCCTGACGCGTTTCAAAGCCTGTCGCTTCTTTTTCAAAGGCTTGACATCCGAGTGCAAAATGGGACACACCTGTTCAAATACGATACCACGCCCACCATAGGCAAAGGATTCTGGTTCCCGTAGTGTGTCACAAAAAAAATATTCCCTGGATGGGTTCCCTGGATGGGTGCACTCGTTTCCGCTGCTCAAGTTCAAAGCCCATGGATGGGCCTCCGCATACGGACGTGAGATAAATCCATAGTCCATGTCCCATGGGAGAGGCTAGGTTGCATACCGAGCCCCATGGCCCCCAATGCTGGTGGGGTGGTGCGTCCTTCGCGGCAAGGGCTGCCGCGTGCATACATCCAACTCAACTGCCCCTTCGGTTTAAGAACGCACTCGGACACAGACTGTCCTTCATCATTTACTGGCAAACTCACGTTGCGTATACAGATATTGCAGCTTCAAAGTCAATTCCGCCTGACGCGTTTCAAAGCCTGTCGCTTCTTTTTCAAAGGCTTGACATCCGAGTGCAAAATGGGACACACCTGTTCAAATACGATACCACGCCCACCATAGGCAAAGGATTCTGGTTCCCGTAGTGTGTCACAAAAAAAATATTCCCTGGATGGGTTCCCTGGATGGGTGCACTCGTTTCCGCTGCTCAAGTTCAAAGCCCATGGATGGGCCTCCGCATACGGACGTGAGATAAATCCATAGTCCATGTCCCATGGGAGAGGCTAGGTTGCATACCGAGCCCCATGGCCCCCAATGCTGGTGGGGTGGTGCGTCCTTCGCGGCAAGGGCTGCCGCGTGCATACATCCAACTCAACTGCCCCTTCGGTTTTTATTAATTTTTACCGTACGCGTACGGTAAGCGTAATCGGCGAAAATATCGAAAAAATTTAAATTCCGTTTTTGGCCTTGGGGGATCTTAGAGTACTCCCTCAACATGGCTAGGTGCTTAGGAGCTGTCTAAACAGCCCCTTTACATGTTTTTGGCCTTTGTTTTTTCACCCCCTCACAGACTGCGAGAGAGAAAATGGCGGCCGCCCCTTCCTGGTTTCGACCAATTCGAATGTTTACTAAGATCTAACAGCCAATCAGAATCGCGCTCGCGCTCGCGCACGGCGGCGTGCGCGTACGGTAAGCGCACCGTAAGCGCACCGTAAGCTGGCTCAGATATATATATTGATTTAAAGGCTATTTTCTCAGAATCTACTGAACAGATTTACACCAAACCTACAAAAGGCACTTCCTTGACCTGTAGACGTTCGGGCTGTAGCTGTGTCTAAAGGTCCTATGGAAAAAAGTATGGGAAAAACGCGTTTTGGGACCCCCCTTTTATCTCAGCCCCCGCTTGACGAATCCCCCCGAGACTTTCAGGGTAGGAGCGTAGCGTAGCGCCCCATTAGTTTTGAAAATTTCGCGAGGATTCGTCGACCGGCGCCAAAGTTATTCCAAATAGAATGTTGCGGTTTTCCTATGGAAACAGGGTCCTAACTATAACTACCTACTGGCGACCGCCAGTAGGTAATATATATATATATATATATATACATATATATATATATATATATATATATATATATATATATATATATATATATATATATATCACTACATAATAAAAATATTTATTTTACATTATATTAATATTTTAAATATATATTTTACATGTAATATTTATATATATATAGATATGTTCAGATTAATAGATGTAAAATATAAAACAATTAATATAGTGTAAAATAATATTTGTATTAATTACATACTAATGTGTTTTCATAGTACATATTTTTTATTAATTATGTTACACTATGGGCCTGATTTGGATCTCGGTTGGAGTTTCCTCGGACCAACATTCCCGTGGATGTGAAACCGACCGACCTCTGGTCAGCGGTTCCGACATCGCAATTTGGATGCGACCGCACATGGTGGGCTCACAAACTTCCATTTTTCAATGGGAGCTTGTGAAGTGGGCCGACACCACCCTTAGCACAAGCTCCCATTGAGAAATGGAAGTTTTTGTGCATCATTTTTATAAAATTCTTTATTTACACATTTAGCATTTCGAATTCTGTTTGAATAGTACCTTTATTTAGTGTTTTTGATTGCTGACTCTGTTAATCTTGTGTTGGTGAAGTTTGTCTTGAGTGATATTTATGTTGAACCAGGTGCGCTGCGCTTTCCAATTTGTTGTATTTAGTTCTGCATTCAACCAAGGTGATTGTTTTCGCTTGTCCAGTTTTGTTGTTTTTAGTGGTATTAGGATATCAAAAGCTTCCTGGAGTTACTCATAGCGTTTTTAAACTGAATTTATTGTATCTAGAACTGTATTGGATGTTAGTTGTGTTTCTAAAGGGCTGATTATGATGGCCAAGGGACCGCCACCGCCGGCGGTCCTTCCGCCATCTGCATGCCCATTTCCCCCTGCCACATCAGTATGGCGACCCGCCACGCTTCCGCCACAGCCAATTGTAACAATTGCCTGGCGGAGCGGATAAGACCGGGGATATGTTGGCGGTGCCTCGAAGGCGCAGCCTGACTGATCACAATGCTGGCACAAGCCAGCCTTTCCATGGCGGTGGAACCGCCATGGATAGGCTGGCGGACACTTGATTCGGGGGGCCCTTTGCAGGCCCCCTCAGTGTTGGGAGAGCCAGTTGTGCACTGGGGGGTACCCATGGTACCCTCCTAAATTTCCATGCACAAGGTGGCATGCACCGCGCGGTGCCTGCCACGTTGTGCATGGAAATGCACAACATGGCCATTTAACATTGCGGGGGGTGCTGCAGCCAGCAGCACCCTCCGCAATGTTAAATTGCTGGATGCGACCCCCGTGGTGGCATTGTAATTAGGGGTGCGGACCGCCGCATTACAGGTGGGCGGTCCCGATCCCGCTACGATGAGTCCACCCGCCATCGTAATCGGCCCCTAAGTATTCAAAAGTTTGTTCCATGCTTGATATGTGGTTGCTTATAAGGTGGCTTTATGTGTGGAGAGTTTTGGTGTTTTGTGTTGGAAGCTTCCAGATGGTGGTGTGACCATGTGACTGGACTAATCTTTGAAAGGTAACTAGATCTGGATTCACAAAAATTATATCTAAGATGTGTCCAGTGATGTTTGTGAATTTGTGGAAGATTTGATGTGGGTTTAGTGTTCCTAGTCCAGGGATAATAGCTCTTGAATGGGGCATGTTGGAGTTTGTCAAACCATATGCTTAGGCCACCAAGGATAATTAGGTTGAAGTGTAGTGTCTTAAGGTTTGAAACTGTGTCTAGAAACGTTTCTGGGAATGTTGCATTGCTGGGTGGTGGCCTGTAGAGAAGAAGGAAACTACAGGAGAAAGTGGTGTAGGGATGCATCTGCTGATGAAGGCCTCAAAACCATGTATAGAAATGCCAGCTTTGGTGAGATTTATTGTTTCCTTGAAGATAACAGCTACTCCGCCTTCTCTTTCGCCTACGTGATTTTGCGTAACAGTTTGATAGGCTGGAGGAACAGCTTCATAGCTTCATGCAGTACTGGAACCAAGTCATCTCCCAACCATGATTCAGTTATGAAGAGTAAGTTAGACTGTGTGTCAGTGAGTAGGTCGTAGATGTGGTGTTTGTTTTTAGAAAGTGGTTGAGCATTTATTAGTAGACAGTCTAAAGATTGTGTTTTGGTGGTGATGTGACTCGGGGTCAGATGTACGACCCTTCCATTTTGTGAATCTCAGATTGCGTTGTCACAATTTGCAACTCACAAAATGGAATGTACAACAGTGTCTCAGACACTGTTTACGATTCCCAATGGGGTCACAAACGACATTCCTCATTAATATTCATGAGGCAGATCGCAATTTACGACCCCATTGGGAATGGCCAGCACTCACAGGGTTGGTGGCTTTCTGGGATCAGCAGACCACCAAGTCTGTGACGGCATTTTAAATATTTTTTTTTAAATGCAACCCATTTTACTTTAAGGAAAATGGGAAGCATTTAAAAAAGAAAAATGAAACGTTTCTGTTTCATTAGTAGGCAGTGGTCCCCTGCACGCTCTTAAAATTATTTTTGCTGCCAGTTACAAAGGGGAAGGGGTCCCCAAGGGACTCCTTCCTGTTTGCGAGTGGCTTACCACCATTTTGAAATAGGTGGTAAACTGCGAGTGTTTTGCAAACGCATTTGCGGTTACAAAACAGTCGTATATAGAAGTGCAACTCGCTATTAGGATGGGACGCCCTTGGCACGCCCCTTCCAAAGAGCGAGTCGTAAACCCTGTTTTGCGAGTCAGTAATAGGTTACCGACTCACAAAATAGGATTTGTACATTGCACAGACCCATTTTGCCGTCGAACATGGGCCGATTTCCAATTTGAGACTGCAAAAAATGGTCGTAAATTTGGCCCTTTGTTTTCTAGAAGAGTGAGTAGTAGTCTTTGAACTAGTAGCAGGTTTATTATTAGTGTTGGTATTAACTGCATCAGGATAGCAATAACGTTGTTTGTCTATGTTGTAATCCTCATCCAGCAGGCTTAGAAAGCATTTTGTTGGGTCTATGTGTACAGGTGGTGGAGATGGTGGTTGAGAGTGAGTTGGTGTGCTGTTTTGTTTTTGTAGAGTATTCTTGTTGTGTGTAGACAAGGGGATGCAAAGTTGTGAAGAGTGGTATGCTGTTTAGATCATTTGCGTATGTTATGGGTGGAAGTGTATGGGTACAGAGTGATGGTGAAGCATGTGGGTCATGCTTTAAGGCTCTAAATTGTGCAATGGATGAAAGATGGGTGAATGAGTGTTGTGTTGGGGTAATCAAACACTCCTTACAGTGGCTGACCTCAGGTTCAGCGCATCAATCCCTATCTAAGCACATTAAAAGTCCTGTGCATCAGCTTCTGGCACTTGCCGCCGTTGAGTGCCGCTGCTATCTAGATTGAGCAAATTCTTTAATTTAAGAAGGTGCACCAGGAATGAAGTCCGAATCATACGAGTTAGTCCGTTAGTTCCCTTTATTAATGACAGAAGTAAAAGTGGCCATCAGCCAACGTGTTTCGTTCCTTTGACTAAAGGAAATTCATCAGGGCTCCATGTATTGAGTAGAGTGTTCAACACTTTAAGTAATTGCAAAAGAGATGTAGAAGCTCGAGAAAAACACGACAATAAGGGTCAACCAAAACGAATCCCGGTTCGTGATCCCGGTCTTCTGAATCTCCACAAACTGCAAGTGTGCCAGATTCCATTATCATCGCATTATCTTTCATAATCATGAAGCCACTGAACCTCTTATTGAAGTTACCCTTTCTTGCTTTTTCTCCATGTAAAGGATGAACATAACTCCTCTTCTCTTCAACAACACTATTCTTTTTAGAGTATAATGCTCCCCTCCTCTTGTTCCACATTTGACCATTTTCAAAACCACATGCTAGTTATGCACAGACTTCACTTTCACGGGAACAGACATTTTTTTCCTCCCTCACTCTTTCTTTACAACTTAATTTTTACCCACTCACCTTCCAGAATATGCTTTCTTTTTAACATCCCTCTTCACATCTTAGAGAGGCACTTTTCCTCTCACGGTGGGGAGCAACAGTTTCATTTTGACCTGGAGATCTAGGAGGAAGATGTGGATCATTAAAAAACAGAATGTTAAGAGTAACCCTGGACGTAGTTTGCGTAGTAGCACTAAGCGTAGCTACGCGAAGTGCAGTTTGCACTACGCGAGATACGCGTAGCACTACGCGAACTGCGTAGTGCACTGTTCGCGATGATTGCACAGTGCCGGATGCTTGTCCGCACTGTGCAATCATTCAAAACAGCATCTTGCACAGGGCGAGCTGTCGTTTTCTGCCGCTCAAGTAGATTTTTACTTGAGCGGCAGCTTTCTCAACGCGGACTGGTAGTTTCCCATCGCGAGCGGTCGCGAGCATACGCGACCACTCGCAATGAGAAACCTGATCTCCTCACGGTGAGAATCTCGCCGGGGGTTTATTTTCCACGCTCGCGATCGGCAACTTGATGTTGCTGATCGCGAACGAAGAAAAATTCTCGCCGGGATGTCATTTTGCTCGCTCGCGGTCTCCAAGTTGACATTGAGGACCGCGAGCGAGCAAAAAATGCCAACTACGCTCGTCTATGCGATTTTGCACTGTGCTACATGCAATTCGCATAGCGCGAAGTAGCACAAACTACGCAAACTTCGTGAGCGTAACGTAGTTGTCCGCCTAGGGTTAGTTAAGAGGGTAGGTCTCAGCTATGACCTTGTTCTGCTTTTAAGGTGAACAGAAGAAAAAACGTTTTCCAGACTCTGATGGGACGAGTTTTATGTTTAAAGTATTTTATTCAAGCACGTCACATCCAAACTCCTATACAGCAACATGGGATCAGCCATCGAAAGGAAGCAAGAGTCTGGCATGACACAACATATCAATACAAACAACCCCCACCCCTCAAATGCCCCAACGTCCCCCCAACTCCCCCCCCAACCCCACCCACCCCACCCACCGTCCAGTGCGCTACTAACAGACAGCCCCTCTCCCCAAGCTGTTGGAAACGGGGCAGGAAGGATCCTTCCCCCTCACGGAGCCGGTGCTAGCGGGCTCGTAAGCCTCAGGAGGCGAAGGTACCTCGGACAAGTGAGCTCCCTAAACTCTGTGACCAGCAACGAGTGGAATGGTTGCCATAGTTCATTAAATTGCGTTACATCTCCAGCCACCACCAAAGACAGTTTCTCCATCCCCAGCACATGCCACAGCCGGTGGAGCCACCCTGTTATCGTGGGCACCGTGTCTGTACGCCAGTATATCAAGATATTCTGCACTGCAGATCCAAGTGCAATGGCGATCTGCCTGCCCCTTCTGGACTTGAGGGGATACATTAGGTCGTTTGGGAGTCCTAGCAAAGCGTAGGCTGGGAAGCGCGGGAGCTCTATGCCGAAGTGAGAATCAATTTCGTCCAGCACTTCTTTCCAGTAGCCAATTAGCAAGGGGCAGTCCCAGAGAATGTGCGTGAGTGTACCCCGGAGTCCACACCCTCGCCAGCATGCGTCTGTCTTGCTATGGTCAAACTCGTGGATCCGCTCAGGCGTATAGTACCAGTAAGTGGACACTTTAGTAAAAGTATCAGTGAGGCCCATGTGATATGCTGAGTGGCGCGCCCTAAAAGAAATGTGTTCCCAGTCCTTGGGGCTCAGTGTCCTCCCAAGCTCCCGTTCCCATCTCACCCTCCCCGGATTATAGAAATGTGTAGGAGGCGTTTGCAAAAACTTGTACAGGTCCGAGATTAGTTTCGAGTCCGATGTACGGGACAGCAGCCATCTCTCACACGGTAAGAGCCTCCTATCCGCCACCTCCCTCACCTGTGGCTGAAGGGCCCAATGCCGAACCTGCACATAGCGGTACCTCTCCGTCTCGGGGAGCGAGAAGTCCAGCCGAAATTGTGTGAACGGGATAACACCCTCGGGGCCATACAGGTGACATAATGCTCTACATCCCGCCTGCCGCCAATGCGTGAAGGCTCCCTTCTCCATCCCAGGAGCAAAGGCCAGATTATCCACTATCGGCGAGAGCGGCGAGGGAAATGTGGTGAGGCCATATCTAAGGTAGGTCGCATCCCAGACCCGTAGTGGCCCTCTAGTAATAAAAGAGGCCTAGAGGTTCCTAGGTCGGTGGGACCGGTGCAGAAACGGTATCTCCTGCAGGGGCCGACCCGCCACCGCCTGGTCTTGAAAGAGCCAATGCTTATCCGACTCCCACTTACACCATTCGACCAGGTTCCGCAATTGCGTCGCCTGGAAGTATTTACGAAAGTCGGGAATACCTAGGCCTCCAGCGTCGGTAGACAAAAGGGAGAGGGACCTACGTAACCGAGGCTTTTTCCCCCGCCAGACGAACCGGGCCGCGTCCGACTGCAATTGCTGTATCCACCCTTTAGGCGGCGGCAGCGGCAGAGCCCTGAACAAGTAGAGTACTTGCGGCAAAATCGTCATCTTGACGGCAGCTATCCTGCCCAACCAGGCTAGAACGCCGCGGTTCCAGCGGCTGAGCTCACTCTTGATCTTGGCACCCAGGGCCCGATTGTTGGCCGAAACCATAGCTGACAACGTTGGAGCAATCAGAATCCCTAAATACGGTATTGCCTCCGAGGACCAAAGTAACGGGAACCTGTTCTGCAAATATGCCTTAGTATCAGGTGCCAGGGAAATGTCTAAAGCCACCGACTTCTCCATATTTACTTTGAAGCCCAAAACCGCGCCAAACGCCGCCAGTTCCTCCATACAGGCTGGCAGCGATGTCCGGGGTGTATCCAGTGTAAAGATGACGTCATCCGCATAGAGGCTAACCGCATGGGTAAAGCCCCCCATCCGTATCCCCACCACCGCCGGCCGCGCCGCACCCGCTGAGCGAACGGCTCCATGTAGAGGGCAAAGAGCAAGGGCGAGAGCGGGCAGCCCTGCCTAGTGCCTCTCTCGATGGGAAAAGCTGCCGAAGTGTGTCCGTTAACCCTGACCACCGCCGAAGGCCCTCTATAGCAATTAAGAATCATAGTACGGAACCGCTCCCCGATGCCTGCCTTCACCAGCACTTGTTCCAAAAAGGGCCAATGCACCCGATCAAACGCCTTTTCTGCGTCAACCGCGAGCATCACCCTCTCACCCGGAACCCGGGAAGCATTTTCCAGCAGGTGGACCACTCGTTTCGTATTATCCACCGTCTGCCGCCCCGGAACGAACCCCGCCTGATCCGTGTCGACCAGGTCGGGCAGATGCAACGCCAGGCGGCGTGCCAGAATTCCAGTATAGAGTTTCAGGTCGACATTCAGGAGAGATATCGGCCGATAAGAGCCACAGCGTTTCGGATCTTTCCCCGGTTTGGGGATGACCGTGACGGATGCCCTCAGGAGGTCAGGCGAGATGGCTCCAGGTTCCGCAAAAGAGTTGAAGAGGCGAGCGAGGATGGGTGCCAACGACCCGCAGAATGTCTTATAGAAGAGGGCAGAGTAACCATCCGGACCTGGCGCTTTGCCGTGCTTAAGTCTGGCAATGGCTGTCACTACTTCCTCTATGCTAATGGCCCTGTTCAGGTGGTCAGCCTGCCCTGGGTCTAGGGAGGGCAGAGTGACTGAGTCCAGATAGGAGGTCATAGCCGGAACATCCGGCGGATCACCCGCGTAAAGGGTTCCATAGAACCCTCGGAACGCGGCCGAGATGCAAGCATCATCCGTAACCACCCCGCCCGCGGGATCAGAGAGTTCCCTCACCAACTGGCTCTGCCGGGTGGCCCGGAGTCTGTTAGCCAGAAGCTTGCCACAACAGTCCCCCCCAGTATGAAAAGCATGGCGCAATCGGAGGGCCGCATACTCCGCTCGGTCTACATCTAGGGCGGCAAGAAGCTTCCTCGCTTCCTTAAGCTGCCGCCAAATCCTCGGAGCCCCAGTTCTACGGTGAATCAACTCCAGCTCCCGGACTCTATCCGTAAGCTCATCCCTCTTAATCGTGCGCTCCCTATTTTCGGCCGCGGAAATGGACAGCAACTCCCCCCGGAGTACCGACTTCAGCGCCGCCTATTGGGTGGCTCTAGTGGTGTCCGTGTTATCATTATGTGCCAAATATTCCCTAAGCACCCGCTCAATACGATCCGTCACCGTTTTCCTGTGCAGTAGGGTATCCCGGAGGCGCCAGACCCTCGCCGGGGCGGCAGACGGCGGCAAGCAAAAAGAGGCCTCAACAGGGGCATGATCCGACAAGGAGATAACCCCCATGTCCACTGCGGACACCAGAGCCTGCGTCGGCGAGGTGACCAGTAGATGATCAAGCCGCGCATAGGTCTTGTGCGCGTGGGAATAGTATGAGTAATCCCTGGCGACGGGGTGTTTCTGGCGCCAGAGGTCCCGAAGGTCCACCTCCGCAAGCCTAGCCTTACAACCCGCAGAGAATTCCCCGATTTGCGGGGAGCGCTGCGCCGATCTGTCGATCACCGAGTCAAAGACCATATTAAGATCTCCCCCGAGGATAACATGCCTATCCGGCGAGGCCGAAATCTCCTCCACCGCGGACTGCAAGAACCGCTCCTGTTTATCATTGGGACTATAAAGGGAACCTATTGTGAATGTGATGCCCCCCACCCGAAACCTGTGCGCCAGCATCCTCCCTTTTATTTCTGCAAATTTGTGGATGTGTTCCCCTCCGAAGTGTCGAGCCACTAATATCGCTACCCCGGCCGTCTTCGCATTACCGGAAGAAAAGAACTGCGTCGGAAATTTACAGGAGCGCAGCCTATGTGTATCCTGTGGCAAGAGATGGGTTTCCTGTAGAAGGCAGATGTCTGCCCGGGTGTTTTCTAACAAGGAAAGCACCGCCCGCCGCTTAACCGGGTTGTTCAGACCCCTAACATTCAAAGTCACAATCTTAAAAGTATGTGGAGACATAGTAAGAACTACGTAGGAAGGTGCAAGTGTCCTGCATGGTGACCACAGTGGGAGGGCCGAACCCCCCCCCACTCAAATCTCAAGCTAGGCTCCCAAAAGCAGGAGGCAGCGCCTCTCCCCTCTGCGGCGCGCATCCTAGCACCAATCACCAACCCCAGTGCGACCAGGTCTCTCCCCCCCCCCCTCCCGTCGACCCGGCACTCCGCCTCTCCATGCATCTCCCCTGAAGCACAAAGCAAAACAATGTGGGGAAGCGCAAACAAAGCAGCAAATCCCTGCACAGCGCACTGGACAACCCCTACCCCCACACCCAACTCCCACGACCCCCCCAATACCCCAACACCCCTAACCCACCCCTATCAAACCCAAAACCCTGTCCCCGTCCCCCCGAGAAGGAAGGCAGGGAAACCATTGTCCAAGGCCAGCCCAACGGCAAGTCTATGGAAAAGTCTCGAAAGTGGACGAGTCCGGTCTCACCGAAGTGGACGAAGATCTGCGACCGGGGACCGACCGCCAGCCATCCCGGGTAATCCGGCGTCGACGCGGAGTGGGGGCATCGTCATCAGTTGCCGTGATGCCCAGGACAGTGCAGGTTTCCTGAAGGGAGCGCAACTGATGCAGTATTCCGTTCCAGCGGAAGATAATACGAAAAGGGTGGCCCCACGAGTATTGAACACCATGTTCCCTCAGGAAGTCAGTCACAATTTTAAAGGACTTGCGCTTCTGCAGGGTGACCACAGAGAGATCCTGGAAGAGGGCCACCCTGTGGCCTCTGAACTCCAGAGAGGGCCTAGTGCGAGCCACCCGCAGGATCCTCTCCTTCAGGGGGTAGTCGGGTAGGTAGGCCAGAAGGTCGGGGGGGGGCGCCGATGCCCCGCGCCACGGGCCCACTCTATGAGCCCTATCGATCCTGATGGAAAAGTCTGTCGGCTCTCCCAGGACCTCCCGGAACAAGTCCTGCAGGTAGGTGGCCACGTCCTCTCCCTCTTCTCCGAGCGGCATGCCCCGGACCCTGACGTTGTTCCTCCGGGAACGGTTCTCGAGGTCCTCCACATGTGCCTGCAGGTCAATCTGCTGGTCCCGGAGCCTGATCACTTCCTGCTGGAGCTGTGTGAGTTCCCCATCCCGGGCATGGCCCGCTTCCTCCACCGATGAGACCCTCTCACCCAAGCCATCAACCTCTCTCCGGACCTCTCGCACCTCCCCCGCCAATTCCTGCTTGAGGGTCTGGAAGTCCTCCCGCAAGGAGCTGAAAAGCGACTCCAGGAACGACCTGGTAACCGGCGGCTCCCCTCCGCTCGCCCCCTGCGAGCTGCCAGCCGCACCCGGGGAGAGCTGTCCACGATCCGGCCGGGCAGTGCTCCTGCTCAACAGTTCCGGTAGGGTGCGGTCCCCCTTTCTGTTCCCCTTGCTGCCGGCCATCCTGGGCGCCGAGGGAAAGCGCACAATCCACACCAGCGGCAGCAGAGCCCACCGCACCGCCGAGCCACCCGGCCAGGCAGGCCGCTCGCTCCTGCGGCAGAGGCCGCCCCCGCTCACCACCTCGTTCGCGTTCTTCGAGCGGCAGCGCCCGCCAGCTCTACTGCAGCGCTAGGCCGGCTGAACGTACCACCAAGCGCCCGATCGCAGCCTCAGTCCTCCGAGCACTGCCACGCCAGCAGCTCCCCGGGCGGGCCCAGGTCCTGTCCTCACATGGGGGCAAACAGTTCACCGCAGCCTCCACGGTCCGCCGCTAGCATCCGGGGCCCCACTGGGCCTGTGAGGCACCGCCAGGCACTCCTCACCTCCAATTTGGCTGCTCCGGCGGGTCGGCCTCGCGCTTCCGGCCGGTCCAGGCAGGGCCCTCAAAGTCTTTGAAGCCGCTCTGATCCCGCACCCGGCCGGGAATCGGCCGTCTGCCGCAACAGGGCACCAACGTCTCTCCACCTCCGTCCCTCGCGCTCTGCGCCACAGCCTGCAGCTCCTCTTCCGGCCGCGCCGGCGGCCTCCGCTCCGCGCCGCAGACTCGAGTAGGTGCTCCAGGCGGACCCAACGGCACTTCCGGTCGGGTCGCGGCCTCCGAAGGTCGCGACTCAGCGTCCCCGGCCGCCGGCAATGCCCGCTGGTGCACTGATTTTCCCCCCGGCAGGGTCCGCAGGCTCTTCACCACACTCTCCGTCGCTGGTCATCAACGACGGGGGGAGACCAGTAGCGGCAAGTGTGTTCCGGGGCCCGGGTCGGGGGAGCTCGCTGAGGCCGCGTCCTCCTACCCCGCCATCTTGGCCACGCCCCCATGGGACGAGTTTTAGACCCTTTGTTACATTGTATAACATTTCTGATTTGAAAGGCACAAACTCCCCAAGCCTTCCTGCACTTAACACCTCAAACTGTGTAATTAATTTCAGGGTTTTTAGGTTTGTAAATATGAATAGGTTCCAAACTGAAATCTAATTTTTTTAAGACCCCTGGCCACTGTAGTCTAAAGCTTTAACCCACTGAGCTATCAGCAAATAAAACACACCCACTGTAATCAGTAACAGAAATACAAATATATAATTGGTGATACTACTTCTGAAGTGTACCTGACTCTGGGCTGTGGTGGAATCTCTAAAATCAAAACCATGGCTGGACGGTACCAGACCCCGGTAGAGCTGCAAGACCCTGCTGCCAAGGGAAACCTTCCTGTACAAGACCTATGCTTTAATACTTTTTCCTCCTTTTATGTGTGCTGTACAGTTTAGCACACAGGCAAAGTTAGAAAAATGTGGAGAGTTTTAAAGTTGCTTCACTGTTGCATCCGTCTCCAGGAGACATCATTTTTTTGTGCAAATCCCTGCTTACAAATGTTAGTAGATGGGGATTTACATAAAAACCTTTGGGTGGTTGTATGGGAATGCCCTTGTAAAACCCATAATGTGCCTCTTTGACGTCAAGTAGTGCATTGCGCTCCTAAGTGCTATTTTGGCAACATTCTACAGCAAATCATGATTTGTGTTGGAATGTACATCACACAACAACATTTTGTTCAAAGTTTGTGTCACTTTTGTGACCAAACCAGGCGCAAAGTGTTAGTAAACCAAGGTCAAGGTGTCTTTTTAACATGGAATAATTATTTAACTGTAGATGTGTAAGTTATGTGTTGCCACTGTTTAGAAATCAGAGGTGTCATCATTCAGGATTGAAGTGCAAGGTGTGCACTGCATGAGTCCCAGTACTGAGTTACAATGGACGGCTGGCTGTTTGGACCTATGTAAGGCTTCTTCTCCAGATCCTGAGGGAATCAGTGGTAACTAATGTTTACCTCTTATGTCTAGAGGCCTGATTTAGAGTTTGTCAGATGGGATACTCCATCACAAACTTGACGGTTATCCTGTTCACCATATTACAAGTACATTATATTCTATGGCACTTTTTAAAATAGGGTGGGCATGAAATAAGTCACATCTGTGATGGAGTAGCCCAGACGCCAAACTCTAAATCAGTGTATAAATTGTGTAATATTGTACTTCACAGTAAGTGGCAAGTATTCCTAAATGCCTCTATGGTGGGAGTAAGCATTTAAGGTTTAGTGTAGAAAGTAGAGTTTCCGCCTTTCCAAGAGAAAAATATTGGCCATATGTTCATGTTTTTTAGAAGCTGCAAAGGACAGGACATGATATTTGAATACACCTTCATAAATTGTATTTTTTCAGTTTTAACATGGCCTTTCTGTCCAGTGGAGCAAATGAAACTTGAACCCCCTCCTGCAAAGTATATGGAGGAGGCTCACTCAGGAGCTCTCAGCCCAGGGTACTGTGCTGAAGGGGCTTCCTTGCACTGCAGGGCCTTTGTTATGCCACTGTTTCAGTCTTTAATTATCAGTCTGAGATAATTAAGGGAGCTCTATAACACACTTTAAGGTGTTCTCTTTTATATATATTTTCTGTTGTTCTAAGTATGTACTGGTGAGAGGAAAAATACTGACTTAAAGTGATTTTTAACCTAATTTATGGGCCTGCTGGGGCAGGAAAATACTGTTCAGGGCAGTAAAAAAACACAGTCAGGTGGCAACCCTAACAGGAGGAGATGAGTTTTGAAATTTGTTTCAGTAAAACACAAAGAAATAGCACTCATTAAAAAGCACTATTTAGTCAGGGCTACGTGTGACTGTAAGTATGAGTGACTGTACAGGTGAGTGAGTGGATGTGTGTGTAGATCTAAGAGTCAATGAGTGGGTATGTAGTTATTGGTATTGGAGTATCTATGGTTTTGAGAATGGACGTCTGAAATTTTGATTGAGTATATCAAAGGGTGTGAGAAGATGCACTAATTTATCGCATGGATGACGTCATCAGTGATGTCCTCAGTGATGTCATTTCAGATGTCATCAGTGATGTCATCAGTGATGTCACTGACCATGTCATGAGTGATGTAATATGTGACGTCATCAGCAGTGCATTGCGGGGGCGCAAGTTATAGTAAGCTGAACTAACTATAACGGGGGAATTTCTAGGGTTTTGTATGCGGGAAATTTCCAGCTAACTATAACGCCCTTGAAACCTATGGTTTTTGCAGTGAATTTCTAAGGTTTTTTAAATGCCAATTCCTGACTATAACTCCCCTGAAACCTTTGGTTTTTTCAGTGAATTTCAAAGGTTTTTTAAATGCCAATTCCTAACTATAACTTATCTCTAAAGATATCATGTTTAATGATTTTCATTGGATTTCTATATTTTTCAACTTCAGTGTGTCAATTTGATTAATTATGTTTTTTTGAAATTCTTTTTTAACACTATTTTTTTAACCTATTTGTTTTTATTGGGTTTTTCAAACATATTTTTTTATATTTTTAAAAATATATTTTTTACTATATGTTCAAAACTTTATTTTATATATTTTTTCCATGTTTTTTGGATCCGCGCACCCTATGTGCACTGTTCTCGATCCCTACGCGATAGCATCCACGTATGGTATGCATTGGGTACGTGTTTAGTGCGCGATCGCAATGCGACTGGTACGCGACTCCCAGCCTATACGCGACACGTTCAATGTACGTAACGCGATGTTTACGCGCTTCCGCGATGCGTCATGTGCGTGTATGACGCGGTAGGTGCGCGGATCCCACGAAATATTTAACATTTAAAAAAACATATATATATGTATTTAATGTGAATATTAATTGAACACAAACTCTAAGCTAGTCTTAAAAGTAATATATTTTTACACCTAATCCTATATTTCTCTTTAATTCAATTTCGCGGATGCGCGCTGGGTGCGTGCTGCATAAGCGCAGGGTGCGTGGATCCCATGTGGCCTGCAAAAAAAGAGATTTGATTGGTTCATTACACTTTCTGTTCTAACTATTGAAAGACCCCACCCATTTCAATCATTCTTTTTTCACCTTCTTTGGAGGAGCATCTCTTTGCAGAGAAGAAGATTTTTTGGGCTAAGTTTACATTTAGCTCTAGCTTTTTTCTCCTAAAAATGGCTTCAGGGCAGCAGGCATCACCTGCATCTCCTCATACATCTGAGGATGAATTTTTGGAGGAGCCATCACGCACACCATGTTTTTCTTCAGTGGTGTGGAAATGTTTTACTTTTCCCGAGGGGCAAACGAAGACCAATGCCACCTTGGTCACGTGCAAGATTTGTTAAAAAGTGCTGTCTCGAGGGGATCCGACAAAGAAATACTCATGCGGGACAGCCAGCATGCTGAAGCACCTGTCAATCTTGCATGAGAAGAATGCCTACGGATGAGAGACACTCCTGCTCCTGCGCCTTCCACCTCATCGCAGCCGAGCACTTCAAGAGTGCATCCGTCAGCCCAAAACTTGGACATCCGTCCTCAATTTCAATTTTTAAAAAGTGCTCTGCACTATGTGCAATGCGACTTTGTGCTACGGGGGCAGTCGATCGATCTGATCTGCCGCCGGCAAGAAAGTCACCATTGCTATTTTTTTTTGTTACCTGAAGTTCATTGTTTTGTTCCTCTTGTTTTTTTTTTTCCAGAAAAATCAAAAAAATCACAAAATCGTTGGAAAAAACAAAAAAAAAATATAAAAGAAGAAAGAAGACAAAAAAAAGATCTTCTAAGAACTAACTCTCCTGGTTTAAAAAAAGAGCTACATTTCTTTGTTAGTGTGTGAAAGTTTAGATGAATGTATGTGTAGTACGTAATTGACTGAATTAATGCATTAGTAGCGTAGGGTGAATGTATAAGTGCAGAACTATGAGGAAGTGCTGCAGCATCACACAGTATCCTCTTTAACTGCAGTGTGCTGTAGTACTTCCGAAGCACAGGAATGCAACATATGTACATAAATATGTTGCAAATCTCTGCTTCTCTCTGCACGGCTGCTTAAACTGCAGCCATGTGGTGACACAGGCACCCTTGCACCATAGTGCAAGGATATCTGTGTCATGTGCTGTTTGTTTTTCTGCAGGAAGACACACCTTCCTGCACAAAAACAATAAGAAAATGCATTTTTCTCCTTCAATGTATGCTGAACATTTCAGCACGCATTGAAGATATAAAAATGTTGTGCTTTCCTACTCCAATTTTAGAATGGTGCAGCATTCACACACATATTGAGATTTATAATTTCTGATAAATCTAGAGATGTGTCTTGTTCTATGAGTATTCAGTGCAATCATACACAACAACACTTATAGAACACCCTTTCAACGCAAAGTGGTGTGTATGATGAGGTTGTATTTACATGGAGTAGAAAAAGTACACAGAGTGCATTTTCCTCTCTTTGTAAATATGAAAGAATGTCTTGCGCAATAACTATGTTACAAAAAGTGACATATTTCCGGTTTTAAAATTCCTTGCAAATGATAGAAGGTAAGCAGGGAGTTTTGTCTGCAAAGATGTTCAAAGAAGAATGATTGAAATGATTGCGGTCCTTCAATATGTACAATGGGAAATATTATGAACCCCTCAAATCTCTTTTTTTGCAGGTCACATGATATCTGATTATGGTCAGATTTCAAAACTACATAGGTATAAACAGAGTGTTTTTAGAAATGTGTTTCAACTTTGTAGCTTCTTGCAGACCTCCTCAGTCTGCATATTTAGACTTAGTTAAACTTACCTTCACAGTAATAGGAATAAAAAATGGTATACATTTTTTTCAGATTTTTGTTGCAATCTAAATTGATATAAATTGCTTATTTTAAAATTTGGATCTGTGAAAGAAAAGAAAAAAAAATTATAACATGTAATAATACATTTTTTACAACACAGCATAATTTCCACAAAGTAATTTGTTTGCCTTTTTTGCTGTTCTCAGAATATATTAAATTTCACTAGAAATAGTGATTTCAATCGTACTCATCACTTAACAGCGGGTAAAAAAAAAACAATCAGAAAGATTGTTAAAAAAACCCAACATGCTATTCTCAGTAAAATACCAGAAAATACAAATCACACATATATGAAATGCTTACAGAGTACACAATTTTATAACTTTAACTTATAAAAACTGTAAATATTGCCGCTTGAAAATATTCACTGAATCAATGACCACCAAAAAGTCCATAATTCAAAAATATGCCTTTCCTTGAGGCCAAATGGTATTTTTGCACTCCTTCTTTATGTAAATTGTCCAATGATAGTCCTATTAAATTATAATAATAAATTCCTCAGAGAATGAATTATCTTCCTAAAACTTTGACTTTAAAAATATTAGGTAGGAATTTTGTAATTCCCTAGGCAAACGTTGTTTAAAAACCAACTGGGAATCATTACAAAGTGTCCAGCCTTTGTCACATTTTAGATAGGCAGTGTAATGTTCAGATGTGCTGGAAGGACCATCATGGAAAATTATAGCAATTGCTACAAAAGTCCTTCCTGATTCTGATATTTGTGCTGTTACAAATTGCTTTATTAAAGTATCCAATTTTCTTCTGTCAGCTGTACAACGTTGCATCATAAAAATTATGTACTTTCCATATTTTGTTAAGAATAATGTGGATAACATTTCTGATTTACATTGGCTACACTCCATGTTTTGATTTGCACCTTTAACTAATTTATTGAAAGACACTGATTTACAGTCTGGTAATGTTAAATACAGAAATCTCTCAGTGTCTACATTGGTGCTACATGTATACATGCAATTTTCACAATGATGTCCCCATTTGTAAGAAAGGCTAAAAATATTTTCTATTTCTACACCTTCATTTTCAAAAATGGTAAGCATATACATTAAAAATTCCTGAGCATCTTGTTGGATATTTTGTGAAATTGTGTCAACTTTTCATAAACAGAATGCAACAGAGAACAAAATCTTTTTTGCCGATTCTGCATAATTTGTTCTCGCAAACCTTCCAGATAAAAAACAACATTGACCACTACATTAGCATAGCAATTGACACCTGAACTATTTTCAAACCGATAACCAACAATCTCTTCAACAGTGTCCAATTTCTTTTTACCTGCAATCACAACATTATCTTGTTCTTTTCCCTTCATGACACCTTCAGAACAGATATTCTCTAACCTTCTTTTTAGACCAACCACACGCTTTTCAAATAAAGGATATTGACCTAAATTTGGAGCATAAACCCTTCTTAACCTATTATACTCTTTTACACAGTTTGCATCTGCAGTAACCTTCGTCTCATCAAAATCAATCAAAAACAAACCAGATAATGTTCTGACTCGCGACAAAACAACATATGCCATACCCTCTTTAAATACGATAGATCCAATGTTCACCAATGCACTGTCTACACTTAATCCTTGAGATTTATGAATAGTCACTGCGTATGCCAGAGAAAATGGAAATTGTTTCCTACGGATATATAAATCTTTAAGAAGCAAAAAACAAACTGAACAACGACCAATTTCTTTAACTTCATGAATCTGATCAAATTTAATTTGTAAAAATTCAAGTTCCTTCTTTTTTCTGATAATTCACAAAATCCACCACTTTACCCATTGCACCATTAACTAAACCTTTCTCTACATCCAAATTACGCCTTCAATTTACCCGACAGTTTACACACGCATGAAGGGGCAGATTTACAAGCCCCGTGCGCCACTTTTGCGTCGCCGTTGCGTCACTTTTGTGACACAGCGGCGGCGCAAAGCTAGCGTCATACTGCGACAGATTAACAACGTGACGCATCTAGGCAGATGCGTCACGTTGTAAAGCCCTGCGTCGCATTAAACCCCGTCAGGTTTAATGTATGCAGGGTGGGCGTTACATCGGAAAAAGCCTCGGAAAAGTGACGCAGTGAAATCTACATGATTTCAGGCAGTCACTTTTCCGACGCTGGTGCGTCTAATCCTTACGCCTGCTTCAAGCAGACACAAGGCGGCATGTTAGGGATAGGGCAGGTTGGAACAGTGCTGGAGTTGCGTCGCGCTTGCGACACAACTTCAGCACTGCGCCAACCTTACGCCGGCAGATGCGTCACGCATCTGCTTGTCCTTGCGCCACGATGCACTGCATTGTAAATGTGGTGCATCTGCGGTGGCGCAAGGGCAAACTTGCGTGACGCATCTTCCCTGGCGCATCCCTGCTGATTTGCAGGGATGCGCCAGGGAACGTAAATCTGCCCCATAGTGTCTTTTCTAAACCAGCAGTTTTAGATATTTTTTTTTCTAAACAATCCAGTTTTGATCTCAACTTTCCCGTCAAAATAATAGTGATTCCTTCATGCTGTATTTTATCGATGGCTTTCATTTTTACAATTTCTTCATTTTCCAGTTTCAATAGTTCTTAGTTGAATATGGAACACTCGCGCAGTGTTGGCATTAAACAAATCACTGATTTATTTTTAGCAATTTCCACATACACTTTTGCAGGAACTGCATTTTCATTTGGAAAGACATTGCAAAGTAATCGACTCTCCAAAGCCTGTTTACCTTGTTTTGAAAGAATTCCAATTCTTATACCTTGAAGAATACGTCCATATTCAGCATCATTTGCCTGTCGCATATTTGTTGTCAGTTCTTTGTATTCAAAATGAGTCCAAATGTTCACATTACCAACACTGCCAAGAGACTTTCTGGTATCGTCATTTGCTAGTGTTTTAAATACCGGTTGTCCTTTTACCTGAGTCAGTTGCAGTAGATCTCCAAAAACTATGACGCTTTTTCCTCCAAATAACACGTCATACTCTGTTTTAAGAATTTGCTGCATTCATAAATGCACAAAGGCAAGTATCAAGTTTGAGACCATGCTCACCTCATCAATAATGAGAAGTTTCATTTTCTTCAGGACTCTTGAAACTTCACAACAAGCTTCTCCAGATAGCTTGTGGTATTCCAATTTGTTCTCATGCTCTACTGGCAGCATTGGTAAACGATGTAAAGTAATTCCTTTAAGTTGGAGCAGTGACAACACAAGACAAATGCGAATCAGTTGTTTTCTGCAGATAACTTGTAATTACTTTAATTAAGAAACTTTTTCCTGTTCCAGCTTGACCACTCACATACATTCGGATAGGTTGAAATGATGTACATGAGCACCCTCTCTTTTCATGAAGTAATCCATGGTCAATCTGCTCTTTCACTTGCTGATATATTTGTTTCTGTTCAACATTGAGGTGCCGATTCCAATCCTGTAAAACCCGGGTACGATTCGTCGTACGGAGCGTATTCTCCGTATGACTCGTACCCGGGAAATCCACCGTACAATCCAGCAAGTACGGTTCATAGAGAAATAGCATTTCCGTACAAATCGTACAAATTACCGTACGGCTAAAAAATACCTACGAGTCTGATCCTGGACAGCGCGTACGCGACGTCTGTACGGAGTCAGGCAGCGTTTTACAGACCAGCAAGTACGATTCGTCCCTACGTCACTCCGCACAGCTATTTTTTTACGGCAGCCAAAAAATGACAGAACATATTTTTTTATATTTTTAAAAATATATTTTTTACTATATGTTCAAAACTTTATTTTATATATTTTTTCCATGTTTTTTGGATCCGCGCACCCTATGTGCACTGTTCTCGATCCCTACGCGATAGCATCCACGTATGGTATGCATTGGGTACGTGTTTAGTGCGCGATCGCAATGCGACTGGTACGCGACTCCCAGCCTATACGCGACACGTTCAATGTACGTAACGCGATGTTTACGCGCTTCCGCGATGCGTCATGTGCGTGTATGACGCGGTAGGTGCGCGGATCCCACGAAATATTTAACATTTAAAAAAACATATATATATGTATTTAATGTGAATATTAATTGAACACAAACTCTAAGCTAGTCTTAAAAGTAATATATTTTTACACCTAATCCTATATTTCTCTTTAATTCAATTTCGCGGATGCGCGCTGGGTGCGTGCTGCATAAGCGCAGGGTGCGTGGATCCCATGTGGCCTGCAAAAAAAGAGATTTGATTGGTTCATTACACTTTCTGTTCTAACTATTGAAAGACCCCACCCATTTCAATCATTCTTTTTTCACCTTCTTTGGAGGAGCATCTCTTTGCAGAGAAGAAGATTTTTTGGGCTAAGTTTACATTTAGCTCTAGCTTTTTTCTCCTAAAAATGGCTTCAGGGCAGCAGGCATCACCTGCATCTCCTCATACATCTGAGGATGAATTTTTGGAGGAGCCATCACGCACACCATGTTTTTCTTCAGTGGTGTGGAAATGTTTTACTTTTCCCGAGGGGCAAACGAAGACCAATGCCACCTTGGTCACGTGCAAGATTTGTTAAAAAGTGCTGTCTCGAGGGGATCCGACAAAGAAATACTCATGCGGGACAGCCAGCATGCTGAAGCACCTGTCAATCTTGCATGAGAAGAATGCCTACGGATGAGAGACACTCCTGCTCCTGCGCCTTCCACCTCATCGCAGCCGAGCACTTCAAGAGTGCATCCGTCAGCCCAAAACTTGTAATTACTTTAATTAAGAAACTTTTTCCTGTTCCAGCTTGACCACTCACATACATTCGGATAGGTTGAAATGATGTACATGAGCACCCTCTCTTTTCATGAAGTAATCCATGGTCAATCTGCTCTTTCACTTGCTGATATATTTGTTTCTGTTCAACATTGAGGTGCCGATTCCAATCCTGTAAAACCCGGGTACGATTCGTCGTACGGAGCGTATTCTCCGTATGACTCGTACCCGGGAAATCCACCGTACAATCCAGCAAGTACGGTTCATAGAGAAATAGCATTTCCGTACAAATCGTACAAATTACCGTACGGCTAAAAAATACCTACGAGTCTGATCCTGGACAGCGCGTACGCGACGTCTGTACGGAGTCAGGCAGCGTTTTACAGACCAGCAAGTACGATTCGTCCCTACGTCACTCCGCACAGCTATTTTTTTACGGCAGCCAAAAAATGACAGAAAACTGAGTCCAACGCGAAAACGGAGCCCCGGTACGCGACGGACAGTCATGGACCCCATCCTATGTGTCATCCCGGCCCTCTTAGCCTACGACCTGGTGCACATGCCGCAGAAGGTGAGAACAACACCCAGGGGCCAAGGGAGGGGTGAGGGGCAGGAAACATACCCCCTACCCAAATTAAAACCTGCAATATTGAGGACATACATTACCTCCAGGGTCTGGTCACTCCGGGGGGCGTGTCCACCAATCCCTGTGTCCCGCAACAACGGAAGTGGACGTGTACGCGTACACCTACGGCAACACTACAATAGTGATACGCACTGTACTCACACATCCATAGCGTGGGTACGGTCCATAGCACTATAGTAGTGGTGCCGTGGGGGTACGCGTGGTACGGACCGTACACATGCTCTCAGAGCGTGTGTACGGCCCGTATCACTATAGTAGTGGTGCCATAGGGGTACGCATGATACGGCCCGTACACACGCTCTCAGAGCGTGTGTATGGTCCGTATCACTATTGTAGTGGTGCCGTAGGGGTATGCGTGGTACGGACCGTACACACGCTCTCAGAGCGTGTGTACGGGCTGTATCACTATTGTAGTGGTGCCGTAGGGGTACGCGTGGTACGGACCGTACACACGCTCTCAGAGCGTGTGTACGGGCCGTATCACTTTTGTAGTGGTGCCGTAGGGGTACGCGTGGTACGGACCGTACACACGCTCTCAGAGCGTGTGTACGGGCCGTAACACGCGTACTCCTACGGCACCACTACTATAGTGATACGGACCGCACCCACACATACATAGCGTGGGTAAGGGCCGTATCACTATTGGATTGGGGCCGTAGGGGTACGCGTGGTACGGACCGTACACACCCTATGAATGCGGGGGTATGGTCCGTATCACACGTACCCCTACGGCACCAGTACATTTGGGATACAAGGCGTACACACGCCACGAATGTAGGCCTACGGCCTGGTGCAGCATATTACCTTTATATTGGTGTGTGTGTAGGCCCAGGACAGCAGTGTACTGCACCAAGGGGTTGGGTGGGTGGATGTGTAGCTGCATAGGATTCCCAGCAGTGGACTGACATGTGAGGGGTGGGTGCAGAGGACTCCCAGCAGTGGACAGACATATGTGTGTGGGTGCAAAGGACTCCCAGCAGTGGACAGAGACATGGGGGTGGGTGCATATCCCTACCAGCAGTGGACAGAGACATGGGGGTGGGTGCATATCACTACTAGCAGTGGACAGACATGTGAGGGGTAGGTGTATATGACTCCCAGCAGTGGACAGACATATGTGTGTGGGTGCAGAGGACTCACAGCAGTGGACAGAGACATGGGGGTGGGTGCATATCACTACCAGCAGTGGACAGACATGTGAGGGGTGGGTGTATATGACTCCCAGCAGTGGACAGACATATGTGTGTGGGTGCAGAGGACTCCCAGCAGTGGACAGAGACATGGAGGTGGGTGCATATAACTACCAGCAGTGGACAAACATGTGAGGGGTGGGTGTAAATGACTACCAGCAGTGGCCTGCAATATGAGAGGTGGGTGCATATCACTCCCAGCAGTGAACAGAGACATGGGGGTGGGTGCATATCACTCCCAGCAGTGGACAGACATGTGAGGGGTGGCTGCAGAGGACTCCCAGCAGTGGTCAGACATATGTGTGTGGGTGCAGAGGACTCCCAGCAGTGGACAGAGACAAGGGGGTGGGTGCATATCCCTTAGGGGTGGGCAGAATTTGCGAAACTCACTTTTGCAAATTATCGCGAAAATGTTAAAAATCTCCACAAACACGCGGAAATATCGAGAAGATGTGGACGTTTTTTTCCCGCCCGTTCGCGGTATTTTCTGCGTGGTCGCGGCTCACCAACTTACCCATGCGGTTGCTCGCGGGCGCGGCCATCTTGTTTTCACTTGTCTCGCGGTGCATGAACGCGAGAAGCAAGACGTGATCGCGCGACGAATGACGTTACTGCGGGCGCGAACTGTCGCGAGACAGCGCAAATGGCTACCAACAATCCAACATCTCGTGGAGAACGCGACAGGACCGGGAAAACTTGTCGGCGAACGCGGAGATTCAGGTATGGCGATCCTGCGCACGCTAGAATGTATTATTTTACAGCGCGAGGAAGCAAAAAATTCAAAAGATTGAGGAAATTTTGACATTTTCGCGCTCTCCGTGGAACGCGAAAATGTCAAATTATCGCAATTTCCGCGAGCGGAACGGTAATTTAGCCCAGGCCTAATATCCCTACCAGCAGTGGACAGAGACATGGGGGTGGGTGCATATCACTACCAGCAGTGGACAGGCATGTGAGGGGTGGGTGTAAATGACTACCAGCAGTGGCCTGCAATATGAGGGGTGGGTGCATATCACTCCCAGCAGTGGACAGAGACATGGGAGTGGGTGCATATCACTCCCAGCAGTGGACACACATATGTGTGTGGGTGCAGAGGACACCCAGCAGTGGACAGACATATATGGGTGGGTGCAGAGGACTCCCAGCAGTGGAGAGAGACATGGGGGGGGGGGTGTACATCATTATCAGATGACCACAACTCCATGGGTGTATGTACGCATCCCTAACTTTGGACAATGATGATAGTGCCATAACAACACATCACTGACAGCAGTGTCCCACTCCCAGGAGGATGGATGTCTTTCCCCCACTGCATGACACACCACATGTGGGTGTGAGGACAAATAACACATGCATACCCAACCCTGGCGGATGCAGCACAATACACACACTGAGATCATGCCACAAGACTGTATAGTCATGTCACTGCCTACTAAACTAAGAGACAAAGGGAACACACACTGTCACGCACATCCCAGGACTGATAGGAATGTACAGGTGCTGGGCCAGCTACCAAAATGTTGTGTCTCATGGAAGGAATAGGGTGGAGTTCCCACAGATACAATGCAGGTGGCCAAATACCCTGCAGAACAAGTACCATATGTGTGCTAGGCCGGGAGTACACACATGCATAGTGTTGAAAAGGGACAATTTCTCCATGAAGGCATTTCAACATACTCAATACACAAGTACAGTGACTAGCAAGGATGGCACAGACGATGCAGCCGGGGACATTGCTGAGCAGGCATGGCCATAGTTGAAGGGATCCGTCACCAACCAAGGAAATGTAGACACAGGTCTGCACAACAATTGTGCAACTCTTTGCAGGGAAGATGTCAGGTGTCACAGAGGAAGGAACACTCCTTGGGACAATGTCTCAAAACCAAAATAACACACACTACCAATGATTCTTTGCAGAGACCTTGTGATGGCACGCAGATACAATGGTCCACCTCATGACCAACAGACTAGAACATTTCTCAGAACCATAACACATTACCACAACACCAACTCCTGGAGCCTCAGCACCAACATCAATACCTGAAATGCAATAGTGTTCAAAGCAAAAATAAAATGCTTTATTCAGCATAAAAAACAAATCATGAAATCACACTATTTACAAAGGCCAATGGCCAGTGCATAATAGAAGTCCTTGGGGAGACACATGGGCACGTGTCTCCCCTAGCTTGCCTGCACAGTGGAACCCTCAGTTTCGTCGACCGGGTGGGGGGGCATCATGCGGGGAAGGACCAGGCACCGCAGGGACAGGAGGGGGAAGGGTAGGTGTGGTGGGTGCAGGGGTGGACGTCTCCACCACAGGGGGTGGGGCAGCGCCAAAGGTGGAGGTGAGCTCGGCGCTGCACACTGCTGCCAGGGCGTCCAGAGTAACCCCTGCACAGGAAGAAACCCCAGGGCCAGCGGAGGGGGGGTGGCTGAGGGATGTGGTGCAGCACTCTTGGGGGAGGGGGTGGACAGGGGGGGGACTCAACTACCCTGCCCGGGGACTTCCTCACTCGCTTGTTGTGGTGTCACAGTGGGGGCGAGGGCCAGCTCACCCATGTCGACCTCTTTGGGTGTCAGTTTGGCAGGGGATCCAAGGGGAGTGCTTTTGGAGGGACTGGGTTGTGAGGCCTGCGGACTCAGACTGTGGGTGTGTGTATGTCTTTTTGCCCAAGACCCAGTGGGTGTGCCTACATCCACCTGAGTGTGCGTGCCAGGAGGTGTGCGCTTGCCCTTACTTGGTGGTGTGCTGCCTGGGTCTGGTGGGGTGCGTGCTTGGGAATGTCTGGGTGTGCATGGGACAGGTATGGGAGAGGGAAGTGTGGATGGGGCTGGGGTAGGGAGGGACGAAGCGCTGCAGGAGATTCACTGCTGCCGTTAGGGAAGAGTCCATGGACCGCAGAAACCTGCGTTGTTCAGACATCGTTGCTGACATGTCCTCCATGAACGACACCATCTGTGTCAGCAGTGTGGTGTGGCCATGGAGGACAGTCAGCACCGATGCATGCCCAACCTGCAACTGCCGCAGTATGTCCACAGACTCTGCACTGAGGGCAGCAGGGGTGACAGGGGCAGGGGGTGCGGTGCCTGTCCCGAAGGAGACATGGTGGGGCCCTGCACGGACAGAAGGGACTGGAGCAACTGGGAGGGCGGTGATGGGAATGGAGGGGGCGGGGACAGATGTTGGGCTGCTGCCAGGTGTTGTAGCAGCCTCCGCCCCCTCGATGAGGTCAGCCTCGGACCCGTCTGTGTCATAGTTGGAATCACCACCAGACAGGTCCTCCGACTGACTCCCCTCGCCCTCCGTGCCACTGGCTCCAGCAGACTCGCCAGCACTGGTGGCACTGGTCCTGGGTCTCTCATCCAGGTCCGTGCAGGTGTCTCCCTCGGTTTCCAATGATGATGCTGTGGGCAAGGTGAAGATACAGAAAAACATCAGTCACCTGTATACATCTGACACATGGGTACAAAACCAATAGGTCACAGTGCATATCAGGCAATGCATCATGAGTAACAGCTAGATTACTCCGCACATATGTAAGCCCTGTACTCCCCAGTTGGTAGACCCACCATGCCACTTGGACACAAGGAAAAATAGGACAAACCAGCCCAAAATTTGAATGAGAAATAATCTGAGAAGCTAGTGTCTGGGAACAGGTGAGCACAGCAATACAATGAAGTCATGCCACCTCTTGTTTACCCTGAAAGAAACAGTAGTGGTGCACCCAAGGCAAAGTAACACACCTCAATACCAAAGGTGTCCCCACACTCAGAGACCTGTAAGTACTTTGAAAAACAAAACGGAAAAAATGTTGGTCCCTTGGGAATCACAATACTTTACACAATCGACATGGTCAGAATGAGGGAATGTGCCATTTTGTGAACAGAACACACATGTGCCTTCATAAAAGATGGCTCCCAAGGAGGTGCACACAAAACTACATTTACCCAGTCATTGAAGAAGCTGGCAGCCTTCTTTAAAGAAGCCACTGTTAGAAAGAAATGGTGTTGCAGAAAGTACATATACATTGGCCCACGGAGGTCTTGATGACTTGACACTTGTAAGTTGGTATCACCAACAACCAAGGACTTACCCAAATTCCACAACACTGTGAGAACATGTATATGTATAATCAGAAAAACAGTCTCATTAGAACAGTGCCTTCTTTTAAAACATGGCTCGGCAGTTCGGGCTGGACTGTTCCCATGAGGCACAGGGTCAGACTGATTTGCATATGGCCATGTCTGAACTGGGGTGGCAGAGTGGGGTAAAGAACAGTGATGGATTAAACCCATATCAGTTGACTGGGGGTGAGTGCTTGCAATGTTCAACACTCCGTCCATCATTTCCTTTGGTTTTGCTTTGTTCGCCATAAGTTGGCAGGGTATGCTCAGACGTGAGTCCCTTGCTCACTTTGCCACTGGATTCAAGCAAGCCTGGCTGAAGACAGCTGAAATGCCAGAAACCGGTCCTAGGAAGCTTGTTTCCGGTCCAGGGAAGACATGGCTTGGCAGTTCGGGCTGGACTGTTCCCATGAGGCACAGGGTCAGACTGATTTGCATATGGCCATGTCTGAACTGGGGTGGCAGAGTGGGCTAAAGAACGGTGATGGATTAAACCCAGATCAGTTGACTGGGGGTGAGTGCTTGCAATGTTCAACACTCCGTCCATCATTTCCTTTGGTTTTGCTTTGTTCGCCATAAGTTGGCAGGGTATGCTCAGACGTGAGTCCCTTGCTCACTTTGCCACTGGATTCAAGCAAGCCTGGCTGAAGACGGCTGAAATGCCAGAAACCGGTCCTAGGAAGCTTGTTTCCGGTCCAGGGAAGACATGGCTTGGCAGTTCGGGCTGGACTGTTCCCATGAGGCACAGGGTCAGACTGATTTGCATATGGCCATGTCTGAACTGGGGTGGCAGAGTGGGGTAAAGAACGGTGATGGATTAAACCCAGATCAGTTGACTGGGGGTGAGTGCTTGCAATGTTCAACACTCCGTCCATCATTTCCTTTGGTTTTGCTTTGTTCGCCATAAGTTGGCAGGGTATGCTCAGACGTGAGTCCCTTGCTCACTTTGCCACTGGATTCAAGCAAGCCTGGCTGAAGACGGCTGAAATGCCAGAAACCGGTCCTAGGAAGCTTGTTTCCGGTCCAGGGAAGACATGGCTTGGCAGTTCGGGCTGGACTGTTCCCATGAGGCACAGGGTCAGACTGATTTGCATATGGCCATGTCTGAACTGGGGTGGCAGAGTGGGCTAAAGAACGGTGATGGATTAAACCCAGATCAGTTGACTGGGGGTGAGTGCTTGCAATGTTCAACACTCCGTCCATCATTTTCTTTGGTTTTGCTTTGTTCGCCATAAGTTGGCAGGGTATGCTCAGACGTGAGTCCCTTGCTCACTTTGCCACTGGATTCAAGCAAGCCTGGCTGAAGACGGCTGAAATGCCAGAAACCGGTCCTAGGAAGCTTGTTTCCGGTCCAGGGAAGACATGGCTTGGCAGTTCGGGCTGGACTGTTCCCATGAGGCACAGGGTCAGACTGATTTGCATATGGCTATGTCTGAACTGGGGTGGCAGAGTGGGCTAAAGAACGGTGATGGATTAAACCCAGATCAGTTGACTGGGGGTGAGTGCTTGCAATGTTCAACACTCCGTCCATCATTTCCTTTGGTTTTGCCTTCTTTTAAAATGTGCCAGCGTGTTCCCTGAAAGTGTAAAGGTGGTTTGTTGTACATTTCCTTGGGAGACATCTGTCATGCAGGCACATTATTGTTCTTAACAACAAAACATCAAACTAAAGCATTTAAAACATGAAGACCTGTTGACAAGTGTTGTGAGTGCCAAGGTACAATACCTTTTGACTAACAACTTGAATTATGTCAGTTGTCACATGGCCATCCGTTACCGGATGACACAGTTGGGAACACATCTGACCCACTGCCTGTCATGTGGAGTGGCACACATGTGCATAAGCTAATGGGCCTGCAATTGTGTCGCAAAAAGGCATACCTGCACTGAGGAGACACCCTCATGGCAAGCCAGAATGTCCACACAGATGTCAGCACACAAAGACCAAACTACGTAGCATCTGGACCACACACTGGTGCAAAAAATGTATGAGCAGGAATCATGTATTTAAACAATTGACACATGCTGCAAAACACAAGCATTAAACCCTGCACAACATCACTGGGTCACTGCACGTTGAGTCTCTGTCCAGCCAATTATCACACACAGGTCAGACCTGGCAAGGAGACATAAGGGTTGGCCATGTAGGCCACGCCCGCACAAATCCCCCATACCTGAGACAATGTGATTGAGACAGATCAAGAAGTGACAGTAAGTGAAGTGAAGTAATCAGGGTTTACAAAAATGTGCTGTAAGAATTCCCAAATGTACTCCACATCACCTCGTGTGGCTGGCAACACATATTTGTGACAAACAACCATCAACAGATAGTTGTGAATAGACACACAGGCACTGCCCAGTGTGAGTATGCACAAGCCAAATGGGGTCTCCCTGTCCAGTGGACACATGTAGCACACTTTGGATAAATACAAATGAGGCCAGGGAACAATGCCACAGAGGCAAACATATGCTAAACACACTGAGAATGGACACAGTGTTTGATGACACACATTATTACGAGGCAAGGGTGTCTCAGGGGACTGTAGTGGGCACACTGCTCCTTGTTCCTGGAATGATCCGACTGTAACATGAGCAACCGTCCTGGCACTATGCATATCTCCCACTCATGCACATCATGTCTGAGGCCACAACATTGGTCATGCATGCTGCAAGTGTGTTCATTTGAAACCTCACACTCCTATGTTGAGACTCATCATCAGTGCCAACAAATATGGACCCCAACAGAGTGAACAGGACAGGGCACAGGCAAGGTACCAACACATGTCACAGACCACCCTCCCACATGATGCAGAAAGCAATGTGCACTTGGATTAACTAGCAGCCTAGATGATCATGTGCAATTGTGATTACACACAGACCAGGGGACACATGTCAAGGAGGGGAAGGGATGAATAAGATCACCGGTTGACTTTGGGGAACAGAATATGCACTGCACATATAAACCCTGGCAGTGTCTCCAGGCTACAGAGCACTTCCAAAAGCTGGGGACACTCAACACAGCAAACAGACATGTACCTACCCCCTCCTTGCTGCTGTCTCTCCTGTAACTTCCTATCCAGGTCAGGGAAGACCACCGCCAGGACACGCATCATGTGGGTGGTCAGGCGTCGGCGCCCGCCGTGGGGGTGTGGAAGTGAGAGCCCCAGCTGGACCTGGACGATCCTCCGGGTCCAGCACCGGATGTCCTGCCATCGTTTTCGGATTTGGGCTAGGTGCAACTGCGACCCCCCGCCGATCTCACGGACCTGACGATCTCCTTCCAGATCCCCCCCTTCTCATAGGCAGTTACCTGTGAGGATGACAAAGTGAGACAACATCACTACACCTGCTCCATGTCACAGAGACACACATTTGAACATCTTTGATATGTTGAACAGGGCATAGGATGCTGCCAAGGAATAGCATCTTTCTCATATAGACATTGGCCTCTGTGGAAGCCCCAATGCACTACATGGCATTGAAAGTACACAGGTGGCAGGAGGGGTGCGACACACTCCCTGATCATGGCACACACTGTGCATCACATGCAACACCAGGCTGATGGACAGCACCTCAAAGCAGTTCCATGCCCCAGGCCACTGACGCAACCTCAGCAGAGTACACAGACACACACAGGCACAGATCAATCACCTGCCATTGGGAACAGTGGATACAAACCTCACTCTACACATGTGCCACTTGCCTGTGGGGTGTCACAGGTGTCGGGCTAGCTCAGCAAGTCAGACACACAGCACGGCTTACTTCTCACATCAGATGGGTAGAGCTGTTGCCTCCTCCATGCAGCTGTGGTGCAACACTTCACATAGACACTCACCCACATGACAAGGAACATTCACACACATCAATGTCCAGGAGGGCGTACACATCACTTGGACACTCTCACCACAGGTCCACTCAACTCATACACATCTGTGGGTACAGCCACCTGTCACACCGGGGGGACCACTGAATCACCTCAGGACAATAGCCAAAAAATGCCACCAAGGATTTGCCAGGCTGAATGTGTCATGCACTATGCAGTGAATGTTACAATAAGCACAATGCAAGTGAGGAGTGCACACAGGAACTACATCATGCTCTGCATGAGAGACATAAGCCTCCCCCCCCTGGGACCCACACTAAACAACATTGCATGTCTGTCACACCTGGACACAATGCCAGAAGTGACAGTCACAAAAAAGGTGCACAGTCAAAGGTAGTGGGGTTAGCACTCACCTGCACCCCTGGTCTCCCATACAGCCTGGGGTACTGTGGGAGGAGGACATCCAGCAATGCCTCATTCTCCTCAAGTGTGAATGACTGGGCCCTCTCCACAGTACGTGACATGGTGCCAGAGGAAGTACAGACAGCAGCAGTGTGGTCGACAGGAAAGTTGTGCAGGCAAGTGCCCTCTCATGGGTTCTGGCTGACTTATATCTGTCTTACTGGGGGCTTTCATTTACAGGAGTACAGAGTGATTGGTCAGACTCATTTGCATCCTACGTTTTTTCCAATCCCTTTAAACATACACCAATGACACGAATTAGCATGGTTCAAATTTTGAGCATCATAGCAAGGCAAACACCACTTTGCAACATTGTAATTTTTGGGCCAACTGACTTTTCAAGCCCACATAATGGCCACATTGCAACTGAAATCTCTGTATCCATGACAACCAGCATGCATTTTGGGCCTAATACTTGTCCCCTATGTAATTTATGATTCCAAAAAACATGTACGGTGCGTTTCACACGTACCTGTACACGTACGGCACCACTACAATAGTGATACGCACCGTACTCACACATCCATAGCGTGGGTACGGTGCGTATCACTATAGTAGTGGTGCCGTAGGAGTACGTGTGGTACGGGCCGTACACACGCTCTGAGATCGTGTGTACGGCCCGTACCACGCGTACTCGTACGGCACCACTACTATAGTGATACGGGCCGTACATATGCTCTGAGAGCGTGTGTACGGTCCGTACCACGCGTACTCGCACGGCACCACTACTATAGTGATACGGGCCGTACACACGCTCTGAGAGCGTGTGTACGGTCCGTACCACGCGCACTCCTACGGCACTACTACTATAGTGATACGGGCCGTACACACGCTCTGAGAGTGTGTGTACGGCCCGTACCACGCGCACTCCTACGGCACCACTACTATAGAGATACGGGCTGTACACACGCTCTGAGAGCGTGTGTACGGTCCGTACCACACGCACTCCTACGGCACCACTACTATAGTGATACGGGCTGTACACACGCTCTGAGAGCGTGTGTACGGCCTGTATTACGCACACTCCTATGGCACCACTACTATAGTGATACGGGCCGTACACACGCTCTGAGAGCGTGTGTACGGCCCGTACCACGCGCACTCCTACGGCACCACTACTATAGTGATACGGGCCGTACACACGCTCTGAGAGCGTGTGTACGGTCCGTACCATGCGTACTCCTACGGCACCCCTTCTATAGTGATACGGACTGTACACACGCTCTGAGAGCGTGTGTACGGCCCGTACCACGCGCACTCCTACGGCACCACTACTATAGTGATACGGGCTGTACACACGCTCTGAGAGCGTGTGTACGGCCTGTATCACGCGCACTCCTACGGCACCACTACTATAGTGATACGGGCCGTACACACGCTCTGAGAGCATGTGTACGGCCCGTACCACGCAGAGACGTTTTAAGGCATGGGCAAAGTGGGCTCTGGCCCAGGGCCCCACTCTTTCAGGGGGCCCCCTGAGAGAGCCAGCTCTGTTCTGCAGAAAGTCTTGCCCTGATGACCTTTACTAATTCTTGAGACAGATTATTTTAAATATCATTTTCCCTTTAATTTATTTTTATTGTGGGCGATATGTGAGTCTGTTTCAGACATTTTGCAGAGAAATGTTGTGTTTATGTTTCATGCAGCATCCATACAAAAAACTTTCTTTTAGATCAAAACAGGACTTCATATATAAGAAATGGGAGGGTGTCACTGAGATTATTTGCAGCAATATTAGTGAGCTACTGCTGTGTTACAATATTGAAAACACAAGTCACTATCCCTGAATATTAGAAGTAAACACATTTAGAATTTGGACGAGTGTGCCTGTTAGTGGTCTGGCTAAAAACTGCATGAAAGAGCTTAAATTGAATCATGAATTCAAAACTCTTCCCAAAAGGGGCCCCCCAAAATACGTTTGGCCCAGGGCCCCCCAAATCCTTAAGATGTCCCTGGTACCACGCGCACTCCTACGGCACCACTACTATAGTGATACGGGCCGTACACACGCTCTGAGAGCGTGTGTACGTCCCGTATCACTATAGTCGTGGTGCCGTAGGAGTACGCGTGGTATGGACCGTACACACGCTCTCAGAGCGTGTGTACGGCCCGTACCACACGTACGGCACCACTCGTAAGGCACCACTACTATAGTGATACGGGCCGTACACATGCTCTCAGAGCGTTTGTACTGCCCGTACCACTCATACTCGTACGGCATCACTACTATAGTGATATGGGCCATACACACGCTCTGAGAGCATGTGTATGGCCCGTACCACGCGCACTCATACGGCACCACTACTATAGTGATACGGACCGTACACACGCTCTCAGAGCGTGTGTACGGTGCGTTTCACACGCTTACACTGGTGATAGGAGGTGCACACGAAAGGAATGGAGGTCTCCGACTCACACAAGGCTGTACATCAAGTCATTGTCATTGCAGACTTTCATGTGCAGGGCCTAGGTGTCTCAGGCAGTGATATTGCACATGTCTCCTCATGTAGTTGCACAATTGATGTGTGATGACCTGTGTATACATGTCATGTGTGATGGGGCACTATGTGGCACACTTCCCCTTCACACTTTGCACATGTGTGCCTGTAGTACAAACGTGTCAAGCACAGCATCACTGGTATGGCACAGTCACCACCACCCGCAACTGTCCCCTGATGCCAGGGACAGGGACACTAACAACTGACATTTCACGATTAGCGTGCCCCGATGTGACTATGTCATGTGTGTGTCATGTGTTCCCATGAGATTGCTGTTAGTGTTCCGTCAACTACATCTGCTGTTGCTGCATCCAACATGTGTCTGTGTGGAGATGGGCATGGCACACATCCACGCACACCATGCCATATGTGGATTCCCACGTAAGCAGGGTCTGTATGCATCGGACATGATATTTTCACATGAGGACATATCTGCGTCGTCTCAATGTCTGTGTTTTCTGTTGTCATGCGTACCCCTTCATCGCAATGTGTTTGATCTGTACATTTGACATTCCATGTGACATGTGCGTCTAGCTTGCCGTCAGCTGTCTGTATGAGATGACCCTTTAAATGCAGCTATGTGGATGTCTGTCACTCCTGTGATGTCTCTGGCTGTTCACTCAGACTGGCCCCCAGCTCGTTTCAGGGCATGTCATGTAGACTTGCCAATCAACGGGTGTATCTGGCTTTTCGTAAGAGTATCACCAAGCTGGCATACATGTCCTGGATGTATTGCACATGTATTTAGCTGATGTGTAGTAGCAGTTTAGCATGTGCTCTGTTCATTGACATTGATGTTGTTATGCTCTCAATCTTTGTTATTCAATACAATTTTCTGCAGGGCACCGCCTGTCCCCCGACCAATGCCAGACTTGGGTGCCATGAGAGAACGTGCCTGCATCCGACGTTACAGATTCACTCAATAGTTGATTGAGGACTTGACCGACAAGCTGGCACCACACCTCCAACCACGACACAGGTATCCTACTGCCCTGACCCCCCAAGATGAAGGTGATGGCAGCCCTACATTTTTTGCCACAGGTACGTTTCAATTCACCATAGCTGATGGTGGAGTGTCACAGACAATGTTCAGCCATGTCCTGCGTGATGTTTTGGCAGCCATGTTGGAGCACCTTGATGAATTCATCCATTTTCCTACTCCTGAGGAGTTGACAGGTGTCAAGGGTGATTTCTATGCCCTGGGAGGGATGCCCCATTACATTGGGTCCATTGATGGGACACATGTGGCTTTGGTACCACCACAGGCACAGGAGGTAGCCTATCGCAACCGTAAACATTACCACTCTATAAATGCCCTTGTGGTGTGTCTTGCTAACATGCTGATTTCCCATGTCTGTGCACGTTTTCCAGGGTCAGCACACGATGCCTACATCATGAGGCGTAGCAGGGTGCCACAAATGATGCTGCGGCTGCACAACGAACGAGCATGTCTTGTTGGTGGGTATACTCTGTTTGTCCTGTGTGTTGCGGTATCTTTGGCTCTTACGGCATCTCCTGACCCACTTATTAACATGATGTTTCCATGTAGGGGACTCTGGCTATCTCAACATGCCATGGCTGATGACACCTCTCCGCAACCCAAGGTCAGCTGCAGATCACCGGTACAACAATGCACACGGGCAGACCAGGCGAGTGATTGAGAGGACGTTTGGCCTCCTAAAGAGCCGATTCCGGTGCCTTCACAAGACAGGCGGGTCCCTCCCATATGCACAGGCGAAGGTCTGCAAAATCTTCCTCGTGTGCTGCATGCTGCACAACATGGCAGTGGAGAAGGCAGTGCCACTCATCCTGGAGCAGGATGAGCAGGAACATCCACCTGTGGAGGATGAAGGGCTTGGTCATGAGTGAGGAGGAGGAGGAGGAGGAGGAGGATATCCGGAGTCAGCTCATACGCAACTTCTTCTCATAATGGTGAGTCACTGGGTCTGAGTGTGCACGCTTGTAGCCTTGGGTGGCATGTGTTGCAATATGTGTGTCCAGCTGACTGTATGCTAAGTGACTTAGATGTGTGTTCTGATGTGCCACTCGAGTGATGATGTCATTCCACACATTTTAGCAGAGACACTTTCTTTTAAATTAGCATGGGGACAACATTGTTCATGTTTAGTATATGACCATGTATGCGGAGAAAAATCTTTTAGCTGATTTCTTGTGTGTCTGTCATTCCCAGGTTCTTGCGCATGTTGTCTGCTCGTGTCATCGTTGTCCTCCTGCTATTCCTCATGAGTATTGCAACGTGTGCTGAATCAGCGTTCCATGCACGGACATGGGGAAATGTCATTTTGGGTAAGGATTGCAGCAAGGCATTTTGGGGGTGGTACGTGTTTGGAATGTGTGGGGACTGCTTCTGTGCATGTTGTGTTACCATGCATACATGTCGACTCACCATGGGGTACATAACATGTAGCATGACTCCCATGAATTGATAGTCACCCTTCGTGACAGCCGTCTGTAATGGATTTTGGATTCTGATGAAGGCATCAATGTGTGTAAAACTTCCCTCTGAAACATACGGGATGCTACGGGTGGACATAGTGTGGGACATCCCCATAACAGGCTCAATGGGGAATTGCAGCCTCTCCGGGTGCAGCAGAAGGTGTTTGGCTCATCCCCTTAACTTGTGTGCCAGTTCATTTAGATATACAACATCCGTTTTGTGAAGGGGGTGTCCAGCGTAGGTCCCACATGTTCAGTCAAATGACCTGTGAGTCTGTTCATATTGATGCATTTCCCTTAGTGTGAGCTTGAGTAATAAAGGTGTTCCTCACCCTCCAAAGTGCCTCATCTCTGTCAATGCAGGTCTCTTGCCACTTTGCATGCGTCATCTCTGGCATAGTTGTCAAAGATTGTGCATATGAATGTATGTGTAGTTCGGCAACATGCATGCAGTTCTTCATGGCTAATAATCTCTATTTTGCATGAAGTCCATGGTTGTGTATGTATTTGGGCAGGTTGCACCCCCCAACGGGCTGTCAACGCCTGCTGAGGGTGTGTCTCCTGTGCGCAGCTCGGCCTTCTGTTTCCTGATCCTGTGTCAGTCATCTTTGGTGATTGTTCATCCATTTTCACTGGGTGAGCCATGAGTAACCTGACACTCCTTCCTTTACGTACGCCTGTTGTAGTTGTCCTTTCTGACATCCTTGTCTTTGTGTGCTACTTTTGGCCTAGTTTCCAGTACATGCCGCCTGCTGCTGCGGCCCCTGCGGCAAGGGCCCACCAAGTTCCCGGATTCTGCAACCCACACGCCTCCAAGATGCTCCTCCCTTCCTCCCTCCACCCATTCATTAGGCTGTCATCAGCTTGTCTGTGCCACTGTTGCAGCCACGCGGTGCCAAAGGCAGGACCGTCAGCGCATGCAACGTGCACATTGCACGACCCTCATGTCCTTGCATGACCAACATCACACAACAGTCTCATGTTGCAGCCACCCTCCAAGCAATGTCCAACCGAAAATCAACCGCCTGCTCTCAGGCATACCCTAAGCGCACACACGACACCTTCGCATGCTGAGTGTGCAACTCCAACTGCCTACACAGCGCTGCCCCGCCTTCCAGGCCCTGTCACACCAACCAGGTCATGTCCCTCCTACTCCACACCGGCTCCGTCCAACAGCACGCCATAGGACTCTGTTACCTCCTCAACACAACAGGCCCACACATCACCTTCATGACAGTGACCTGGATAAAAGCATCCTCAGCACACAACTTCTTCATTGCCATCTCAGACGGATACAAGAGCACCCGCAGGGACGGCACTAACAATCCCGGAGGATGAATTGATATCTATTCCCAAGTACGCACTCAGGGTCACAAATCCGGTTTGGCACAAACCCCCTGCAAACCCTCAGAGTAACACTCATCTACAGATCTCCAGGCCTACATCCACAATTCCGCAAAGCCATCAACACGTCCATCTTCACGCACGCCCTCACATCCACAGGATACATATGGCTGTGGGCCAGGAACTTCTGGCTGGATGAGAACCACACCAGCAGCCATCATTGGTCCATCCACATTAGCATCCACGTCTCCGACGAGCAACACACTGCCACACACCCCGCTACCAATCCCCCAAAGATGCTTGATGTAAGAACACAGACATGCTGTGTGGGACACTGGAACCAACACCACCGCCACACCCTGCAACCTCACACACTGGATCAGCAACTGATCCAACAATCTAGCCACGTTGACGGACTTTCTTGTGACGCACATCAACAATTAAGCCACCTGGGACAAGGCAGACCTACTGGACTCCTACACGTCTAGCAGGACTCTTGTGCACAGCTTGCAACACAAATAACCATCAGTGGCCTTACAACCCTGGAAAACGGCACACACAGCCATCACCATATCATCAGCAAGGACAATTGGAGATCCTTCAGATGGGGCAGAGGCCAAAAAACGCACAACATCAAGGAGCTCATCAGCATTGTGAGTGCACTGACATCAGCTCTCCATCCAAAAGACACCCCACCCTTGCAAGGCTGAGCCAATCCCTTCTAACTTTCTACCACTGCAAGCTCATGGACATACACGCAAGCCTTGGCACACAGAGGCAGAACATACTATTATACGCGGGACCAACCCCCCTCAGGTTTTGGACTTCCATCATCAGGAGATACAACACCCGGCTCATGTGCAACATCCCCTGGGGATCTCCATCAGGCCCCTTCCCACACAACATCTCAACCACATCATTCCCCATCCTTGTAGCCCCCGTCCAGCACGTCATGTATGTATCATTGGAGTTAACCACATTCCATGGTAGATAGAGGCATGCAGTGACCCATGCCCTTCTTAGACAATGGACGGCAGGAACGCAGGCTCTCAAGGAACATCACCGTGCTTCCCTAGCCAGCAAATGTCATCAGGAAGACAGTCAACGAGCAACTGACAAACTTCCTCCACACAAAGAGCTCCAGGCAACCTGCACAAGACCATCTTCCACAGTAATCACCCCACTGCAACCGTCACCATTGCCACCAACACCAACAACTTTGCCCTGCTCAACAATGGTGAGGCCACCCCCCTTGACCTCTCCACAGCATTATACATGATGTGCTCACACACTGTCAGCTCACACATCTCCAACACTGGTATCCAGGGGATGGACCAGGATGAAATCACCAAGTAGCTCACCAGCAAGGCCATGGGAGTGGGACTCAAGCCTTAAGCATGTAGTACAGTGGCGTCATCTGGCACATGGCCCAGGGCTCATCTCTCAGCGTGTCAATATGCAATGTGTCCATGACCCCCCTCTCCACCATCACATGCGCACACAACCTCATCATCATCTCGTATGCCATTGACAGCCAGCTGCTCCTCACCCTCATTGTCAGTTCCAACCTTCAAGAAGGCATGAGGTCCGTTGATGAATGGCTGAACATCAGCCACCTGAGGCTGGACTTGGCCAGGACTGAGGTAATCATCTGAGGATTGTCCCCTTACAGCTGGGTCAACTCCTTGTGTCCCACCCGCCAGGGCACTGCACCAGCACCCAGCGGCCACGCACACAAGATGGTGTGCATCATGGACTCATCGCTCACAATTGCCATGCAACTCACCAGCATCTGTACCTCATTCTGCAACACCCTCCGCATGATGCACATGATTCACAGATAGATCCACTCCAAGGCAAGACAGACCGTCCCCCAGGTCCACAACACCAGCCGTGTCAACTACAGCCCCGCCCTCTACGGAGCAAGTACAGCCAAACTCCCGGAAAACTTGTCCACATCCAGGGTGCATCTGCACACCTCAGCTTCAACATCCCGCGCCCCAGCCACATCACCGTCCACCTGAGATAGCTGCAATGGATCACTGTCTGCTGCAGGATGACCTTCACACTCCTCACCCACACTCAGGAGGCAGTCCACAACCCCAGACCCCAAACCAACCTTGGACGTCTGTCATCCAAGACCCTGTTGGGCCAACTGCGTGCATCCGACCTTGCCCTGGCCACCATTCTTCACATCCACCGAACTCCAGCATGCAGGACATAGTTCTCCCACCTGGGCAAACATACCTGGGACTCCCTCCCCATGAACCTCCACATGAGCCATGACCTTTACGCCTTAATGATACTCTTCCAAATTGGTCTGTCCGCACAGTATTGCAAGCCCCTCCTCAGCAGCTTGAGGCCATCACGGGTGAGTATTGTGCTCCATGTCTGTATTGGATGATACATTGTGACCCATGTGTGTCCTGTACCGGACTCAGATCCCAGGGTATGGATGGCTTGAGTTAGTTCAACACTCAGGCATAGTTTGACATTTCCCCACACGTATGTTGTAGACTCATCCAAAATGACTGCAACATCTAATTAAAGAAATTTAGTTTTATTCTCGGTGGGGGGCGTGTTTTGTGGGAAACAATAGGTGCTATACAGTGTGCCTAGAATCCAAAGTTCACAGGGGGAGATGGGATCCTTGGCATTTGAAGTCATCAGAGTCCAGAACACAGTGTTTGTCATCATTGGTCAGACTGTGACCAGCAAGTCCATGTGGCAGAGAATGTCAGTGAATGAGGTGATGCTGTTGCGCATGAAGGCCAGGTGCCAGGCCAGGTGACCTGGGAGATGTGGATCGTCCGCTGCCTCTCACGGTCTTTTCCGTGGACGACCCACCTTCCTCACGGGACCCTCAGATGGAGGCCTTGACGATGTCTGGGACGCTCCGTCGGACAAATCCTCCTCCTCCTCCCTCCCTGTGGCTGGTGTTGGTCTTCACCTGGTGGCACAGGGAGGGTTGCCAATGTTGTCGGCGATCCGATGGAGTGAACGGCTTATGTCCGTTTGCACCGCCAGGAGCTCAGCCAGTCTTGCCTCCATCCGTCCTTGGTGTTGTTGTTGACTGGTGTGTTGCTCGGCCTGCTGGTTCTTAATCTCTGTGAGGGTCTCCACTACCTGGCTGATGGCCCTGGTGTCACGCCGGTATGCATCCATCATGTTGCGTATTTGTGACATACCGGTCCCTTCAGCTGGCTGGTCAGGTTCTCGCCTCCGCCTGCCTCCACTCCCACCACCCCTGCCCACACGAGCCTGGCCTGCCATTGTGGGCACATCTGGTCTACAGGACCCCTGAGGGATGGCAGTTGCGGGGTTGTCTGCCTCTTCCTGGGTGCCCGGTGAACCTTGTCCCTCCAGGTCAGACTGGCTCAGTTGTTCAGTGCGGGCAGGGCTCCTGGGTGTCTCCTGGGATGTGGCAGGAATGGGGGTGGTGGTTGGCACAGATATTCCTGAAGCAGGTGTTGCAGGGGCTTGGACACCAGAGGGTCCAGGTGGGTTGGGGTCATCCGCGGAGTGTTGAGAGGCGTCGCTGCAGGTGGGCTCAGGTTCCTCCCGAGCCTGGGACTGTTATTCTTCACCCCCATTGTTGGGGGGAGATCCATGAGGTTGCCCTGTGCGTGAGAGAGAGACAATGTTGATGCTGTTTCATGCGACATCCATGATTCATACATATTCAACTTGGCACAGTTCCTCCAGGTAGTTGTATGTGCCTAGCATTCTCCTCAATGTTCACTTGTGGATGGGTATGTTGCGGGGGACAGATTGATATGTTCCCCTGAGTGTTTAACATGTAGCTTTTTGGCTTGGATGCTTCTTTGGCTATGGATTGATCTTGTTGTGTCACATGTCCATTGTGAGAGTGGGTAAATCCATTGCCTGCCCCGGGGGTGTGTGCTTGTGTAAGGGGTGTGTGTGACAGGGTCTGCTGGTGGGTGTAGTGTGATTTGGCAGTGGGTCTCCCAGGTGATGTATCTGTCCCCCATGGAGCATGCTGCCATGACAGTGAGTGTGAGATCCTGTCCTAGATATCTGAGCTTGTTGTGTTCGTGTTTGAGTTTGCAGTGGTCACAGGAGGGCCTTGTGCTGCCTACAGCAGGGCCAAGTGTCAGCTACCTTGTCAGTACTTTGCCAGTCCCTGTGCATTGACCATGGTGCATGGGTACGTACCTGGGCCATATGGGCTGAGGGCAATGGTGTGTGATTCAGAGTTGAACAATGTGTTTTGTGAGCCCCACCCTCCCAGCATCCCGGACATCCAGTCTTGGGTTAGTGCTTTGTGTAGCCTGGGACATGGCATGGCCTTGCTTTGTGAATGGGGCATACATGTTAGTGGCATGAGTGTTGTTTTTGAGTGTGGTTGTGTCCGGTGAGGGCTTGGGGGTAGTTGCGTGCATTTGGTGTAGTTGGGGTGTGGATGCCATTACCCCCATGTTACGTAAGTTGTTTGTGTACTCACCAGGCTCTGCAACTCCTTGGAGTCCATGTACTCCCACCGGCGGAAGCCGGGCCATCACCTTCTCCTCCCAGGGATGGTAATGTACCGGTCTGCGGGGCAGCCCACCTCCAGTGATGTTGCTCTGGGCGTAGTCCTCGTTCATTTTCCGCTTGACTGCCCTCCGCAGATCGTACCACCTGGCTTGGCATTCATTCCTGGTCCTTCTGATGGGTGCAACAGCATTCACCCTATCGATGATCCTCTGCCACAGGCGTGATTTTTCGGCTATGCTGGTCTGTCTGACCAATGTTCCAAAGAGCTGTGGCTCGACTCTGATGACTTTGTTGACAAGGATGTCCAGCTCCTCCCTTGTGAACTTTGGATTCTTGTCTGTGGGCATGATGTGGGGTGAGGTTGTGGATGGTTGTGGGTGTGTGGGTGTGAATGTGTAGGTGTGTGTGGGAATGTGAAGAGGGGGAATGTGTGAAGGAGTTTGTGTGAAGGTGTATATGTTAAGGTGTATGGGTGCAGTTGTTGGGGTGTGCTCTGTAGCTGAAGTGAGTCTATTGCAAAGGCTCATGGTTTGTGTGTGTGGGCCCTTTTTATTGGTCCATTTGTGGGTGTGCCTGAGTTTGAAATTGTTGTGGGTGTGTTATAAGAGGTGGTTGTGAGTTTGGGCCTCTGTTTGCCTGTTTGGATGTGCCAGGTCAGTAATTTTGATGTTTTTTCTACTGTAGACGGGTTTTGTGGTGTTGTGCGAGTCAAATTGACCCTCCTTGTGCTGTTTTACAGTGTCCTGGTTCAGTACAAGTCATTTTCGCGTATTTAAGGTGCGTACATACGTGATGTTGTTGTACCGTGCTCGCATACGCAATGTTGTTGTAAGGTCTGTACATACGCGATGCTGGGGGACGGTGCTGGGGTACGATGCGTCCAAGTACAGGGCTGGGGTACGGTGCGTCCAAGTACGGGGCTGGGGTACGGTGCTGGGGTATGGTGCGTCCAAGTACGAGGCTGCGGTACGGTGCTGGGGTACGGTGCGTACAAGTACGGTGCTGGGGTATGGTGCGTCTTAGTACGGGGCTGGGGTACGGTGCTGGGGTACGGTGCATCCAAGTACGGGGCTGGGGTACGGTGCTAGGGTACGGTGCGTCCAAGTACGGGGCTGGGGTACGGTGCTGGGGTACGGTGTGTCCAAGTACAGGGCTGGGGTACGGTGCGTCCAAGTACAGGGCTGGGGTACGGTGCTGGCGTACAGTGCGTCCAAGTACGGGGCTGGGGTATGGTGCGTCCAAGTACGGGGCTGGGGTACGGTGCTGGGGTATGGTGCGTCCAAGTACGAGGCTGGGGTACGGTGCTGGGGTACGGTGCGTACAAGTACGGTGCTGGGGTATGGTGCGTCTTAGTACGGGGCTGGGGTACGGTGCTGGGGTATGGTGCGTCCAAGTACGGGGCTGGGGTACGGTGCTAGGGTACGGTGCGTCCAAGTACGGGGCTGGGGTACGGTGCTGGGGTACGGTGCATACAAGTACGGGGCTGGGGTACGGTGCGTCCAAGTACAGGGCTGGGGTACGGTGCTGGCATACGGTGCATCCAAGTACGGGGCTGGGGTGCGGTGCGTCCAAGTATGGGGCTGGGGTACGGTGTGTCCAAGTACGGGGCTGGGGTACGGTGCTGGGGTACGGTGCATACGAGTACGGGGCTGGGGTACGGTGCATCCAAGTACGGGGTTGGGGTACGGTGCTGGGGTACGGTGCATCCAAGTACGGGGCTGGGGTACGGTGCGTCCAAGTACGGGGCTGGGGTACGGTGCTGGGGTTCGTGCGTCCAAGTACAGGGCTGGGGTACGGTGCTGGGGTACGGTCCGTCCAAGTACGGGGCTGGGGTACAGTGCTGGGGCATGGTGCGTACAAGTACGGGGCTGGGGTACAGTGTTGGGGTACGGTGTGTACAAGTACGGGGCTGGGGTACGGTGTGTCCAAGTACGGACCTGGGCTACGGTGCTGGGGTATGGTGCGTCCAAGTATGGGGCTGGGGTATGGTGCTGGGGTACAGTGCGTACGAGTATGGGGCTGGGGTACGGTGCGTCCAAGTACGGGGCTAGGGTACGGTGCTGGGGTACGTGCGTCTAAGTACAGGGCTGGGGTACGGTGCTGGGGTACGGTACGTCCAAGTACAGGGCTGGGGTACGGTGCGGACATGGGGGGGTGTACAGTGCTGACATACAGGGGGTACGGGGCTGACATACTGGGGTACGTGCGGACATACGCGGGGGGAGGGGGGGCTGTACGACTCATATCCCGGGCACAAGTTTACCCGGGATACGAGTGGTACAGAGTTCGCTACGTACAGGATGTTTTACATACGCTTGTGTATTCGGAAGGGCGGTACGGATCGTACTTGTGCGCTCGGACTTCAGTTTTACGATTTGTACGTAAAACTGTCCGGGTACGTCTCGTAGACCTTTTCCCGATACGAATCGTATGTATTTTTCACGTACGAATCGTACTTCACCGGTGGGACGGGACTTGTATGATTCGTACGTAAAAATATACGGATACGAGTCGTACGGGAATTTTTTTTACCCGATCGGAATCGGCACCCGAGTTGTTCTTCCAAGTTTCCTAACTGTATTGCATCTTCTTGAGCTTGATACACTGCTGTTTCCACCTCATTCATTGCAATCGCTGCTTCATTTTCAACAATTGGTTTTCCTAGTGGATCTTGACTCAGAGCAGCAGAACTTTGACTGTCTTGAGAACTGTCTCTAGCAATCTCAGCTGCAATTGTAGCTTCTTGATCAATTTCATCATTCAACATTTTGCGAAAGCACTGCATTGTACGCTATCTTTAGAAGCATTAAATGAATCTTCATTGCTGGGAAAATCTCCAAGTAATTCCAGTTCTGAACGCCATAGTTTGAACATTTGCAAAAGGGCTAAATAGTAAAATTCCCTTTTGTCAGCAGTGTCGCAACTCCGTTTCCTGTGATTAATTAAATTTCCTTTCCTTTGTTTCACCAGACATCCTTCGGAACCAATCACTGCATATTTTCCATCGTTGATGTTCTCTGTAGTATTCCGTTTAAAAGTGTAGTTTTGCAGCACTTCATAGAGACACATGTTCTCAAGATGATGACTTCTACTTGGGTAGTATGTGTCCAACATATTCGTTTTCAAAATATCTGTACTTTCTGGTTCATTTTCTGCTAAATATTCAATTTCTTGAACAGATTTCAGTACCCGATTTCGCATTCCTGCAAGACCTAGACTCACCCAAATGATTCTTCTACTTTTGGAATATAGACTTGCAGATGATAACCGATCTGAACATTCATATGCTCCAATTTCACGATGCGATAACATCTTCAAACTGAAACTGTATAATTTCTTACTTAGAGTCTTCTCGTGAGAAATCTCTTCCCACATTTCTTTCAATTCAGTCTTTTCTGATTTAGTAATGTAAGACGTTACATATCGAGCAACAGCAATGGAATTGTCTGCAACATACTGAATATCCATGTTAGCGTTCCACATGGATAAAATAACTGGATTGTAGTCATTTATGTATTTCGATTCTTCGCGTCTTCTTAAGTTGTAGGTGTTTTTCGGAGACTTTCTTGTGATGGTATGTCGCATAGTTGACATAAAACTGTTCACTCTTCCTTTGGATAATACAGGACGTGGAAATCCAAAACGACATTTGGTATAGAACTTATCCTTTGACTTGTACTTTTGTCGACAGTATTTTCCACACCTGTGGCTTTGAAATCGTAAGACTTGTTGTTTTAAGTTTTTATCTTCTCTGCTATTGGGAAGAGCACATGTAGCATAATCTTCAATGAAAGACAAAACAGTTTCATCTGAATCTGTTCCAAATTTGGGGGCGTCCTTGATCCATAACAACATATGTATGTGAGGAGCACCTCTTGCTTCATACTCCTTTCTCCAAAAGAAATCCACAACTTCTCCAAGAGGAGGATTCTTTTTATTGCAGATGAAAAACATCATAGCTTCAAATCTATGATTGAAATATCTGCATACATTTACAGGATCCAAAGGGCACAATTCTCCAGGTGTCTTGTATTCGATATTTTTTATATTGGAATTTGCCTCTCGAAGAAATTCAAGTAAATCATCCCAAGCATACTCAGCACAGCTTAGTGTAACAAACCATGTTGGAGTTTCCAAGTTCCGTAGCATACATTTCAGTTCTCCATGTCGACGGTACCAATATTCATTAGTCCCACGCTGACATGCCATCAGATTAATCAACTGAGATTCTAAATGATCATCTCTCTGATGCACTTTATCCATAAAATCCTTTGCAGTTACATTTTGAAGATGCATTCCAGTTTTTAAAATGTGATTTACTGCATATGAAAGTCCAGACAAGTCACTTTCAAACAGAAGATGAAACATATAAGGGATACATTGTCGAAATCTTGGATCTTCTGCATATAATCTTGTTTTCCGATATTCAGATGCAGGAATCTGCACAGGACGTTCATCATATCGTCCACCTTTTCCTGTCGGAAACAACTGTGGGAAACAACGAGCTTCCAAGCTCTCTTCCCATACACTCATGGGACTTCCTGTTGCTTTTTTCATTTGAAACAACTCAATTATATTCCCCATCACCTCTTTGGAATGAAGTGGATGTACACTGTAATGTTCATAGATCTCTTCACATCTGGACATGTCCACTTTTTCTATTTGTCCACTTATTGTTTCAGTTTCTTCTGCTAAATCTATTTCTTCTTCTCCAACAAACACATTTCTATAGTACTCATTATTTTTTAACAGATACAATGACGCCTTTTGCACTTTTCTAACATCCACTAACTCTTGCCAAATGTTCTTATTCTTAGTAGGAACACCATTAACTAGAATGACTAGTGGCTCATTTTCTGCATGGTCTACACCAATAGTTTCAATATTTTTCATTAAATCTAACGGTAAATACACAACTCTTCCTTTCAATCCTCTTTGCAACTCTGATGGAGGTGATTTACCTGTTTTGGGCTCCATACGAACAATAGCCTGAAACGGGTGAACACATTGTATAAGAATAGACTCATACGTATTTAAATCTATCAGCTCTGGTGGAATAGCAACCAACTCTAGATTATTATGAACAGCTCTAGCAGGCATTTTATTCTCATCTAATTTGTTATAACAATATTTGCAAATACGCTGCTCAGATCCCAAATCAAAACAATCCTCTATCAACAAATAAGTTGCAAATTCCATCCACTTATCATTATCTTCTATTTCACTTTTTAAATACAGATTGACACCCCTAGTCTGATTTTTATAGTGACTTCACCGACAACAAATACAAGAAACATTTGGTCTTTCACCTGAAATTACCTTAAACTTTGTGATTTCATCCTCCTTTCTGTAATTACGGGCTGTACATTGTCTTCAAAATTTTGTTCTACTAATGTGTCAGTTTCTTCACTCTCTTGCTGAGGACCAAAGTAACAAAACTCAATATGATCACAGACCTGCTTCACATCTGATACTGACCCACGCAAAAGAGCACTGTTCAACTCACTTAACTTTAGTGCTGGACTTTTTGCATAAAACAACCTTCTCACTAACTTCCGCATTTGAGTATGATGTACTGCCAGCATTGTGAAATGGTGAAAAACACTTTGACAAACTTTCCTAGAAAGACAAGCCAGAGAATGACCTTGCAAACCAGTATGTTTTCTCACTCTGCAAGGGTCTAGTCCTTGCAACAGCTTAATCTTTTGTTTTACACTTTTTTTAGTATAGGCTCGTAAAAAACGACATAATTTTTCAATAGATTACTGTCATACACTGCAAATACTACTGCGATCCCAAGTGTACACAGGGTTTTTAGCACGTCTCCCTAAAACTTCATCAGCTATCACTTCTTCTGCATTTCTTTCAACCATTTTCTCTTTCTCAATTGGACAACCGTCTCTAACCTCATAACCTCTACCACTGGTGTCAGCTGCATACTATACTTTTTCGCTCTGTGAATAACTCTCTTCGTTAAAAAAAGGCTCTGAACTGGAACTGTGTTTCCATTCTCCCAAAAAAAAATCCCAATTTTTTTTTTATTAATAACTCATTTCCTCCTACTTTTGGCCTTCATTACATCTAGTAATGATCTAGTGATCGAATTCTGTTTAATACTGAAATAAACAGTTTCCTTTTTATTTCAAAAGCCTTTTCCACAATGTTTTCAATATACTTCTTCTTTTTATAAAATAAAGCTCTCTTTTTATATTTCTTCACATCTTTCAGCAAATTATGCACTAGTCTCTTGTAAAATATTTTTTTGCGTAATTCCTTATACTGATTTTGCCTTCTTTTACCATACTTTATCTCCTTTGACTGACCATTTGCTTTTTTGCTTTTCCTCTCATTTTGAATTTTTTTCTTAGTTGAAGCATTCTCAGTAGTTCCAGCATTATGTACATTCTGTTTGGTCCTACAAACATTTTTAATAAATTGCTTTGTGATCTTACCAAAAGATTTTTTCCTTTTAGCCACATTATCTTGTACATTCAATACTTGTGGTTGATGTTTCTTCAAGTAATCCTCCTGTCTCTGTTCTTTTCTTTTTCTTTTTATTTCTGGCATGATTTCTCTATTTTAACGTTGAAAAACAGTATCTGTAAAAAAGAATCACAAATAAATGTATATTAATAACTTTCAAATTTATACTATTCTATTACTGTAGAAACACATTTTATATAAAAACTGACTAAGAAACTAAAACCCTGGAGCACAAGTGTGACAATGGTTAAAACACTACATGCATAGTGCATACTACTTTGAAGCAGTTCATGCCCTAAGCCTACCTCACTAAAAGACTACATGCTAACTGACTGAATGATTACAGTACTATAAGGAGACAGACTGGGTGAGTGACAGGGTGTTTGCTAGAAGTGTATGAATACTGACTGGGGAATTGAAGGTGTGAAAGACAAGTGTGTAGGTGGTTAGAGGACAGCATGCATAGTGGATAGGCATTTGAAGCAGTCAATGTGCTAAGGCCTGGCTCACTGCATGAGTACTTGGGTACTGACTGAATGATTAGAGTACTGCAAGGAGAGTGCCTGGCTGAATTTAGTGGTTGGCTGTTGGCGCAGTGAATGGATTAGTACATGGTGCTGAATGGGTCACTAGAGGAGTACAAAAGGAGTGACTGGGTGTTTGCTGGAAGGGAATGAATACTGACTGGGGAATTGAAGGTGTGAAAAACAACTGTGTAGGTGGTTAGAGGACTGCATGCATTGTGAATAGGCGTTTGAAGCAGTCTATGTGCTAAGGCCTGACTCAATGCATGAACACTTGGGTACTGACAGAATGATTAGAGTACTGCAAGGAGAGTGCCTGGGTGAATTTATAAGTGGTTGGCTTTTGGTGCAGTAAATACATTAGTACATGGTGCTGAATGGGTCACTGGAGGAGTGCAAGGGGAGTGATACGGTGTTTGCTGGAGTGTATCTATACTGACTGGGGAATTGAAGGTGTGAAAGAGAAGTGTGTAGATGGTTAGAGAACTGCATGCATAGTGCATAGGCGTTTGAAGTAGTCCATGTGCTAAGGCCTGGCTCACTGCATTAGTACTTGGGTACTGACTGAATGATTAGAGTACTGCAAGGAGAGTGCCTGGGTGAATTTATAAGTGATTAGAATTTGGCACAGTGAATTGATTAGTACATGGTGCTGAATGGGTCACTGGAGAAGTATAAGGAGAGTGACAGAGTGTTTGTGGGAACTGTATGAATACTGTCTGTAATATTGAAGGTGTGAAAGACAAGTATGTAGGTGGCTAGAGACCTACATGCATAGTAGATAGATGTTTAAAACAGGCCATAGAGTAACACTTGGATCACTGCAAAACTACCTGAGTACTGACAGAATCATTACAGTACTACAAAAAGAGTGACTGGGTGAATCTTTTTAAGTTTTTTGGTTTTGGTGCAGTGAATAGATTAGTACTTAGTGCCATATGAGTCAATGGATGTGTGCAATTGAAGTGACAGAGTGTTTATTGGAGTTTATAGATACTGACTGGGAAATTGAAGGTCTGAAAGACAATTGTGTTGATACTTAGAGGCCTCCATGCATAGTGGAAACACGTTTGAATCAATCTATGTGCAAAGGCCTGTCTCACTCCATTAGTACTTGGGTACTGACTGAATGATTATACTATTGCAAGAAGAGTGCCTGGGTGAATTTATAAGTGTTTCAGTTTTGGCGCAGTGAATTCATTACTACATGGCGCTGAATGGGTCACTGGAACAGTGCAAGGGGAGTGACAGAATGTTTGCTGGAAGTACATGGATACTGACTGGGGAATTGAAGCTGTTAAAGACAAGTGTATAGTATGTTAGAAGACTGCAAGCATACTGCACAGACATATGAAGCAGTCTAAGTGGTAATGCATGGTTCACAACATGAGTACTTGAAAACTGACTAAATCATTAGACTACTGCTAGGACAGTGCCTGGGTAAAACTTTTACATTTTCAGTTCAGGTGCAGTGAAGAGAATAGTACATGGTACTGAATCAGTCACTGGATGAGTGCAAGATGACTGACAAGATGTTTATTGAAATATATAGATACAGAGTAGTTAATTAAAGAACTGAAAGACAAGTGCGTAGGTGACTAGAAGCCTGTATGCATACTGTATAGGGTTTAAAGCAGTCCATGTTGAAAGGCCTGGCTCACACCATCAGTACTTAGACACTGACTGAATGATTAAAGTACTGCAAAGAGAGTGCCTGGGAGAATTTATAAGTGTTTTTTCGTTTTTGCGCAGTGAATGGATTAGTACATGGTGCTGAATGGGTCACTAGAGGAGTACATGGGGAGTGACAGGGTGTTTGCTTGAAGTGTGTGGATACTGACTGTGGAATTAAAGGTACGAAAGAGAACTATGTAGATGGTTAGAGAACTGCATGCATAGTAGATAAGCATTTGAATCAATGCATGTGCACAGGCCTGCCTCACTCCATTACTACTTGAATATTAACTGAATGTTTACAGTATTGCAAGGACAGTTCCTCGGTGAATACATAAGGAATGACTACCTTTTAATTCTACCTAAACTTGAGAACAGGACATTTTTTAAGCAGTTATGCATATTCAAAGAAATGAAGTACTCAAATTCTTCTCTCACAGTGGTTACACAAATGCACACAGACTCACAGTGTGATTCTAGACAACAACCACTATCCCTAGGAGTTTACCAAAACTCATTTACTACTGTGGAAGTGGTAAGGGAACTGCACACAATCTACATATTTCAGGACTGCACTTTTGTGTCAAAGCCTGACTCATTTAATCAAAGCATAAGTAAAAACTGCCTTCTAATGCTACTAAAACTTGACAACAAGACAGGTTTTAAAACAGTTATCTGTCAGCAAATACACGATGTTACCAAATGCTTCTCTCACAGTGGTTCCCAAATGCACACAGACTCACAGTGTGATTCTAGACAAGCAACACTATCCCTACCAGTTTACCAAAACTCATTCACTACTGTGCAAGGGGTAAGGGGACTACACACAATCTACATATTAAAGTACAGCACATTAGTGTCAAAGCATGACTCATTTTAGTGTCAAAGCATGACTCATTTTATCAATGCATAAGCAAAGACTGGCTTCTATTGCTACTAAAACTTGACAACATGACAGGTTTTAAAACAGTAATCTGTCAGCAAATACACGATGTTACCAAATGGTTCGCTCACAATCCTTACCCAAATGCACACAGACTCACAGTGTGATTCTAGACAAGCAACACTATCCCTAGCAGCTTACCAAAACTCATGCACTACTGTGCATGGGATAAGGGGACTACACACAAACTACATATTAAAGTACAGCACATTAGTATCAAAGCCTGACTCATTTAATCAAAGCATAAGCAAAAGCTGCCTTCTAATGCTACTGAAACTTGACAACAAGACAGGTTTTAAAACACTTATCTGTCAGCAAATACACGATGTTACCAAATGCTTCTCTCACAGTGGTTCCCAAATGCACACAGACTCACAGTGTGATTCTAGACAAGCAACATTATCCCTAGCAGCTTACCAAAACTCATTCATTACTGTGGAAGGGGTAAGGGGACTGCACACAATCTACATATTAAAGTACAGCACATTAGTGTCAAAACATGACTCATTTTATCAATGCATAAGCAAAAACTGGTTTCTAATGCTACTAAAACTTCACAACATGACAGGTTTTAAAACAGTTATCTGTCAGCAAATACATAATGTTACCAAATGATTCTCTCACAGTGACTCCCAAATGCACACAGGCTCACTGTGTGATTCTAGACAAACAACACTATCCCTTGCACTATACCAAAACACATTTCTTCATCTAGAAGGAGTACTACATTTTAGTGTAGAAACATAACTCATTTCACAAATTCATAAACAATCACTGATTTCTAATTGTACCAAAATATAAAAACAGCACAGTTATCTCCCTGCAAACACATGAAAAACACAAACGCTTATCACAAAAGACCTCCTCTCAATTAAATAACTCACCTTTCAAGTAGTTTTGTAGATTAAGAAGTATATCAGTCACACACCAGATTTTCTTATACAGAATCTCTGCACTGTGCACCTGTCAGCAAAACCAAAGAATGGCAAAGTTTCCCTCTCATTTTCCCCACATATACATGTAAACATCAAATCACATTCCTTCCCACATAAATTCAAAACCAAACACACATTTCTATTGGTTAAACATTTCAACCCTTTCCAAATGACATAAATGTTAACCCTTCCCCCAATCTGCCTTCTGCCTGTTACCATAGAAACAGGTCATGGAACACTGTACTGCGCACACAGGTCACAAGTTCAGCACACAATGTTGCTAATCAAGACAGCAAGTGTGCTTGACTTTTCAACATATCAGCTTATCATATATAATGTTCCTTACAATCAGTTTTTCTTAACCAATAAGAATCATGCGTTTAAAAAACAGAAATATGCACCCTACCTTTCAGTGTAGAAGGTTGTCAAACAACCAATGATTTCTTGTCTTTTTTCAAAACTGCATCTTAGCCACCATTTTAGAAAAATCTTCCTTTCCAAACTGCCATTTCATTTGCAGAGACCATCTGAGTGCATCCAGACCTCCTTTCAAGATGCTTAGAGTGTGGATTGTGGGACACAGCTATATTTTCTGGAGCCAAAGGTATGTAGAAAATAAAGGCATTCACAAAGACCTAGGTTTGCCAAATGTAGACATTAAATGGATTGGACAGAGAGGGTTAAAGTGGCACCAATTGATGCCATTGGTGAAATCCTTCATGCATATCCAACACCCTGACCTCATTATAGTGCACTGTGGTGGCAATGACCTAGGCACTTTGACTGGGGTAGGTCTGGAAATGCTTATGAAGGACACCTTTGCAGAACTGATTTCACTTTTCCCCAAAACTGCCTTTGTGTATTCTAACATATGCCAAAGGCAGAAATGGAACTGGTCCAATCATTTTTTTCCACAAATTGAGAAAGCTAGGAAACATGTGAATAAATCTGTTTCTGCTTTTCTCCGAGACTATAGAATGGGGTCCATTTTCAATAACAATCTGCACTTTCATATGCAAGAGATGTATAGGAGACATGGAGTACACTTTACTGATGAAGGAAACAGAGTCTTCCTCAACAACTTTAGACTCTGTATAGATACTCACTTATAAGTACCAAAAACTCTCAATGAACACAACGGCTCTTTTTAGAGCCACTCAAGAACAAAACACTTAAGCTTGATGTTTATCTCCCAAAAATGTCAATTTTTTTTCCCTTGGATCCGCACACCCAACGCGATAGGAACCGCTCACCCAACGCGAGAGAATCCGTGCACCCAACGCGATAGGATGCGCACATCCTGCGCGCATTTCGCCGTTTTTTTTGTTTTTTTCAAAAGGGGGCCCCAGGGGGTCCTTCTGGGACCCCCTAAGCAGATCTAGAGGGTCAGAGTATTTCCACTCTGCCCCCTTTATATGTTTTACACACTAATTTCCCTTGCTTCTTCAGCCTCGCTTCTACCGAGGCAGGAAATGGCCGCCAACAGTTCCTGGTTTCGAATGTAGACAGACACTCAACAGCCAATTAGCATTCAGCGCGTGATCGGGAGGGTGTGCGCTCGGGTCAGGGAGGGTGCGCTTACGGTGCGGGTAGGGTGCGCGGATCCTCCCTGGCCATAGATATCACTAACTTTTTTACCCTAATTTTCTCAGGAACTACTAAACAGATTCACACCATTTATGCAAAAGGCACGAGTTTGAACTTAGGACTACCTCTTTGCCAAATTTGGTGTAATTCCGTTCAGCAGTTTGGGCTGTAGCTGCGACAACAGATCCTATGGGAAATTGCATGAGGAAAACGCGTTTTGCGACCCCCCTTTTTTCTCGGCCCCCGCTTGACGAATCACCACGAAACTTTCAGGGTAGGAGTGGAGCGGAGCTGGCCAAAAATTTCGCAAAGATTCGTCAATCGGCGCCAGACTTATTGGGAATAGAATGTTGAGGATTTCCTATGGAAAATAGGTCCTAACTATAACTATCTACTGGTGACCGCCAGTAGATGATTGATATATATATATATATATATATATGCTAACCACCATCCTGCAATGATCACAGTCTCGATCACACCAAACAGGTACGGACCTCAATGTGGAGATTTATTCTTCTTTTTATTGTTGCAGATTTAAAAAAAGCAAGTGCAAAAGTCTCTGTTACAGCAAGTGCCCAGCCTGACGCGTTTCGACTGCCCAACGGCAGTCTTGATCAAATGACGCGCTGGACCTATCAGTGCATATAAGTAGTGAAATTCAAAAAAAGCACATGATACATTTTATCCAATTAGAGTAAAAATAGAATGCGAGCATGAATAACTGGTTTTACAATTCTCCCACAGTGGGTAAAAACACCTATTATGTACTTTTTTTCTTTTTTTAAATATATAAAAATATAATTCATGGAATATATACATAACAGCATAGTGCTAATAGTCCCTTTATGTATATTGTACCGAATAATCAGCTCGCTAAGTTTCATTCAATTAATTAGGCCTAAAAGGTGAAAACATATTAAAGACTTAAATATATCTAATATCAATAATTGGCTTAATACTAATTTTTAAAGTTAGTACTTCAAAAATGAGTCTATTTACTCATTAAAATGGTAATTTGATATGTGCAAACTGTGCATATAAGTGATCTCGTGCAAAAGTGCATAGTATTAAATTTCAAAATACTGAAAATATAGATATATATAGCAGCATAAATACAGATGTCCCTTAAGTAATCTCTTCATTTCAAATTCTTAGTCAGTTTCATAGCTTCGTATTGTCATGTCCCAATCTTCAGTTTGAGTACCCAGATGTATCTAATGGCAAAAAAAGGATTTTTTGGGTTGTTATAAATCTGTCAGTAAATAATCATAAACTTAACCTAGACATAGTGTCTCGATTCGTCAATCGGCGCCAGACTTATTGGGAATAGAATGTTGCAGATTTCCTATGGAAAATAGGTCCTAACTATAACTATCTTCTGGCGACCGCCAGTAGATGATATATATATATATATATATATATATATGTATATATATATATATATATATATATATATATCCAGAAATCGCTGGTGCATGGAAGACGTAGTAGACATCCGTAGCTCCAAAAACACTCGCTGACACGGACCTTTGATAAAGTGCTTATTTTAATCGATTCATGAGGCTGTCGTCATAACGTTTCTTAGAGCAAAACGCACATGGTTGATCAGGATCATAACCCTAAAAGATGTCTCATTGATAAATTGTTCATAGGGTAGAACCTCAAATACAATGGATAAAAATAGAGGAGAAATCGGATCACAGCTAGAAATGAAACAACTTCTTCAATAGATAAGGATAATCAAAAAAATCAATTTCATAAACAATCAAATCTCATATTCAAGGTAAACAGGTATAAAGGTCCTCGGTTGTATTGAGCCCTTTCGGATGTTTGGTATCAAGGCGTAATATGTATTGGGTTTCTAATTTACGCAGTTTCGCCTCCCTGTTGCCACCTTGTCTGCTCGCATTGATAGGATCAATGACATAAAATCTGAGCTGGCGACTATCACAGTTGTGGGACTCCCTGAAGTGTCTGGCCACTGGGTATGTGTTGTCCTGATTATTGATTGCCCTAAGATGTTGAAGGATGCGTTTATGCACCGGTAATTTGGTGCTTCCCACATATCTTAGTGGACAAGGGCATGTCAGGATATAAACTGCAAACTCCGTTTTACATGTAAGCAGCTTAGTGATCGGGTGATCCCTGCTACTAAAACCATCCTGATAATTCTTAGTGTTCACGCCTTGGAGACAAGATTTACATGTTTTGCATTTGTAAAACCCTATATTGGACTGTAGCCATGATGTTCTCTCAATGATTTCAGGATATTTATCAACCAGAGAGTCACTCATTGAGGGAGCTCTACTGAAAGTAAGCGATGCACGTGTAGGTAATGAAGCACCAATGACTGGGTCGTTAAGTACTATGGGCCAATTGCGATTAATTATTTTATATATGTCTCTATGCTGCTTACTGTATCCTGTAATAACCCTGAATGTGTTGTGCTTTTCTACATCAGGAGTGGGAGTTAAGCTTTTAATTAGGGTGCCTTGATTGATTGCATAGGAGCTCAATAGATTGTCCCTGGTGTGCTGCAAAGATTTGCTAATGGCACTGTCAATTACTTTTTTAGAGTAACCTCTCTCAAGGAATCTTAAGCTGCTGGAAAGTTGTGCCATGGTTAAATCTGCTGGATTACTGCAAACCCTTCTGATGCGTAGCATTTCCCCGTAGGGGATGCTAGCTATCAGATGGGCCGGGTGTGAGCTCCTAGCATGTAATAACGTATTACCTGCTGTTTTTTTGCGGTAAAGTCTGGTTTCCAATACCCCTTTGAAGACATAAATCTCAGTGTCTAAGAATGTTACTGACGACTGACTCATTGTTGCAGTAAAGCTTAAATTGTAATCATTGCTGCTGATGTCTCCAATGAACTTGTTGGCCAAATTTACGTCACCCCGCCAAACAATGAATAAGTCATCGATAAATCGACACCAAGCTACCACATTATTGCTCATTACTTCATTGAATTGAGTCCTGAGGGCCAGTTCCTCCCAAGCCCCCATCACTAGACAGGCATAGCTTGGCGTAAAACTGGCCCCCATAGCCACACCCTGGAGTTGACGGCAAAGCAGGTTATTAAACATAAATACGTTATTGGTTAAACAGTACTGTAACATCTGCAATAACATGGTATTATGCTCTTTGTCCTGGTCACCCCTTTGTTGCAAGAAATGCGAAATTGCTTTGAGACCAGTCTCATGTTTGATGCTCGTATAAAGAGCTGTAACGCCTAGCGCTAGCATCCAGTAACCGTCTTCCCATTTAATCTGCTGTATCTTGTACAGGAAATCCCCTGTGTCCTGGATGTAAGAGGGCAGTTGTTTGACAAAGGGTTGAAGGAAATAGTCGATATATATTGAAGTTTTCTCCAGTAGTCCACCCCTGGCTGAGATTATTGGTCTGCCAGGAGGTTTGCTGATATCCTTATGTACTTTAGGAATAAAATAAATAATGGGTGTGATAGGGTTATCAACTCTAAGGTACCTGAATTCTGCTTCTGTGATCAATTTTTTGTTTTTCCATTTTGTAAGTTTCAAGTGGTAGTCTTGAATCATGTTTTTTAAATCACTTGCATTTGACCTCATATAGCATTCTCTGTCATTGAGTTGGGCATAGGCTTCCTTCTCATAGAGTGATCGCTCCAAAAGTACCACATTGCCACCCTTATCGCTTTGACGTATCACAATGTTCTTATTGTCCCCTAGTTTTTTTATTAGGTTGTTGTATTGCAAAGTTTGACGGTCATACTTGTTCCTTTGAGTTACTGTTTTTTTATAGAGTTTTTTAATTTGACTGACTGTGTTTTCATGAAATATGTCTATGGCATCTCTTGGCATTATAGGATTAAACGTAGATGGTAGTTTAAAATGTGTCGTTATTTGTTTGCTTTCCTTTTTGTTAAATTGATAACCCTCTCCTTCCGTTTCCCATAGTTCCAGGAGCTCAGCTGTTTGTGACATATCACTAGAGTCAAAGTTACCCTCTGCCTGACTGCTGATTTTTTTACCGTCAGTGTTTTTATTGAGTGCAAAGAACTTTCGTAATTTTAATTTCCTCACCGCCTTGTAAATGTCACACCTAGTTTTGGTATAATTCATATTGCTTGGCGGTACATAGGAGAGACCCAGTTTGAGAATATCCCCCTCTTCTTTTGTTAGAATGCAAGAGCTGAGGTTAATGATGGTCTTGTCTGTCGATTTAACAATTATTCCTTGGGCTTCCACTGACCCCTGCCCCTCCTTCTGTTCGAGTAGGCGCCGCCTCTTCCTCGCCCTCTGCCTGTGCCTGTTCTTGAAATTGGTGTGTTTTCTTCTTGTTGTTTTTGGGTCCGGGGTCTGAGCGATTGGAGTCTCTCCCGGTTTAAAAAACCGATTTCTCTGCCCGGGGACGGTTTGTTGGTTTGCCTTGCTTGTGTCTCATCACGCATCTCAGTTTCAGATTCTGTGCCTGTCCCTGAACTCAAATCTGATACCAATGTTTCAGCTTTGTTGGCTTTTCGGGTAATTCTCATCTTTGTTTGACCTGCACTGTTAGCCTTTCTCAGAGTGTCAAATTTCTTTGAAAAGGTAAATATTTGGCCCAACTCGTAATCATTTCTGTCCCTCTGAAATTTATAGGCTTTTCTTTCCATAATCCTAGTCTCCTCCTTTTTCAGGCGTGCTTTCATTTCGCTAGTTAATAGGTCCTTCTCTTCTTTAGTGCCCATAGTTTCAATTTGTTCCTGTAGGGAAGCTATCTCTATCAGAAGTTTGGCTCTGTCGATCTCCGCATATTTAATGAGGATGAGCACTATTACATTATATATTAATGTGAAAAGCGGTTTGTCCAGAGTTTGCAAACAGGAAATGATAGAGGATCATGTGATGTATACTTGTCTTTTAAAATTTACGATGGTTGTGGGAATGGGGTTGCCCAGTTGAAGGCGCAAACCGAAACGCATAGGCGTCATGTATTGGGTGTTGCGGCACATGATTGAATTATATGCAAATAAAATGCACAACTAAAGAAACCGGTATTCTTTGGCTGTTCTGTGGAGTGAGTGCGGATGGATCGCTTCAAACGAGTGGTCACTGTGTTGGAATTTAAATGCGCGGTCCCGCACGCAGACATCTGGCACGTTCAGGAGAGAATCGCGTCTGTTGTTTGCATTGGGAATCTAAGTATGGACGTTTGGAGGCTGCTCTCCACCGGAATTGCAGGAGCAAGGACTGACGGTGTGTGACTCATCGATCGGAGCTCGGGTAAGAATTCGCTTGGTTGTGGACTCTATACCGGCCTCTTCACAAAAGTGGGCATGGCGTACCGGACTTTGCATGATGCGGCAGGTGAAAACCATGGAGAAACAACCAGGTTGAATTGTCCTCTTTCTTAATTATATGGCCTGATTGCGTGACACCCATACAACTATCGAATTTTACTTTTATTTTTAGACTTTAGACTTTACCTCACATGATAAATCATCACTGGATGGTGCATTGAAAGACTGAAGCTTACGAACAATTACGCGGTGTGGTGCAGGTTACCACTAGAAGGTGACACTCCGTTGGGTTTAACAGTATTGACAGAGAGAACTATGGCAGAACGTAAAGCGAAGTGGGAAAAGGCAGTGTTGGATGTTTTTAGTGGTGCTCCAACCCAAGCAGGCACACATCAAGAAAAATCAACAGCAGCAAGAACACCAAATGCTGTGATCAGAGAGTTGGAGAAAGCTTGCATCGCCAAATCAAAACAAGCACTGGCATAGCCAATAGGTCTCGCTTTTGGGACTTTAAAAGTGTTTAGCCACAGCTAGTGGCTTTGCCAATGTTTTTAAGATATGATGTAGAGCAGTGTGGCTGCTGTGCAACATGTTGTAAAGTTATAATAAAAAAGTGTTGTATTTTTTTTTATTTTACATAAAACCAAGAAGATATTTTGTAGAACTGAACGACCCTATTAAAAAAAGAATTAACAGAACAAATGTCTTCTAGTTCTTGTGTTCTTGTAGAAGGTAATCAATTGCTTTTTGTAACATTTCCCGTTGACTGATTTAGACAAGATGATTAATTGCCTCTATATAATGTGTGTGATTTAATGTGCTCTGACACCCAATACTATTAAGAGTAGTGTTAAAAAATACATGAATGTGAGAGAGGGGCTATGAAGAGATGAGGGGCACTGTTGGAGGGTGGTAGTGAGGGGATCAGTTGAGAAGGAGGTCATGAGGGTGGATGGGGCAGCAAAAAGATTGTAACTCTGGGCGCCACGAGCAATAAAGATGGGCCTGCTCGTCCTGGTGCACAGCACTTTGCAAACACAACTTCGGTCAGGATCCGTGCCCATTTTCAAGATAACCACCAATTATAGAAATGAGTATTATGTAAGTTCTAAATCATGAGGTGAGTAGAGAGGCCCTTACCTCAGCATGCTGCCCCCAACTGAGACACTGCATGAGGTGTGCAGAAAGGCCCTTACCTCAGCATGCTGCCCCCAACTAAGACCATGCATGAGGTGCGCAGAGGCCCTTACCTCACCACGCTGCCCCCAAGTGAGATCCTGCATGAGGTGCAGAGAGCCCCTTACCTCACCATGTTGCCCACAACTGAGAACCTGCATGAGGTGCGCAGAGAGGCCCTTACCTCAGCATGCTGCCCCCAACTGAGACCCTGCATGAGGTGCACAGAGAACCCCTTACCTCACCATGCTGCCCCCAACTGAGACCCTGCATGAGGTGCAGAGAGGCCCTTACCTCACCATGCTGCCCACAACTGAGACCCTGCATGAGGTGCGCAGAGAGGCCCTTACCTCAGCAAGCTGCCCCCAACTGAGACCCTGCATGAGGTGCACAGAGAGCCACTGACCTCACCATGCTGCACCCAACTGAGACCCTGCATGAGGTGCACAGAGAGGCCCTTACCTCACCATGCTGCCCCGAACTTGCAGAAAATCCTGAAAGCTGGAGTTCACAGAAGCTGTAAGGTGCAGAAATGAGGAATTTGAAGAGGAGCCAGCGAGCCGGGGGGGCCCTTCAGTGCGTGTGAGGAACCCTGAGAGAACTGAGTCGTTTCTGCAGTCAGGTTCTGCGTGCTCTCGATAGGGAAGTGTGTGACACAGCCTTCCTGGCTCAGCGACGCTGGTACACCAGGGCAGAAGCATTCCAAGACCACAGCTTTCTATATGTGGGGGCAAAGGAAACCACCGGCTGCTCCGCTCGCATTACAGCAGCAAAACGAGAGAAGGCACAAATCAAACAACTAGAACTGTAAAATAAAATAAAAATAAACTACAGGTTGTGCAGTCAATCACCAAAAGGAGGACAAGATTGGAGAACGGAAGCCGTGGGGTGAGAGTGTGTGGTACTGATAAGGATTAGAATGAGAGACATCCTCTTCACGTCAACCTGGCAACACCGCAAAGTTACACAACAATGACAGCACAAGCCTTAAAAGAATGACAGACACCAGCATCACGGAGCAAAGGAGAAGGCAAGTCCTCGGCCCTCCTAACCGAGGGCTCACAATGCCCCAGGGTCTGTTTTGCACTAGCGGGCGCTCAGTGGGTCTGCGTAACCACACCTGGTGCCAATGGAATTACGCATCACGCACCCATATAATACATAATTAAACAAAGAGATCATACTGGCCTGCTCACTAAGACTATCAACATAGAATGGCGTCGCCTGCCCTTGTAACCCCATTAATTAGTACAGAATTGCAGGTGCTAATTCATAGAGTAAAAAGACTGGGAAAGAAAGAGAGGGGTGTTTTGTGTGCATGTGTAGGGGAAGAGAGAGAGCAACAAATCTAGTGCGAGTGTGTAAGTTCGCACAAGAGAGCGAGAGAAGGGGAAGACCGACATGTCAGCAAGGGTCAGCAAAGGCATTTCCTGGAAAACCTGGGATTGACACAACGTGTTAAACCTGGGCCATGTGTGGAAAAGGGATTTGCAGCACGCATTGACAACAACAGCGAGCGGCACGGATTCTGTGACTTCGTTAATACTCACCTAAATATCTGACAAACCCTGAAACGCTGTAAATCAGCATGAACGATGCTTCAAAGACTGTCGGGCTTGGTGGGATAAAATGGTATACGCTGTTCACGGAGTTAAATTCAGGCACGTGCATATATCGTAGTTCAATGAATTATGAATGGGCGAGGAACATGTGCTAGCTGTTCCTCTGTAGAACTGTTCACACATTTGATTTAAAATGTGTAGCAACGGAAGGTAAGCTGTCCGGAGGCATGCAGTGTGTGGTGAGCACAGAGGGCTGTACTGAGGGGGAAGACGGCCTGCGTGCGCTGCCTGAGCAGGACCCCCAGCATCCCTGGCTGCTCGCACGCTCACCAGAGAGTCGTAGGAGTAGGTGCACTCGGAGTGGTAGACGCAGTCTTCGGTCTTGGGCAAGCGAATGGTGGGCATGTAGGGCACCAGCATTTCCCCTAGGTCTGTGGCCATATTCGCGTGCCCGTGTGTCGCGGAACCTGGCCTGAGGTGAGCGGGAGTTGAAAGGCAGGCCCCTGGGGGGAGAAGACAGTGTGAGAGGTGCCAGGAACCCTGGGGAGAGTGGCCGAAGCCTGAGTGCTGCCCCCGGCTGAATGGAGCTTACCTCCTGGGGGCTTCCATGGGAGGACCGGAAGCCCGTCAGCAACTTTAGCTGCCCGACTTGCCTGCTGTGGGGGAGCCTGTTATTGCCGTCCTGAGAGGAGCTGGAGTGGTTGAGTGGACAAGAGGACAGATGGGTGTAGGAGATGGTAGGGGGACTCCGGGAGAGGGTCATAGAATAAGTGTGAACGCTGTAAATGATGACACGAAGAAATGTAGAAATGCAAAGGCAGCCAAGGGGGTTTGAGTGAAGACACGAAGAAATGTAGAAATGCAAAGGCAGCCAAGGGGGTTTGAATGCTGTAAATGACGACACGAAGAAATGCAGAAATGCAAAGGCAGCCAAGGGGGTTTGAGTGGAGACACAAAGAAATGTAGAAATGCAGAGGCAGCCAAGGGGGTTTGAGTGGAGCAGGGCCGGCAATGCCATGGTGGAGAACGGAGGCGGGGCTTTGGGAGGGGTGGGGGGAGTACGGCCGAGAACAGGGACACGCAGCGTTTACCTTGTGGGAGCGAGCGCAATAATTGCTAACACATGGCACCGCTCGCTCCCGCAAGGGAATCACCAAACGTGCACGCGTTGCCATTCAAAGCAATGCAATGCGTGCACGTTTTTGCCTGAAAAACTGAATCGATTTCTAAAGGACTCCTCCTAAGCAACGCATGCGCACTGCGTAGGCGAGACCTAAAAATGGTGGGAGATGACATCACTAAAGAGATACATTGCATGCAAAAGGATACCATGTGGTCTACGTATCTTTGTTATGCCAACATTTGAGGATATGGATAAAGATTAAATCAAGGAACGGAGATGAAATACAGAGGGTTGCTCCTTCAGACTACTTGAGACGCTGATAACAAATGCAAGACATAGTATGGAGGAACACACTGTAATCATTGATTCCCTCCTGAAAGAGCTTGAACTAATAAAAGAGCAAGAGGAAATATGTAAACTATTAAAGAAATTGGAAGAGCTGATTGAAAAACATGAAGAAGAAACCCGAATCCAGAAGGCTCACAAATTTAATAGGAATAGACAGGATTATCAACTTGGTAGGATCTACACATTCGCTAAGAAATACAAACCATTTCGAACAAAAGAGAACCTCAACATGAGAGGTCATACTACAGTGGATATCAGCGACACGGATGCATGTTCTGAGCCCGGATCCTCTGCTGATGAAGGTCCAAGGGAGAAATTGGATTTTCACAAGGAAATGAGGTTGTTGAGAATAGTGACACCCCAGAGAGGCTGGGGGCAAAATTGTGTCCACCGGCAAGGAAATTTAAAACGAGGAGGGGAAAAAGGAAAGGGAAAAGGAAAGGGGAAACAGACAACAGAATCCGCTGAATCATTTCCTTGTGTGATGAGATGGGAGAAGAAGCGGATACAGTTATTAACATCTAGGGTGTACCCTTGACACTAGGCCGAGTGAAGATCTTAAATTTAAGCCTCAGCTTCTGCCCATCAGTAAGCCCTGACTTTGTGAACCTAAGAATAGAAGCTGTACAAAACCTTCGCTATGAGAGACCCAAGGTCTATAACTAATGTCATGAACATGAATAAAAAAACTACCCAATTCTCTATTGATGACATCCCTGAGATAATGAACATTGACAATCTGGACAGAGCAGGAAGTATGAGTGGCTCAACACAGACAGTAAATTAAATAGATATTCCACAACTAGAATGAATGGAATTTTCAATAAAGCAAACAATAGAGAGTGGTCTGAGACCAGCTAGTAGGTTCATGCCACAGTTACCAACAGGTAATCTGGTGGATGTATTTGACGAACTCCTAACTGAGGACATCAATAAAATGAGGGCTTCAGCATGCCGGAAGCAATAGAACAACTTTACTGCAGCAGACTGGCAGGAATTGAATGCTTTCAGAAACAATAAGTCCATCATTCTGAACCCTTTGGACAAAGGAAGTAATACAGTGGTACTGGATGCTGAACAATATACTAGAGAGATGACCAGAAAACTAAGTGTCGAGGAACATTATGAAGAATTAAAAAATAATCCCATTGGAAACCATCAAAAGGAATATCATGCTATGTTAAAGAATTGGACTGATGACGGTCTATTGTCCAGGGAGAAATATCAATATCTAAAAGTTGATTACCCAAGGACACCTGTCATATGTTGTCTTCCAAAGATTCACAAGCATCTGCAAAATCTTTCTGGGAGACCTATCGTAAGCATGATTGGGCCATTACTAGAAAACAGTTCCACATTTCTAGATTTGTTTTAATGCAACTATGTCACCAGTTTTCCATCTTACATACAAGATATGAACAATTTCTTGTGGAAGACCAATGGCATTCCGTGGTGGAACAGTTATCTTATGGTAACCATGGATGTCTGCTTTCTTTATACTTCCATCTCCCATGAATATGGCATTGAAGCTTGCCGTTATTTCTTAAGGTCGAGGTCTCTGAATCTTGTACAGCACACCATGATGCTTCTCAAGATGCTTTTGTTCTGTCTGACACACAATGGCTTTCCCTTTGACAGGAAGATGTACCTACAAAACAGGGTACGGCAATGATGGCAGCCTTTGCCCCCACGTATGCCAACATTTAGATGGGTTGGTGGGAGAAAGAAGTAGCATGGGCCGACTGCAATGCGCACCACACAGAGAGGATTGTGATGTGGGTGCGCTTTATAGATTATATTTTCATCCTGTGGGATGGAAATGAGATATCATTGAATGAGATGTAATCATCTTAAATAAGAAACCATTCAATATACAATTGACTGTAAAGTGCAGCCCATGTGAGATAGATTTTTCTGATTTGAAGCTACAAATGAGAGATAAATGAATACGAACAACCATTTTTCGTAAAAAAGATGGCATGTAGTTCAATATTGCATGGCAATAGTGGACACCCACACTCCCTGAAATGGAGCATACCATGCAGCCAGCTTTTGAGAGCACAAGGAATATGTTCTACTAATGAACTGTTGGAGACTGAAGCAAGGTGTATGATTCTAGATTTATGGCAAGAAGATATTCAGAACAAGTTGTCATCTAAGCAAAACAAAGAGTTTTGACCAAAGAAAGAGGGCAGTTTCTTTTTTAAAAAAAAGGCAAACGGACACCACATCAGAGAACATGAATGAACAAGACCATATGATAAGGTTCTTTATGGGGCACAACATGGAATACAGCACGATCTGTTCTCTTATCAAACAAAACTGACACATACTGCAGCATGATGAACACCTTAAGGGGGTAGTGGGCCAATATCCGCATATAACTTATCGTAAAGCTCCATGATTGGGCGATATGCTAACCAAGTCCAAGTTTTATCAGGAATTGAATTGGCTCACCAAAAGGAGTATAGGCTTCAGGAAATATGCCATGTGCAAAGCTTGCAAGTTTGGATCAAACTGAACCTCTCATGCAACCTATGAGGGAAGAGCCTGCAGATTCAAGGAAAAGATCACCTGTGTAGGAAAGTAGGATCCTTTTGCAAGGTTACCGCCACTTTTTGCCTGGTGCTAAGCTGTTTTTGACTAGTTTGACTGGGATCCTGCTAATCAGGACCCCAGTCTCTCTGCTTTCTCCCTTAAATTGTTATGTTCAGTACTTAGGTACATCCCACATATGGTAGTAAGGTACCCAGGGCATAGGTACCCCAAAGGTCCTCCATGGGCTTAAGCATGTATTCAATTCAGACACCACTTCAACTTCTACCCTCTGGGCACTCTGGACTTCGTTTGGGTTCAAATCTGTCCCCCTTTCAGTCTGCGGCATCGTCTGTGCCTGTGCACCATACAGGAACCTTCCAAGGCCTGTAGGCATCCAAGACACTTGAAGGAATCTCTCTTGAAGTGAAGGAGTCACTTCCCTGCATCCGCAGGCACCACAACCAACCTGCCCGGTCTGCTGATCCTGAGCTCCTATGGACTCCGAAAGGTTCAACACAGGTGGTACTTCTTCACAGCTTTTGAGGCCTGCCCTGCCCTCTCACCAAGTCTGAGGCCAGTATCCCTCGTGGAAGCCGCAGGAAACGAACTCCTGTGCACCATGTTGACTTGCTGTTGCCAAGGCTTGTTGGCTTCCTTCCATCAAGATTGTTGGGTTCCCAGTAGCTCCAACCTCTAGCATCTCGAGTGACCAGAATCTTCCTCCACACTGCATTGCTTGCATCGTGGCCTGCATCTTTTGGTGACCTGCTCAAGGTTCTCTTGTGACTCCAGTGCCTCTGGCCTGTGGGTCCTGTTGAGGGTCATCTTTGTGTCTGTTGGGTCCTCTGATTGCTCAGGCCTGCCCTGACTCCCTTGCTTGTGGTGAGTCTCCTGGATCTTGCTGGTCCCGACATTGCTCCTTTTTCGACTTCTGCTTGGGTTGCATTTGCCAAGGCTTGTTGGTGCTCCCGCCAGACACTGACCCCTCAGCACTCGACATCCAATGTGGGACAGCTTGTGCACAGCTCCGGGTCTACCTCAGCATCGCCTTGTTCTCCCAGCTGCAGAATCAAGGTCCTCGTCAAATCTCCTGCAACTCCATGGTGGGCATTCGTCTTCCAGCTCTCCTGGTCACTCCTGTGTGACTTAGACTCTGTCCCCTCTGCTTGCAGGTACCTCTCAACTAGAATTCACCTTCGGATTCCACCAGACACTTTCTCCTTCTCCAACAGCTGCACTTTCCTGAAGTCCTCCATTGGAAACAATGGCGGTTTCCGACACCAATTTGCACCTATGCACCCGGCTTCCCTGCTGTAGGTAACATGGGTACTAGCGTATCCACGGATGGGGTGGCTCTCCAACCTTCTGTCTTCCACAGAGTTTCTTCAGAGACAACTGGGAAGGTTCCTTAACCTTCAAAAGTCCAACCATGACTTACACATTGATTTGTACTGAGCCCACGGTTGTGTTCCCACACTGCACCCGCTCTCCGTGTGGTTCCTAGTCACTCACCTTGGGTTGTTCTTTGGGTCCCTAGCACTTCTACGTCCCCTCGACATTGTCTTGACCCAAGTTGTGGTTCTTATACCACTTTCTTAGTATATTGTTTGGTCCCCCCCTGGGGTCCACTGTGTAGTTTGTGCTATTTACTTGATTTCTATGCAAAGTATTGTGTGCATTGTCCATATCTCTGGGTAAGAGATATCTGTATGTGTTTGAGAGTATTCTAAAATAGATACATATTTCTATAAATACCTTGAGTGGTTCTTTTTCAGTTAATCTATACATATAAGATTGTGTTCTGGTAAAACATGCTGCTTTACACTCCTTCTAGGCTAAGCTTGGAGAATGCTCTCCACAGCTACCACTTAAAGAGCTTTCTATCGTTGTCTAAGACCTCGTAAATCACCATAAGGGTTGTCTGGACTGGTGCAAGGTGTCCACTTACACAAGTGCACATCATATACCAGGCCAGCTTCTCACAACCTGTGAGACTGAATTTGTGGTCTATGTATTGGAATGTGGTTGTAGTATGCGATAAGTAGGGAGTACGTTCAACAAAGTCAAACTCAGGATATTACAGCATATCAGGGCCAATAAGCAGAAAGATAGAGCATACCCAATGGCTAAACATTTCTGGGAAGTACATCAGGGCAATGTGACATCCTTGCAATATTATGGCAAAAAACATGTGAGTATTCACCTACATAGAGGTAACAGAAAACTTGAGCTACGGTGCTGTGAATCAAGGATGATTGTACTATTAGGCACTGAGAAACCATGGGGCCACAATCTGGATGCGGAATTGTATGTTCATCTTTGAGGTATCATACCCCTGATTATTGCTACGTTGCCCTGTCTGGAAGAATTGATTTGAACTTGCTCTGGCGTTTAGAGGACTTTGAATGTAATTGTAATTTTAATGAAAATGAACATTGCTGCACATCCAAAGTACGAATCTGATGACTAGGCTCTGTACTGAAATATTTGCATGAGGGATAGCTTTTGCACACATGCTTTGCACATAATAATTGCACAAGCACTTTATTCACTGATCTCACAGTGGTGGGAAATATGGATCTAGACCGAGCAATTGATACATCATATTAGGATTCATTACATTGTGACATTATGTTGCTCTTTTATATCAACAATAACACTTTGCCAAGAAAGAACAGGAATTATTTATCATGCAATTGAACTTTATCATGTATACTAGGAAAAACAAAGAGAGCGCAGTATGTATGACCGTCTTGAAATTGTATGTAATTATTTGCATAAATATCCTAATCTCTTGAGGAGAAGGTAGGAATTGCCCCCAATGCACCTGCACTTTAAATCTAAGTACAAGTTATAAATAGTATATCCAAATTGAGGATATGGAGGCTCTGACACAGACTTAACTTGAGTGAATGTTTACAGTTAAGCACTTGCACTTTAAGTCCCTCTGTGTATTCTGTGTATAGATTGATATCAGGCTAATAACAGTATTAGAACAAGACAGAGGATCATCTTGGTAGTGTGTAGTGTATGATATCACTGTAACACTGTTAAAGGAAAGAAAAAACGTTTCATGCATCTGCACTTTATAAGTATGCATGTAGCATTGTTTCGTGTACTTATGTTGTACACATTGAGGCCTTAACAAATATCGATTTAGTGTGACTGTTTGAAATTAAGCATTTGAACTTTCTGGAAGTGTTTATGTGCACTTTGCGAGGTTTTGAAAACCTAGAACGTGAGAGGGTCAGTAAAGAGGTAACTACTCACACCAAATGCAGCAGATGAGCCATTATGTTTACATGTTATATAGAAAAATATGCACTTGCACTTTAAACATGCATAGTGCACTTTATGGAAATTCTTGGATGCATATAAAGAAACTGGGGATAATTGATACACATATAAAACAATCTGAATTAGTGAAAGTTTTAATTTTGTCACATTGTAATCCAATATGGTGGAAAAAGTTGTCTGAGTAATAATGTGAGAAGCGGTCTAGATGTTGCAAACAGGAAATGATAGAGGGTCATGTAATGTATACTTGTCTTTTAAAATTCACGTTGGTTATGGGAATGGGGTTGCCCAGTTGAAGGCGCAAGACGAAACATGTTGGCTTCCTGTGTTGGGTGTTGCGGCTCATGAATTAATTATATGCAAATAAAAAGCACGACTAAAGAAGCTGGTGTTTTTGGGCTGTTTCGCGGAGTGAGTGCGCTGGATCGCTCTGACAAGCGGTCACTGTGGTGGAATATATATATATAGTTATATATAATACGAACTCCAAAGAAATGGAATGTCGACGCCGTGTCGTTTGGAAAATAATTTTATGTCAGCTGAAAAGAGTCAGACGCGTTTCGCCTGCCCAGCAGGCTTGCTCACCAACAACTCCAATAAAGTTTTTTACCACCATTTAAACTCGTGAATAAGTTCCGTGTCACATGGTAAACTACAACCATAAACAGTGAAGACATACTCGTAATTTTTGATTATCACATACGTTAAACTCATTTGCGTTATTTTATAATATGTTTGAAATTCAACTTTATGGCTTATACACACCATGATAGCATAGCGAATAGCACATTTCATTTTTACAACGTTGCTCAATTATTACAATAAATCATTTCTCCAGTGAGAGTAATTATTAGCGTGCATGCTAGAATGACATATCTCGATCATACGCAGTAACAGGATATTACATTTATCGGTGACACAAAATCTTCTCAATAATATTCAAATGGCTCATTTGATGGCCAAGTCAATAATCATTATTAACAGTCGACATCTCTAGTGAGACTAATCACTGCGCTAGTGCCACAAAATTAAAATCGGTCTTTCTTAGATATTCAATGTGTCACAATAATTAAAACATTTTTCACAGCAGTACTACCCCAGTGGGTTATCATGTTAATTATCCTATCTTTTCTTCGTATTAGGTTAATATATTAACGCGCCAGTGCGCAAAAAGATCTATCATTACCCTATTGTTTTCCTGGATGTGTGCCCTAATATATTGAATTGCCCCATACTAAATTGTCTCCACATTATTCAATGTTCGTGAAAAGTGAAATCCAGAACCAATTAAAACATTTTTACATTTTTACATAGCAGAAGAAAGTAGGATCGTGAGGAAAATTCATAAATACGTATACAAATCTTCTTCCACATTTAACCCCATAGGGGTTTTTGTGTTAAGCTTAATGATGTAACTAGATTCTAGTCTTCGTAGGGTTTTCTGCCGATCACCCCCTCTAATGTTGATAGGTACAGCATCTATGACAAAATATGTCAAACCACTCACATCTTTGTTATGCATTTGATTGAAATGACGGGCAACCGAATACGATTGGTCCGCATTCTTTATAGCCCGCAGGTGTTGTAACACCCGCTTGTGTACTTGTAGAATTGTGCTACCTACGTACCTCAGGCCACAAGGGCACTGAAGCACGTAGACCGCAAACTCCGTTTTACAAGAGAACTGTCCCTTGATTTTCTGCTCCCTTATCCGTGAAGCCAGAAACATAACTGGTGGTATTCTTCCCAAAAGTACAGGCCTTGCACTTCGTGCATTTAATGAATCCATCTTTTCTGGTTAGCCATGTACTCTTGGTCTTAGATATTCTGTCAGGTGGTAGCATATTGCTTACCAATGCTTGCTTTAACGAACGTGCCCTCCTAAAAGTGATGAGAGGTTTCCTCTGAACACACTTTTTTAAAATTGGATCATTCCAAATAATATGCCAATGTTTTTGTAAAATGTGGCGCAGATCTTTATGTTGATTGTTAAACATGGTAATCATCCTACATTGGGAATACCCTGTCTTCTTACTCTCTTTTTTACTGGGTTTGAAGAGTAGTTCTTCTCTTGATTGATAGTTGTTGCATGCCACTAGTTTTCACCCAGCGAATTTGGTAAGAAGCATTCCCTATGGAGAATGTCTTCGAGCCATGAGGAATTGCAGCATCAAGGAGGATCTGGAGGCGGAAATTGAATGTCTAAAAAACAGATTTTCTGCTAGAGGATACTCAGAGGAATGCTTTGCATCATCTGTGTATAGAGCCACAAAACAATCAAGAGAAGAACTACTCTTCAAACCCAGTAAAAAGAGAGTAAGAAGACAGGGTATTCCCAATGTAGGATGATTACCACGTTTAACAATCAACATAAAGATCTGCGCCACATTTTACAAAAACATTGGCATATTATTTGGAACGATCCAATTTTTAAAAAGTGTGTTCAGAGGAAACCTCTCATCACTTTTAGGAGGGCACGTTCGTTAAAGCAAGCATTGGTAAGCAATATGCTACCACCTGACAGAATATTTAAGACCAAGAGTACATGGCTAACCAGAAAAGATGGGTTCATTAAATGCACGAAGTGCAAGGCCTGTACTTTTGGGAAGAATACCACCAGTTATGTTTATGGCTTCACGGAGACGGAGCAGAAAATCAAGGGACAGTTCTCTTGTAAAACGGAGTTTGCGGTCTACGTTCTTCAGTGCCCTTGTGGTCTGAGGTACGTAGGTAGCACAATTCTACAAGTACACAAGCGGGTGTTACAACACCTGCGGGCTATAAAGAATGCGGACCAATCGTATTCGGTTGCCCGTCATTTCAATCAAATGTATAACAAGGATGTGAGTGGTTTGACATATTTTGTCATAGATGCTGTACCTATCAACATTAGAGGGGGTGATCGGCAGAAAACCCTACGAAGACTAGAATCTAGTTACATCATTAAGCTTAACACAAAAACCCCTATGGGGTTAAATGTGGAAGAAGATTTGTATACGTATTTATGAATTTTCCTCATGATCCTACTTTCTTCTGCTATGTAAAAATGTAAAAATGTTTTAATTGGTTCTGGATTTCACTTTTCACGAACATTGAATAATGTGGAGACAATTTAGTATGGGGCAATTCAATATATTAGGGCACACATCCAGGAAAACGATAGGGTAATGATAGATCTTTTTGCGCACTGGCGCGTTAATATATTAACCTAATACGAAGAAAAGATAGGATAATTAACATGATAACCCACTGGGGTAGTAATGCTGTGAAAAATGTTTTAATAATTGTGACACATTGAATATCTAAGAAAGACCGATTTTAATTTTGTGGCACTAGCACAGTGATTAGTCTCACTAGAGATGTCGACTGTTAATAATGATTATTGGCTTGGCCATCAAATGAGCCATTTGAATATTATTGAGAAGATTTTGTGTCACCGATAAATTTAATATCCAGTTACTGCGTATGATCGAGATATGTCATTCTAGCATGCACGCTAATAATTACTCTCACTGGAGAAATGATTTATTGTAATAATTGAGCAACGTTGTAAAAATGAAATGTGCTATTCGCTATGCTATCATGGTGTGTATAAGCCATAAAGTTGAATTTCAAACATATTATAAAATAACGCAAATGAGTTTAACGTATGTGATAATCAAAAACTACGAGTATGTCTTCACTGTTTATGGTTGTAGTTTACTATGTGACACGGAACTTATTCACGAGTTTAAATGGTGGTAAAAAACTTTATTGGAGTTGTTGGTGAGCAAGCCTGCTGGGCAGGCGAAACGCGTCTGACTCTTTTCAGCTGACATAAAATTATTTTCCAAACGACACGGCGTCGACATTCCATTTCTTTGGAGTTCGTATTATATTACTGGACCGGGCTTCGGAGGTCCATTAAGGCCGACGCGCGTTGCGTTTAGGAGGTGGTGACTGCAGAAGCAAGTTTGAACCCAATATAGTTATATATATATATATATATATATATATATATATATATATATATATATATTATACCAATCCTGAATTTCTGGCATATAAAGACAGGCGCTGACACCGTGGGACGATGCATCAAAGAAATGTTTATTTCGAAAGGACGCCCAGATGCGTTTCGACGGGTAAAACCGCCTTGTTCACTACATCTGGTCCCTCTATAGTGTTTACTTATATTTACAAATGCAAGGCACAAACCACCATGGTTGTCACAGCAACTCTCATCATGGACATAAAAGAAATATCAGGTATGTCTAAACAATGTATCAACAAATTATATATACAATAGTTAAATGAGATACACTTTGCATACATTCTATATGAAGAAACACCAATACATTTTAGCACTGTTGGATATACCGTGTGTTAATTTGAATCCATATAGGATAGTGGAATACTACACCAGTGTGTAGACGTGCCACAGTTTAGATTATGTATGTACATACAAAGATAATTTAGCACTTAGGTATATCAGAGCCGGTTAACAAATGTTAAACCAAATGAAATTTCTAATGTGTCAACTAGATTGGCGTTCATATTTGAAGCCCAAGTGGGCAGATAAGCAAGGTATTCATGAGGTACTACGGCTTATCATAAAAAAAAGAGAGACTTAGAGGGGTGTGTGCCAAAAAGATAAAATAAAAATAAAGAATGTTGTAATAAAAGAGAAAGATCCACATGTTTTCGGATCGGAATTCAGGAGTGAGATAAGTACACAGCTGGTAGACATATGCAAGATTTTTCAGAGATGTACATTTAGCGCTTCGTCAGCATTCATCCCATTAGGGATCTTGCTATCCAGAAGGATGATATATCTGGATTCAAGTCTCCTCAGATTCAGTTGTCTGTTCCCTCCCCTTATGTTTTTAGCAATGCTATCAATTACAAAATAGGAAATTTCGTCTATTCTGCCCTCATGATGTAAATTAATATGTCTCGCTACCGGGTTTGTCTGGTCATCGTTGGTGATGGCCCTTAGATGTTGCAGTATCCGGACATGTACAGGATATATCGTGCTGCCTACATACATCTTATTGCAGGTACAGCGAAGGACATATACTGCGAAATCCGTTTTGCAAGAATAACTTCCCCGGATTTCAAAAGGGGTTTTTCTAAGGGGAAGTGGAATGGTTCTCGTGTTCACACCATGTTTACAGGCCTTGCATTTGGAGCATTGCTGAAAGCCCCTCTGTGGTTTAAGCCAGGTTCCCCCCTTAACAAGTGCAGGTGCATTAGTTACCAATTCTTGTCGCATGCTCTTCACCCTTCTGAATGTCAACTGAGGGAATTTTGTGCATATTGGTCCTATTGTAGGATCATTGCGCACTAAAGGCCAGTGTCTATATATGATCTTTCTTAGGTTCATGTGGTAGGTGTTGTAACCAGTAATGAGTCTGGGTGTATTGTCTATGGTCTTCGGTGTTTGTGGTTCACTAACCTTAAAGATTAGTTCTTCCCTTTTAAGATTATCGCATTTCAGTTTCGCTAATTTCAATGTTTTGGCCTTGTAGCCCCTGTTTTTTAGTCGTGTAAAGAGACTGTCCATAGAGGTGTTAAGACTGTCTTGGGTGCTACAATTGCGTTTCATCCTTAAACATTCAGCATAAGGAATGCTTTCTATAAGATTACGGGGATGGAAACTGCTGGCATGAAGGATAGCATTGCCTGACGTTGGTTTCCTAAAAGTCCTTGATTGTATTTTTTGATTTTCTATGTACAATTCTAGATCCAAAAAGACAATGGACTCTTTACTGGTGGCACATGTGAAATTAAGGTTGAGAGAGTTGTCGTTGATAATAGACACAAAGTCAATTGCGCTCTGTTCAGTGCCTTGCCACAAGATAAAGATGTCATCTATATATCCTTTATACAGAATGACATGGTTTATGAGGTAGCTTTCATGTTTCTTCATGAGTACCTGCTCCTCCCACCAGCCCATAATCAAATTAGCATAGCTGGGGGCGAAGCAGGTACCCATGGCAGTTCCCTGCATTTGCTTGTACAGTAGCCTGTCAAAGATGAAGATATTATTTTCCAGACACCACTCCGCCATATGCAAAAGCATGAGTGTGTGTTGATGTAACCCTATGTGTCTGGTGCCTAAGTAGTGTTTAAGTGCATTTAGGCCATCTTTGTGTCTAATACTTGTGTACAGGCTTTGCACATCGAGGGTCATAAGGACATAATCATCATGCCATGATAAATCATAAATTTTAGCCAAAAAGTCACCAGTGTCTCTGATGTAGGCTGGAAGTTCCTTAACAAATGGTTGTAAAAAATAATCGATGAATCTACTGGTGTTTTCGAATAGGCTGCCAATTGCAGATATAATTGGCCTACCAGGAGGAGTCTGGGCATTTTTATGTATCTTCGGGAGAAGGTATAATTGAGGCGTGATGGGGTAATCATTTTTCAGAAAATCGAATTCAGCTTTCGAGATAAGACCACCACATCTCCATTCATATAGATTCTTATGATATTTTTCTTTCACGCTAATGATACTTGTAGCGCTGATACGATTGTAACACTCTCTATCTTGTAGTTGATTTAATGCCTCCGTATTATACATTTCAATGGGCCAAAGAACTATGTTTCCCCCTTTGGTCAGAACAACGCACTACAATGTCAGTTCTGTCCTTGATTTTCTTCATAACATTAGCATATTCAATTCTGACGTTATAATTAGTTTTGGTAAAATCATTACTACTCTTAATGGCCAAATCCTTAAGGTCTTTGATTACCCTTTCTGCAAAAATATCAATGCCATCCTTAGGCATGAGTGGTGTAAATACAGACTTGGGTTTGAAGGGTGTTGGGATTGACTCCAAGATATTTAAGTCAGATCTGGTTGCTGCCTCTATTGTGGTGATAGGGCAGGATTCTTGTTCATATGCCAGTTCTGTGATGTCTTTCAGAATAGTCATATCAGCCACATTTAGTCCTTCCAATTGTGGAGTGATTGATATCTCCTTGTTGGCTTCAGTATTGGTACTTGGGCTGTTGAAAAAATGTTTACGTAGTTTTAGTGCACGGGTAAAATTGTATAGATCTACCCCAGTTTGTGTGTAGTCAAAATTTGTGTTGGTACAGAACGATAAGCCAAGGGAAAGGATTCTTTCTTCTTCTTTAGTCAACGCCATGTTCGTAAGGTTTATAACTGTATTTTGACTATCTATGTCCATGTCTATCTGCGTCTGTTCCTTCTGTATACCGGTTTGCCTGTTCTTTGTATTGTGTTTGCCCCATCTCCTGTCTTTCCTTCGTCTCCTTTTTGACTTTGTGCTTTGGACATTTGGTCTTGGCGCATTGGTCTTGGTCGTAAACTCATCATGCGCTCCATGCGTAAAAAACCAAATTCTTCCACAGGTGTAGGTGCATTGCATGTCTGAGTAGTACTGCTCATAGCTTCAGTGTCGGATTCAATCTCCGAACTTAGTTCAGATTCACTGGGTACCACTGGTCTTGTTGTACTGGTGCCTGCTGATGACATTTGTTGTCGGCGGATGTTATCAAATTTCCTTGAAAAGGTATAAATCCTTCCTTGTAAATAATCATTTCTGTCTCGTTGGAATTTCACGGCTTTACGTTCCTTGATGATTTGCTCATGTTTCATCACTCTGGGTTTGATTTCCTCAAGACTTTTATTTACTTCTTCTTGGTCCAATTTCTTAAGCTCATTGTAGATTTCTTCAATTCTGACCATTATTTTGTCTCTGTCAGTAGTGGCCTACTTAATTAAGATCTGTAGCATGTTCCTGGAGGATTGTGCATTGTTGTCTGCCCATTCCTGTAACATCGCAGGGTCTGGATTCTCGTAAGTAGGTGCTACTAAAATCCTCAGCCCCCTAGGAATATGGCCTACGTCGAGGTATCTTTTCAGAGATGTACATTCCCACCATTTGGAAACTTCATGCTTACGTAATCTCTCAAGTTCTACTGTGAGTTTTTTTTAGATCACTGCCTGTCGGTGCTGTTGGTATTCCGCTTTTGTTTGGCTGAACAGTTACATTAGCTGTGTCGCTGATATATATATATATATATCTCCAGTAACCACATTCTCAAATCATCCATACTCCGACCGGAAGAAAGGGTACAGACTCCAGTGCCAAATTTCTGTTTATTTTATATGTATAGATATAGATGTAGATACAGATCTATCTATCTATCAATCTCTCTCTCTCTCTCTCTCTCTCTCTATATATATATATATATATATATTTATATATATATATATATATATATATGTATATATAAATATATATATACATACATATATTCCTTTCTCCCAGCGGGTTTGTTTCGGATCCGAGCCCGTTGTCAGTTGGTGCATAAGTGCCGGAAAACCAGAAAAACCGGCAAATCAATGTCAATCCGATTGCATGTAAACAAAGCACACTCAGAGTCACGGGTATTTCCAAAGTGGCAGTAGTTTAATCTTCGCTACGCGTTTCGACACACAGAGTGTCTTGATCACACGAATCTACGAACATTTCGAAGTGATTTAAATAAAGTTCATTGAAGTGAATTCACACAGAGCATGGTAATAGAAGTGGGACTATCCCTTAGTTAGTCGATTGTGATGTCATAGTGCGGCAGACATATTGGAACGTCCAAAATCAACATTTTTGCAAATTATAGTCATACTTAAGTTGTTTAAGCGAATCGCTTAATAGACACCAAAAGATTAATTGCTTGTATAGTGAAGATACACATACAATATGCACGTATTTACATATATACAGTATTTACATTTGCGAATGCATTGTTGTACATTTATATCATTTGCATTTATATCCTATTGCAAGGCTAAATAGCCGTTGTTGATCTAGTAATCCTTCTGTGTAACAGTATGCAATCGCTACACTGTGGTACACGTTTTCGTTTTGCCCCAGTGTATCATTTACATGAATAGGTATTCAATCGCTCTAGTGGCTTGCTAAACAAAGGGTCTATTGTTCATATATTCTGGCGGTCTAGTGCCAATAGCAGACTATATGTTAAAACGTAAAATGGATTTGGCAATAATCAAATATTATTTGCAACATCATACGAACTAGGATTGTAATTGCAGGTTACTGTCCCGACTCAATCCATGACACCGTAAAAAGTGAAAAATAAAAACAAAAAACCAAAGCACAACAACATAACCAATTCTATTTCCAAATTGGATAGAAATTCATAAAATTCTCTTATCTGTGTACAGTGCAGTCCCGAGCCCGGGGAAGAAAAGGTTAGGGAACCCGTGAGAAGTCAGATACGTAGTGGGCCCCTTCCTTTCTTCCTGTAAAAAACACAAATAAGAGATATATAGCCATTACATTCTCGAAGAGAAACAAGGGGACACAAGTATCCAAAAAAGAAGAAACGAAGACACGAAAACAGCATACTCATAAGACTTCTCACAATACAGTCGTAATATTGGATGGTTGTTTTCAATCTATATGGAGGTGAGAGGCTAGTTCCTCATCTAGATTATGACCTCCGGGGAATCTAGTCTCCAACTCAAGTATCCATTTAGACTCCTGTTGTCTCAGTCTGAGGTCTCTATTGCCACCACGTGGATTAGAGACTATTTGTTCGATGGCAAAGTACCGTAACAAGGAGTTATTGGATTGATGAAACTCCAAGAAGTGCCTAGCAATTGGGTATTGGACATTAACATTGGTAATTGCACGGAGATGTTCCATCACACGTTTTTTAACCATGCAAATTGTACTACCTACATACCTGCGTTTGCAGGGACATTCAAGTACATAAACAATACAATTGCTGCTGCATGTTAAAAACTGGTTGATTTTCCACTTTTTGTTTCTCCCCGGGATGTCAAATTCTTTCACAGAGTTACTGAATTTGCAGGCTCTGCAATGCCCGCAAGGGAAGAATCCTTTAAGGTCATGGAAATGATGGCTTTTGTGTTCAGTAATATCCCCTCTTACCAATATATCTTTCAGACTTTTACCCCTCTTATAGGTGATCAGTGGTCTTTTTCCTATATCTTTCCCTATAATGGCATCAGTCTGGAGAATTTTCCAATTCTCGGTAAGCAATTTGCACACAGTTCCTGATCTATATGTATATATATACATACATATATATACATATGCATCTGTGTGTGTGCGTGTGTATATAGCTATATACACACACATGCATGCATACACCAAACATATAGCAGCTCCCTAATAGGTGGTAAATAAACTAGATTTTATCATTGTTAGTAACTTTCTTGCTATTTCATTACTCTTAAACTTATTGTATATTTTTTAAAACAACACTAGTGTTGTCACTTCCTGTGATGTCATCAGGGTCAACGGTCATGTGACATCACTTCCTTTGATGTCATCGGTGTCAAATGGTGTGTGATGTCACTTTCGCTACCCATGGCATTTTAATGAATTGATATCTATGCAGTGACACTCTTTGTATTGATGATTTTCAAAAAATCTACTTCCATCCACCTTGAAACACATCCATCATCACTACAGCAAAACGTTTTTTTTCAAACAAATAATCCGTACGTCCAGTGAAGTCCTCACACAGTTTCATTCAATCACCTTCTGCCTTACTCAATGAGCCCATCAGTTATCTTCCTACCTTTAACCATTTCTCATATTCCTTACACAAATTACAAACCTCAACCCACACCTTGACTTCATTATCCATGCCTGACCACGAACATCTTTCCTTTAAATGTGTCTTGATAAGAGACTGACCCAAATGCCCCTCATGCGCAATGCTGATCAATTTTCTGGTGGGTGATTGCGAAGGACAGTAGGTACTGCTTAAATTCTTGGCCCAGAAAGGGGGTCCATTATCACTCCTGAGGGTGTTCAGGACTCCAAATGTCGTGAATATCTTGTTCAGGAACCTTTTGGTATGCTCAAACATAGTAGCTTGAAGTACTTCCACTATAGGAAATCTCGAGAAAGCGTCTGAGACAATAAGCATGTGTCATCCATCAGGCAATCGTCACAGTCAATGCTGATGTCACACCATGAGCCATCTCTGAGGCAGTCTGTTGCGACTGGGGGTGGTCGGTAAGGCAACTTGCTGACTTCAAACCAGTGGCATTTGTCGACTATGTCATCAACCTCAGCATTGAGTGCATGGTACAAGGCTTTCCATCTTAAATGGGCCTTTATCTTGGTAGCAACTTAGTGACCTGTGTGTGCCTGGGTCAAAGTGGGCGACGTATAACAATCCAGTGGCCGTGCCGGAGCAGACCTGGTGGTGTACTGCCGAGTTCATGCTGGATGTTCCAGAGGTCAAGCTGGGTAATGTCATCGTATTTTTCTAGGTCTCAGAGAACATACTTCTACCTGATTCAACCGCCGCCTAGGCCTACTGCATATAAGGGTCTGAAGCAGTGGCATCGGCAATGTCTTCCAGGTGGTCTGGGGCAGCCCAGTTCTGCAACCCAGTGAATGCAGTCATCTGCGTCAGATGAAGGGCAAGAGAGGACATCTGCCGGTTGGGTGGGGGTGGCAGGAGACATAATTGGTTCAACGATCACAGCCTGGTTAGTACCCCACTGGAATCTGATGAATTTGCAGTTGCAGGGTCTACTTTTCAGTCTGAGGTGGCAGGTGAGGCGCGGTGCACACAAAGACGGGTACTTATGGTTTGTCATCCTTGATGACTCGGAAGGGACATACGTAGAGATGAAGATGAAAGTGATGGTATCCCCACTTGATGGCAAAGGCTTCTTTCTGGATGTGGGTGTAGCGTTTTTCAGTGTCGCCAGTGCCCAGTCACAATTACCTGTGTGCACGAGGACAGCTCAGGGGCCAATGGAGATGGTGTCAACAATGAGTTTAGAGTCCTTTGCAGGGTCAAAGTAGGCCATGACGGTGTCACGAAGGAATGCCTTTTGATAGGTTGGAATACATCCCCCACGCCCACGGAGTCAAAGCTTTTGCAAGGTTTCTCAGGGTTGCCAGGTTATGGATGAACGTCCCATAGTATGTTGCGAGGCCACGGAAGCTCTTGACTTCTGCCGCAGAGGGCGGCAAGATCACCTCTACAAAGTCTGTGTATTTGGATGGGTCCACTTTGATGCCTGCATTGGAGAAGACGTATCTGAAGAACCCCATGGTCTGGCAAAAGAGGTGGCATTTGGCTCTGATTGAGCATGATGCCGGAGGCATCAATTCTTGCAAGGGCGGCTGCAATGGCTGTCAAGAGTGGGTGCATGGATAAGAATGTCATCGCTGATGTTGGTGACACCTAGACCTGCAAACATTTCCCATATTGCAGTTTGAAACACCTCCGCCATAGACAATATACCAAAGTTGAGTCTTGTGTAGCAGTGGAGGCCAGTGTGGGTGGGAAATGTCATAATGTATCGTTTTCCTCGTAGAGTTCTAGCTGGTGGTACCCAGAGTTCAGGTCTAGCTTTGATAACCATGCAGCACTGTTGAAGTCTACAATCTGGTCAATGGTGGGGGATATGTGACGCTCTCTCCTAATGGCTTGGTTGGGAAGGTGCATATCAATGCAGATTCAAATGTACCCAGGCTGCTTGGTTTTGTTTGCGACCACCATGGGAGACACCCAGGGGGTCAGGCCGGAGACTTTCTCGATGAGCCCTGTGTCCTACAATTTTTGATGTTCTGCTACAACCGCGGGATGGAGGTGAAACGGGACTCTGCAGTGCCTCAGGTTGACAGGGCAGACCGTTGTGTCGAAGTGGAGAGAGATCGGAGGCCTTTTCAAGCAGTCTAGGCCATAGAAGAGGCGAGAGAACGCTTGGAGGTGGAGGTCAATCTCACTCACAGGGTCCTCAACTGTTGCAGCAAAGTGAATGAGAAGTAGGCACTCATCAGTGTCACAACTGAGGAGTGTTTCAGAGTCTGATGAGGTAACAAGGAACTTCACTGGATAGGAGTACATGCTATAGGAGACTGAGCAGGAGAAGACTCTGGCAAGCGGAATGAGCATGGAGCTTCCATAGACGAATTGGTGGGTTATCTTCGGCTGCAACGGGGGCTGCGGGATGAGGGTGTTGAACTGTGTCAGGCTGGTGACTGTAATTGTTGCCCCTGTGTCAATGAGTGTGGTGACTGTATGATCTATTTTACCCTGGCAGGTGGGGTGGGCACATAGCGTGGTATGTTCTGAATGTAGTATACAGGAGATCAGGAATATTTCATCTCCTCTTCTTCGACTTCAGCAGACTTGGTGTTGGGGAAGGCTGCCACACCATTTGGGTCCGAAGCGTGGTCATGTGCAATTGCTTTTACTCCATGGCGCTTGGGTGTGCTGTGACCTGAGAAAGAAAGTTCTGACGCCCCCGTGGCACACCTTGGCAAAGTGATTGGGGCAGTGGCATGCAGAGTATGTTTTGCCTCTGGCTGGGCACTCAGAAAGTGAATGCAGTGAGGACCCACAGTATCCACAGTGGCCTGTTGGAGTCATACCTCCAGGGCCGGGGTGTGGGCAGTTACGGTTTACAGGCCCTCTTGAGAGTGTTGCAACCAGCTCCGTTTTAATCGGTAGGGAAGTGGGCTCAGGAGTGACAGAGAACTTCTGGAGGGCCAGGTCAAGATGATCTGCTTGATCATTGGACAGTTCATGGAAGCTGTCGATTGTCAAAACCTCATCGAGGGCTATGTAGGACCTGCAGAGGATGTGACGTCGAAGCGAAGTGGATCGACAGTCCTGTATGATCTGAGCACTCAATTCATCTGTGCATCGACTATGGTACAGGTACTGGAGAGTTTTCGCAAGCAGGCACAAAATACGTCAATGGATTCACACTTGTGCCGATGGGCTTGCTGTACTTTGAACATTTCGAAATCTGGGTTAATCTGGGGGTCAAAGTATGCCTTGAGAACTGTGATGGCCCTGTTGTAATCGACGTCCACTCCTGTCCTAGATAGGTTGCAGAAGAGCTTGAAGATCTCTTCCCCAGCATAACGGAGAAGTAGTGAGCGTTTATTCTCTCCATCAGTCTCTTTGGTGGCCTTAAAGTAATTGTTCAGCAGTACCACCCATGTGTGCCAGCAGGGGGCACCTGCTCCTGGATCGTTGAGCTCACTGCAGAGTGGCAGTGGATTGGACGCACCACTAATGGTGTGGGATGGCATGAGGCGCAGTGGTGTCTGCCTGCGGATTCATATTCACAGCTCGGGGAAGTGAACTGGAGATGCCAGGAAGCTAGAGTGGTGTGCACACAACTGGGGAGCAGTCTTGATGAGGACAGGTATGATGAGGTCAATGAGGTACTTACTGGCAGGATGTGGCAGGGTCAGTCTTCAGGCACTATAAACTGGGCGCTGGAAAACCGGAGGCCCTGGGCACCACAATCACAGAACACTGCCGGACAGGCACCAGTGCTGGAGCGTGGGAGGGGCCAAGACTGGCTTGGAGGCAGGACCACGGGCGCTGCTGCCAGCACAGAGTCACAGGCGAAGGATGCTGGCTTCGAGGTGGCCTTGTATCTAGGGCTTGAGATAGCAGAAAGCGTGAACCTGCCCCTCGAAACATTCTGGCAGTTATCAAACTGGAGTGAGCATACTGCTCGAAAGTGGCAGACTGGGTGATACGATGATGGCGCGGGGTCAGCCCTCTTGTCGCCACTGTTGTGGCAGGTGCGTAGCCACCCCCGTTGCCCAAGCACTTGGTAGAAACAAACAACCCAGGAGGCAGAGAGTGCTGGGTTACATGTGTCGCACTAACTGTGCGTGTCAGGGCTCTCCCCTTTATTAACTCCTCGACTCCTAACATGGGGTCAGGGCGTGCGTGCATGTGAGTGTGTCATGGTGTCAGGTGTCCACTGTGCCGTACTACAACTTCCATTATTTGCTATGCATTCCATTGTGGAACTATAGATTCACATAGACTGCCTGAACTTGCGGCTTACCTAAGGTGAAGCAGTTCACTGATGTTACTTCATCTTACTTCTTGTGTTTTTTATGAAGTCCTATTTTTAGGTCGAAGCCTACTAGACAGTGCAACTGCTTGGTTGTGAAAAGACTTCTTGTGGACATTCTGAAAGCTTCCCTGGGAATCCATTCTGCCCATTGCTTACCATTGGCTTTGTGGTTTGTAACTCACATTTGCTTTGCTTTCTATTTGCTGGCTCTATTTGGTTTCAACTGACCAGCTTGAGTTAGTCTATCCCATGGAGAATAGCCTGTTTACTGTATTCCCCCACAAGTGCTCACTTTCTGTAAGCAGGCCTATCATTTTGTTTTTATCTTGTCATATTTGCTGTGCATTCAGAGGCAGAGGTCAAATGTCAGTCTCTAACTTCCAAGGGAAATTGGTGTTTACTTTTCTTTCTCTGACTACAAAGTGAGAGGATCTATGGGCCATATGTAGGTAAATTACATTTACCGATTCTTAAATACCGAATTTTACCGATTCGGTATTTATGAATCGGTAAATGTAATGTAGGTAAATAATTACCGAATCGGTGTATGTCGGTATTTTAGAATCGGTATTTACCGATTCGGTAATGGAAACTGGCTTCCCATTCATTCCTATGGGCCTGGAGGCCCATGGGAATGAATGGGAAGCCAGTTGCCATTACCGATTCGGTAAATACCGACTCGGTAATGGGGGAGGCATCATCATGGGTGGCAGGGTGTCACATTGACACCCTGTTGCACCCCTGATTCGTCCATGTGTGCACATGTGGCACACATACATGCCCTAAGGGCATGTATGTCTGCCACATTGCACACTTCAAATAGCAAAAAAATGCTTTTTTACAGGTATTCGTCATTTACCATCAACTTTTAGTTGGTGGTAAATAACGAATCCCCACACCAACGACACACTCCCCCTACATATCATTTCAGGATTCGGTATTTACCGAATCGGTAAAATTACCGATTCGGTAATTTTACCGATTCGGTAAATTACCGAATCCTGAAATATGCCCCCTACATACCAAAAGCCTAAATACCAGTCGGTAACGGGATATTTACCGAAAATCGGCCGTTACCGACCGGTATTTGGCTTCCTACATATGGCCCTATGTGACAGTTTTGCTGGGTACGGGAAAGGAAAGGCTTTTTCTAGCAAACAAAAACATTTAAATGTCTGTAAATGAACTGTGCAAATATTTCGGAATATATCACAATGAGGAAAACACAAATAAAGCACATTTTTTGTAATTCTGAAGTGTGTTGGAAACAAATATTTGAATACAATCAAAACACATCAATACACTAAGTGATGCCATTTGCACACATTATCGTTTGTGTGCTGTATAGTTTTATCAGTAAAACTGTATGTGCAAATGTAATGGTCATTTCAATTGAAAATGTGTTGCCTGTAATGGCAGTGTGCTACCAAACCATGCATACTGCACTCTACACCACTCCATTCTACGACTCTCCACTCTGCAACACTGCACTCTACGACACTCCACTCTATGCCATTTCACTCTAAGCCACATTCCATTCTAAGACTCTCCATTATGCGACACTCCACTATCCGACACTCCACAAGACTACACGCCATTTTACACCACCCTACGCCACTCCACACTATTTCACTCCACTCTATGACACTTTACTGCACTCTACGCTACTCCACTCAACAACACTGCACTCCACAACACTTCACTCTGCTACTATGATACTCCACTCTATGACACTCCATGCCACTTCTCTCTACGACACTCCACGCCACTTTAAACCACTCTATGCTGCGCCACTCCATTCCACACTAGAACACTTTACTTCACTCTGTGTTACTTCACTCCACTCTACTCCACGCCACTCACCTCTACTCTACTCTACAACACTTTACTCCATAATATTCTACACCACTGTACGACCTTCCACATTATGCCCCACCACTGTACGCCACTTCACTCTATGCCACTCTACTCTACTGCACACTATGACATTCTACTCCACTCTATGCCACTCTACACCACTCCACTCTACGATACTCTACGCCACTTAACGCCACTCCAGTCCATTCCACTCCACTCTACACAACTCCACTTTGCTTCACTCTACTCAACTCTACACCACTACACGCCACTTTACTCTATGACACTTTACTCCACTCTCTGACCCGCTACTCTATGATACTCCACTCTACAACACTACTGTCCACTCTATGACACTCCACTCCATAACACTCTACAACCCTCCACTCTACGCCATTCTATGCCACTCCACACCATTTTACTCCAATCTACAACACTCCACTCCCCTCTATGCCACTTCACTGTACAACACTCTCCTCTACTCTATGCCACTGTACTGTACGACACTCTTCTCCACTCTGCACCCCTCCATTGTATGCCACTCTACTGCACTGTATGCCCCTCCACAGTACTTGCCTCTACTCGATGCACCTCCATGCTACAACCCCCACTCTACGTCCCTTCACTCTATGTCCCTCCACTCTAAGACACTTTACTTCACTCTACACCACTCCACTATACATGACTCCTCACTATGGCACCCTACTCCATGCCATGCTACTTCACCATATGCCACTCCACTCCATGACACTCTACTCCACTCTATGCCACACTGAAACACTCGACTCCACGACTCTTCACTCTACAACACTCTGCTGCACTCCACCAAACTCCTGCTATGCACTTTATTCCATTTGATGCCACTCCACTCTATGCTATAACACCCTACTCCACTCTACTTCACCACTCTACGCTACTCTACTGTACAAAACTCTGTGCCCCTGCACTCTACAACACTCTACTCCACTCTACCCCTCGCCTTGACACCACTGGACTCAACAACAGTCCACTCGACTTCACTCCACTCCACTCAATGACACTCCACTTCTCGCCACTCTCCTCTATGCCACTAACATTTAGCAATGCTGCACAGCTGCCACACCAGTGTATAATATGGCTAAAACACATTGGCAAAGCCAATAGCTGTTGCATAGGCAAGACCTATTGGCTTTGCTAATGACTGTTAAAAGTACCTTTCCATCTTGACTTAAAACCCTTTTGGGGCAATTTTATAAATGTTTGAGAAGATTTGATTTACAGTATATTTTATGTGCATATTGACTGTTCTCCACTATTATTCAGAGCATGTGCTGCTCTGTTCCAGCCCTCTCTCCACGCTTTCTCATGTAAATATTGCTTGTTTCCACCCATTTTTCATATTTGTAAAATAAGACTTTGTTTCCTCCTCCATAATGCAGTTTGGCCCACCTCAAAAATTCCTGCAAAGCAAAGGTGAACAATCCATCCCGTGGAAAAGGTGGAAGGAAGAATTTTTGACTTATAGCATTGTCACAGATGCAAATAAGATGCCTATTTAACACAGGAAAGGCATAATCCTCCATTTCTTAGGGTCAGAGGGCCCAGCCATTTTCAGAACACTTTCTGAAATTGAACCTCCTGAAGGTGAAGGTATGACGAGGCCTTAATCAGATTAGAAAATTATTTTAAGTTCACAATCAGTATTCCCCTAGAAATATAGATTTTTTATACATGTAGACAGAGGAATGTTAAGTCATTCGATGAATTTCTGACAACTATGAGAAGCCTTTCAGTAACCTGTGACTTTGGTACAGCCATTAATGAGATGCTACATGACTAGTTCATGGTCAACACCAACGATGAAAGAATACAAGTGAGACTGTAGGTCATGAGGGATCCGGATCTTGAAGAAGTGGTTAAGTCTGCTAAATCCATTGAGAAATCTGTGTCATAGACAAGAGAAGTCAATGAGGACAGACAGGACCAAATAAATAATGAGATTTGCTGTATAAACAACAAGCAAGAGAAAAATGGTCCTTGGAAAGATGAAAGAGTGGAGTTTACTTGGTATTGTTGTGGTAGTATCTCTCATCTGGCATCATGCAGAGGCCGTCAGGTATTGAACAAAAATTGTGACGTGTGGATGGGTTGGGTATTTCTCCAAAGGCTGCAAGGAAAGCAGAAGCTTGTCTAAACCTAGGGTTGCACCAGTATCAGAGGAAAGTGCGATGGGTAGCTACCTTAAGGAAGACCATAGATAGGAGGCAAACAATGGAGTGAATAGCATTAAAACAACCAATGTGGATTAACCCCCTATGAGTTTGTTGTAAGTGTTGGAGAAGGAACTATTTGTTCTGGCGCACTCTGGACCCCTGTGCACTATTATCCCCAAAGAGATGTTGGAACTTTTCTTTGCTTCCATGATGCATAGGATGAGTACACCAGATATCCTTTTGGGAGACTAATTGATTTAAGGCAGGAATTTCCACCACTCGTGCAATTTAAAGGAAGAAATGCAGAAATTAAAACGTATATATCTGCTAAAATGGTATGTTTACTGGGCTGGAGGGACCATTGTTAAGAATAGTCCTTGATCCTTCCACTCCTGATCCCATGTTGGCTGTTAATGAACTCAACAGTGTCGACAAGTTTCACAAGTTCTGCCATTCAAAGGGGCTAGAAATTAACTTCATAGATGCCATCATTACTTCTGTGGCCATAGATTTTTTGATGGAAGTATTCAGCAAGGAATCATGCTATGAAATCCTACTCACTCACAAAGGGGTAGTATTGATGCTGCATGAGTACACTGAGTTTCTGGCAGCACATGCTATCACACACTTGACCACAACCTTATACGACCCCCAATGTAATACGCAAGTGAAGCGGTTTAACTGTTACCTTAAGGATAGTGCACATCTTGCCTTATCAACTCGTTTCGACGGTTAGAAATAGGCAAAGCGCTTATAGGATTTCACTCAACTCAGTAACTGGTGTGAGTCCACTCCTAGTACTTAAGTTAAAGGTAGACATCCTGTATCTGATTTGTGCCTTTGGTTGTTCAAGAGTAAGCTTCCTTCCTCAAGATAGCAGTTTCAACCATGTCAATATGAATGAAGTCAGGAGTACAATGTGTTCTCGACAACATATGTCCAAAGTCCGTTATAATCTGGTGAACAGAGTAAAATCCAAAGCCTTCTGCGTGGGGCATTTTGTCAAAGTAAAACTTTCAGGGCATGTGGAGAGATGGTGTCACAAGGTCTCTAGATCAAGGAAGGTAGTCATAGTCATTAAAAGAAGCGTAATTATCCAGGAAGTAAGGTGGTGGATAGTCAAATGTTTGGCTAAATGTAATAGCAATGCTGTCCTTCTTGAGGGCAGTGAAAATATCGCAAGTGAGGCTGAAAACTATGTTAGCTATGACGATGTTTTAATTCTGAGAGGGTAGTTGCTCTTCTCATGTTCTTACGTCTGCAACTGATGCTCGTTTATGGTGTTAGAAGGTGGTTCTGACACTATGGGCCGCCTGGATTTTTCGCTTTTTGAGCACCTAATTGTTGAGCTTTTACTGTGGGGGAGCCTCATAAGTTGGGACTCACCCACAGTGAACTCAGGATGTAAGAGACTGCATGGGGGTTTTACTGGTGTTCCCCCGGCTTGACCAGGCCACTGCGCAGCAGCTGGAGTAAGGGACATCGGGCTGGTTACATGCAGACACATGTGTACATGCGTGTGCACACATGTACGGGCTGCGCAGGGGAGATTTCTAGCGTGCGCAGTCCAGGAGCAGCTACAAAGTGAAAGGTGTGGCAGGACTTATGCAGTATTGGGTGGTGACATGGAATAGGCTTTATACGCTGGAAAGAAACATGCCAGGGAAAGTCAGTGTGTTTTACTGTGTTTTCACTTCATTATTCCCCTAAGGGAATGCGGGGCACATGGCTAGATTAACTTCCACAAGGCCTACAGTTTCCAGACACGCACTAAAGTCCATTGTATTGGAGGTGAAAAGAAGTATTCTGCAGAGTCCAAAGTCATATTTGTACTGCTTTTGGGTCGTCCAGAAATGTCAATGGGGTCTGGCTGGGGTCTGGCCCTGGCAGGTTAGATTAATGCCCTTTCTTCCCTGAGCGAAGATCTTCCCTCCAAGGAAGGGAGATAGGTCAATCCATCAACCGCTGTCCCAGGTGAAGTCAGCACTGGGGGAAGGGGAGCATGTGGCCAGAGACACTGGACGACGCCATGTTTGAACAAACCCAGAGGCTGGACAAGAAGGAGGGAGCAGGGGCAGGGACGTGATGTGTCGCTGTTTGATAGCACCAACAGAGACTTCCTGCCAGCCCCCTACTCAACTTTTAAAAAGTGCTTGCACAGGTAGAGAAGCTCTCTGGGGAGGGGTCTCTGGGGTGTGAAGGTGCTGGAGCCTGGCGCAATGGGCAGTTGGACGGAGAGACCCCCTGACTGCCCCCAGGACCCTATCAGCACCAGAAGAAGAGCCCAGGACTGGTGCACAGAAGCAGGGACCTCTGCGCAGGGAGAAGAGAGGCCCAGAAGGAGAGCCTGGCGAAAGGTTGGCGCAGGGAGCCAGTGAAGACAGCACACTGCTGAATCTACCCTCTCAGAGACCCAGAGGGCAGAGGAGAGTGTTCCCAGTGGCTGGGGCTGGTAAAGAGGAGCATGAAGCGCCCCATAATGCCTCGCCAGACATCTGGAAATCTGCTGTTTTGGTGCTTTGTGGCCCCCAGAGGAGGGGGGTCACCATCACTTGTGAAAAGGTGCTGGGGAGTTGCTGGAGAAGCGCAGTCTTTCCCCCCCCCCCCCAGAACGAAGAAATCTGCCATTTTGGTGCCTGGTGGCCCCCAGAGGAGGGGGTCACCCTCATGTGTGAAAAGGAGTGCAGGGGGGCTGCAGGAGCACCACAGCCTCCCCCAGCATAAAGAAGAACAGTCCCCCCATAAGTTTCACAGGGCATCTGAAAGAATAAACCCTCAAGGGCTCAGCCAGCCTTTAAAACCTTCTAGGCTGGAACTTATGTTCTACAACTGAGGGTGTACTATGAAGTGCATCATGGAGTGAAGGGCTGAGTTGGGGATGTCTGGAGAAGGGCATCCCCTGGAGGTGAAGTGGTGTAATTGCACCGAAATGCATTTACTATTGGTTATTTATTTTTAGGTGGACTGAAAGTCACATGTGTAAAGTGAAGTACCTGTGTAAAGTGATGTTAAGCTAAAGGGAGTTATGTTGCTGGACCTTCCTGCTATGGGGTCTGGCTGTATTTACGTAATCCCATGCTTTTACCTGTGATTTCTTTTAAAGTGAAGTGGCGCACTGCAGGAGAAGTGTAGTTGCCAGGAGTACTTCTTTTGAAGGGACTGTAAGTCACATGTGTAAGGAGATGTCATAAGCCAAATGGGGCTATGTTGCCAGACAATCCTGCTAGGGTGTCTGGCTGTATATGCGCAATCCTGTGATTTCATCTGTGATACCTTTAGGGGATGTAATTACAATGCATTAAAATGATCAACCAAGGTGATGAGTACTGTCATTCTAAAGTGTGCGTAAACATGGATTCTTGCTGCTGCGCTTAGGTGAAGTCCCCAGACTGCTAGCCCTTAAGATATAGAGGTGCATACTTTATGGTCAGTAGGAGATGCTCAGTCAGGGTCATGTGTCACCAAGGCAGGTTTACCCCTTTTTAATGCTTGTTGAGGTAATGGGGTGGGTCGCCACTGGGATGGTGCCAGTGTGCAGGGCCCTCGCTCCAGGTTATGTTCAACTATCTGCACTGGGAGCAAGTTGATGTGCATACATGGGAGTGCTGGTACTAGACCCCACCCCCCCTTTGCGGGAGGGGTGGAGATGTTATGCAATGTCACAAAGTAATTCCAACAGCTTATGTATATTTGTAAATTGGTGCATAGTGTTGAGTAGTGTATGTGTTTAATAAATGTACTCTTACTTTTATAAAGCAAAGTACAGACTGGATAATCTATTATTGAGTGTTATTTTTGTGCACCTGCAAATGGCGATTACTAGCCCACACCACCTCCCTTGAGTAAGCCTCAGACTGCTCTGCAACGCTACCCTCTGAGAGTCAGGCGCTACAATTGGGTGTTTGGTTCCCAGTGAAGACAAATGTAGTCATGTTATTTGTGCAGGCCTCACAGATGCTGCCTCGTTTTCCAAAATATCGCAATTTTTCAGAGGTTTCTGTGGCGGAACATGTCACATCATCTGCCAGAATTAGAAGTCCCTCGCAGAGAATCCTCCAAGAAGTAATTTTAACATAATATTCTGATATTTTGTTTCAGCGTCTCACATCCTTGAGCAGGATATGTTGTATTCTTTTTGGTTTTTTTCCTCATGCTGTCCTTTCCTCGCCCCTCCTCCCCTTGGGTGGTTCTGTGTAGAACGTTGGTGTTGGGATGTGTTGTTTGGGAGGACAGTTGGGGAAGAGGTTCTCTTAGAATGAGGACGTAGTCCTTTCCAATAAAAGTTTCTACTGACCTCAGGAGTACTGCCTCTTCTGTCAGTGTGAGATCCTGAAGATTTCAGACCCTCGCTCGGACAGGGAAAAATGAGGGTTGGGGGAGATAATGGGCAGTACCTGAACACCCCATTGGGCGACCCGCTGGCTGGAGGTGAGGCTTGCCTTCTGTCCGCCATGGCCTCTTATCCCTACTTTGGGTTTGCCCAAGTATGGATAGACATGTCGCTGTGAGGGAATAGGTTGAGCGGGCACTAGGTGACTGGTGTCAAGAAAAGTATGCAGAGGGAAAACCAAGGCCACCCTAAGATGCGATGAGGAGATCATTGGATGTACACAATAAACATATGTGTGCATGTTTAAATATTCCAATAGTTTGTGTTCAGATGTTAGCACTTTGCTATGTAAAGTTTGTCCGTTTGGGATTTAAGTGATGCAGTTTGTCAGGGCATGGTTGTTTCAAAGTAAATGTGAAAATTATTTTCAATGAATTGCGCACGGCATTTGCTAATTTCTACTGTTTGTTTTTAAGAAGGCGCTAGCTAATGGCCACCTCAGTTCTCATTAAACTCGCCCTTATGGGCATAATTTTCACGCAACACTCATCCATGGATCCTGCTCTTGTGAAATGCTCTTCTCAGTGATAGACACAGTTGCATCAAACTGTTCCTCCAGCTGCCATGCCCAGCTTTCAACCCATGAACTGTGCACAGACGGCATCAGGACAGCACTATTCTGCTTTATGGAAGAGGAAAATGAGTGTCGCACTGTCTCTCTTCTGTCTCCATCTATGGGGGGCCCAGGAGCCGAGAGCCTCATCACATTCACAGGGGCGCACGTCTGTGGGCAGCCTTCCAGGGCAGCTTCTAATGTCCCTCGGGACCAATGAATGGGGATGTATGTCAAGACCATTCAGCATCAGTGAGTCCGACGTGATGGCCCCTGTGGCTTGGAAATGAGATCAGCGCCACAGAGGAGTCTGGGGGCTGCAGATGGGGGCGGAGTAGAGAACAGCCCCAGCCCTAGCACAGCTGAGCACCACCACTCGGAAAAAGTCAACTAGGCCCAGTAACATAGAACAGTCGCAACCAGGTAGCCATGCCCCTCAGAAGAGTCATATACTAACGCTTGCACAGTCCTGGGGCAGCTAGCCAGTTCCAGAAACACAGCCCCGGCACAGCTAGCCCTGCTCAGCAGCACACACGCGGCACACCCCGTCACCGGGTAGGCCCAGCAGCACAGTCCTCTCAACAGCTAGTAAGTCCCAGCAGCACACTCCTGGCACAGGTAGCCGGTCTCAGCAGCTCCAGCCCTGGAACAGCTTGTGTGGAATAGCATGTGTTTAACGCACATCATTTATGCTTAGAACAGAGACAGCCTGCACAATTAAGGGAGTTTACATAGCACGTGTGTATTTGTCTGAAGTGCATGTGAGAATGTGGTGGAAAGCCTTTTCACGTGTGTGCACTCAGGTGTATGAAATGCTCATGGAACGTATGTTATATATAGTTGTTGGAGCAATTTTAAAGTGACGCAAGGCCAAACCAAATATTCACAGTATTCATGATTTTTTAATATGTCTGTGCATGTGTATGAATTATGTTGAAAACAAAGGATAAACAGAATTAAATCAAAAGTGTCATATGCATCTCATATGGTGTTAGCATAGAACATAGAAAGCTATATCTGCAATATTGTTTTTGGATAAAATGCGTCTACTGTTCTAATATGGTCTCTTCAAACATTTAGGTCAGATGTCTCATATGCATCTGTATATCTTTAAGCATAAGCTCCAAACCGCATTACCCTGCTGTCATCCTAAAAACATCTCTTGGATAAACTCTTGAATAGACGGTTCAAACGACAAGAACCCAGCGGGTTTGGGAGCAAGACAAACCTATACAAACGTGGAATTCCATGGACGAGAGAAGCACTTAACATAGCAACATGCTAACCCCTGGCGACGGGAATCAAGTATCCCGGATGTTCTACGCTCGAATGCAGATGTTTTGGTCTCCAATGGCACTTCTAGAATCAACAACTACTGAGCCTAACATATAGGGACTATCAGGCAGGCATTCGCCTCCTTACCTTCTTTCACTACAAGCCCAGAGAAAGAATAAAATAACAGGAGAGAAACCACAAGCCTACTTGTTAATGCCATAAACGTCATGCATACAGTTAAACATAGTGCTACAAGCACCCCACGAAGAATCAATGATCATACGGGTTGCAACGTCACACAGCAACCTACAAGAGACCTTCTGGCAGCTTCAGCCACGAACTCGATAAGTAGAGCAGTGGAAGAAAGTAAAAGAGCAAACAAGCATTGTCGTCAACCTTTAACCTTCGAATGCATGCATACACAAGGATGCACAAATGCACACAGACTATTTGGCTGTTTCTCCATGACTCCTAATTCTGTGCTAGTGTTTATTGTTCAAGCTTGTGGTGCTGCATGGCTCCACAACAGCAAGAACTGGAAATAAAAAAAAGAACAACTCACAGTTGGAGAATAAAAAGCTGGGCAGGCAGAGGAGGCGCAAAAGGATCAAATTGCCCTAAAATGCAATACAAATCATCTGACACGTGTGCATGTTTGTGTTTGCACGTGTTAGTATAATAAAGCTAGACCTCTTGGCTTTGTCAATGTTTGTTGTCAATTTGCTCTGAGTTTCGAAATGTGTTTGGTTTAAGATAGGCAATGTGCTTTAAGGTCAGGAATTTGAACGGAATGAAGAAGTGGTCTAACCAATCCAATTTGAGAGTGTGAGATATTAGCATGTGAGGTTTCCACCAGAAAAGCAGATTCAGGATCGAATCTTACTGTGCGTTGGCAAGGTGAAATGTTGTAGTTGGAAGTCCCTTATCGAAATAGTTTAAGGAGGAATGTGTAGGTGTCTTTGTCTTTTTCCCAGTGGAGGTTGAAATACTACAGGAATATTCTAATTATATTTATATTGCACGTACTACCCCTGGCGAGGCGTTGAATCACTTTTTTTGCGAGTAGTACACTATTCCAGACCCAAAGGTGGATTAGTGATGGATTAGTATGGGTAATATCAATTGGTGGTAGGAGTGGTAGACATGTAAGTCTGTTAGTTGGATGACTAGGATAAAGAATGGATAGAAGAGGGAAGAGTTTAGAAAGAATTATTTGGGAGTTCATTGTGATAAAAGAGGTTTGGGATGAGTCTGAGAGATGAGGTAATGGATATTTTGGAAAAGGAATAGGATGAATTATAGAGGGGCAATTTGAGGTTTGGGACGATTAGTTATTTTATTTTTATTTTTCTCTGCAGTGGGATAACAATTTAGAAATATGTAGATACATAACCAAACATAAGATGAATACATTCATAGAGATTTAAACATGATAGGCATATGGAAAATAAGTAGGCGATTGAAAATTGTAGTAGATAAAGTACATGCATGGATAAACATTTACAAACTCAGGATTTCCATTTGTGCTGTAAATTAAGGGTTCTTATATTTAATTAGCATGTTATTTTCATATATATTTGTCCCCCAATATTTCAGTTGTGAAGCATTTTTAGATAAAATTGCTATAATCATATTTATACATTGTGACAGATGTATGTTTATATAGGAAAATAAACACATAAGCATGCACTCATCATCTTATATGTTACTGATGTATTGATCTACTTATATATGGCTATAAAGATAACATTATATATATATATATATGAAATATATATATATATATGCATATACTTTTTATTTCTTTATGTTTTTGGTTATTAAATATATTTATTTATTTTTCATTCTTTGGTTTGCATGATAAAATATAGCGAGAGATACATACCGATATAAGCTTTTGATTAGTTTCTTCCCAATTTTTTAGTATTATTTGTAAAAGTGTATTGAATTGTAACATTTACACATACTTTCTGTATAACCATTTTTATATGTTGTGATATGAGTGATCATAATAGAGACACATAAGCATGTTGTCCAAAATGTATATGCTATTTTTGTAATGACCGATATACATTTTAATCATAGACATAAGAAATTATTATATGCAAACCATAAGTAATATATTCATTTGTATATTTGTGAAGCAGAAATATAAGAAATAAAAATATGATTTTATTCATAAGAAATAAGTGAATTTTTACAAAGAAATGTGCCTATCTGAATACATACATATAATCATGCATGTATTCAAGTTACAAACACACGTATATGCACCATTGGTGTCTTGTTTATACTATTGCTTTACATTTGTATTTTGAACATGGAGGTCACATAGGACATGTTGAGAAAGCCAGCTCTTGAGTAATCTTCTAAAGATAAAATGGTCATCTGTGGATCTTATGTTTGAGGGTAATGAATTGCATAGTGTGGCTGCTTGAACAGAGAAAGATGCTCCAGCCGTGTTTTTTTTCTTGCATGCTGGAATTTTTGAGACAGGGTGCCAATCTAGAGCAAAGGTTTCTTTGTTATGTGTATTTTGTGATTTTCTTGCTGATGAAAAGTGGTCCTGTTGCATGTATTGCTCAGGGGTGATACAAAGCAGCTTCAAAGTGGGTCGTCTGGCAACCGGTAACCAATGTAGGCCCCTTTAGACGGGAAGATGTGGGCTTGTGATTTTATATGTAGGAGTAGTCTGGCAGCAGAGTTTTGAATTTGTTGTAGTCTATTCATAGTTGAAAGAGGTCATCTATGTTAGAGGCTATTGGTGTAATCAATTTTAGACAGTACAAGAGGAATAGTAGTTTGGACCTTGTGGGGAAATCCTAGGTGGGAAAAGATGCTTCGCAGAGTTTGTATTGTAATGAAGTAGATCTTGCTACCTTATCCACCTGGGCATTCATTGATAGCTTACAATCCATGATCATTTTGAGGTCTCTTACTTCCTTGGATACTTTAGGAGGTGGAGAGAGGATCACAATATTTCGAATCACCACAGGAGAATAATTCAGTTTTGTGCGCAATAACATAACATAATATAACATGTGTATTTTTAAAGTGCACGTTCACCCAAGGGTATCTTGGTGATGAATAACAGATGTTTATTGTTACCCAACGCAATGGTACTCATTCAATTTAAGATGACTCCATGTCATCCACTGATTAACGGCATGGAGGCAACTGAAGATTTTGAAGTTACTATGATTTTGGGGCTTTCCAGTTCAAGAAGTACTCGTGTCTCATCTGCGTAGTTACAGCAGGTGAGTTCAAATTCTTTCATCATTGCAGCTAATGACTTCATGTAGGTGTTGAAAAGATGGATGAGATGATAGTGCCTTGAGGGACCTCTGCTTTTATGATGTAGGGTCTGAATGAGAAATCTGCATGGATGGCATTTGATCTCTTTTGAATGACACTTTGTTCGTAAGGGTATAGCCCCACCATATTTCCCTGCTCTATCAATGTGAATGATGCTGTATCCTAGTCGTAGGTTAGAATGAAACAGAGATGTGTAGGATGAGTAGGACCAGTGTTCTGTGAGTAGATTAGCTGTAAGGTCACAAGATTACAAAAAGGCAGATAAGCAAGTTGCATTAAAGACCAGCGATCAACAGTTCATGAGGCAGCTCTGCTGTGATTTGTAGAAGATGGGTTTGAAAGAAGGTAATTCTTCTGCGGTTGCTTGGGAAGATCCATCTTTGTATGTAGTACATTTAGCTCTGTAGACTGTTAATAGACTGTGTTGTAGGATCTTTGATAATGGAGTATTTGGATGTATCGGGTGCGTTAGAGGTCATGTGTGTGGAAAAATGCCACTAAGCGTTGGGAAGGACCTGCATGTTGAGCTCTTCTAGAGTAGGTGTTCTGAGTAAGGTGTTTTGGGGGAGGGGGAGGAGAACAGACGTGAAATGAAAGTTTTGTGGGAGAAAGAGAGTTGGAGAGCATGTTTAGCAGACTAAACTTTGTATCATCTCATGCAGATGACCAGCATCAGTGTGCAGTCAAGCAGTTCATTTTGGGGAGTGGACAATAGATTTGTGTTCTGTAATCGTAGTAAGAGGATTTATTGATTAAGTAGGTGAGTAATCACACACCTCATGAGAATCATCCATATGGGTGGTCAAGTCCCTGTGATATTGGATATGATCACATTTGGTTAACAGCACATTGAGGTTCAAAATCACACTTAGGTTCAAACTCACATTTAAGTTCCAAATCTCACTCTTGGGGCAACATCAACAAGAGAGTGAAATCACATGTAGGAGTGAAAATCACATTTAGATGAAAAAAGACATTTATGTGCAACATCAATTTTAAGTGTAACCTCACATTTAGGTCTAAAAAATAAGCTCTATTAAAATTTCAATTATTCAGTCGTGATTCACAGAATCTCTGGAAGTACACAGTACGTTTATTGCTCATAGTAGGAGAAGCCTTTTTAACAATGGCTTCTGCATTAATCAAAATCCCCCCACCACCTGCTGCTGCTCCTGAAAATATAGCAAGTCTTTTTGGGGCAGCTTTACTAAGATATGAAGCAAAGTAGCTCAGCAACCTAATTTGCTATGCTACTTTGTGCCACAGGGAGAGAGCAGAAAACAACACAGTGGAAGAGCATTTGCCTGATGTCTAGCATAGGTTTGTACTGGAAGGGTGCCCTTCCGGTAAAAAGTAGTATGCTTAGACTTACTTATAAACTTGCCCAATTTTGTTTGTGTGTTATACAGTGCAACATACGTACAACGATAGATAGGTTTGTAGAAAAAAAAAGCTTCACTTCGTTTTTGCGCTTACTTAAGAGAGGCATATTTGTTTGTGCAAAGCCTTGACTACCAATGTTACCCCGGGAATTCCCATGCACCTCTCTTCGGATAATCCCTTGAAACAAAGTAGTACAAAGGCTGGAAGGGCCTGCAGGAACAATATTCAAATTGTGCATGCTCGAGAAAGGCCAGAATCTGACCCCATGGAGCTCCTGTGGAGAAGCTGAAAAGGGACTTTCATCCTAGGTCAAAGACATCAGAGGTTTTCCCAGTGGAAAGGGCTGCTAGATCCACTGGACCTAAGTCAAAATATAGTGTTAATCCCAGACACATCATTGTATGAATCTTGAATTACAGAGATGGACACTCTATTCTGAGAGCAAGAGCGGCTGGGGAGAATGAGGAAATGCTGTATGAAAATTGCATAGTAAGCTTCTTTTCCTAATTCACACTTGCTGTGCAACGAGCTTGCAAACACTTTGGTCTCATGAAAGAAGGCCCAGAAGTAAATGCATTTGTGTGCTATTTTACACCGAGCCAAAGTAAAACATTATAAAGTACAATGCGTGATAAAGCTCAATTTTATACAGATGCTGCTGCATTTTCGTTTGCTGAAACTTTATATTGGGCATCAACTTTATATCGGGCATTGCTGTCTATTTATTGTGGAGGCCAGCCATGTAGAATAGAAAGCTTGATTCTCTACTACATTAGCTACGTAAAAACTTGCAACATTACATATGATGGGGTGAACACTAGATGCCATTTGTGTGGTTTTGTGTAACGGTTTGGTTGGCCTCCGCATTTATGACATTATTGTTTTGCTTAGTGTGAGATACTGAGGGTTTATATGCTGAAGAATTGGGCCCATGCCAAACTCACTCCACGAAGAGGCATATCGCAATGCTAGGGCCATACTGGGAGTTGGTGCACTTCTCAGGCATAGTCTCAACGGGCTGCAGGGGCGTAACAAACACCCCCGCAGCCCCCGCGGTGCGGGGGGCCCCCACTCTCAGTAAATAAAGGCGGCCCCCTCAGCTCTTCGGTAGAGAGCTGTGAAAGAGAGGCTTGCTCTAAATCAGGCCTCTCTCCCTATAAAGCAGCCTCTAAAGCAGCCTGCACTGAGCTCCTCAGGACTGACCCAGGACTGAGGAGAAACAAAGTAACAAGTTACATTGTTTCTCTTCAGTCAGAGCCACCAGCCAGTCCCGGAAAAAGGAGGGGGGTGGGGGCCCCAGAGAGAGCCGGAGGCAGCACAGCACTGCATTCACGACAGGGCACTGCTCCTCTGAGGCAGCACAGAGCTCTGACTTCCGCCAGAAAGTTTGCAGCTCCAGAAACAGGATCTGTTGGGACACATTAGAAGGTGAGAGTTAGAGCTGTTGATGTTGTAATGGAGAATGTATTTTACCAATGCATTTTCTGTTTGGAGTGGAAGGAATGTGTGTGGTGTCAAGTGGACATATATGGTTTGGATTGGAATTGTTAGTTATGGAATTGTGTTACGTGGATTGGATCTGTGTAGTGAAATAATGTGTCATGGTGTGCAGTGTAATTATGTGGTATTGAGTGGAGTGGGATTGTGTGTCTTGGAGTGGGATTATCTGGAATGATATTTTGTGTTGTGGAGTGGTATGTAGTGGGGTTTACTTATGTGGTGTGCTGTTAAATATTGTAGCATGATGTGGAATTTTGTGGTGTAGATTGGATGTATGTGGTGTGTTATGCATTTGTGGTGTTAGTCTGAATTATGTAGTTTGTTGTGAAATATGTGGTGTGGAATGGAAATGTGTAGAGTTGAATTGTGTGACGTGAAAGTTGCAGTGTTGAGTGAAATTATGTTGAGTGGTTTTTTGAGGCATGGTGTGAAGTGTAGCTATGTGGAGTGTTGCTACGTGGCATAGACTGGATTTATGTGGAATATATGTATGCAGAATGGAGTAGAGCATAATTATGTGGAGGTTAATTATGTGGAGCTGAGTGGTATTATGTGGAGTGTTATTATGCTGTGTGATAAATTGTGTGGGGATGAATTGTGGAATTGTGTGACGTGTGGAATTATGTGGCATGGTGTGGTGTATAATTATGCAGAGTGGAATTATGCAGCATGTTGCAGAGTTGTATTTTGTAGAGGGTAGTTATGTGTTTTAGAGTTGAGTGTAAATATGTTGTGTAAAGTGTAATTATATAGGTTGAAGTGGAATTATGTGTGGTTGAGTTGTGTGGAGTGTAATTATGTGGTTGGGAGTGGTATTAACTTGTGTGGAATGTTATTTTGTGATGTGGAATTATGTGGTATGGAGTGAAGTGGAAATATGTGTATTTTTAGGATTGTAATTATGTGGTATGGAATGTTGTAGGGTTAAATTATTTATAGTTGAATTGTGTGGTATGGAATTATAAGCAGGGGCGTAACACAGGCACAAGGGGCATAACACAGGCCCCTGCAGCCCCGCGTTGCAGGGGACCCCAGCGCTCCAGATGCCCCCTCAGTGGTGCCAGCAAGCACAACACATCCGTGACTGTCTGGGATAGGTAATTCATTAATATAGGTAGGTTATGTAACTTACGCTCGCTCTAGACTTTTCTTCATAAATTAAATGGTAAAATTTAAAAAATGGTAATGGTGCACACTGCGAAGCGTGCAGATGTCTCCGCCGCCGTGTCTGCGCGGTCTTACTCCTCACCCTTAGGGTGGGGCTGGTGACCAATTGTCATGCGGATTGCTGACTGGTGAAGTGAGGAGGCATCCCAGAGGCCAGAGTGGAGACAATTGAGAGGTAACGTGCGACGGAGACCACCTGCCATGATTTAATTATTTCTCTGGCTAGCCTTGTTTGCCCTGTCTTCTGCGGCCCACGCAGGTGAGTCTGTCTGTTCACCGCCCAGTCTATGCCACCCCCCTGCAGACAAGTCCACCCCACCCAAAATTCATTGCGACGACCACTTGTGTGCGTAAAATCTCCAGATTAGAGTGAAGGCATTTAGTAAAAGAAAGGTGCCTTTGGTACATGAAGGTTGTTTGGAAAAGAGGGGGGGGGGTTATGTTACACATTAAAGATTAAAAGTGCGTGTCATCAGTATCACCTGCGATTTATGTTGATTTGCGGATTTCACAGAAAACACAAAAATCGTCATTGAAGTTTGTGGGCGCAAGAAAATGTACCCTTCACCTATGAATTTACACCTTCGTCTGTGACTTTGGGAGAAGTTTCCCGGTTTCGCCCGACTTTGTCAAGGCAAAGTGGTACCCACTTACACCCAAAACTGACCCGATTTCTTGTAGCTGATTTCTAGTTGCCGAGTTATGTCAGTTCTGAAGGGGCGGGTCCAGCTGAACTGGACATCAGGGTGTGAGTGGGTGGAGTGGGGGAGGGTTGGGGCAGAGAGGGTGAGGATTGTGGCTGTGGTGGCAGTGGTGCTACATAATTTGCAGCTTGCAGAAAAAATGGTTTCTAGCTGAAACAGATAAAAGTTACTAAAATATAGCAACATGCTTTGCTGCACAGTCGAATGCCCTTCGCTAAAATTGACAGGCCACCTTTCAGTTACTCTTTGCTGTTTGGTTGTTAAACCGAGACTGAGGTTAAACATTTGCCAGAACTTAAAAAGTGCAAAAATAACAAAAAATTAAGTAGAAGTATCACAAAATGTGCTGCATTGGACCCCATAATTTGCCTTTTCCTGCTGCATAATTGAGTACCTACAGCATAATTCGCATGGCACTGCATACCATGTACTTCCCCTCTGTTTACTGCTCTCGTAAAGAGCCATCAATCCTACCCCATTGATATGAAAGGAAAAAAATTACATTTCCAGCCTTTCTACATTACGAAGCATGTTCTACCAGAGGTTGCAAGTGGCTTCTGTGGAAACAGGCACCAGCGCGTGTAACTCTTCTCTTTCTGGAGTTTTTTTTTAACACTAACACAACCTACCTCACGTGCGACCTTTGAACTGTGGGGCGCTCCGTGCACTTTTACGCTCTGAAGCCGTCATTCTCCGCTCAATAGCAGTAAAAGGATCAATTTTTCTGGTCCATAAATGGCTCCAAATCCCTGACTCTGTGGGTGTGACAAGATCACCCAGCATCCTGCCCCAGAAACCTGCTAGCCCCACAGACCTCTCCAGGCAGAGAAACCTGCCAGCCCCACAGATCTCTCCGGGCACAGAAACCTGCAAGCCCCACAGACCTCTCCAGGGAGCGTAACCAGCCAGCACCACAGACCTCTCCGGGCACAGAAACCTGCCAGACTCAGAGACCTCCCCAGGCAGAGAAACCAGCCAGCCCCACAGACCTCCCCAAGCACAGAAACCTGCCAGCCCCACAGATCTCCCCAAGCACAGAAACTTGCCAGCCCCACAGACCTTCCCAAGCTCAGAAATCTGCCAGTCCAACAGACCTCTCCAGGCAGAGAATCCTGCCAGTATCACAGACTTCTCCAGGCAGAGAAACCTGCCAGCACCACAGACCTCCCTGGGACCTGCCAGTCCCACAGACCTTCTCAGGCAGAGAAATCAGCCAGTCCCACTGACCCCCACCCCAGGCACAGAAACCTGTTAGCCCGACAGACCTCCTAGGGAACAGACACCTGCCAGTGCCACAAACCTCCATGGGCACAGAAACCTGTCAGACCCACAGACCTCCCCAAGCACAGAAACCTGCCAGTCCAACAGACCTCCACAGGCACAGAATCTGCCAGCCCCACAGACCTCTCCAGGCAGAGAAACCTGCCGGCCCCTCAGAACTCCCCAAGCACAGAATCCTCCCAGCCCCACTGACCTCCCCAGGCAGAGAAACCTGCCAGTCCCACAGACCTCCCCAGGCAGAGAAACCTGCCAGTCCCACAGACCACTCCAGGCAGAGAATCCTGCCAGTCCCACAGACCTCCCCAGGCAGAGAAACCTGCCAGTCCACAGACCTCTGTGGGCACAGAACCCTGCCAGTCCCTGTTCTGCTCGATTTTCCCGGCCTTCTTGTGTTGAAAAGTAATTGAATGTGACTTCAGTCTCTTACCATTCAAGTCTAAGGGTTAGAGTAGTGAATGGAACCTATTTACTAGGCACTTCGACATGATCCTGTGCTCTTCCCCATAGATCAGGGCTTGCACACATATCCTAGGGGATAGATTCGTTAGTATTAGGGATAATCTGTCCTGTAGTTTGGGTATTTCATGGAGCAGTGCTGAATTCAGGCCTGGTAGGCCTCAAACGGGAGAGACTCCATCTTTCTTTCTGCTCCGGCAGCTTGGGATGCTTCTAGGTCAAATGTAATGTTTTAGTTATGAGGTGTTATTCGCTTGGAGAGAACCGGTTCAGGCCGGCCCTTGTCGAAGGATTGTATTTTTCTTCATGCCGAAGACACTACATCAGGCCGGCCAGCTGGGAACGTGTCCTTGGTACGGGGAGGTACAAGAATTTGGTGGGCGGCAGGTTACGGGCCGGAATTTTCCATGAGGAAACGCACCTCTATATTAGTGAAAGTCTGAGGCAGTTAGATGTTCAGTCCGTAGGCGGCATCTAGCCGTTAGCAGTAAAGCTACTACTTATTCCAGGGAAGACAGACGCCATCTTGATGGCGGAGAAGAACCGAGAGACAGATACTCTCCTAGCAGAATAGCCAGAGAGGAGAGAGTAGCCGATAAGGAAGAGGTCCCAGTGACTCGGAGAAGGGTGACTGCGGAGGTGTGACTTCCAGGCGAGCCGAGGCACAGACGAGAAGGGAACCTAGATGACCACTGAGTGCAGGCTACACACTACTAAGGTGATGTCGACCCTTTCTTATTAGAGTGTACAACTTAATCTTTCACTTTTCTTTGCAGGTTATGTGTTATATTGTAATGTTATGTGATTGCGTATGTAATGAGTAATAAAGTATCCAGTTTGTAGTGAACCAACATGTGCTACGTGTTCTTGTATGAGAGGGTAGCCTATTCTTCTAGTCAGCTGCGGCTACATGAACAGATGTTAACCCTGATCAGGTAAGTGGTAACTGAATAAGGGAAAGAGGAGCCCCTCGAACCGGAGAACAGGCTATGCTCGAACTGGCAGTCCTTGTGTGATCTGATGAATAGTGAGACTGATTCCCTTTTTGTATGTTATGGTGATCATAGGATGAACTGTCGTATGAGACTGCCGTCTGGGTAGAGAGGTCTGGATTCGTATGGGATCGCGAGGCCGCCACTTGTGATACTGTCGTATGGGCAGAGAGGTCTGGATTCGTATGGGATCGCGAGGCCGCCGCTTGTGCTGAGACTGCCGTCTGGGTAGAGAGGTCTGGATTCGTATGGGATCGCGAGGCCGCCACTTGTGATACTGTCGTATGGGCAGAGAGGTCTGGATTCGTATGGGATCGCGAGGCCGCCGATTGTGCTGATACTGTCGTATGGGCAGAGATGTCTGGATTCGTATGGGATCGCGAGACCGCCACTTGTGATACTGTCGTATGGGCAGAGAGGTCTGGATTCGTATGGGATCGCGAGGCCGCCACTTGTGATACTGTCGTATGGGCAGAGAGGTCTGGATTCGTATGGGATCGCGAGGCCGCCGATTGTGCTGAGACTGCCGTCTGGGTAGAGAGGTCTGGATTCGTATGGGATCGCGAGGCCGCCACTTGTGATACTGTCGTATGGGCAGAGAGGTCTGGATTCGTATGGGATCGCGAGGCCGCCACTTGTGATACTGTCGTATGGGCAGAGAGGTCTGGATTCGTATGGGATCACGAGGCCGCCGATTGTGCTGAGACTGCCGTCTGGGTAGAGAGGTCTGGATTCGTATGGGATCGCGAGGCCGCCACTTGTGATACTGTCGTATGGGCAGAGAGGTCTGGATCCGTATGGGATCGCGAGGCCGCCGATTATAAGAGGTCTTGGTATGTATAGTAGGAATTCCCTGTCCTTAGGTGGTAGATATATGTGGTTGCACTATAGTAAATAGGCCCTAGGGAGGGGGTAACGTTCTGGAAGAAGTTAGTGAGGCTCTGATGAGCGGGTTCTATCTGATCCGAAAACCCAAGCAGAACATTTGGCGTCACAAACCGTTTACGAAACCTGTGTGCGTTGTGGTTGTATCGTGTTTGCTTTTGGCGCGTGCGTGGTTTCGTTTGTATATTATTTGTATATAATTGTGTGTAGTTTTCTTTTCTCTTTCTTCTTTTTCTTTTTCTCTTTTTCTTTCTTTTCCGAGATGTTTTCTAGAAAGTCGAAATCTACTTTTAAGTTGCCCGTTGATATTCCCGGCTGGGATTCAACGCCTTATGAAGCCTTAGCCTGTGAGTGGGCTGATTCTACTGGTTTGAGTGAGAATTGGAATTCTTTTTTGGAGCTGGCGGAGCCGGCTAATGTGATTACTTGTTTACAGAAGGCGCCGGTATCTAAGGGTGATGAGCTTCCCGTTTTGGGGCGCAGAGGTTGGATTGTTCTGTCTGCGTACAGGATTCTGCATGAGAGGTTGTTGAAGTTACAGAACTTGCATAAGGATTTGGAAGCGAACTTTGTTGAGATTCAGAATGCTCATACTTTGTTGCGGTGTCAAAATAAGTTGCTTGCTGACAAACTTGAGACATACCAAACTATTGCCGAGAGGGCGGCTGTGCGAATTGCTCGTTATAAATACAAGAATCGGCGTGGTCGGGTTTCGACGCGAAAGGTGCGTCTGGTCGTGGCGAAAGCCGGACTGGATTGGAATCCTGATGAATGGGATGGTAATATCTGGAACTCGAGTGATTCTCCTTACTCGGGTGAGGAGTCTGCCAAGCGCGAGTCCTCTCGCTCCGGCCGTGATTGTAAGTCTGCTTCTTGCGCCTCTGATGGTGCACCCCGTGATTGCGCTCATCCTTCGAGCGGGATCGATGCTTCTTACACTGATTGTTCCTCTACGTGTACTGGTCGAGCTCCTTGTGATGCTCGTCCCGCGGTCTCGGTGCATCCAGTTTTTCGGCGGAAGTTGCAGCAGGCTCCCAGTGCTCCGAATGGTATTGCTTTAGACTCTTTGGAGGATTTTACTCAACAAGAAATTAGTGATATTTTGCAGCGATTTCGGCAGCGAGCTGGTGAGACCTTACTCACATGGATGGTGCGCCTTTATGAACTGGGCGCTGCTGGCATTATGTTGGATGCTGCCGATTGTTTGAAGTTTTGTTCCTTGAGTTCGGATTCTACTGTACAGGATCATTTTCGTAACTTTAATGTTGGTGGTCAAATTTCTTTGCTTCAATTGGCGACTGAGGGTTGTAATCAAAAATATCCTACTGAGTCTGACTGGCCTGTGAATGACAAACCGTGGTATACTTTGCGCGATGCTGCACAACGTCTCAAAGAGGAGGTGATGAAAACGGCAATTTTTCTGAATACTGCTGACAGGTTGCTTGATGGTTTCTTGACATCTTCTGTGCGGAATCGTATTATTCGTTCTTCCCCTGTTGCTTATAAGCAGGTCATGATGACTTTATTGATTAATCAGACTGGTAACATGTTATCTGTGGTGCTGGAATCGGTACGCCAACTCGGTGAGTTGGGTGAGTGGTTTAAACCTGAACGGCAGTCCCGGCCTGACACTCGTACTCCTGGTGACAATAAACTTACTAGACGTGATATGTTTTTTGCTCTTATGGCCGATGGTGTGCGGAAGGAGGACATTGACGGTGAGACTACTTCTCGTTTGTGGGAAATGTTTCGCAAACGTGGCTTGGATCGAAAGGAGGGTGCCCGGCGTGTTCGGACGACTGAGTGTGATCGTGGTTTTTCTGACGGTAGCGGTGATGACGACCGCCGTGGGCGCTCTGATCGTCGTGATGATCGACGTTATGTACGTGATTTGTCCCCCCGTCGTGAGAGAGACAGGGAGAGAGAGGGGGAAAGAGAGAGGGGGAGAGATGATTATGTTAACAGCAGACGTAGAGATGATAGGGATCAATCCCCTGAGTTGAGAAGGAGAGAGGATCGACACAGATTGGCCGATCGAAACCCGCAGTACAATGCAGAGGACAGGAATCCATTTCGTAATGGAGATGGATATGAACAGGAGGTATCGATACCTGGGAAACGTGACAGTCTTTATCCTGATTTATCCTGGTACACAGAACGCAGTAAAAATGACTAGGAAATAGGTCAAGCTCCAGTACACAGATGGGCTCACAGAGATAATAGACCCTATGTAGATATTGATATTTATTGGAGACATCGTAATGTCCAAAGGGCCCGAGCATTGGTAGATACAGGAGCGGAGGCCACTCTTATTCATGGAAAATCAAAGAAGTTTAAAGGTCAGCCTTTTACAATTACCGGATTAGGTGGAAAGGAAACTCCCGCAGTTCAAACTTTACTTGAAATGAGAATAGGTAGAATTCCTAGAAAAGAATACTCTGTATTAGTGGTGCCACTCTTAGAATTCATAATTGGAATTGATATTTTGAAAGGAATGACTTTGCACTTAGATGATGGATGTTACCAATTTGGAACTAAACATTATATATCGTCCAGGCCTGTACGGGTTGGTCGTTTAAGAATGCCCCCCATAAAAGTTCCCCAGGCGACAAAAGTGGTTCGTCAGAAGCAGTATCGTATTCCAGGTGGTCATGAAGAGATTAGTACCACTATTCAGGAGTTGGTGGATGCAGGAGTTATAACCCCAGTTACTTCTGCTTGGAATAATCCTGTTTGGCCTGTACGTAAGAGTGATAATTCTTGGCGCATGACTGTTGATTATCGAGAATTGAATAGACACACACCCTCTTTGACTGTTGCAGTACCGGATGTTATTACCCTAATTGAAAGAATCCAAAAACATCCAGGTACATGGTATGCGTCCATTGATATTGCTAATGCTTTCTTTTCGATTCCGATTGCCCCTGAGTGTCAGGAACAATTCAGTTTTACGTGGAACGGGCGTCAGATGACGTTTAGAAGTCTTCCCCAGGGCTATGTGCATAGTCCTACGATATGTCACCGGCTGGTGGCAGAGCATTTGGCTGAGGTACCGGTTCATCCGCAAATTCAGATATGTCACTATATTGATGATATTTTGATCCAAGGCGAAACACAAGAGGAAGTTCAGACCCAATTGGACAGAGTCATTGAGTGCCTGCGTGAGAAAGGTTGGGAAATCAACCCGGATAAATTACAAGGTCCGTCCCAGGCTGTGAAATTTTTGGGTATTAATTGGCATGAGGGGCACCGAGAAGTGATCCCTCAGGTTAAACAGAAAATTCTTGATTTTGCAGTTCCGAGGAATAGGAAAGAAGCCCAAAGCTTCATTGGTTTGTTTGGTTTTTGGCGCCAGCATATTCCTCATTTGAGTCAAATATTGGCCCCTTTGTACCAGGTCACTCGTAAAAAGAATGCATTTGAATGGGGTAAACCACAGCAAGATGCGTTCAGTCTGGCAAAAGAAGCAATTCAGCATGCTCTGGATTTATGGCCTGTATGTGATGGTGATGTGGATTTGAATGTGTCTGTACAAGGCCTTTATGCGAATTGGAGTTTGTGGCAGAAACAAGGCAAGAGTAGAGTACCGTTAGGTTTCTGGACCAAAAAGTTACCTGATGCTGGTGAGCGTTATACACCTTTTGAGAAACAGTTACTTGCATGTTATTGGGCTCTGGTGGATACCAAGCAATTGACTTTGGGACATGATATAGTTTTGCGACCTGAAATTCCTATCATGCAGTGGGTTATGAGTTCGCCGAAAACTCACCGAATTGGACACGCTCAAGAGGCGAGTGTGATTAAATGGAAATGGTATATACAAGACAGGGCACGTGTGGGACAAAAAGGAGTTGCATCTTTGCATGAGCAGGTGGCGCGGGCGCCATCGACTGAGACTGAGAGTGAATGTTCCGTACCTTTAGTACAGGAGTCTCCTGTTAAGTGGGGTAGACCTTTTGATGATTTGTCCGTAGAGGACAGAAACCATGTCTGGTTTACGGATGGTTCGGCAAGGTTCATAGGGACGAAACGGCATTGGAAGGCGGTGTCCTATAATCCGATCACACAAAAATTGCTGAGTACAACTGGTGAGGGTAAGAGCAGTCAATTTGCTGAACTCTATGCTGTTTATCAAGTTCTGAAACAAGAGTTACCTGGCACATGTCATATTTTCACCGATTCTTGGTCTACTGCCAATGGACTGGCAGTTTGGTTACCGACTTGGCATTCCCATAGTTGGAAAATCCATTCAAAAGAACTGTGGGGAAAAGAATTATGGCAGGAGATTTGGGAAATGCTCCCACAGAGTACTGTTACAATCTTCCATGTGGATGCTCATACCCCGATAGACTCTCTTGACAAATTCTTTCAAAACATTGCAGATGAGAAATCTAAAATTGCTGAGGCAGTGGTGGACAGGCAAGATTCTGATATTGCGGGATTGGCGAAATGGGCCCACCAGAAAGCAGGACACTTTGGAGAGAAAGCCACTAGCAGGTGGGCTGCTGATCGAGGAATTTATATTCCCCTAGATTTAATCAAAAATGTTATTCTACATTGTCCCATTTGTCAGCATATCAGGCAGCGCAAAGTGCCCCAAACTGTTAAAGGTCATTTACATCGCGGGAAATTGCCCGCTCAAATTTGGCAGATTGATTACATTGGTCCACTTCCCTATGAGTAGGAATTGTCAATATGTTTGCACTATTGTTGATACATACAGTGGCCTGTTGGTGGCCCTTCCCTGTAAGCAAGCTACCCAATTGAATACTATTAAAACATTGGAATTGATTATGATGTATTATGGTGTGCCATTCCAAATTCAATCTGATAATGCATCCCATTTTCGTGGAAGATTGGTACAGGAATTCTGTGTGGAAAACAATATTGAATGGGTGTTTCATATACCATATTATCCACAGGCCTCGGGTCTTGTGGAGAGGTTGAATGGCCTGCTGAAAGATCAGTTACGTAAATTAACAGATGACAAGTATAAGAATTGGCGAGACTTTTTGCCTCAAGCGCTATTGATTTTGAATAACCGTCCTTTTCTAAATGCTGAATCCCCACTTATGCGTTTGTTTCCTCCGAATGTTGATGCTAAGCCCAATGAAATCAGAGAGACTGTGATGTACTGGGAGATTACTCCCGGAGCTTTGGCTCCATGTAGAGCGACCCCAGGGTCGGCAGGTTTAGACTTGCATGCCATGGATAACACCATTATAAAAAGTAAGGATCGAGTCATCATTGAAACTGGTGTTGGTGTTCATATACCAACTGGGAATTTCGGATTAATAGCCCCTAGATCGGGGCTGGCTGTAAAAGGCATTCAGGTGCTTGGAGGAATCATTGATAGTGATTATCAGGGAGAGATTAAGGTGCTCCTGCTGAATAGCAGTGAGGTTGACTTACTGATACATCAGACTGACCGAGTGGCTCAATTGCTAATAATGCCTGTTTTCAGTGGTGAGATCACTAAAGGCACTGCCCCAACGTTGCTAACTGTACGAGGCCAGAAAGGTTTTGGCTCCACAGATAATCCTGGGGCCAGAGTTTGGGTGCAGTCGCCTAAGAATCCCCCTGAACAAGCAGAAGTCATTGCAACCGGTCAAGACAACACCATTTTAGTTATGAGACCAGGGAAAGATAGCTGGGAAGCAGTCCCGGCTGACAAATGTTACTTACGAGAATGAATAATGCCTGTATTTGATTCTCTTTCAGATCATTCTTTGGACTGTTGCTGCAGGATGTGTCGGCGTTGGACTCCTTTTGGGCTAGTACGACGAGAGAGGAGGGATCCCATCAACCCGGGCTGAGTTGAGAACCCGAGTGTCGCGTTCCTTCGCTGCGTGGGATTCGTCGTCGAACTTTTGGACCACGTTAGCCAAACGAGTGACTAAAGCCCCTCATTTCTGCTTGACACCGATGAGATCAGTGACTGACATTCTAGCGACTTGTTTAGTTGCTGTCCCTGCTTCATTGGAGACTTTGACTCATATTTTTAATATATCGAATGCTCGCCCCAATGTTCTTCTGGGCGATTTTGCTACCCATGAGTATTGCCCCTTGTGTACTGTACTGTCAGACCCGATCCCCCCATCCAGTCCCAAATAGTTACCTATAATATCACACAGGGTGATTTGTGTTTTTTCCTTACTTGTGATCCTAGTGCGATTTCTGAATGTATGCGTTTAAGATTGAAAGGTGCCACTTCATTCACCGCTCATGAACGAACTTTGTGCCTTCAAAGGACACCGAAAACATGTACTTCTGTTCAGAATGACATGACTTGCAAGAGTATGGTAGTTACCCCCAGTCATTATCGCACGATGTTACTACCTGCCGGATGGCTTTTCTCATGTGGTAATACTTCCTGGCCATATATCCCCGCAAATATTTCTGGAGGCCCTTGTGCCATTACTAGACTGAGCTTGTTATTGTTTTCATCACATCCGAATGCCAACTCTCGTGTGATTCGAGATACAGTGAGGTTACAGGAGGATTGTGACTCATCTTTGCATTTATATTCCAAGTCTGAATACCTTAGCCTGGCTGTTTCAATTGTTGGTGTTCCTGCTTTGGCAGTTTATAATGCCAAATCTATTGGGAAAATGGCCTGCTGGATGGTAAAATCCATTAATCATACTTCTACAGTCCTGTCTGACATGCTAATAGACGCCCAGGGTGAACGTAGAGCTATCTTGCAAAATCGAGCGGCCATTGATTATCTTTTGCTTAAACATGGACACGATTGTTCTGATTTTGAGGGTCTTTGTTGTTTTAACTTGTCTGATCATACAAAATCCATTCAAGCTCACAATGATAAACTACATGACTTGACAGAAGAAGTTAGAAAACACATTGACCAGGGCTGGTTTGACTGGCTCTTTAATTGGTTACCTGATTTGCATATGTTACGTCAGATGTTAGGAGGTATTCTGATTACTATCGGCATTTTGATTTCTATCTGTTGCTTTATTCAGTGTATTCCTTCACTATTTCAATTCTGCACACCTGGTACTAGACATAGATCAGTTAGTCTTGTTTCATATTATTCTTCAACAGATATTAGTTCTGTTTAATGAATGTATAATAGACTGAAGTCAAGGGTGAAATGTTCTGCTCGATTTTCCCGGCCTTCTTGTGTTGAAAAGTAATTGAATGTGACTTCAGTCTCTTACCATTCAAGTCTAAGGGTTAGAGTAGTGAATGGAACCTATTTACTAGGCACTTCGACATGATCCTGTGCTCTTCCCCATAGATCAGGGCTTGCACACATAGCCTAGGGGATAGATTCGTTAGTATTAGGGATAATCTGTCCTGTAGTGAGGGTATTTCATGGAGCAGTGCTGAATTCAGGCCTGGTAGGCCTCAAACGGGAGAGACTCCATCTTTCTTTCTGCTCCGGCAGCTTGGGATGCTTCTAGGTCAAATGTAATGTTTTAGTTATGAGGTGTTATTCGCTTGGAGAGAACCGGTTCAGGCCGGCCCTTATCGAAGGATTGTATTTTTCTTCATGCCGAAGACACTACATCAGGCCGGCCGGCTGGGAACGTGTCCTTGGTACGGGGAGGTACAAGAATTTGGTGGGCGGCAGGTTACGGGCCGGAATTTTCCATGAGGAAACGCACCTCTATATTAGTGAAAGTCTGAGGCAGTTAGATGTTCAGTCCGTAGGCGGCATCTAGCCGTTAGCAGTAAAGCTACTACTTATTCCAGGGAAGACAGACGCCATCTTGATGGCGGAGAAGAACCGAGAGACAGATACTCTCCTAGCAGAATAGCCAGAGAGGAGAGAGTAGCCGATAAGGAAGAGGTCCCAGTGACTTGGAGAAGGGTGACTGCGGAGGTGTGACTTCCAGGCGAGCCGAGGCACAGACGAGAAGGGAACCTAGATGACCACTGAGTGCAGGCTACACACTACTAAGGTGATGTCGACCCTTTCTTATTAGAGTGTACAACTTAATCTTTCACTTTTCTTTGCAGGTTATGTGTTATATTGTAATGTTATGTGATTGCGTATGTAATGAGTAATAAAGTATCCAGTTTGTAGTGAACCAACATGTGCTACGTGTTCTTGTATGAGAGGGTAGCCTATTCTTCTAGTCAGCTGCGGCTACATGAACAGATGTTAACCCTGATCAGGTAAGTGGTAACTGAATAAGGGAAAGAGGAGCCCCTCGAACCGGAGAACAGGCTATGCTCGAACTGGCAGTCCTTGTGTGATCTGATGAATAGTGAGACTGATTCCCTTTTTGTATGTTATGGTGATCATAGGATGAACTGTCGTATGAGACTGCCGTCTGGGTAGAGAGGTCTGGATTCGTATGGGATCGCGAGGCCGCCACTTGTGATACTGTCGTATGGGCAGAGAGGTCTGGATTCGTATGGGATCGCGAGGCCGCCGCTTGTGCTGAGACTGCCGTCTGGGTAGAGAGGTCTGGATTCGTATGGGATCGCGAGGCCGCCACTTGTGATACTGTCGTATGGGCAGAGAGGTCTGGATTCGTATGGGATCGCGAGGCCGCCGATTGTGCTGATACTGTCGTATGGGCAGAGAGGTCTGGATTCGTATGGGATCGCGAGACCGCCACTTGTGATACTGTCGTATGGGCAGAGAGGTCTGGATTCGTATGGGATCGCGAGGCCGCCACTTGTGATACTGTCGTATGGGCAGAGAGGTCTGGATTCGTATGGGATCGCGAGGCCGCCGATTGTGCTGAGACTGCCGTCTGGGTAGAGAGGTCTGGATTCGTATGGGATCGCGAGGCCGCCACTTGTGATACTGTCGTATGGGCAGAGAGGTCTGGATTCGTATGGGATCGCGAGGCCGCCACTTGTGATACTGTCGTATGGGCAGAGAGGTCTGGATTCGTATGGGATCGCGAGGCCGCCGATTGTGCTGAGACTGCCGTCTGGGTAGAGAGGTCTGGATTCGTATGGGATCGCGAGGCCGCCACTTGTGATACTGTCGTATGGGCAGAGAGGTCTGGATCCGTATGGGATCGCGAGGCCGCCGATTATAAGAGGTCTTGGTATGTATAGTAGGAATTCCCTGTCCTTAGGTGGTAGATATATGTGGTTGCACTATAGTAAATAGGCCCTAGGGAGGGGGTAACGTTCTGGCTGGGTTAGTGAGGCTCTGATGAGCGGGTTCTATCTGATCCGAAAACCCAAGCAGAACAGTCCCACAGACCTCCCCAGGCAGAGAAACCTGCCAGTCCCACAGACCTCCCCGGGCACAGAAACGAGCCAGTCCCATTGACCTCCCCAAGCACAGAATCCTGCCAGTCCCACTGACCTCTCCAGGCAGGGAAACCTGTTAGCCCCACAGACCTCCCAGGGCAGAGAAACCTGCCAGTCCCACTGACCTCCCCAGGCACAGAAACCTGTTAGCCCCACAGACCTCCCAGGACACAGAAACCTGCCAGTCCCACAGACCTCCCCGGGCAAGGAAACCTGCCAGCCCCACAGACCTCACCAAGCACAGAAACCTGCCAGCCACAAAGACCTCACCAAGCACAGAAACCTGCCAGCACCACAGACCTCCCCAAGCACAGAAACCTGCCAGTCCCACAGACCTCCACAGGTACAGAATCTGCCAGTCCCACAGACCACCCCAAGCACAGAAACCTGCCAGTCCCACAGACCTCCACAGGCACGTGATCTGCCAGACCCACAGACCTCATCAAGCACAGAAAGCTGCCAGCCCCACAGACCTCCCCGGGCACACAAACCTGCCAGTTCCACAGACCTCACCTAGCACAGAAACCTGCCAGCCCCACAGACCTCCCAAGGCAGAGAAACCTGCCAGTCCCACAGACCTCCCCAGGCAGAGAAACCAACCAGTCCCACAGACCTCACCAGGCACAGAAACCTGTTAGCCCCACAGACCTCCCAGGGTACAGAAACCTGCCAGTCCCACAGACCTCCCCAGGCACAGAACCGTGCCAGTCCCACAGACCTTCCCAAGCACAATAACCTGCCAGCCCCACAGACCTCCCCAAGCACAGAAACCTGCCAGTCCCACAGACCTCCCCGGGCAGAGAAACGTGCCAGTCCCACAGACCTCCCCGGGCACAAAAACCTGCTAGCCCCACAGACCTCCCCAAGCACAATAACCTGCCTGCCCCACAGACCTCCCCAAGCACAGAACCTTGCCAGCCCCAAAAACCTCCCCAGGCAGAGAAACCTGCCAGTCCCACTGACCTCCCCAGGCACAGAAACCTGCCAGTCCCACAGACCTTCACAGGTACAGAATCTGCCAGTCCCACAGACCTCCCCAAGCACAGAAACCTGCCAGTCCCACAGACCTCCACAGGCACGTGATCTGCCAGCCCCACAGACCTCATCAAGCACAGAAACCTGCCAGCCCCACAGACCTCCCCGGACACAGAAACTTGCCAGTCCCACAGACCTCACCTAGCACAGAAACCTGCCAGCCCCACAGACCTCCCCAGGTAGAGAAACCTGCCAGTCCCACAGACCTCCCCAAGAAGAGAAACCTGTCAGCGCCATAGACCTCCCGAGGCAGAGAAACCAACCAGTCCCACAGACCTCCCCAGGCACAGAAACCTGTTAGCCCCACAGACCTCCCAGGGTACAGAAACCTGCCAGTCCCACAGACCTCCCCGGGCACAGAAACGTGCCAGTCCCACAGACCTCCCCGGGCACAGAAATCTGCTAGCCCCACAGACCTCCCCAAGCACAATAACCTGCCAGCCCCACAGACCTCCCCAAGCACAGAAACCCTCCAGTCCCACAGACCTCCCCGGGCACAGAAACGTGCCAGTCCCACAGACCTCCCCGGGCACAGAAACCTGCCAGCCCCACAGACCTCCCCAAGCACAATAACCTGCCAGCCCCACAGACCTCCCCAAGCACAGAACCTTGCCAGCCCCAAAGACCTCCCCAGGCAGAGAAACCTGCCAGTCCCACTGACCTCCCCAGGCACAGAAACCTGTTAGCCCCACAGACCTCCCAGGACACAGAAACCTGCCAGTCCCACAGACCTCCCCGGGCAAGGAAACCTGCCAGCCCCACAGACCTCACCAAGCACAGAAACCTGCCAGCCACACAGACCTCACCAAGCACAGAAACCTGCCACCCCACAGACCTCCCCAAGCACACAAACCTGCCAGTCCCACAGACCTCCACAGGTACAGAATCTGCCAGTCTCACAGACCTCCCCAAGCACAGAAACCTGCCGGTCCCACAGACCTCCACAGGCACGTGATCTGCCAGCCCCACAGACCTCAACAAGCACAGAAACCTGCCAGCCCCACAGACCTCACCTAGCACAGAAACCTGCCAGCCCCACAGACCTCCCCAGGCAGAGAAACCTGCCAGTCCCACAGACTAAAAGTGGAAGTCTTATGGCCCGAAGTTGTAGGTCTGTTGTTTTTCTATTGAGATAGGTCCATAACTGAAATAAGAGGCATTTCTGGCATCTTCACAGTGGCGTAGGATAACCCCCCGCAGCCCCCTCGGTGCAGGGTGGGCCATCAAGCTCCAGGGGGCCTCCTCTGCAAAAGTGGTAGATGGTGGCTCGGTGTACTTTGCAGGGGGGCCCCTCAACTTTCGTTATGCCACTGAACAAGGGGCATTTCCTGGCAATTCGATTTGATTTGGATAAACAGCCCTTCAAACGCAGAGAGACAGCTCTGTGTACAAAATGAAGGGCATTAATACCGGTGCATCTTAGGTGGACGTTTAAGGAGCACGTCTTTGGAGTCTTTCGGTTTTTGGAGATTGTTTTTAAATGACATTAGCAATATTTTACATAGCTGGTGACTATATTCTGCTGAGAGGACAACGATCTGCTTTAGCGCGCCTGTAATGATGAAATCACGAGGCCAGGCGCATGCTTGGCATTAAACTTGGCCTAGCCTGCTTGGTCAGTCAAGCCTTCCCATGCACGAGGCAGTAATACAGCGTTGAAGTCGAGTCCTAAGGTGAGCCAGGTCGTCAAGAGGTGCCTTGCTCGTCCCACTGGAGGTAACGTGATGTAGTTTGCCTTATGGCTGACGGACGTTGCCCTGGCTGCACTTGGGAGTTTCTGGCAGACATTGCCATGCCTGTAATTGGGAGCTTCCTTTACGAAAGTAATGGGCCCTTGTGCCATTATCTGGTCCACGCATGAGTCCTTTAGTGGAGGATGAAGTTTCGTCACGATCGGCCTACGCAAAGCTCCGCGAAACGGTAAAAAATCTCTGCGAGCACGCAGAAATTCCGCAACCATGCAGAATTGCTTGTTCGCTATGCTTTTTTCCTGTTCACGAACGCTGTTTGCGTGCTCGTGGAGAATATCTTGCGAACACGCATTTTGAGAACGCGAACATGCAAAAAATTCTGCGAAGCCTCGGAAGGCAGAATTTTGGGCAATTCCACGTTCTCCGCGGAACGCGAAATTACCCAGTTCTCTGAGAGTTACAGCTTCTGAAGGAGCTCTGAGGCCTTATTCAGGCACCTCGCAGTCACAGAGCGGAGGAGGAGATACCTTATTTCATTCTCTGCCCCTGCTTCTGACATCATGTGTTTGTGCACCCCCCCCACCCTCAAAGTGATGGAGGGCACCAAAGTCATTAAACACTGTACTTGTACACGTTGTGTGGATTCGGATTTCAGTGCAAGTAAGCCCTTATATATAGGAGTTCTGCATTTCAGTTGTTAAATGTGTTTGCAATCTCAAAACACGAGGTCATAAAAGCATTTGAGGCATCCAAATTATTCCATTTGCTGGAAATGCCTTTCTTTCGAATCCGTTCCGAGTGCTCTTTTTGAAAAAAGAAATGTTTGCATGGGGATGTGAGTAAAGTAGGGGTGATTTCACTAAGCACCGCTTGTAATTTAACTGACTTCATTTTACAAATGCTCTCTTTGGCTGATCCAGACAGATTACGATTGGTTTGTAATGGCACACGTTGCGACAGTGCCCACTTATAAAATAAATACAAATTGTATTGGGTGGGGATGGGTGAGCGGATGCAAGCTACTGCTCACTTGGGCAACTAGGGATGACTGTTGACATGGTGCTGTCTTGATGTGAAAATTGATAAGGTGATCAGCCTCGTTTTAGTTCCCTGTCTAGTTACAAGCAGACCTGCCAGGCAGTGTTTTAAGAGTGTCCTTGCAATATGCCTGGTGTTACCTGTCACGACCTGGGTTAATGCAACTCAGTTATGCATCTTTACTGTGAAATCATGCAGATCAAATAACTGTGGATTTGTAAATGCCCATCAGGGAGTGATTGGATTTTAACTTCATATATGGTACACAAAGTCCCAGAATGCTACCATCTGACGTAAAGGCAGAGGTAAAGCAAAACTTTCTGAAAAACTAACCGAACGGCCAGCAGCCGGCAGACTCCCCCCCCCCCCCCCCCCCTCCTTTGCACGTGGCTCGCCACCGTGACGTGTTTGGCTTGATCTGCCACCGTCTCTTCCAAACAGGCCTCCCTGTAATAATGGTGCGCTTAGGAGCCTGCAGGTTCAGTGTCGCCTGGTCACCTGCAGTAAATGTTTGACTGGGGCTGCCCGCCGTTGAGACGTCCTGCGCAGACCCGTGCAATTTGAACATTGAATATTCGCAGTCACTAGGGGCTGCTGCAGCATCCGGCGCAAGCCCCGTGATTTACTCGACTGTAGCAGGTGTGTTTGTAAACGGGTCGAGGCTGATGTGAACGTCCATCTTTCTGGCGCCCTTCTCTTCGTAGACGGTGTTAGCACTTGCACAGAACAGCACTCGTCTTCGTGAGACTGCTGATAAATGTTGAGTTGTGTAAAGTCTTCACCAGGCGGCCCTCCATCAAGGGTCTGCATCCCTGGGCCCCCCTTGCATGCCCGGGCAAGAGAAGGGTCACGTTACAAAGGCACTCTGGCTCGCTTCGGGAATTTACTGTTAATTCGGCAGAGTTTGTGGCCTCAGAGAAACCTGCTGAAAGTGAAACGTTTCTGCGTTGGAGGAAGACGCAGCAGGGCCATTTTTTTTTGCTGCTGAAATGTTGCAGTGTAAACATTGGAGTCGGAGTTCATATTAACGTTTACTGTGGTGGTGGTAATATGATTACTCTCAGAGCTGGAATAAAAAACCAGTGCGGCCGCGCATGCCAGGTCGGCGGCGAAAGTGAAAGCGCCGCGTTTGTAGCAAAAGTGCACCAGGGCCAGCGCGACCGCCATCTGTTTCCAATTAACTCGCGGTCATAAAAATTGGAAACAGATGGTGCTGCTGCTCGCTCCTGAGCTGCTGCTCGCTCCCGAGCTCCCTAGGCCAGGGGAGAAAGAAGGCAGGACATGCACCCGCCTTTGGCCAATTGCGTGCTGTCTTTCTTAGAAAGACGCATGCAAAGGCCAATAGTGGGTCATGGAAGTAAAAGCACACACACAAGCGTGTGTTTAGAGTTTAAAAGTCCTTACTAGGCTCAGGCGAGATCTAAAAACCTATGATTTTACAAATGTTTGACAATATTATCTGTTATTTTTTCTCTTGGTAAATCATTTTGTTAAACTTTATAATAGTTACTATTCATATTGCATGTACAAGGATAGGATTTTGATTTTGAAAATACATCTTTACAATAGATCCCTGATTTCCTAGTGTTCTTGAATGTGCCTTTCCATGATGAATGTGAACTTATGTTCCACTAATTGTCCCTGTGACATCCCATTGGATTGATTGTTATCTAAAACACATCTCATTCAAGCAGTGCTCAGTGGGTTGTAGCATTGTTGCAGTGTAACTGCCTCTCAGTCCCCTGGACACAGAAACTAGCTGTTGTGTTGACCACTGACACTGGTATTGGCTTGTCCTCAGTAATATTACGAGCCTGGAAAGACTGGAAATACTTTGACATGTTAAACCCTAGGAAATCAGCTATTTCCATTCAAGACCATATCCCGTTCTTCACACTCTTGTATGCGTTCATACAGGACCTTAAAAACAATCTACCAAACAACTCTTTGCCCATCGAACCGCCGGGGAGAACCTTGTGATAGAAATGTACATTCTGTACCACAGTGCGAGTATTAGCAAGTGGCCTATCCAAAGTATCGAATAGGGGACAGGGGCGCACCATACTGAGCAATGCAAACCAACCCTTGCAACTTCTTATGTATGACAGTGGCATGGACAACAGGTTATTCCTTTTATGAGTCACCGAGGGAAGTAATCCACACACCCAACAATTAGTTGTATTAGACACCTCATGAGTCTGATGCAACATTTGTATGAATACATTATCCTTATAAGACTTTTGGTGCTCTCCTTTGTGAGGGACCAAAGTGACAAACATGTGTTCAGGAGGAATCAGTGTTGTACCAATCCAAGGAATGAACAGAATACTTCTGTTCCAGAAACCAGGATATCTCCAGTACAATTATTAACCCAATCGCAACTATTGATGCAAAAACAATTTTTCTCTTTTTGGACCAGCCCTGTTGCGCCAGTCGCGGTGATGCAAATGGCTGCTCCTCTTCCTCAATGGGCCACCCAAACGGGTACATTATAAAACAAGGAAAATGGAATGCAATAAAACTGATGGCAAGGGCTATTGTTCCCAGTGTCCGTCAGAGCCTCACTGGTAGACTCCTATTGTTCATCAACTTTGACGCTCTTGAGCACCGGCGGTGGAGCTGCTCAGTCCTACCTCTAGATGAATCCCACTAAGTCCAGGATAACGTACCCCCTTCAAGGAAGCACATTCGACCTATCCTGTCCAATGTCCAAACAATGCACCAATCTCGCCTCGCCCTAAACTAACACTGTTGGTACTATAGGCAAAGTACACCCTGACTTGCGCAGTCCATCCCTAACTAATCTGACTTCTCCTTTGGTGCACTGTCCTTAGCTCGAGGGCGCAAATTGTACCTGGTGACTCCAGGCACAGAGGGGTCAATGAAAAGCGGCTCAGGCACAAAGGAGTCAGTGGAAAGGGGCTCCTGAATGGCCCTGATCTCCGGGGGCAGTGCCGCATTCAGCACCTCATTATTTTCGGCATCCGTTTGGGTCCATGTTAAAACCGCATCCCTGAATGGGATGAACTGGGGCACCTTCTCATGTTTCAAGTCCCCAGTGCCCTCCCTTACCCACTGATCATAGGGCAAGGGCAGGGGTATACTGCGGCAGTGGTGCATTCTTTCAGCCGGCGGCTTTTACGGCTGTGCAGGTGGCGAGGAGGACCTGGACAGGTTCCTTCCAGTGGGGCTCCAAACTCTATTCCGCTGGAAATTCTTCACTAAGACTAAATCACCGGGCCGAATATCATGTCCTGGCCCCTAGGGTACAGGTGGCAGGTAGTCATATATCTGTGGTGAATAGAACAATACTTTTAGTTAACTCACACAGGTAATCTGTCAGCAGAGGATACTCAATTTCGCGGTCGGGGGACGCCCCAGATATTCGCCGGGTGCCCGAACACGACCTCGTAAGGTGACAATCCTGTCCTAGATGTGCTGTTGTTCTTGTGGACAAATGGGCTAATGGTAAAGCACCTGGCCACTGCAACCCTGTGGTCTCCTGTATCTTTGCCAATTTCAGTTTGAGAGTACCGTTGTACTTCTCAACCAAACCTGCTGACTGGGGGCGATTCGTAGCATGGAACGTCTGTCTGATGTCTAGACCCTCGCAAACTAGCTGAATAACCTTGGCATTGAAATGACTTCCGTTATCCCTCCAGATCAAACAGGGAAAGCCAAAGCGAGAAAAAAACTTCAGGAGTATCTTTGCAGTCGTAATGGCTGTGTTCTCTTTAGTGGGGTTAGTCTCAACACATTTACTGAACGCACAAACAACCACCAATACATACTTCATATTATTGATCCTGTCCATTTCAATGAAATCCATTTGAAGCACCTCAAAAGGGAAAGTGGGAGGTGCAAAGTTACCGGGTGGTGTAGGGGTACGCTTGCCAGGATTGTGCATCATGCACACCATGCAGTATTTAATAAGCATGTAGCTGTCTTGGAGATGTTGTTATTTTGCCACACGGTGTCTAACAACTTGCAAATACCCTTAGCACTGATATGAGCTGGCCATGGGCCATTGTCACTGCAGGAAGAACATATGCATCTGGCAACATCCATCTCTGCTTCCCTGACTTATCAATCCAACATCCCTCATAATTTAAATTTCTGTACTCTCTTTCCACACCGCTAATTCCTCCATCTTGGCCTCACTCTGGATTTCTTCAACATTCTCGAGGTACCCTCAAACATGGAATCCTCGGGCATCCACCTAGCGCGACCTGCTACAAACATTCTTTTTATCTTCGTTCGGGCTGTTTCCTTAGCTGTTTGAGAAAGCATTCCTCTTACCCACATCGCCAGTAATTTTCTTATGAGCGCTGCACTTCACTATGGCTACTCTCTTAGGGAGCGTCAAAGCGGACAGTAGCCTATGTATAAGGGGACCCTGCTGGATGCGTGACCCGTGGAAAATGCACATGCGCGGGCGTCCGCGCTTGCGCATTTGTGAGGAAGAAGTTGCGGTTGAACCAGGAAGAGGGAGCCCCGGGACGCCGCACCTCAGGTAAGGCATTTTCTTACTTTAAAATACTTTAAATTATTTTAAAATGAGGGCGAGCGGGAGGCGGGCGGCGCGTAGTGGGGCTACGCGGTTTGCGCGAGTGTGCGTAGATTTGGCCACACTACGTGATGCTCCGCGTAGCCCCACTAAGCCGACTAAGCCCAGGGTTACTTATGACCATGGTCAGCTAGATGAAGCAACAGTTTAACCGTACTATCTCTGCAACCTTGTTCTGGGTCTGAAGAGATGAGCAGGTCGTCAACATATTCAAGTAATACATTACCTGTGGGGAGCGACAACTAATCCAGCTGGCTTTTCAATGCCTGAGAATAAATGCTCAGACTTTCTGTATAGCCTTGAGGAGTGCGACAGATTCTAAAACTTCTACCAGCAAGGGTGACCACAAACAGATATCTGCTTTCGAGATGAATGGGAATACTGAAGAATGCGTTTTTCAAGTCAATGACGGAAAAGAATTTGGCAGAAGAAGGAATCATCGTCAAGAGAGTCGTAATGTTAGGAACCACCGGAGACTGAGGAATGACTATTTTGTTAATTTCACGCAAATCAATCAAAAAACTGTAAACATCTTCCTGATACTCAGAGGGACCCGAAGGCGTCCGTTTGAAGATTGGAAGAATAGGGCTATTACAAACATTAGCAGTTGTCTCCTCAACCATTCTTTTCTCAATGAAGTCTTGCACAATTTGAATCATAGCTCACTCACCTGCCTGCGGTATCTTATATTGAGGGTAAAATAGCACCTTCCTTGACACAAATCAAAACAGGCGATATCTGCAACAAACCCACATCTGTGTTGCCCGTTGCCCACAGTGTGGGTAGCACATCTTTAAATTCAGCAGGGAGGGGCGCATCTTTAGACAGACACTGCGCAGCGCACACAACATTCGGACCCATTGCGATGTAGACACCCTCCGGGGAGCAATAAATTGTGGCATGCAATTTTTTCAACGATCCAAACCCATCAAATCCTCTCCACAATTGGACGTGAGCAAGAATGGTGAATCCACAGTGAAAGTACCGATAGTCAACGCAAGAGGTTTGGAAATGGGGCTCTCAACCGGTACACCAGAAAAACCCACCAAAACATTATTATGGCCAGACAGAGTCGCCCCAGGGACCAAGGAACGGGAAATAGAGCTGTTTGTTGCACCTGTATCCACCAAAAACTTCTTAGTCGAACCATGCACATACGCTCTAAAGTACGGACCACGTTGATCTACAGGTATTGGAACTGGTCCCTCACTCTGACCCTGGCTGCCCTAGCTGTAAAACATCCCTGTCACCTCATCTGTATCATAGTCATCATGAGAATACTGTTTGCCCCGAGGGTCTTCAAAGTAATTTTGATCAGTTCGGCCCTCCGATGTGTCAGCTTTCTGAGCTCTGTCCTGGCCACCATCTCCACAACCCAGTCCACGAGACCCTCGTCCTCTTGGGACTGCCACCTTCTGCAAAAGCACAGGACACTCGCTGTGCCAGTGTCCCGCCTCCCTACAGTACATGCACTGGTTTTGTCCTACAGGCATAGTATTTCTGCCAGTACGGGGAAGCTGTCAGGCCATGCGACCACGTCCTCTACCATTTCCTCGAGAAGCCTCCATCTTCAACTATTTATGCTTTTCTCCACCTTCTCCATCGCTTCATTTTCCCTGTGCTCATAATACTGCACCATATTCAAGAAAACAGAAGGATAAGATGTGGACTAGGTACTCTTGGAAGCCTGTAATCGAGTTGCAATCTCGGGAAGCAGGTTGGAAACAAATCTACTAACAAACAAATGCACACCACCTTCAATCAACAAGTCCTATCCACTATAATCCAGAAACACACTTTCAAACTGGGTGAAAAAATCAGACACACTCTCATCTTTCTTCTTCTTTCTTCTAGCGACAAGCTGATAGCTTGTCCCAATCAATCTTTCTGGGTGGAATAAGGGAATGCATATAAGTGATAATTCGGCCAGACAAAGCAAGTATCTCTGCCTTAGGCTTCTCACCAGGCTTCCTCCCCTGGTCTGATGCTTTAATCTGATCCCAGGTACCACCCAATTCCACAACGTTGTCCTGTGTGTGTACCTGTCTCCAAATATCAAAAGGAACCAATAAATCAAAGAACGCAATCGTCATCACTGTTAAAGAAGCTGCCTCAGTCAATTCTTTGTAATATGCAGTAGGATTTTTCCTAGGGTCTGGTAACTGAGTCTTAAGGGATAAAACCTCACTCCTTTTCCATGGAGTATAAACCCACTGTTCTTGGAAATGGGCTGCTATCCCTGCTCTAGTAACAACGTCATGCTGATCCCGTAGCTCTGGCATTTCAGGGTGATATATGAGGTGGACTTCCCTCATCGGAAACTGAGACACCACCTTCGGGCTCTTTTCAAGCAGCCTACTCCGATAAGCAACCAATGTCACAACATTACCAAAAACCTGACCAGGCGCCATATCAGCTACATAGACATGATACTTAATATCATAGATAACCTGTGGTGCTGCCTCATTGAAACACTGCTCCCAAAGCCCAATCACAGTAGCCGACATGTGTCTAGGGGCATGCTGCTGCACAAAAGGCTCATAATCTTTCATCACATTCCACACATCCGCTACAATATAAATGAGATTCCGGGCCCACTGCGCAGCTTGATTAGCCACTACCTGTTTGTCTGCCTTTCCCATGTCAGATCGTATCAACGTTCACCCTAATCGTTCCTTGAATTTCGTCCTGTCTCTGTCTTAAGGGCCGAGTACTGGTGTCCCGATGTTCTGCAATGTCGGGGAATGGAGGAAAACAGTGGGAGTGACAACAGAGGTAGTGGGCATTAACGTCACTGCTGGCTGGGTTATGGGCGTAAGAGCTGGCGAAAGGGATGCTGAAGCAATAGGTGTTGCAGGAATGCTGGCAGTCGTAGTTGCCACAGACGGCGAAGACAAAGAAAGGACAGGAGGTGCCGTGGCCAAGGCAGACTGAGTAACGGTAGCAGAAGCAGAAACGGCAGAAGAACCGGACAGCTGGGCCTGTGTGGGAAGAACGGAATATACCCTCTGAGAGGCATACGGAGGTGGGGTTCGAGCATCGAACAATTCTTCAACGAAAGCATCATTCTCCTCCAGGGCTACATAAGATTTATCAATATTCAGTCGAAACCTCCTATCCTCACGCTCTCTTCCTATCTCTTGTTTCTCTCTATCATGCGCTACAGCTTTCTGAGTCAATGTGTCAATTCTCCCCTTCCAGGCCTCTTTCTCTGCTTTCATTCGCCTCTGTTTAGCCTCTTTTTGCCATGTTCTGAGGGAATCAAACATAGACTGCCTACTTCTTCTTGCAAACAACTTTTCCTGTAAGAGCCCAATTTTTTGTTCATCAAAGGTGCCTGTCAAAGGTCACTGTAACTCGGCAATGTCCGTCGTATATTTGTGCCATAACGTACTAAACATAATAGGGCCAAGGCCATGTTTTACATACATATCGAACTTGGGAGTGCCTTCCGGAGGCGCTGGCTGACTTTCTTCCAGTTGAACATCAGCAGAAAAACAACGACAAGAAACCAAGAAGCGACTTAAACAAGGCATTTTCGAAAGTAGGCCTAATTTGTTGTGTTGCCTATCAAAGTGTCCAAAAGCACTATATATCCAAAGCGGTCCTCAGACTGTACCAAAGACAATTCAAAATTGGTCCTTAGACCGTACCCAAGAGAAAGCAAAATGGTACCATCTCCACAAAGAACCAAAGCAAACTTACCTGGTGTGCACAGGTCAAACTAATGTATTCTCCACTTCGACTCTTCAGACCAAACGGTCAGATCCAAGGGTTTCGCCATTAAGGAACCCAGTCGGGACGATCGCAGGGCGAGGCACCGCCCGGTCAGACGGACGGGGCAGCTGCGAGTTCAGGACTCTCTCGTGCAGGGATCCCTGGTCCGCCCGTCCGACCCGACGATGGCCTCGACCTCCTCACCCGTCCGCGGGCAAGGAAGGGTCACCCGATGGGGTCCCTGTTCAGGTGCCAACTGAAGGAAGTGACCCAATTAGGGTCACCGGGGTCACTCGCGACCACCTCTCAGCCTTCCACACAAATGAAGAGTCGGTCAGACAGTAGAGAATACAAACCAAGTATATTTTATTCAGGTACACTCGAGTGGAGTCCGGTCTGACCAGCCTCCTTGAATTGCTGCAGAGGGAGTGACTTCAGCAAACATAGAGGTACAATATGTACGCATTCTGAAACAAGAACGTCCTGCCCCTAATTGAAATCTACTAGCAGGTGCCGCTAAAACAAAGGAGTACAGTAAGATGCGTTTCGACTCTGGGACCGGGCACACATTACCTAGTTGCCAAGGTTATTCTGTTCATGTCTACAGCTAGGCTAATGCGAGAAAGCCTCTATCTATGGACAAAGGAATGCACTAATTGGAACAGTGTATTCGTTAGCAGAGCAAGGGCTAACCTTGGAGAAATGAAAATTTCCACAGCCTGTCTCTCGAGTCAGGGAATACACAACTAGCGACATGAATCAAAATGGTGGATGAACCTAAAATTATGCCGCAAATGCTAACTTAACATGTACAATGCATGAACAGTACAGCTAAAACATTTTTATTCCAACAAAAGTCCTTGATGCCAGGGGGCCTAGAAAGTGGGGTGTTCCAGAGAATCCAGAAAGCATATCAAACCTTCATGAGCGATGTGACTTCTAGGAAGACTTAGCCTACAAAATGATCATCTGATGGAATTACATCTAGACGTCTTTCCAGACAATCAGGAGACCTGTCCGAAAGATCTGATGATCAGGCAGAGAACTTTAAAAGATACTCCGGAGTGATCTGGGATCCAATGAAGATAGGTGATGATCTGTTGAACCTAGGTGCTTAAACACCATACTTGCTGCATTGTTTTAAAGGATGTGAAGGTAATGAAGAAGAAACCTAGCAATCCTTATGTAAAGTGGATTGCAGTAGTCTGATTTTGAACAAATCAGAGTGGTGACACCAAGCCGCTGTCCCTCTAAAACAAGATACAGTAATATTAAACAACGTTCCATCTTTTGATAGTTGCAAGATGAGATTGCTACAGTGACAAGAATGTATGTGCATTCCTGCATTTAACTGCAGGCCTAATGTTTTGACAGTAATTGTGGGTTGGGTCGGACCAAATTCCAGTGGCTAGAGTGTCTGGTTGCATAGATTCATTCTATCACTAGTAACCAAAATCATTGTCTTTGAAATATATGTAGGGGTAGATTTACGTTTCCTGGCGCATCCCTGCAAATCAGCAGGGATGCGCTAGGAAAAATGCGTGACGCAAGTTTACCCTTGCGCCACCACAGATGCGCCGCATTTACAATGCAAAACAAGCTTGGGTTTTGACTCAATGGCAGCAAGGCCAAGTCATATAAACTAAACAAAACAGAGAGAGTGCCAGTGCTGCACTAAACTTCCAAAAGAGTTTTAAACATGAACTGAATTAAACACGTTCACTTTTGACCATTTTTTTGGTTGATTTTAATCAAAAATATTTTAATGCAAATTCTCTTATTATTTTGCACGGTTATATTGAAGTAATAAAAGCATTTCACAAATAATCAAAAAAATACATTACTAATATTTACACTACATAACACATGTAAATAACACCACCACTAGCGTACCTCAATCACTCAGACAACAACAACACTCAAGATTCACAAAATACTGACTATACACCATAAAACAAACAATTTACACTTGTATGTACAAAATACATCAGGCCATCAGCAAATAACACTTGCAGTACTTCTAAACGCTTATTTTTAGTTGTTTTAGCAGATGATTGGCCAAAGGCGAAGATAGGTCTACGCGTTTCGAATCCCTTCACCGGGGATTCTCATCAGGACCAACACTCTCTGGGAACAAAAACGGACACAACACTGAATTAGACCAGTTGGCCCCTCAATACTCAAGAGATTAGCCGTTCACCCATATTAGGGAACCTTACCTACAACTTGAAAGTACGCAACCCAGGCTTTTCATATGAAATGAACGTCCAGCGGAATATCTGTGGACAGCAGAAATGATAAGTTTTCAGAGAAAGGAAAAGATCAAACGTCTAGGCTGATGTCTAATGGCTTCAAGGTGCAGTAATCTGATAATCGAAATCTTACTTGTCAGGACAAAAGATGTCTCGCAGGCACGTATAAATCCTTACTCCTCCTGGTAGGAGTTGGCTGTGCTTCCGATTGTTTTAAAGCGGCGTGTAGATTGTATCAATCCCTCTACGGCTAAGTCCTAGGGGCGGATGACAAACGTAGGCATGAGACCTCGGGTGTTTAAACTATTTAAACGATCTCGATTATTTTTACACATGCTATCTTAGACGGTCTCTAAGTCGTGTTTACCTCTTTATCAGTTTAATCCAACGCCATCGGAGCCATCGCGAACCGTGCACACAACGCCATAGTCGAATGCTTAGGCAAGGAAGTGGTGACCATTTTGTTAATCCGTGACGCCATCCAAATTGGTAGGCGGAGCACTAGGGCATTCTGGAGATGTAGTTACAGCAGTGTATTTGGACCAATTTGTATCCCTTAAATAGACATTACTCTACGGAAACAAGGCAGGATGCTTACTGGGACGTGCAACGGTTGGTGTGATTATGTATATTACACATAAGTGCCCGTGATTTTTCAGAGGCCCGTCACGTTGGCCAATCAGAGTCAAGGTGGGAGCTGTAGTTTGATATTGAAAAGCTTTATTGTACAATGTATGTGAACACTACATTATAATCGCAATGTGAAGCAGTTGTGGGGAGAAACGACAATCTATGGCTGTTCACCCGACATTATAATTAATAAGGATCAAACTGATGGGCAATTCCTTGTCGCGTGCATAGTTAGATTGCATTCACAGGGCTCAGGAGGAATTAAACTGTACAATTCTATGAGTCGCCTGCACGAGGATTGACCCGACAACAGTCACAGAATACTGGGGCTCAGTCTCCAAAAGTGGTGGGAGGTGTAATAGAAAGTATATTGTCAACATATCAAAATCCGCGCGACCACATAGACTGTGTATATTTCATAGAGCACCGTATTGGATGCCAGAAGACAAAGCCTTGGGTAGTTTATGCCGCTTGAAAGTGTCCATATGAACAATTTAAGAGGTTCACAGATTATAGATCTCGGATAATTCGTTCAGGCCATCCACTGATGTGTTGAACTTGATAAAGAGCATGGCCTCTCTTTTAACCAGTTTGGCGTCCAAGTCACCTCCTCGGCTATCTTGTGTGACTTTTGAGATCACAGTCCATCTCACATCTTTTTCTGTGTGATTGTTAAGATGCCAATGATTGACCAGCGGGGCATTAGGCACATTCTTGCGTACCCTTGATTTATGCTGTTGAATTCTTAGCCTTATCTCCTGATTTGTTTTCCCGATATATAGCTTGTCGCATGGACAAAAAATTCCGTATACTACATATTTTGTTTTGCAGTTTGAGAAAGTATTATGTTTCCAATGAATTCCCTTGTGGGTGAAATGGTTACCTTCCATGGTGGAATCGCAACAAACACATGTCCCACATTTATGATGGCCTTGCATTGGAGACAGATTTAGGAAACTTCTTAAGTTCGGACTTTTAGTTTTTGGAAGTGCAGCTCGCACTAACTGGTTGGCAATGCTCTTGTCTTTTTTAAAAGCAAATAGCGGAGGTTCTTTGAGTGAGACATCAAGTTTTTTAACCAGATGCCAATTTTGGGAAATGGTCTTTTTTAGCCAATTCGATGTGGGACTGTAGGTGGATACACACACAATCCTGTTTGTTTTAGATTTATCTTTTCTCTCCAGAAGTGCTTCACGTGGGGTCCACCAGGCTCGTTTGATGGCTTTCTTCAATAGTTTTTTGGGATAGCCCCTGGATGGTAAGTTGATTTTCAAATTTTCAGCATGAGACAAATATTCATCCTTGAATATACAGTTTCGACGGATTCGCAAAAATTGGCCATACGGCAGATTGTCCCTTAAACTGCGTGGATGGTTGCTTGAATAATGTAGTGCTTTATTCCTATCCGTTTTTTTCTTATATAGTGTGGTAACTAGGCCGCCATTGAAAGGATAGATCTCAACGTCTAGAAAAGGCATCTTAAGTTTGGAATAGTTCAGGCTGAATTTTATGTCTGGTGTTCTGTTGTTTAGCCAGTGCACAAACTCTTGTAGTTGGTTTTCATCTCCAGTCCAAGTTAGGAAGACATCGTCGATGTATCTGACCCAATTCGTGATGGAAATTACGAAGGGGTTGTTGTTATATACGAATCGGTCCTCGTATTTGGACATAAAAAGGACTGCCAGCTCTGGGGCGAAAGGACACCCCATTGCGACGCCTTTAATTTGTAAAAAGAAGTCATCTTTGAAACAAAAGTAGTTATTTTTTAAGGCAAATGTGGCTAGTTCCAAAATGAATTGCGTCGGGACCTTTTCAGGTTTAGGTCTGCTATTCAGAAATGACTCCAAAACGGCCAGACCTTCATCTTGTGGGATCTCCGTATAGAGTGAGGTCACATCTAGCGTAGCAAGGAAATGTACGTTTTCTTCAAATTCCATTGTGTTTAGTTTGGTTAAAAAGTCAGTGGTGTCTTGTATGAACGATTTAACATCTTGCATGAATGGTTTGAGGAAAAAATCCACGAATTTAGATATTGATTCGTTAAGTGACTCACCACCCGAGACTATCGGGCGTCCCGGGGGACACCTCTGGTCTTTATGCACTTTAGGAAGTACATAAAAGATCGGTGTACGGGGATTTTTGTTCTTTAGAAAATCATATTCCTTTTTTCCCAGGAACCCTTGTTCAAAACCTTTTTGTAGAATATTGAAGAGTTTCCCTTGAAGTTCAGCAGTTGGATCTTTGTTCAATTTCCGATAGCATTGTTCATTTGAAAGTTGCCTCATCACTTCCGTTGTGTAGCGTTCAGTGGCCCAGATGACAATTGATCCGCCTTTATCGGCTTGTTTAATTATTATGGACGGATCATTTTTTAGGGCAAACAGTGCTTCTTTTTGAGCTCTAGTTATGTTAGATTTAACAAATCTCTTCCTTTGATGTTCAACTTCAGTGATAGCTGATATGACTACTTTCTCAAAAAGGATCACTTCTTTTGAAGTTTTTGCCGTTGGAGGACAAAAACTAGATTTTTTCTTTAATCCCGTTGTTTCTGTGTTCTCTTTCAGTGGACTGTCCATAAAGAAAGTAATCAGACGTATCTTACGGCAGAATTCGATAAATTCCGTCTTGAGTTGAACAAAATTGGTTGTTTTGGATGGTACAAAAGATAATCCCTTCTCCAACACACTGAATTCGTCCTGTGTCAGAGTTTTATCTGAAAGATTAAAAATGGGCGAAATGTTCTGTTCCAAGGATTCATGCATGGAAACATCCTCTTGAGTCCTCAATTTTTGTAATTTTGGCGTCTTGTGGACATTTCCCATGGCTGGTTGGTAAATCTCGCCCTGCCGCGTTGTTTCTGTCGGCCCCGTCCTAAAAAAGACGGTTGTTGGAAATTCGATTGGTAGTTTTGTTGGAAATTGCCGCGCCTATTGGATTCACCTCTTATGTTGGTATTGTCTGTGTCACTCCCACTTGATGATGAAGTGGTGTCGGAAAAGGTGATGAACTTTTGTCTTGATCTTCCTTGGTAATCCGATAAGAATCTGCGTGATTCTGGTCTAGTGTAAAAATCCAATTGAAGGTACGGATAGACTTTTTACAATGAGAAGGTCTTCCTATCTTTCTCAAACTGGGTGCCTTTTTGATTGATTGTATAGTCCTTAAATTCTAGAATTTCCTTGTCGACCTTTTCAAGAAGTGCCTTAGCGTCCGTGATGAGTTGGTTAGATTTAATTTCAGTCTCTAGGCCGGCAATTTCCTCCAACTGGTGCTTTGAGAGTCTTTGTGCTGTTTCCACAGTCAAGACCATTAGATCTCTGCTACATTTCGTTTCGATCTGACTGTAACCTTTTTTATAAATAGGATCCTCTGTGAAAATGACTGGGACGTTACGTATCTGAAGGCCACCTGGGATGGTTCCTGACCGCAGATGTTCAATAAAAAAATGCCCATGTAGGTCTGTCCTAATTTGTTTTTTCTTTAGTCTTATGAGTTTGTCAGATTCGTCGTTAATTTTAGCTGTTGTACTTAAAGCGGCGGAAGAAAATAATGGGGGGTCATTGATCAACTTCAGTATGTGTTCCTCACTGTATGCAAATGTGTCGCTAGCGGACATGATATAATGAAAAAAATGAAAAAAAGAGACAGAATAAAGGTGGTAGAAACAAAACTCAAAGAATAGTACTAGAAACGTCTCTTTACTGAGACAAACACCGTGAATAATTTTGAAACCTGCAGACATAAAATTCAGCCTGAACTATTCCAAACTTAAGATGCCTTTTCTAGACGTTGAGATCTATCCTTTCAATGGCGGCCTAGTTACCACACTATATAAGAAAAAAACGGATAGGAATAAAGCACTACATTATTCAAGCAACCATCCACGCAGTTTAAGGGACAATCTGCCGTATGGCCAATTTTTGCGAATCCGTCGAAACTGTACATTCAAGGATGAATATTTGTCTCATGCTGAAAATTTGAAAATCAACTTACTATCCAGGGGCTATCCCAAAAAACTATTGAAGAAAGCCATCAAACGAGCCTGGTGGACCCCACGTGAAGCACTTCTGGAGAGAAAAGATAAATCTAAAACAAACAGGATTGTGTGTGTATCCACCTACAGTCCCACATCGAATTGGCTAAAAAAGACCATTTCCCAAAATTGGCATCTGGTTAAAAAACTTGATGTCTCACTCAAAGAACCTCCGCTATTTGCTTTTAAAAAAGACAAGAGCATTGCCAACCAGTTAGTGCGAGCTGCACTTCCAAAAACTAAAAGTCCGAACTTAAGAAGTTTCCTAAATCTGTCTCCAATACAAGGCCATCATAAATGTGGGACATGTGTTTGTTGCGATTCCACCATGGAAGGTAACCATTTCACCCACAAGGGAATTCATTGAAAACATAATACTTTCTCAAACTGCAAAACAAAATATGTAGTATACGGAATTTTTTGTCCATGCGACAAGCTATATATCGGGAAAACAAATCAGGAGATAAGGCTAAGAATTCAACAGCATAAATCAAGGGTACGCAAGAATGTGCCTAATGCCCCGCTGGTCAATCATTGGCTTCTTAACAATCACACAGAAAAATATGTGAGATGGACTGTGATCTCAAAAGTCACACAAGATAGCCGAGGAGGTGACTTGGACGCCAAACTGGTTAAAAGAGAGGCCATGCTCATTATCAAGTTCAACACATCAGTGGATGGCCTGAACGAATTATCCGAGATCTATAATCTGTGAACCTCTTAAATTGTTCATATGGACACTTTCAAGCGGCAAAAACTACCCAAGGCTTTGTCTTCTGGCATCCAATACGGTGCTCTATGAAATATACACAGTCTATGTGGTCGCGCGGATTTTGATATGTTGACAATATACTTTCTATTACACCTCCCACCACTTTTGGAGACTGAGCCCCAGTATTCTGTGAATGTTGTCGGGTCAATCCTCGTGCAGGCGACTCGTAGAATTGTACAGTTTAATTCCTCCTGAGCCCTGTGAATGCAATCTAACTATGCACGCGACAAGGAATTGCCCATCAGTTTGATCCTTATTAATTATAATGTCGGGTGAACAGCCATAGATTGTCGTTTCTCCCCACAACTGCTTCACATTGCGATTATAATGTAGTGTTCACATACATTGTACAATAAAGCTTTTCAATATCAAACTACAGCTCCCACCTTGACTCTGATTGGCCAACGTGACGGGCCTCTGAAAAATCACGGGCAGTTATGTGTAATATACATAATCACACCAACCGTTGCACGTCCCAGTAAGCATCCTGCCTTGTTTCCGTAGAGTAATGTCTATTTAAGGGATACAAATTGGTCCAAATACACTGCTGTAACTACATCTCCCAGAATGCCCTAGTGCTCCGCCTACCAATTTGGATGGTGTCACGGATTAACAAAATGGTCACCACTTCCTTCCCTAAGCATTCGACTATGGCGTTGTGTGCACGGTTCGCGATGGCTCCGATGGCGTTGGATTAAACTGATAAAGAGGTAAACACGACTTAGAGACCGTCTAAGATAGCATGTGTAAAAATAATTGAGATCGTTTAAATAGTTTAAACACCCGAGGTCTCATGCCTACGTTTGTCATCCGCCCCTAGGACTTAGCCGTAGAGGGATTGATACAATCTACACGCCGCTTTAAAACAATCGGAAGCACAGCCAACTCCTACCAGGAGGAGTAAGGATTTATACGTGCCTGCGAGACATCTTTTGTCCTGACAAGTAAGATTTCGATTATCAGATTACTGCACCTTGAAGCCATTAGACATCAGCCTAGACGTTTGATCTTTTCCTTTCTCTGAAAACTTATCTTTTCTGCTGTCCACAGATATTCCGCTGGACGTTCATTTCATATTAAAAGCCTGGGTTGCGTACTTTCAAGTTGTAGGTAAGGTTCCCTAATATGGGTGAACGGCTAATCTCTTGAGTATTGAGGGGCCAACTGGTCTAATTCAGTGTTGTGTCCGTTTTTGTTCCCAGAGAGTGTTGGTCCTGATGAGAATCCCCGGTGAAGGGATTCGAAACGCGTAGACCTATCTTCGCCTTTGGCCAATCATCTGCTAAAACAACTAAAAATAAGCGTTTAGAAGTACTGCAAGTGGTATTTGCTGATGGCCTGATGTATTTTGTACATACAAGTGTAAATTGTTTGTTTTATGGTGTATAGTCAGTATTTTGTGAATCTTGAGTGTTGTTGTTGTCTGAGTGATTGAGGTACGCTAGTGGTGGTGTTATTTACATGTGTTATGTAGTGTAAATATTAGTAATGTATTTTTTTGATTATTTGTGAAATGCTTTAATTACTTCAATATAACCGTGCAAAATAATAAGAGAATTTGCATTAAAATATTTTTGATTAAAATCAACCAAAAAAATGGTCAAAAGTGAACGTGTTTAATTCAGTTCATGTTTAAAACTCTTTTGGAAGTTTAGTGCAGCACTGGCACTCTCTCTGTTTTGTTTAGCATTTACAATGCGGCGCATCATGGCGCAAGGATAAACAGATACGTGTCTCATCTGCTGGCGTAAGGGTGGCACAGTGCTGGAGTTGTGTCGCGGGTGTGACGCAACTCCCGCACTGTTCCAACCTAGCCTATCCTCAACATGGTGCGTCACGCCTTACGCCTGCTTCAAGCAGGCGCAAGGTTTTCACGCAGCAGCGTCGGAAAATTGACTGAGTGAAATCTTGTAGATTTCACTCAGGCACTTTTCCGAGGCGTTCCTTCAACAGAACGCCGTCCCCCGCGCCGGAACTCCCACATGAAACCTGACGCAGGCTTCATGTGGCGCAGGGCTTTACAAAATGACGCATCTCCCTAGATGCGTCACGTTGTAAATAGGGCGCAACATGGTGCATGATTTACGCCGCCGCTGCGTCACAGAAGTGACGCAACGGCGGCGCAAATGTGGTGCACTGGGCTCGTAAATCTGCCTCTTAGTTTCAACCAATGTCCTTTTATCCACTCCCTGATGCTAAGCATGTACTGGTGGAGCTCAGTGTCTAAAGCTTTATGACCACATAGATGGAAAGGCAGCTAAGTATCATCAGCATGGGTTTAAGATTGAAAGTTGTGGGAGCAAATAATGGAACAGAGATGAGCGACTTAAATGTTGAATAAGAATGGAGAGACTGTGGAACCCTGCGACTAACCACACATAATGAGGGAGGTAGATGACATGTAACATCCTAGGGCCACTTTTTAGTATATTTTGTCAAAAAGGAGGAAAACCAGCTCAGGCCAGCTCTGCCTGTCCTGAGCTCAACTCATCTTTTCAGTAAGAATCCGTGGTCAGAATCATCGTACAGATCTAAAAGGTCCAACAAAATCAAGGTGTTGACAATGCCTTTGTCCGCTGCAAGACAGACTTTGGCCTGGGCATCATCAAGCACACAGTTGGTTTAGGACCAAATTTGCTTTGATCTATGTTGTACAATTAACTTGGCTGATGATGGTAATAGGGAACTTAGACCGTAGTTTGCTGGGGAGGCAGGATCAAATCCTGGTTTCTTTGTAAGAGAAACTACCACATTCTTCCTTGAAGGGCTGAGTTGTGCCGCATTTTGTGAGGCATATGTTAACAATACAATGGTCAATTAGGTGAAGGAACCAAACTGGGTGGGAGACAAGAGGAGACCCCCATTTGCGACAAGAGTTATGGCGTCAAAGAGGTCTTCTAGGATAATAGGAGTGAAGTAATTGAAGGACCAGGACAGTTGGGGAGGGAGTAGTCAGTGTTAGGTTTTCCTGAGGCTATACGTTTAACATGATAAGTAATACTGCAGGCTCTTCTAGAAAGTCATAGTAAGCAGAATAGGTGGGATGAGAAGGTAGGTCTCCGTAAGTTTGCCAACAACTTTAAATATTACCTTATGGGAATTTTCTGACAAAATGGTTTTGTTGTTATACCTTATCCCTTATTTCGGATTTATTTTGTGATATTCCAGACTCCAACAGCATTCTACTTGCCTTGCAGCTCAATTGAGGTTGAGCGATCCTTGGAAAACCAGGCCACAGGTTTTTGTCTAATGCAAATGAACTACTGCGAATACGTTGCTCCTTGGCTGGATCAATCAAATCAAGGGCCTTGTTCAATAGTCACAATAGGTCAAATAATGAATGGATTAAAAATTAGAATCTAGATGATCTGGGAAAGTCAAGTACATTTTTCTTTCAAGTTTCTTGCACTATTATAGGATTCCTGGAAGGTGGAGAGTGGGGTCCTGAAGACTTAATGAGTCCTTGATCGAAAAATCTTCAGGACAGTTGAGACATTCACAAGAGCATATAAGGTGCAATTTGTGAGTGGGGTCATTAAAGAGCTGGAATCATAAGGCTTGCTGGAAGGTGAATGGTAAATGCATGGGTACATTTATCATTTTCAGCATTGTGGAGAAGTATAAATGCATCTAAGATCAGAGGTCTATTACAGTCAATGATGGAACTCATTAGGGGGATATTATCAAGAAACAGTGTTAAAATTATTGCCGCTTTAGTGGCAGAAAACTGCTGCTAAAGCGGCGATAATGGGCTTGATATTATGCCCTTGAGAATTCTCATAGAAGCCAAGTTCTGGTGTCAACATGGGCTTCTATTGGAATTCTCTGCGGCATATTATCAAGCCCATTATCGCCACTTTAGCGGCAGTTTTCTGCCGCTAAAGCGGCGATAATTTTAACGCCGTGCTTGATAATATTCCCCGACATTCTCTCGAAATGAAGGTTCAACTTTAGAAGAAAAGGAGCATGTATAAATCAATCCATAATTTTTTTTTCTAAGATTCCAACAATCATAATGGTGATCCATACCCCATTTCGATTCAACCAAAAAAAGTCACTTGGGAGTCTTATGTTTCTTTTTCTGATTCCAAATTTTATTCAGTCAATACTTTTCATCAGAAGCAGTTAACTCAATCCAGCCAACATGTTTCGTCCCATATGGACATCATCAGGGCTGTAAATTTCAAACAAACATTAAATTTTTGTGATGGTAACTCAATATAATTCAGATCAGTCTCTGTACATGATTTCCCCCATTGAAACAAAGAACTATCCCAAGTCCCACTATAAGACTCCCTACCTATATACAATCTATCTAAAACATTGTGTCAAGAAACTGCAACAGTGACATTTTCCATTATTAGATCAGTAATCCTAGTGCATGGCATCTCAGTTGATCTCCACCATTGCTACCTATATACAATCTATCAAAGACAATATGTAACAGTCACATATTCCATTTTTAGATCAATAATCCTAGTGCATAGCATCCTGGTTGCTCCCCAGATTCCCCTAAATTGATTTTCCTTATATGTTAACGCCCCCAAGATCCTTTATCATTGAGTCTTTGTGTAATGGCATGCCCTCTCCTGGGAAACAGTCCCAGTGTCACAATCCTACCGCATAGTGAATTGGACCGATCGGCCTGCATTCGTAAAAAAAAACCTCGTCCCCCCTTTTCACTATTTAGGGAGCAGATACCATTGTCACAAAGTAAAAAATTGTTACCTCAAGATCACAATGAGTCCAAGGACTCTGTTCTTGTGTTTGTTATATTTGTCTGGGTGCAATTTATACCCAAGCACAACCTTCTGTTCCCGTATTTTTCTACAATCAAAACAAACAAATGTCCTACAAACATTAATTCACCTTCATACCTGAACAAAATGTACTAACAAGCATGGTCAATTACTTCCCAGAATAAACCTCCCATTCTCCATTCCTTTCTTTAGGGACGGACTGGGAACAGAAACCGGCCCTGGCAAACTGCTCAGCCACCCCCCCCCCCACCCCGTCCCCCAAGGGGTGAGGGGGAGTGAAGCTGAGCAGTTTGCGTCGGCCGGTTTCGGACGATTTTGTTACAGGAGGCCGGTATTGCCGACCCCCGGTAACAAAACCGGCCCCCCCGGGGCCCAAAACCGGCCCCATCCCTAGCGGCCTACAGGGGAAATGCCTGGTGCCCGCTATGGTAAGTCCGGCCCTGCCTTTCTTCAACCATATTACTATACACAATTAACCTGGCCAGTGTCCTTCAAATACTCATATCCTACTCCATCCTCCATAATAATGCTCACCCTTTAATCTGTGCGGCACTCCCAGTGGGCCTTGATAAGCAAATTGTGTCTACAAACAAATTTAGAACTCCCTCATAAGGCTTTATATAATAATTACTCCCTTGCCAGGTTAATTGTGGATAGTAATATGGTTGAAGAACGGAATGGAGAATGGGAGGTTTATTCTGGGAAGTGACTGACCATTCTTGTCAGTACATTTCATTCAGGATTTAATGTCCACTATTCCTGTGACTCGTTTGAGCTGTGACAGAACAGTGCTCCAGTAGGCCTGCAATTGAAGGTACTCCCACAGAATATGCTTCAGGATTGCCACCAGGGCATTGCACATTTGTCTGTGTTTTCAGGTAATATACAGACGAGTTGCATGGGGGAGATGTATGCCCTGTGGAGGATATAGAACTGGATACATTTCAGGTGGGCATTCCGCGACACTCTCCTCGGGGATGCCAGCACCTTTTCCCATTCTTTGTCATGAAGCAGTCTGCCAAATTCCATCTTCCAGGTATCTCACAGGGGCAGGAATATGGTTCATGTAAGGGTGACTAGGCCCTTAGTGAGCCAGCTGATCTGTTTGCAACTATCACCCATGGGGGCATATTTACAATGCTCCTGCGTCACTTTTATGCCACCAGAGCATCACTTTTGTGATGCTCCTGAGGCGCAGTGTGTTGGCCGATATTTACAAGGCCACGCAAACCCCCAGTGTGTGGATTTTGATGGCCTTATAAATATGGAGTAAGGCAATGCCTTACTTTGCGTGGACGGAGACATTCCATGGGTGTTGCTGTGGGTGTTCCCATGCAAGATTGTTGAAGAAAGAGGAAGCGCACTTGTGTTCAAACGAGGTATTTCAAGTAGAACAGGGTATGGGTGCAGACGAGTAGATCCCCCTGAGTAGGGATGGAAATCATGCGGAAGCACGTTCTGATCAGAAGCGTGTCACTCGAGTTGCACTCCGGAGGAGAAATTAATCAAGCGAGAGTAAATTCTGTGATTCGTTGATTTATTCAATTTACATGAATTCAGTAGCTCCTTTGAAAAGTGTAATTTTCACTGAAATTCAAACATCACAAACGAGTATATTGAGATTCATAACTCGATGTAGCCCAATGCATTTCGTGCCAGTGTGGCCCTTCGTCAGGGGCGGCACTGTAATAGGAGGATACAAGGAAGCAGCTTTAATCAATACAATAGTATCATGTATCAATCAGTCTAAAAAGCAGTGTGAAAAAACATGGATCAATACTTTCAAAATAACGGGATAGATATGGATGAAACATGCGTAAATAAAAGCAGTGTTGTGATGGTGTTGTTTAAACAAAATAGTGTTAGATGGAGGGATGGGTCCTGTTAAGTGGATGTTTAAACGGTAAACTTAAAGTCACAAGCAGGGGTAATGAATCCTAAAAAGTAAATGGGGTATGGTAAAGAATAAATACATGCGAACGTGAAAAAATGAAAAGAATACAGCGTGTTTGTCAAGGTCTAGTGGCATGAAGTTGAAACGTTACGAGTGTGCGTGCTCGAAAATTAAGTGCCATTGGAAGAGATAACAAACGAACAGTGCGTGAGCTGTCGAGAATGAAATTTGTGATGGAAGTTAAGTACCGGGTGAAAGGAGGGTCACGGGTGCATTAATTAACGGAGTGAACAAAAGAACGTACAGAACGAACAACTAAACAATTGTTGAAGAGCAAGGCGGTGTAGGGCATGGCGCAAAACACTTACGTGATGCGGATAGTTCAAATCGATCAAGGCTGTGCAGTCATAAAGTACCGGCGTGTCAGCGAGTCAGTCAACTGTAAAACGCTCGTAGTATTTAAAGGGTGTCATGTGATTGTCGTCGCAAATCAGAATGACTGAGGGCCTCGTAGCCAATCAGAAAAGATTATACTGGTCAATATACCGTCAAACGTGTAGGAAGCGGATAGGTGCGTCATGAGACGGTGGAAACCAATCAGAAAGGAAAATTACAAGTCTGATACAATGTATCGGCGAGTGTACGAATGTATACGGATGGTTACGTCGATCGTGGGGGAAAGTGCAAGTCCGGTGCGGAGTATCAGAAATTGTCAGAGTGTGTGTTCAGAACGGTGAATACGAAAAATGCAAACAGAAAAACACGTGAAACAAAAAGCTGGAAAGAGAGTGAGGTCGTGATTGCGGGGTTAGTAATTAAGGTATATTGATGTAACGAGCGGAAGAAAAGTGGTCTGGAGTGAACATAAAAATAGTGTGTACGGGGTAACCATGGGAATGAAACGAAAAGCGTGTATGAAGGTATTAATGGCATGGTGATACGATGCATTAAGACAGTGATAAGGTTAACAAAAAGTGTTCTGCGAAAATCCACAGAGGAGACAAAAATTCTATAAAAGGATGATGTATAGTGGTAAACAGAACATGTTTGTGGTGAAATCAACTACAATGGGTAGCGAGTAAAGTAAATGACAATGATAGAACATCAGGAAACACAAAGTTATAGGGTCCCTGGTCTCATGGGATTATACCCTTAACAATAGTACATAAGTGTATTCTGAAAGCTGAAAGTCAAGTGAGAATCAGAGAACATTACAAAAAACAACCTAGATCATAACGTTCATTGAGTCCTTTAGGGTGAATCGAATCTAGTTTGTTGATCCAGAAAACTTTGCGTTGTAATAGATATTCTGTGTTATTTCGTCCTTTTATGATAGGAACTTGTTCGAGAATCAAGAAACGCAGTTGACAGATGTTGTGTTGTAAGAGATCGAAATGGTTAGCAATAGGAGATTTTATCTGATGAGTACGTATGTTGCTCTTGTGTTCGTTGAGTCGAATTCGTATTTTCCTCTCTGTCTTGCCGACGTAAACAAGCCCACAGGGACATTTAAGCAAGTAAATGACGTTCTGAGTATTGCACGTAGCTGTTACTGTTAGATTGATAGGAAAACCTTTGTGAGGGTGTGAAATCTTGTTGCCCTTGATGATAGAGTTGCAGTTTCCACAATTCAAGCAGGGGATGGTGCCTTTAAAACCAGTAGTGGTGAGATTCTTGGGCGTAGACAAGAGTTGTTTCAAATTTCGAGATCTCTGGTAAGCAAATCTAGGTTGTGAATCAAAGATGTGTTGAAAGTCTGGTTCGTTACTGAGTATCGGCCAATACCTTAAAACGATTTTTTTGATTTGATGACTTCTTGTAGAGAATTTTGAGATGAACACGGATCTGGTTTCTTGTTGTACTTGTGATTTGGGTTGAAGCAAATCCTGTCTAGTAGGGATGTCAGCTTTGATGATGGCACTTTCCAGGATAGTAAGAGGATAATTGCGTTTTTTGAATTTGTCAATACAGGCAATTTTACTGGATTCGTAGAGTTCATCTGAACTAGCAATTCTTTTAAGTCTTAACAATTGGGAGTATGGTAAGTGTTCTTTTAGAGAGGGCTGATGGAAACTGTCATAATGTAATAGGTTATTCCTGTCAGTCGGTTTGGTGTATACTTGTGTAGTTAATTGATCTCCAATGTTGGTAACAAGAGTGTCCAAAAAAGTAACTGAATCATGGCTGATGGTGTGGGTGAATTCGATTCGGTGATCAACTGCGTTGAGTGTTTCGATGAGTTGGTCCAGTAGAATGGTAGGTCCTTTCCAAATGATAAAAATGTCATCAATGTATCTTTTGTAAAGGATAAGGTTGTTTGTCCAGTCAACTTTACTGAGAATATGATCAAGTTCGAAACGGTACATGTAAAGATTGGCATACGTAGGCGCGGCACAATTGCCCATAGATGTGCCCGAACATTGCATGTAATATGTTCCAGACCATTCAAAATAATGGTCCCATGCAAGATCCATGGTTTTTTACTCTACCCCAGATTTATAACATAGCGTAAGTCAACGGCAGCACCAAAACTAAAGCCTTTCCAAAGCAGGCGTAACAAGCAGAAATGTTTACATTTCTCCTCATTTTTTCCTCTTTCCATGAGTGCTGCATTCTGCAACACACACAGAACAAGGAAAACTCCTCCTTTGATCATTTTTGTGCAGGAAGGTACCCTTTTCTTTTGACGTATGACAGTGCAGCTAGAAGGCTTGCAGTGTTGCCCTACGCCAAAATATTGCAAATATGCCCCATAGTGTGCAATGATTGCATGAGTTGGTGCATGATGGTTCCCTTCTCCTGTAGTGCCAAAGCATCCCCAAGGACGCCTTTCATGGAGACATATAAAATAAATTGCACCTTGGATAGTCTATATTTATCAGTCGATGTCTGGAATGTTAAGAGCTGTCTGTTCTGGAACAGGTTTCCCATGGCAGAAAGCTCTACTTGTTCCCAGGGTTGTAGCTGGCATCTGCAGATGTGGTGTCTACAAGTTTGGACGCCATGAAGTGGGATAGCAGATACATAAGGGGGTAAATGCTTGGTGAGTCTGATTGCCTCCACATGACAAGAAAGAGTCACTAGGAGAACAATGGGGGAATCACAAATGGGTTGAGCGTAGGGTTTAGTGCCTGAAGGAGTTCCTCTCTGGAGAATAAGGGGTTGGTAAATCCTATGACCTTCAAAAAAAGACCCGCTAGCCAATGTGAAAAGTGCGAAAGCCCTTGTAGTTGGACCACCAGGTAATAATAGTCAAAGTTAGGTGCCACGATGCCTCCATGCTCTGAGGGAAGCTGGATTGTATGGAGCGTCACCCGCCTGTCGGATTTATGCCAAATCAGGTTTCCCAGGAGTTTATGGAGTGCCGGGAAGAGTTTCCATTAGGTGAAGTTTACGACATAGTAGCGTAAGTATGGAAGCCTCGCTATTTTAGTTCTGGCTATGGGGCCCATAAATGTCAAGAGAAGAGATTTCTAAAAGATCAGCTGTATTCTGATTGAGGTGAAGGCTGTTGTTAAGTTGGCATTGAATAAATCCAGAATGGTGTGATATATTCGGACACCTAGATAATGAAAGGAAATGGGTTTGAAGTGAATGTGGCCCTCCCCCGGCTCTAGGACCTGCAGTATTGCCCTGAGCATTAACAGTAAGATAAGGTATTTGTTCCAACTGACATGTAGCCCCCAAGACCAAGCTGAAATCCTCCAGGAGGCAGGCAATACGAGTGAGATCAGAAGTGGCGTCCTGAAGGTAAAACAATACGTCGTCTGCGTAGAGTGAGATTGCATGAAAGCTGTCAGAGAGGGGTATGCCCAAGGCCGGACTGGCCGTAGCAGGCACCGGGAATTTCCCCCGTGGGCTGCCAGGGTGGCAGCCGGTTTTGGGCCCCTGTAACAAAATTGGCCGAAACCGGCCCTGGCAAACAGGGTGCCCTCCCACCTCCCGCACTGGCCGAGCAGTTTGCCAGAGTCGGTTTCGGTTCCCAGTCCTGCCGTGGGTAGGCCCAACTCCACACCACCCAAGTGTGCCCTCGCTGCCAGCACTTCCATCACGAGGGCAACCTTGTCTTGTGCCCCATCCACCCTCTATGAGCTCGGAGAGTCGCCACCCCCCCCCCAAAGTGAATACGGATTGAAAGATAAGTATACAGGAGACAGATTAACTTGGTGATATAAGATCCAAAGCCAAATATGGATGGTTCTGCGAATAAGTACTCCCAACTGAGGGTGTTGAAGGACTTTTGCAAGTCCAGGACCAAGGCGGCTGCATTAGCTCATCTACCCTGGATGTCCTCCATAATGCAGTATTTTGGGAACTCTATGATGTCATTAGGCGAGTCCCCTGGTGGGGGCTGTCGAGGGCTGTATAGTAGGTAGCAAAAGGTGCCTTCAGGACCACGGACTGAAACCACAGTTGGTTGCTTAGAGTCACGGTTGGCCAGCCATGCCAGAAGGCAGCCTGATTTTTCACCCTCAGAGTGTGTTTGAGCGGTGTAAGTCGAGACAACAAAGCCTCAGCCTCACTGAGTGGAACCAAAAAAGGCAGAAGCTGAGGGTCTATAACTGCTCGTCACTCTACAATGATGTAGTCTTGCTCTGCAGAATTCAATATGCAATGAATTTTGGACAAACTCTGGACATGGTATGGATACAAATCCCCCGGAAAACAACCTTGAAGGCCTCCCATTTGACCATGGGTGAGTATGCTGAGCCCTCATTATGTTCAATCATTTTATCAGACAAGGTATCTTGAAAGGGCGTGCCCTCGAGTGTGGAGGGTTGTAGCTGCCAGGTGGCTATTGGGGATGGGTCTCTACACCACCCCAGGCTTAAGAGTAAAGGGTTGTGGTCGGATAATTCTCTACCAAGATAGTCGAGGGAGGAAATGGAGTGGCAGATGGGGGGCGAACAGGCTACCTGGGGAGGTGTGTGTATACATCATTCAATGGAGAGTAAAAATATTACAGTTTAGCCCCAGGGCTGTAGTGACATCAGGCATCAGTCAAGGCCCATTGTTGGAGTCATCATCAGACTCTTAGAGCTAGTGACTTTGGGGGTGTTCTGGAGTGGTGGAGGAGCGCGATCTAGAGAAGGATTCAAGACACAGTTGAAATCCCCCCTGTATCATTGGATGTGTGACCATTTGGTGAGGCCGGAGGAGAGTCAAAAGAGAAACATGGGTTGACCTGTGTTGGGAGCATAGAGGCTGCCATTGAGAAGGGGAGTGCTATTCATTCTGGCCTCAAGAAGTACAAATCTAACTTTGGCGTCTATCTCCTCCAAAGGGGTCCCGACCTTCACCCAGATCAATGTGTCTCTGGCAGAAGCGAAGGAATTTATTGCGTAGAATTGGCCCCTCCACTGCTTTTGTAGTCTAGTCTATTTGATATGTGCAATATGAGATTCTTGAAGCAGTCCAATTAAGGTATGTGTGTATGCAGTTTTGTTTGGCCAGGGTCTGTATTCCCTGGATATTCCAGGATATTTTGTTTTATGGTCAGGTGTTTAACGGCTCAAGAGGGTATCTCCTCCCCTGGATTCCCACATGGTGGTGAGCATGTTGGGTATCCAGGAGTCTAAGCAGGTGTTTACTGTGCATTGGCAGGGAAAGGGGAGGGAACCAGCTCACAAGACTGATATAACTGGGAAGAAAACATTAGAACAGTAAGCAATGAAAAAAGTAATACTGAGGGCAGAAGGCCAATGGTCAACTATCCAATCTGGTTAAAACAATTATCCAATGACGGTGTAGGACAAGTGAAGAGGCACTGTGGTGAGTCATAAGGCCAGGCTCTTGAGATGAAACTGGTAGGGGAGGCGACCCTCATCGGTTGGCAAGGTAGCTCTATGACCCACTGCCCAAAAGGCACAAGTGGCATGGGGTGTCGTGACCATCGAGTATCCCCTGGGAGCATAACCCAAAGCAAGCACAATCTAAATCCACAGACTATAGAGGCAAAGCCATGCTATGTATGGGGTGGCCACACAAAGGGGCACTCAGGAGACTGTCGGGAATAGTGCAGGTCCCAGGGGCAGCCATATCCATTTGCAGAGTTTGATCCATGCAAGGGTCTGGGTGGATTGCTAGCCCAATTGGGTTAAATGAGATCAATGGCCATCGGGGGAGTCATGCACAGTGGTGTATCATGGTCTAAGTAGGAGGATGTAGATGAACTTTTATTCCCTAATGCATCAGAGGAAGAATCCAGATGGTCCCGTATTGAGTCCCTGAAGGTTGCCGCAGTATCCAATGCGGACCATTGGTTGTTTCAGATCTGTTCTTAAATTGGAGTTCCCAGAGTCAGAAAGGAGCCAGCCAGCCGTGTTCCAGAGCGGTGACAGCAACCGGCTTGCCGCCAATCCAGTCCTTGACCGGTAGATGCCGCCGGAGATGGGGACCCAGTGCTTTTCAACCGTTGTTTGTGGTTGAAGTTCAGCAAAGGCCTTCTTAGAATGCATGAGTCACTTTGATAGTTTCCTATGGTCTTGACAGAGAAGGTTGATTAATTCGGCTACATTGTCAACCTTCACCTCCAGACAAACCCAAAAGGCTTCAATTGCTGTTAGGATGGCAACTAATTTGGGTGTAGAGGGTCGACACTAGGTGCAGGGGGACCGCGGAGGCGGTACCGCCTTCTTTGCATTTTTTGTGCATCTGTTCCTGTGTGTCTCCGTCCATGGGCCCTCAAATGGTTGCGTGCTGCAAACTGGGCACGTTTGCTCTGCCACCAACTCTGTCCTATGGGACGAGGCATCACGAGCAGCCCAGCCACGCCTATTCTCCATTTCACCCCCAGGTGGGGGGCCAAGCACAGCCTCATACATGCCAACCCTCTCGATTCAGGCGGGAGACTACCGAGTTCAAGGCTATTCTCCAGCCTCCTGATTCCTGCATGCAGAAACCCGATTTGGAGTTTTGGAAAACTGCCTAAAAAAACATGTTGATGCCTGTCACACACACACCAATGTCTCCCTCCAAGAATTACCTCTGACATCAAAGGTTAACGAATTGTCCTTAATTCATGGAGGAGGATATAAGAGAATGTGACAGGCATTGACATTTTATTTTTGGCAGTTTTACATAGCACAACCAAAAACAGAGTTTAGAACTCTGTTTTTGGTTGCACTGTATAATTAAAATTGCTGATTGTCTGTCACCATACATACCGAAAGACCAGATTCAGGCAGATTGCTCTGCTTCAATATAAGTCAGTGGGGAAAATATATTCTCCTGACTCTTTTTTTTTTTTTTTTTTAAATCTCCCGCATGCCTGCTTTAAAATGTTGGCATGTATGCAATCAGCAGGAGATCGCCTGTAGGGTTTAGGGCTCCCCTAGGGTAGGGTGACCAGACGTCCCCGTTTTCCCAGGACGGTCCCCGTTTTTGGGGAAGTGTCCCCGTGTCCCGACACTTTTCTCCAAGTGACTCAAATGTCCCTGTTTTCAAACAGTGTCCCCGTTAAACACAGAAATGTCCCTGTTTTTCATTGTTCCGGTTGAGCATGCGCGCGCACGCTCTCTTTGCACTGTTTACGGCATGTGTCGTCACTGAGGTGAGCGCTGTAGCAAGAAGGGAAATCCTTTGAAGAGAGACATTTTACAGGCAGCGCCACCTACGTCATCGTGCCAGCCAAAGTTTCTACTTTGGATAAAACAATATTTCTTCATCCTGTCGCTTGTATTCATAGTCATACAAACTTTTCAGTAGCCCTTATGCATACCGTGCAAGGATTAATGCATTGCTCATTGCATGTTTTATTCATAACCAATTGATGCATGCTTTGTGTTCTCCATATCAAAGCTATGACTTGACCTTTTGACTGACCTTTCAGATCACGGCAAACTGTTTAGCTGGAAAGGACTTAAAGGAGCAGGGTTAACGCCTGTGGGAGAGGCGAGCAGCGCTGCTCGAGCTTTTTGCTCAGGTCTTCACACTATTGCACTATGAGATGATGCCAATGGCTAGAGTGCACTATACATACCCCAGTAAGGTAACATGACATCCCAGCAGTGACTACGCAAATGTGGGAGAACTGTGTGGTCGGCCAGCCTTTGCCACCCTTAAGACCCTAAGGCAGTAATACCTGGAGAGAAGTGTTTTTCTCACATTGGTCCATGGCTGCTCTTTGGCAATTTAGCATTCCGCAGTTTACCTCCCATGCTTTTCTGTCATGAGCAACTAAGCAACATTGGTGAGTTGTACTTTATGAGGTGCTGACGCGCAGCTATAGAAACGAGCATTGATAAAGCTAGTAAATCTGGCGTTTGCTAGCCTGTGATGTTTTATTGATTATTGGCAAATATATGCTATAGTCCTTAAAAGTGTAAATGTAATAAAAAGTACTAATGCTGCTGTGTGAAGGAGAGGGTTGCCAATAAAAGACAGCGGATTTGTTGTCTGTAATGCTTCATCTCGGTCTGTGGAGGGAGCTGTAATTGTAGTCCTTTTTCTATGTCTAAATAGTCCTACTTTTATGTCGATGGTTACTGCAAACCATAGTCCTACTTCTATGTCTATGACCTGTCCCCGTTTTTTGTTTTGAGAATCTGGTCACCCTACCCTAGGGGCAAAGGATTAGCCTATGCCCCCGTTCTAGTGACCGGTATTCATAGGATCCACCGTGCACTGGCGCCTTTCTACTCCGAACCCAGTGCCTCAAGTCCCCGGAATGGCGCAGCCGTGCCCTCGCAGCCTATGTCTGGCACAGTCGTATGGGGTCCCCCGCTGCCCCCCACTCATCGTGGGGCCACGCGCCCACACCTCTGGATGTCCAAACATGTTCTCTCACTACACATCCCTCCCATCCCATATGAAAACACAGAAGAGATGCTGAACAGAGGACCATAGGTATTCACTCTACTCTCCCCTTCCCATAATGGCAAAGATGTTTTGACTCTGAGTCTCCAAGGACCTTACCAGAGAATAAACACGCGATCCAGGGCAGGCAGCCCCTTGCTGCTCCGCCCGCCTGGTGAGCCAGCACACACGGTGGGTCGATGCCCGGCAGTGTGGCACATAATTATTTACAGATCATCCACTGGGTCACGTGATCTGTCTCCTACTCCCGCCCCTTCCGACAGGGGCGGAGCGTGTTGTGGCACACCCCCGGTTGGTCAGGCCCCCCAACCGCCCGAAGGACTAACGGGGCGCCGTCGCGGTCTTCCCAGAACCCCCTTCGGCTCCTGGACCTTGGCTCGGGCACCCTTACTGTGCCGGACAGGGGTACCCTTACTGTACCGCCTATCGCAGAGGTACCCTTACTGTACCCGTCTCCATATGCAGGTGCTAGATCTTCATAAATACGTTAGGATGATCTGCTGTGGCTTCGCTTAGAAGGTTAGGAAAACCAGGCGCGTCTAAGCTTACGGCAGTGGGGCCAAAAGACATCCTTTGTTCGTCTGCCCTGGGCTTCTGAGTAATGTTGCAAATTAATGCAGTCTGTTACGGGTTACAGAACAGGTCCCCTAATTTAGCCCATTATAAGCTGGCTCGCAGGGGCAGGGCACAGATAACAGCAAAGGGAGGAAGGGGGGCTCTGGCAGCGACGGTAGCCTCCCCAGAGCTGTGGCGGAGTTACAGGGCGATCTGGAGGCAGATGGGTACAGTAAGGGTACCTCTGCGACAGGCGGTACAGTAAGGGTACCCCTGTCCGGCACAGTAAGGGTGCCCGAGCCAAGGTCCAGGAGCCGAAGGGGGTTCTGGGAAGACCGCGACGGCGCCCCGTTAGTCCTTCGGGCGGTTGGGGGGCCTGACCAACCGGGGGTGTGCCACAACACGCTCCGCCCCTGTCGGAAGGGGCGGGAGTTGGAGACAGATCACGTGACCCAGTGGATGATCTGTAAATAATTATGTGCCACACTGCAGGGCATCGACCCACCGTGTGTGCTGGCTCACCAGGCGGGCGGAGCAGCAAGGGGCTGCTTGCCCTGGATCGCCCGTAAGATAACCCAATTTTATTATCATACTATGTTGTATGAAATAAACCTGCAGCAGTACTTCACCCACAAAGAAAGTCTCAGTGTAATCATTGGGTGACGTCTGTGTATGCATGTTGACTGAAGCGGATGACGGTGCGGTCACTATGCCGCTGCCCGCGTCCCAAGCAGTGGGACATCAGCAGGGCAGCCCTCTAGTGGCCGCCCGTCGGAGCCTTCCCCCTTTCTGCCTCGCGCGCGAGGCTACGCCCACGAAGGTTATGACCTCCCAATAGTGTGTAGGTGGAGGCGGGCCGTTGGGGGTGGGGGGCGAGGCTTGCCCCCCTACTTAGGAGGCCCTCTCGCCCAGTTCCTCCTCTGTTCCCTGCGCGCCGCTCCAGCCTGGACACGCGTAATCCCACCCTTTCCGCTTACCCCACGTGTCAGACACAGCGCGTTATTGGAATGTTTTAATGTTTTCTTTTTGCGTTGCAGGCAGAGTTACAGGGCGATCTGGAGGCAGACGGGTACAGTAAGGGTACCGCTGCGACAGGCGGTACAGTAAGGGTACCCCTGTCCGGCACAGTAAGGGTGCCCGAGCCAAGGTCCAGGAGCCGAAGGGGGTTCTGGGAAGACCGCGACGGCGCCCCGTTAGTCCTTCGGGCGGTTGGGGGGCCTGACCAACCGGGGGTGTGCCACAACACGCTCCGCCCCTGTCGGAAGGGGCGGGAGTTGGAGACAGATCACGTGACCCAGTGGATGATCTGTAAATAATTATGTGCCACACTGCAGGGCATCGACCCACCGTGTGTGCTGGCTCACCAGGCGGGCGGAGCAGCAAGGGGCTGCTTGCCCTGGATCACCCGTAAGATAACCTAATTTTATTATCATACTATGTTGTATGAAATAAACCTGCAGCAGTTCTTCACCCACAAAGAAAGTCTCAGTGTAATCATTGGGTGACGTCTGTGTATGCATGTTGACTGAAGCGGATGACGGTGCGGTCACTATGCGGTGAGAGGGTTCACTGCCTCTGATCATTGTAGAGTCGCAGGCGCGCAACATCCATTGGACTCGAAGGGCTTCAGTGCCCCCCCCCCGTCGTGTGTGGCAGCCCGGGATGAGACACCTTCCCGGGCAAAAAAGCAGCCGCACCCGAGCACTTCACAGGTCTTTAAAAGACCATTTCCATGTTAATGAGGCCTTGCTGTTGTTTCACCCCTTCTAAGAGCCCCTGCAGTTCCATTCTGCCTATTGCTCACCCCTTCTAAGAGCCCCTGCAGCTCCACTCTGCCTATTGCTTAAAGTTTCAGCCCCCCCCCCCCCGAAATTTTTTCTTAGCCCCCCCGAAATTTGGCTCTAGTTGCGCCTCTGTAGAGTCGTTACATCGCACTGCAGTCGAATAACTGCCCCTGGTTATCCTTGCCTTATGGTGTGTGGGAGGGAGACACGAGTTCTTACAGGTTAAGGGGGGATTGGGCCTGTACTGTGAGTGTTTATGAACCAAAGGGACACTCAGTACCGAACAAGCTCACAATCCCTGGACCCCAATAACAGCTGGATAATGGGGCCTTTGAGGGGCGTGACACCCTGAGCAGGCCCCCCAGCCCGCAAGAAGCTACGACCGTGCCTGGGATACTTATTGTTGGCAAAGCAGATAAGAAGGCAACAAGAAATGGTTCTTTTTCTTTGCATTATGCAGTCACTTTCAAACTATAACCATGCAACTTTATACCCTTTTCTCCAACTTTAGGGTACATCAGTGTGACGTTTGCCAAGCTTCACGAGCAGAGTGAGCTGAGCTCAGAACAGCCTAACCTTAATTTAGAATGTTTTGGAAGGGACTCTGGTAGGCTAGTGACTCCGCCCCACGCCTAATGACTCTCTTTAGTTCCCTCCATCCTGGCCCTTCTCTGTAAACAGCCTGCATGCAGGCAGTGTTTTAGTGCACCCCTCATGGACTTCGGTGTTTCAAGGCCCCACCCACTTTCCTTGAGTGTCAGTGACCCCTGGACCTGGGCAGTGATATGTACCAGCCAGCAGAAAACAGTGAGGCATTAATCAGTAACAGGGGTGGTTCAAAGTCACAAGCTGATGAAAAAGTACACAGATCTCTGTTTGTCAATGGGCGCAGAAGATTAGGGGGGCGAGCTCCCTGGTCCCCACTGCCCACCCACTTCGACTGCTCTCTTCATATCCAATATCTGGCGTTTTCATGGCATTTACAAGCAGCTGGCTCAGTGGAACGGCCTTGTGTACAGGGATCGAATGCTGTGTTATGCAGGTGTAAGTTGCTTATCCATTTTCGGTTGTTACTGGTCTTAAGGGCCATGTGACTCCCATTACCAGAATGCCAAGAACCGCCCAGGACTGAATAAACTGCTGGTGTCTGATAAGACACAGCTTGAGATCTGTCTGGTGGGTGAGCTGCTCATATCAGGCGGCAGATTTACTAAGAAGCCACGCAACGCATTGCAGCAAGACAACTTGCTACGCTGCATTGTATGACAGGGAGGGCGCAGAAATGTGTCATATCTACTAAGATGTGATGCATTGGGCTGGCGCATTGTGTGCTACCTAGTGCTAACGCACCCTTGCTTCATGGTGCAAGAGGGCCTGCAGTACAGCCAGGATTGTTTTTGTGCAGGAAGGGAAACCATCCTGCACAAAAATAACCCTTAGAGACTTTTTCCTCTTTCAATACATTCGGAAAGAGATAATAACGAGGAGAATAAAGATATTTCTCTTCACTACGCCTCACTTGGGAAGGCGTACCATTCTGACGTAATCCCAGATTTCCTGACCTTAATAAATCCTGGGTTACATCAAAATCCATGGGTGGACGCATGGGAATACTCATGCTACACCCATAGAACGCCTTCTCAATGCAGAGTAATGCAGGGGAGAAATTTGAGCTGCCTTGTGTTACTCTGGATTTGCTAAACCATGCAGAGTCACGCACGGTGGCTTTAGTAAATCCCACATAAGGGGTTGCTCCTATCATCACCTTGTGTGACTTGAGGGCAATACAATCCCTTAGTAAATCTGCCCTGGATCTAGAACCGCTTGAAATCTCATTTTTCAAATGAGGTACTTGCACTTGACCATGAGCAATCTGGTTTCTCTTGATGGGGTGAGCTACTCACAACTGACAGGGACAACTTGACATACATGGACTGGGTGAGGTAGTCACTTAAAAACATACAAATGTTAGATCTCATTCTTGACATGTGTCTTCTTGTGTTCTCTAGAAGCATGAACTGAGATCTGACTTCACCCAACATGAGTTCTGTAAACTGAGGGGCATATTTACAAGGAAATGTCGGAGAGCAGAGCTGTACCAAATTTGGCAGTGCACTGCTCTAAAATTTCCAAAACGCAGGGATGTGCCATATTTACAACAATATGGCGCACCCCTGTGTTTTCCATAGCACTGGCGCTAAAATTAGCTCCCTAGCGCCAACACAGGCACCCTTGCACCATTGTGCAAGGGGGCCTACGTTGCAGGGAATGATTATTTACGTGCAGGAAGGTGTCCTTTCTTGCTCATAAACAATCAATAATGGCGATTTGTTACTGCTCTGTGTGCTGCAGAAGGCAGCACACATAGAAGTAGCAAATCGTCATTGTTTAATGATTGTTTATGTGCAGAGAGGGACACCTTCCTGCACATAAACAATCATTAATGATGGTTTGAATGCAAAAACAAGGAGAAATAAAATGATCTATCTTCATTTCACCTTTCTAACACCTGCTAGTGCATGGCGTCAGCTTTTGGCACTGCCTAAGATTTATACATCCTTGTAAATCTGGTGATGTGCCAAAAAGGAATGGGTGTTCCAGTGGAACGCCCACAGTACCACCCATTGCACTCCTTTTCCACGCCAAGTGATGCTTGTAAAGGGCCCATATTTACAAGGCGGCATTAAGCTACAAAATATGGAGAAAGGCATAGCGTGCAACAGAACGTCGATAAAAGTGATGCCCTGGTAGCACTGTAGGATGGATTAAACCACGCCCTATTTACAACACTAAGTTAGCATAAACGAGATAATTGTTAGCAAGCCAGCATGTTGTTTCTGCTGCGCTGCACACGACACTGTTGTTATTTGTTATTCATTTTAGAAATGCTGACTCAACTTTGCCTTACAGGATAACAAACTGTTGTTTCACATTCTTAACAGTGAAATGTGCCCTTGGTCTGTACATCATGTAAAGAACGAGTCTGGGTCACTAGAAGGTACAGAGTGTTGTGATTAGATTGATCGTACCACTTCTTAGACATATCATACATGCAGCTGCCAATATCTGAAGGACAAGCGTCTTTAATATTGCAGAACAGTTTGGGTTTGCACACATTCTAACAGAAGAGCTGATGCATGAGAGAGCTAGCTGATCCTTTGATGTGATTCTACTAAGCTGATCTATACGGTATGGGGTCCCCCCTGTTAACCTAAGAGACCTTCTAATAGTCTAATAATAATAATGTATTAGATTCTAGAGAAAGGAGTGTGGCTGTATACCACTGTCATTATTAGTATGATTGCTCCTTTCATTTTGTATGGTATTGTAATAATGCTTATGGTTCTGATCTGTACCGTTAGTCTGCTAGTGTTAGCCAAAGTACTGCATCTTAGGACGCAAGGTTTATAAAATAAACTCTTTAAACTTTACCGTGTCTGTATTATTCTGTTGTGGACTAACAAATAGATACGAACAGGTATTTTGGATTCCCACCACTCCTGAGAAATATCTAAGTCGCTTGTTCTAGTTTGCCTATACATTGGGACCGCCTAGCTAGATCTAGGCTAACGAATGGGATACTAAGCTAGTCGGATAAGGGGTTCTTGGTTCTGAGGGGAGTTCTCTGGTACACCACAATTCTCTGAGGTCCTGGTCTCCTGCGCATAGTTCTGTGCATAAGCAGAATCCCTGCAACATGGCGCCCAAAGTGGGGCTTGGGATGCAGTGAACTTTCAAATTCATGGTCCCACCGAAGTTATTAATGTGCCAACTGTTTTTCGTGTTTCTATGGGTGATGTAGTTAAACAAAACATACGCTCAGATGATTGGGATGTACAAACAATAGAAGCACTGTTTTCTGATTTAAAATATTATGCTGCATTTGATACTGAAGATCTGTATTTAAATTCTGCAAACTACGATGAGCAATTTTGTTTTCAACATTATGGCACACATTTCCTACATAGAGCAAATACGTTTCGGAATTTTGTTAATTTCACTCAATGGGAACATTGTCCTGTCCCTATGCCTGGCAGCTCTGCCACTTTATTGAAAAAATGCACATACTTTTCGGATTTTAGTGTGTCAAACCCGGATTCTTTTTATTTTAAGGTGGCGGTAGAACCCCCTTCTAAGGTCAGATTGACACACACAAAATTATTATATTCCAAATCCTTTATGGATGAATTGGCTATTGGCGGTTATGACGTATGGAAAGCTGCTATCGATCTTAAATTGGTTTGGGGAACTAAACCGTGGCAGGTACAAGGAACAGAAGCTTTGCATCGTGCCTGTCTTATCCCAAACCATATATTATTTTTGAATTCATCTATTTTTCAGACCACCTGTTTTGGATTGGCTATGTCTAAAAAATTAATTTCCCCCTTGATACCGGATCTGGGTGCTTACCCTGGTTGGGAGAATCACTCAGATCTGTCCCTTACTATGTTGCAGTCCCTTGTTTCCAAGGACACATTCAATATTTCAACATTGAATCCTGAGGGTTGGTTGGTTTGGCAAACAAGCTCAGATTCTTGTCAACGTCGGTTTCTGGATTTGGCTCCAGGGTATACACAACTTAGGGTTGACCCTCGTTTTACATCTTCACACACTGTGACTACCTACTCTGTAGGTAAGTTATGTCAGTCGTGGCTGCAGCATTCCACGTTAACTTCAGTTAAGCTACATTTATCACGATTAAATGACAAAATAGATTTGAATGATTTTATTAAGGGTCCTGCAAATGACAGGTCCAAACGATGGGTTTATGCTATTTACAATGAAATTTGGAAATTGTCACAAATTGAAGCTGCTTCAAGATTACGTGCTATTGACCAGGCCAATATGGAAAAAGTATTAGCTGTGATAGATAATAGTATTAATACTTTGTCTTCTAGAATTTATACACTAGACAATATTGTTTCTTCTGTCGTAGACATTGTGCAAGATGATGTATCTGTGTTGTATCATGGCCAAAATCAGTTGCGTTCAATTATGCAGTTTGCATGGACATTGCAAACGTTACAGGCAGGGAAAGTCCCTTGGGATTACATGAATATTTCATTGTTGTTCCTTCCTTTTAATTTGACAGCAAAACAGCAGTTCATGTCCATGAAAGATGCAACTTATGCATTGCTGCACATTGAAAAATTAGAACCTTTACCTTTTTCTGTTGCTGAGTTGAATTCAGCCGTGTGGCTTATACACGGATTGGTCACTTTACCTTTTAGTCTGTTTAAATTTAGTTCGTGCATGAAGCATTATGCCATTGGTAGATATGAACAACTTGGTGATGCGTTCCTGCACGAAGTTTGGTCACTTCCGTTCACTTACAGATGCGTAAGGGATGGCAAGGAGGTTTACTTAAAGGGTGAAGAATGCACTTCCGCTCCAGATCATTCTGTGGTTTGCAGACATATACAATTACATGGCACTTGCAATATACACGCTCCAAATTTGGCTTGTGTCCTAAAGGGGATTCCAATGCCAGTTATAACGTCTTCTTTTAAGCTGCTTGCCAACGGTAGTTATTTGCTTTTAAATAGTGAAGCTTGCTGTGGGATGCTAGTGGGTATTCCTTACATAGTCACTGTTTCGCAAAAGGTGGTTTGCTGTAATAACGTCCTTTTCCCTCCCTCGCAAGGCCGACTCGATATAGCCATCTGGCTGGCGATTCCGACCTTGAACGCAGAGTTCAATAGGATGAGCAGAATAAGGGCTCTTTTGTCTAAAAAGGAAGTTGCGTTGACTTCGTCCCGTGAAACATTTCTTCTTAATGTGGCGAACACACGCACTGAGGTACAAGCTCTTTTAAATACTGACCTCCCCCTCCATTTTGGAACCTTGATTCAAACTATCTTTAATGCTTCGTCTACGACTGGCCTTGTTCATTTTTTTAAAATTGTGGGCTCAGGCCTCGTGACATCTTTCCAGACTGTTTTTGGTGTAATCCCCGCATTTTTACATTCTATTTTTTTGAGTGTCTTCGGAGGGTTCCCCTTGCTCCTCGCTTTGGTGGCCGGGATCCTCTTGTTGATTTGCGCACTTCGATATGGCTGCACACCAGGAGTTGCAAGACAGCATGCTCCGCCTGCTCCATCTTCGTAGCCGGATGCTTGATTATTACGGCACTTTCCCTTTGGCGGTCTTAAGCGTCAAGTATGGATTGTCTTTCCGGTTTCCCTTTTTTACCTGTGTGCAACCTGTCTTTCATTGCCTAGATTGTCCCTTCCAGTGGGCTCTGGACTTGTGCCTGTCAACCTTGGCGTCACCTGACCCGGATTTTGATGAACTAATGTGTCCCTTAGTGGCTCATGATTTTGATTGTTCTGGTGTTGGGTTTATGGCTTTGGGTGCTGCACAAGGAGTCCTTGGTGACTGGGATATCGGAGAGGCGGCTATTGAATTCCTTGAAAGGAGTTATATCGAGGATGCTGACAGTTGTCCTATTGTGGTGCTGGATGTTCCGATAATTGATGAACACGTGTGTTCCTTTCCCTTGCTAAATTTGATGGCAGATACTTTTGCGGAACGCTCCAATGATTTCCTCTTGGAAGCTGTTGCAACTTACGGTGCATATACCTTTATGGATTGACTGATTGACATTGTCACTCCAGGGTGCATCCAGGGTTGTTAATTTTCTTTGAAATTTTTTTACAGATTTTTTAAGACATCGTTTTTATTTTTTATTTTTTTTAAACAAATTTTTCTTCCTTTTTATTCTCGGACTTTACACTTACCTTATATGGACTTATAGTTCATGCCCTTGGTTCCGTTCTATATCACTTGAACTCTGTGTTCTTGATAAGTGTATCCCTATTGGTTCGTGCTCCGATCATGGGGGGGTATAGGATGGATTAAGCCACGCCCTATTTACAACACTAAGTTAGCATAAACGAGATAATTGTTAGCAAGCCAGCATGTCGTTTCTGCTGCGCTGCACACAACACTGTTGTTATGTGTTATTCATTTTAGAAATGCTGACTCGACTTTGCCTTACAGGATAACAAACTGTTGTTTCACATTCTTAACAGTGAAATGTGCCCTTGGTCTGTACATCATGTAAAGAACGAGTCTGGGTCACTAGAAGGTACAGAGTGTTGTGATTAGATTGATCGTACCACTTCTTAGACATATCATACATGCAGCTGCCAATATCTGAAGGACAAGCGTCTTTAATATTGCAGAACAGTTTGGGTTTGCACACATTCGAACAGAAGAGCTGATGCATGAGAGAGCTAGCTGATCCTTTGATGTGATTCTACTAAGCTGATCTATACGGTATGGGGTCCCCCCTGTTAACCTAAGAGACCTTCTAATAGTCTAATAATAAAAATGTATTAGATTCTAGAGAAAGGAGTGTGGCTGTATACCACTGTCATTATTAGTATGATTGCTCCTTTCATTTTGTATGGTATTGTAATAATGCTTATGGTTCTGATCTGTACCGTTAGTCTGCTAGTGTTAGCCAAAGTACTGCATCTTAGGACGCGAGGTTTATAAAATAAACTGTGTCTGTATTATTCTGTTGTGGACTAACAAATAGATACAAACAGGTAATTCGGATTCCCACCACTCCTGAGAAATATCTAAGTCGCTTGTTCTGGTTTGTCTATACATTGGGACCGCCTAGCTAGATCTAGGCTAACGAATGGGATACTAAGCTAGTCGGATAAGGGGTTCTTGGTTCTGAGGGGAGTTTTCTGGTACACCACAATTCTCTGAGGTCCTGGTCTCCTGCGCATAGTTCTGTGCATAAGCAGAATCCCTGCAACAGCACTATCCTCTTGTAAATATTCCCATGAGTCGAAGAGCTCACTCTTGACAAGACTACATGAGTCCTCTGTATTAGGTGTGATGCTTTTGCCTGATACATAATTGCTTGACATCTCTGGTACTCACTCCAAATATCAAAGAATCACCCTTTCAAACCAAAATGGAAAGGATAGATAAAACTAAAAAGGAAAAAAAAAAACCTTTTGTGCTCACGCTATTCAATCACTAAACGTTTCCATTTTAAGTCAATCAGAATGCACTGAACAAAATCCTTGTCAATAGTCTTGAACTATACCATAAATTATGATTGTCTCCTTTTTATGAGAAAAAACATATGTATTTATTTAAATGATTAAAATGCATGTCATTATGTCCACAATGCACACATTCATAAATCTATATTACAGTAAAAAGCACAATAGAACAACTAAAATCATTGAATCTCTTAACCAGATTATCAGATACATGGCCGCCGAGTAGACTTGGGGGCATATTATCAAGACAGGCGATAAAATTATCGCCGCTTTAGCGGCAGAAAATTGCAGCTAAAGCGGCGATAATGGGCTTGAAAATATGCTCTATGGAATTCCAATTGAAGCCCATGTTAGATGTGAAGGACATCTAAACTGAGCTTCAATTGGAATTCCATAGAGCATATTATCAACTCCAATATCGCCGTTTTAGCGGCAGAAAACTGCCACTAAAACGGCAATAATTTTATTGCCTGTCTTGATAATAAGCCCCCAAGATTGTACATGACCAGGGACTAAAAAGCGTAAAGGAACACAACTTGTGGAAATCTAGGACGACCACGAGGGACCCCTATTACCCAGCCAAGGGAAAGCTATTGGCATAAGCAGAGGGGATGATACAGAAGACAATAAACCTTGATTCGAAAGGGTTTACTAAACAGAACATGTTTTCTCTTTAATATACAGGTAACATTATTCTGGAGGTGATTATACTCTCATCATTGAAACACGCCCCTGGAGGGAAATTGGGGAACGGAGTTGGAATCAAGCAAACAACTTTTATATGAAAAAAATAATTTATGTGAACATTGTCCTAAAGAAGGTGGGGATTTGATTCCAAGAACCGCCGAAATGCCACGACAACACAATTTGTAGAGTGAAAGTACTCTGATGCACAGTAACTATGTGTTCTTATTTGTGTATGCTTATAATTGATAGTTCATACAAGGTGTATATAAATAACAGAGGATCTGTTGTAAGAATATTTTAATTGAATGCCTTGATTGCTGTACAGATGATTTCTGACATTGATTAAGAGATTCAGGGCCAGATGTACGACCCTTTCAGTTTGCGCCCCGCAATTTGCGACACATTGCGAGTCACAAATTGCGAGGCGCTAAATTAAATGTAAAACAGTGTGTTCTCACTGTTTTGTGATTCCCTATGGGGTCGCAAATTGCGAGGCTCAATAATACTAATGAGCCTCTCGCAATTTGCGAGTCCATTGTGAATGCCAGCCCTCCCAGGGATGGTGACCTGCTGGGCTCAGCAGACCACCATGATGTCTGGGACTACTTTTTAATAACAAAGCTTTTAAAAAAAGAAAATGCAGCCTGTTTTGCTTAAAGGAAAACAGGATGCATTTGAAAATATATATATATGTATATGAAACATTTTCGTTTCATTTGTTAAGGGCAGGCAGTGGTCCCTGGTGTAGGAGAGTAGAATCTGCTTCACATGGTTACCCCCACTTTTTGCTGCTGTAACACTGTTTTTCGACTTTAGTCTGGCTGGGGCCCTGCTATTCAGGACCCCAGCCTAGCTGCTTCCTCTCTAAATTGATTCCATGGACATTAGGTACATCACAGATTGGATTCTGAGGTGCCCTTATAAGTCCCTAGTATATGGTGTACTATGTACCTAGGGAATAGGTACCCCAAAGACCTACCAGGGGCTGAAGCATGTAAAATGCCACCCCTAGAAAGACCTCCAAAATGACATCACAGGTCTGATACTGCAGACCTGTGGTGCATGCACCCCTTACTGAGATATAGGTTCACTATATCTCACCTATCACTGCACATAGAAATATATCAGTCACCCCTATGGCAGGCCTTATCAATCCTGAAGGCAGGGTGCTTGGTTATATGTGAGAGGGTGCCCTGTCACAGGGAGGTGTAACCAACTCCCAGACAGGCTGATGTGTATTGGGGCTGGGTGGGAGCACTGTCAGAGTGCTTTGAAGTCCTGCACTGGGGGTACATTTGGTATCCCTGTGCATAGTCCAGCTCAAACCGGTTCAGGGGCTTCCAGCCCCTGCTCTGGCGCAAAACTGGACAAAGGAACAGGCTTGGATCTCTTCGGACACTTCGCATCTTCCCGGCAGCAGCACTTCTTTACCAGCTCCCACTGAAAACGATGACGCGACCCGACACTATTTGACACCTATACACCCGTTTTCCCTGGGTGAGGTAACTCAAGTACTCCGGTGCTCCCGTGGGTGTTGATCCTAGAACTTCCTAAGTCCAAAAGGGTTTGGTCCTAGCTCATCTCTAAGTGTCCCTAATCTTTAAAAATCTAACCGCGACTTTCCCCATAGAAGCTAACGGGAGCTCGCGGCTGTGTTCTCACACTGCACACAGCCCCCGTGGGTCCCCTGTGTCACTACCTTGGGTGGTTCCATGGGGTCCCAGCGATTCTACAGGCTCTAGGCCTTGTGTCTAGTTAAGTCGTGGTTCTTATACCACTGTTTTAGTATATGGTTTGGCTCGCCCCTAGGGCCTGACGTGTATTTGTGCTATTTTACTGTAATATTTGAAGTGTAACATGTGTTTGGACCTCTAGCCTCATAAAGAGACTAGTAGTGTGTTTAGAAATAAATAAATATATATTATATATATATACCTGGTGTGGTTGCCTTTCATTTAGCCATTCGAGAGATTATAGACTGGTAAAACAAGCTGCTGTACATTCCTTCAAGACTTAGCCTGAAGGCTGCTCTCCATAGCTACCACTAGGATAGCTTTCAATAAAGGTTGTCTTTAACCTATCATCAATAAGGGGTTGTTTAGACTGGTGCAAGGTGCCCACTATAATTAGTGGACAGCATATTCCAGGCCAACTTCTCACACCAGGGACCACTGCCTGGCCTTAAAAAATTATTTCGCATGCATTTGCAAAGGGGAAGGGGTCCCCTTGGGATCCCTTCCCCTTTGCAAATGTATTACCACCTACTTGAAGTAGGTGGTAATTGTGAGTGTTTTGCGACTGCAATTGCGGTCGCAAAACATTAGTACATTGTTTTGAGACTCGCTATTTGGAAGGGAACGCCCCTTACAAATAGCAAGTCGCAAAACCCTTTTGAGCGAGTCGCAAAACAATTGCAACTCGCAAAATAGGCTATGTACATGGCCCAATATGTTTTTGCATGCGCAAACGGGTTTGCAAACCCGTTTGCGTATGCAAAAACGGCTCATACATATGGCCCTCAATGATTTTAGTTGTTCTATTGTGCTTTTTACTGTAATGTATATTTATACATTTGTACATTGTGGACATAATGACATGCATTCTAATAATTTTAAATAAACGATGTGTAAGGGCATACAGTATAGTGGTATACAGTGGAGTGGCATAGAGTAGAGTGGCACAGAGTGGAGTCCCAGTGAGTGTAATGGCAGAGAGTCCAGTGGCGTATAGCGGCATGAAGTTGAGTGTTGCACTGTGGAATAGCATAGAGTGACGAGGCATAGAGCGCATTGGCGAACATTGGAGTGGCATACAATAGAGTGGCATACAGTGGAAAGGCGTGAAGTGAAACAGCATAGAGTGTTGTGGCATAGAGTGTTGTGGCATAGTGTGGAGTGGCATAGGGTGGTGGTGTAGAGTGGAGTGTCTTAGAGTGGAGCGGCATAGAGTGGAACAGCTTAGAGTGGAAGGGCTGCTGTCCTTCCAACGAATACGGCAGATATTCTCGCTGTATTGCTAGAATGGCCAAATGCCCAAAGCCTCCTGCTGATAAATATCTATTCTAGGCCAACCAATATCAAACAGGAGTCGCCTACTTTTACGGAGCTTGCCCTTGCCTTGAATGATATTAGGGAGGGCACCCCCTATCTTATAGGAGGAGATTTTAATTGTCACTATGAGCCCTCTTAGGCACTATGGAAGGCCTGGCTCTGGAGGAGGACCTTCTGTGGCATATACCGCCCTCGCAGGCCCCGGCCCCAAGAACATGGTCCCCCCTGGCCCTACAAATTACCTCCCTAACCTTAAAATATGGCCTCCAGGCCTGCAATGGAAGGTTTAAATCCGATATTCCGGCAAGATGCACATTTAACAGAGTCGGCAGCGAGTCACGGCTCAATTATGTCCTGGTTCCCCTGTCCTCTTGGTCGCATATCAGAGATTTCTGGGTCACTATCAGGGAAGACAGCGACCACAATGCCTTAGAATTAATATACAATCATCCTGGGCCCACGTCCAAGGGGAAGTATAGAGAGGCAACCGTGGAGAGTCTGGTCCTCGAGAATAACAGGCGCAGAGTGAAGTGGGAGCTAATAGCTTCCCACCCAGTGAAGATATCTAAGCTATATGCGCAGGCAGTCCCCCTACTAGAAAAAGTTGAGGCGCTTATGACGAAAGGCACCACCGAGGACGTACATCTGCAATTGGGCCAGTTACATGCTGCCCTTGCTAAATCACTCTCTGAATCCCTAACTAAAAAATTAACTAGGCCTATTGGAAAATCAGCTGGCCCCCTTTGGTACAACGGGGCTTGCCGTAAGGCAAAAACCGATCTCATTATTTCAATTAAAGAAGGAAAGGGCAGTGCGGAAATCAGGGAAAGGCGACTAGCCCATAAGCTTTTGATCTCTAATGCAAAATGCGAGTAGGAACATGATAAATGGATCAAACTTACCAATTCCCTGGCCTGTGCGGACTCACGCAAGTTTTGGCGCTGTGTCAATACAGGCTCGGAGGAATTGATATCCGCCATAGAACCTAATATTTCAGCTAAGGCATGGCAGGACCATTTTCAGTCCCTTTATAAATTGCCTGAGGATGACAGGGTAAATCCGAGCCAACCCCACTGCCCTGTTGGGATAGGCGAGCTGTTCACAACCAAGGAGGTGCGCGCAGCTGTCATTGGCTTGGCATCAGGAAAGGCACCAGGATTGGATGGGTTGCCGGGCGATTTATTTAAGCAGGAACCGGACGTCTGGTCGCCTTATCTCGCGATTCTCTTCAATGCCATCCTGGGAGGCATGGCTATGCCGGGTACTTGGCTGGGTGCAGAGATCGTCCCAATTTTTAAAAAGGGTTCGCCTCTGCTCCCCGCCAACTACAGACCTATTAGCCTTATAGATGTGCCACAGAAGATCTTTGGCAGACTCATACTAAATCGCCTCCAGGATTGGATTGAGGATACCGCGATCATGAGTCCATACCAAGCGGTTCCGAAGAGGCATTTCTACCACCGACCAAATCTTCCGTTTGAATCTTCTATACTGGAAGACGATGCTGATCGAGGGCGGCACCCTTTATACGGTTTTTGTGGACCTGCATGCCGCCTTCGATTTGGTGCCTAGGGACAAATTATGGGCGGTGTTAACGGAACTCGAGGTTCCCGCAGACATACTCTCAATTCTGATAAGATTGCACCAGGGAAATCTCGCCAAGGTAAGATACGGCAGAGGAGGTAGTCTCTCGGACGCTTTCCCCGTTGACGGGGGGTCAGACAGGGCTGTGTCCTTGCTCCGACCCTTTTCTGCCTCTTTGTCAACAGGGTTATAAAACATCTTAGCGCCCTGAGTAACATCGACGCCCCCAAGCTGGATGGCAGCAGGGTCCCTGCAATTATGTTTGCGGATGATACCCTGCTGCTCTCCAAATCTCCTATGGGATTACAACGGGTGCTGGACGGGTTCGCGAGTTTTTGTGCGGACCGCGGTTTGGAGATCAATGCTGCCAAAACCAAGTATATGGTCTTCAATCCGCCCCCCACAACGCGCGCAAGCCCCTCTATAGGGGCCTGCAGATTAGAGAGGGTCTACACCTTTGAATATTTGGGAATAGTTATCAACCAATCCATGACTTGGGATTCCCATAAAATAAAGGCAAACATGAAATTGTCCCAGATGGTGGGTGGAATTGCTAGGATGACCAAAGGACTGACTTACAGGCCCTTTGGTCCACGCATACAAATTTACAAAGTTCAGGCCAGAGGGGCCGTCACTTATGGAGCAGAAATATGGGGCCATACATCAACGCAGAAGCTCCAGGTAACGGAGAAAAATTTTCTGAGACAGTTGGCAGCCCTGCCGGTAAGCACACCTCTTTTGCCACTTAGATTAGATCTGGGGCTAAGACCAATCTCAGAGGAGCTGGGCCTCAAACCCCTTACATTTTGGTGCAAAATATGGTCCTCGCCAGAACTTTCCAATTACAGAGCGGAGCTGTCAGAGATTTTGCGCCTCTACAAAAACACGCAAATTCCATGGCTAAGTTACATAAAGCATATCTGCGAGTTATTGGGCAGACCAGACCTGTGGCGTGACCTAGAGTCGGCATGCCCCAGGGTCTCACGCAAACTTATCGCGAAGGCATATTATAAGCATAATTTACGAGTTGCCATCATGAGTGTGCGGGAGGGGTCCCAAATCGCCCACTTTTTGGCCTTCAAAGACTCGTACCACCTAGAGCAGATCTTTAATGATATGGGCCCGCCACTTACAAGGAAGCTCTACATGCAATGGCGTTACAGTACCCTCCCCCTCAGGGCATATACGGCTCTTTGGGCACACTCGGATCACACAGCTCTTTGCCCTGTTTGCAACCACACACGTGAGACAGATTTGCATATTATATTTTTCTGTCCAGCGTACCATAGAGCAAGGATTTATTGGCTCCGCCCTCTCCTTAGAAACCTGGGCTTTAGACAGCATTTCCCAGCTTTCAGAATACTGAAAACAGATTTGTCGGCTCCAATTGTATTTGCAGTTGCCAAATTTTTAACATCAATGTGGTTTACTCACATGCATTGTCTTAAACTATTCCAGTCGAACGAATTAACTTGATGATTTCAGTACAATTGTGTTGTGTTAAATTCGTAACTGAAAATAATGCTATTTTATACTGTCATGATTTTATGGTATTTTTAGTACTCTTTTATGGTCCGAGTGACCGAAATAAAGACAAATGATGATGATGATGATGAATGGCATAAAGTTTAATGTCATAGAGTGGAAGAGTGCATAGTGGAATGACGGAGAATGAAGTGGCATAGAGTAGAGTTGAGTGGAGTACAGTGGAGTGGCGCAGAGTGGAGGAGCATACAGTTGAATGCCGTAGACTGAAGTGCCATAGAATGGAGTAGCGTAGAATAGGATAGCGTAGAGTGGAGTGGATTGAAGTGGCGTAGAGTGGAGAGGCATATGGTGAATTGGCATAAAGTAGGGTGACGTAAAGTGGAGTGCCGTAGAGTAGATTCGCATACAATGGAATAGCATAGCAGGAGTGGCATAGAGTGGAGTGTCAAAGAATGGAGTGCCGTACAGTGTAGAGGAGTAAAGTGGTGTAGAGTTGAGTGGCATAGAATGGAATAGCGTAGAGTGGAGTGGCGCATAGTTGAGTAGAGAGGAGTGGCATAAAGAGTAGTGGTGTAACATGGAGTGGCGTGTGGTGTAGTACAGTGTAGGTTAAAGAGACTTTGAGGTATATTTACTAAATTGTACTCAGTGTTTGTGTCACAAAAGTAACGCAAATGGACGCAAAATCTTTTTTTACCTATTTACTTTCCAGCATAAAACCTCTTTTGCTCTGGGAAATCACTTGAAAGTAACGCAAACCAGCACATAGTGCTGCTTTGCATTACTTAGCACCTAGGGGGAGCTCCATGGGTGGTTCTATGACGTTCCCATGGAATCACCCAAGGTATTTGACACAAAACCCTAATTACTTAAAAACGTAGACATGGTTTTCCTGCAAAAAAACTGTGGTAATTTCAAATAGGCACTATGAAGGCGAAATACTTTCATTTCTCCATTCTTTTCTGATTTTGCATGTGTGCTGCACTCTACAGCATACATACAAAGTGGGAAAAGGTTTAAAGTTAGTCTAAGCATTGTATTTTGTACTGGAACAGTATCCTCCTGTGCTACACTCACAGAGATACCCTTGCACGAAGATGAAAAGGTTTGTCTGTAGCACGCGGCAGCACATTTCTGCCTCGGCACTAGGGAGAGGTGAGGAAAGTGTCATATTTCTGTAAATATGGCGATCTACTGTCTTTAATTCTCATGTAGCGCAGCATTTGCGGCTGCTGCACTGTGTGGCAGTCTAATAAATCTGGGCCATAGTGTGAAAGTGGCTGAAAAGCTGAGTATAAAATTTGGCAGGAATATATATTATAGGGTACAAAAGGCTATTTTTGGTATTATCGTTACATTGGTTGAGCACTATTGATGCAGATTGGGGTGTACAAAATCTCCCTACTTCCACGGATAGAGTAATTTCACAGTTACACGCACATACACTCATCATACACTAGGGCCCATTTCACTAACATACACTCAAATACTCTACCAGCACTGAACCTGTGGAAAGAAATCTCCTAAACACCCCACATCTACACTGAGGTCGATAAGACCTAGTTATTGTAATTGTCCTGAATCATAATCTAAACAATCTATACAACAATAATCAAATAGAGTACTCAATAATTGACAAGAAATAATCATCAACACCGTATTTAAAATTATGGTTCTTTATCTAAAATTAGTCAAAGGAAATCAATCAGAATAAATCATTTTCTCATAATTACCTATTCTAGCTAAATGTCAGAATGGGTCATCAGGACAAGTCTCTCAGTAGAAATCTCCCGAGTCACCGTCCTCACAGCATCGATCCTCACCAACGCAGGTTTGGGAAGAAGTGGCAAAGTGGCCTTCAACCCTCTCTAGGCTAACAATATTTATAAAGAAACTTGCAATATTATAGAAACATAAAATGTTCTAAACGTCCGCCGAACCGCTGAGCAGAGCGAGCAGGAAAGGATGTAGCATCGCTACATTTGGAAAATCTCCGCTCAGAAAAAATCACAAAAATAAAAAGACAGAACAGGAACTAAAAGAATGTATCTTTCGACATCCGCATTTCCTCGGAACTAACATGATGACTTCAGAGTCCATTCAGTTCATCCATTATGGCTCCTTTGTCCTCCAAGGCTATTCAAATGTTTCTTGGAGACTCGCCCAGCACTGCTGCTGTCCTCACGGAAAATTTTAACCAGGCGAAGACTGTGGTCAGATGACTTCGACTATATTCAGCAAGGCCCTCTCATCACAAATCTCTCACTCGAGGCCAGGCTGCAAACGGCGGCCATTTTATTCTAGGCCAAAATAGACCATCTTAATTAAAAGAGACAAAAACAACGTTACCACAGCATAGTGATTAAACAGTGTTAACCCCACTAATACCCTTATGTGTATGTAATTATCTAGCCTTTGCAACACAGAAAAGCATTAATTCAAAAGCGTTTCGTGCTTTAAAATAAACAGCACTCAGCAACGTTTATTTAATAAAACATGCACATTATTAATAAGCAAACGAAAACATTCCCACGTGTCGGTTTTCTTCTCATTAGTACATGTTGGTAAGTTTAAACATTTACACAAAACAAATAATTAGTGATTAATAATTAATAATTTTAATTATGACAAATAGACAAACCAGAGCTTAAAAACCCAATAGACTTTCATCAGAAAACTCTGCTCCAGCAATCCCCCCTTTGGTGATATTATCACCAAATAAACAACCCAAAAAAAAAATTTCGTGAAATTTAGTCCCATTTTAGGAGAAATTGGAAATGTCTTTTTCTCCTTACACAACACTACACACCAGACACTCTTTCATCATCCCTCTTTGTTTCTAAGTAAACACTCTCCCTTAATTCTTCTAATTCAATTTCTTGTGGTTCTCTTTTCAACCTTTTATTTCTCTTTTTCTATGTTTCTTTTAATTAATTTCTTTTTCCCTCCCCTGTTTTTACAACACAAACACACCAATCTCAATATCAATAAAGCAACAATTATACAAGTTAAAGGAAACAATATCTTACCTATAATAGTACTACTTATTTTTGCAATAAAACTCTTAACAGCAACTATTTTATTAGCTATTTTAGTCCAAATACTTTCAGCTTCAAGTGGTACTAATTCTTCATGCAAATCAGTAATATTTTTTATATAGATCTTCAGGTCTTTGCTTTCGTCTGGAATGTAAGTGCAACAATGTTGAACTTTCAGCATTCCACAAACTCCACCCTCCTTAGCTAATAGAATATCAAGGGCAAGTCTATTTTGCATAGACATGGCACGTATGGCAATTAGTTCCGTATTCACCAAAAGAAACCCTCCAGCGGTATTTGTCGATAAGCGATCCACCACTGTTGACAGTTTCCGAATCCCATAAGCATTCAAAGAAATTCCCACTGCTGGAATTAAAGCTCCAAAAATGTCACCCACTATTTCAGACCAAGTTTCCCTCTTGAAGCGCATTAGTAAATTAATATGTTCTACATCTTCTATTCTATCTATATGAAAGATCTTTGGAAAGACCAGGCCCACATAACACGTGCCATACCAATGGTCAGGCAACTTGTAATAAGCCTTGTTCCCACAAACATAATACACTCCTGGAAAAATTGTATCTTCTCCACCTCTGAAACCCCATCCTGTTGCAATGAAGTATGTATCATGACATTCACTAGTCCCAACAAAATATGTATCATATTGGGATTTCCCTCTTGTAATGCACAGCTTACCCTTCTGTGGTGCATCTAGAGCTAAAGTTGGACTAACCCCATTTCTTAATTCTTTTCCCATCTCAATGTCCCAAATTGTCTCACTCACTTTATATTTCCCTGCCTTTTCATGCATGCTCAATCTCCTTTCCTCCACCATATTTAGGAAAGCTTTCTCCTCTTCTTTCAAACTACAAGTCAAATTATTCTTAAAAATGTAATCTAATGTTAATTCTTCTTTCTCAATAAAAATCTCACCAAAAATGTTAGCTTCTTTAGCTGGATTCAGCTTTTTGTTCATTGGCAAGTGCCCAAAAATACTATCTTTGTTAGACATCTTATAATCTATTTTCCCTAACAAATAAAAAACACTACTTAATACACTACAAGAAATTCCATACGTAGCTGGTAAATGGTGATAAGTAACACCCTCTGAAACGAATGCAGGTAATTGCATACAAACGTAGCAATCCCTAACTTCCATTGTTTTCACATATTCGTATAACAACTTTGAAAAAACATTACTAGAAAAATCATTAATTGACCTATCTTTATGCATGTAAGTATTACTAATTCTAGTTGGAACTACTTTTTGCGAACTCTTCTCCACATTTGTCACATTCTCAGTATGTATTTCAAATGTACCTATTGAAACTCTAAATGTAACTAATAAAGCTAAAACACCCCATAGTAGCATTCATAATCCAGTACAGCAGCAGCACATTCTACACCATCTTCTTAAGAAGGCACATCTACTTTGGTTATTCTCTATATTAGCCATTTTACTACTTTGACCTTGTCTTTTGACTTAGCCTCTACTACTCCACTACTGAAATTTCTCGAACTTTGGATTACTTCAGACAGCTGAATTTCAGACTTTCTCCTTTTCACTTTTCTCCAAATTATTTCTTTTGTTCACTCAATTTGGATATTCATCACTTTTCACTCCTTCTTCTTCAGCAACATCAAATTGTATCAGATCATCAACAACATCCTGTGCATCCGACTCTTCTCCAATGTCAGTCAGGATAACTTTTAAGATTCCAACAGATTTTTCCTTTTCCTCAACCACTTTTCTCAAGATCCCCTCCGGATTGTCTCGATTCACTGTTTCTTCTTCTCCTTCTTCAGACAGTGCCACATAAGACCATTCCGGTGATCTGTACTTTTGGTTGGGCTTTCTAATTCTCTTTATCTCTTCAGGTTCTCTTGACTCCTTTTGTTCCTTTCTTTTTACTTCGTTTTGACACAACACCTCATTCACTTGTTCAGCTTTCGATGTATTCCCTCTTATCAGTCTGTATCTCAGCCTCTTTACTCTGTTGTTAGGCCAAAAATCTCCTCTTACAACCTTTTTCGGTCTCGTTTCTGTATTATTTCTTTCTCCAATCCAAGTTCTCTTTCTCAGAACTCGACCTTCTGATTTTCCATTCTCACTTTCATCCGATTCTGTTTCAAATGCCTCTTGTTCTTCAGCAGTTTTCTTTCGCTCCACAGTCTTTTTCACCACTATTTGAGACTTCCCTACTTCTGTCCCTCCTCGGGTCTCTGACACGCAATCTTCTTGCTGTCTACTTGTCCCTTCACCTAGCTTGTCAAGAATGTTCCCTACACCTCCTCGGGGGTCTTCCGCAATCTGTCCCTCACTATCTTCTTCTGACCCTACTTCTTCAGATATAATCTCAAGTAGTTCTTCAATCTCCTCCTCTTCTGATTCAGGAGTAATTTCTGTGGAACTGCTCTTTTCTTTTCTTTTTCCTCCACTGCTTTTTGGAACTTCAGGCTCTCTTACAGAATCTGATCTCCTTTCTGAGATTCTCAATGGTTCTCTTGAAACCTTTTCTGCTTCTTTTCCTGAACTTTGATTTTTTCTCACTGGTTCTGGGTCTTCATCATCACTGGAATCTGACTCTTCAAAATACTCTCTACCAGTCCCATCTTTTGGGTTTGGAACTCTCAGAGTATGACTCGCATGTACCCAGTTTTTCACACCAGCACACTTCACTGCAGTTGTCGTAGTCAAAATAACTTGTCTTGGTCTTCCCCACCTTGGAACCAAGCAGTTTCTTCTTCTGTGTACTTTAATCCTTACCCAGTCCCCTGGACTCAGATCATGAGCTTGCTTCTTCTCAAGTGTGGTAGCTTCTTCTCCAATCTGATGAAACACAGAATGAACTGCGTCAGCCAGGCCTTTACAGTAATCCAAAATCATGTCATCAGTTATTGTCATCAACTTATTTACAGGTACATATGCATGTCGCATTGCACGTCCCATTATGATTTCGTGCGGACTTAAACCAGTAGTTCTATCTGGAGTAGATCTAATAGTCATTAGCACTAGAGGCAAGACATCGGGCCATTTCATACCAGTGGCTAAACACATCTTACCAATCCTGTTCTTGATTGTGCCATTTATCTGCTCAACAACACCAGAAGCCTCTGGTCTGTATGCACAATGTAGCTTCTGCTGTATGCTTAATGCTTCACAAATCAAACTCATGAGTTCATTATAGAAGTGTCCACCTCTATCAGACTCAATCGTTACCGGAAATCCGTACCTAGGAATCAACTCTCTTAACAGTAATTTTGCCACTGTTACTCCATCATTTCTCCTAGTCGGATAGGCCTCAACCCATCTTGAAAACAAACAGACTACCACTAGTACATACCTTAATCTGTTCACTTGGGGCATTTCACTTAAATCAATCTGCATTCTTGTAAAAGGACCTCCTTCTCTGCCTATTGTTCCCAGACTCACCACTGTCTTTTTCCCAGTGTTAAATTGCTGGTAAATCAAACATCTTTGACAGATACTTTCTGCAATTGTCCTGAACTTTGCATTGTACCAGGTTTGTTTAAAAGACCTAATCATCGCATCCCTTCCCAAATGTCCCTGGCCATGATACATCCTTGCCATTGTCGACAGCATGGAGTTCGGCATTACTGGTCTGCCATCTCTATAGACCCAAACTTGATCTGTTTCTCTTGGGGCACAACCTGCCTTGATCCAATCTTTCTTTTCTTCCTCCTCTGCCTCATCCTGCAACTGTTTCACTTCATCCCACGTCTCTAAGACATTAGTAAACATCACAGAACAAAAAGACATTTCACCTTCTCGTTCCCGATTAATTGACTGATTATTCTTAGCGCAATATTGAGCAATGTCATTTGCGTATCGATTGCCAACTGTCACAAAATCATCTCCTTGTCCAAGAGCAGCACATTTCACAACTGCTAATTCTTTAGGCAGCTGTATCGCCTCAAGTAATTTTCCAATCACTTCAGCATTCTTTATTGGAGTCCCACTCGACGTCAAGAAACCTCTTTGGAGCCAAAGTTGGCCAAAGTCATGCACAACTCCAAATCCATACTGACTATCAGTCATCACAGTCGTTCTCAAATCTTTCCCAATTTCACAAACTTTTGTCAATGCCACTAATTCAGCCACTTGCGCAGATTTCATTCCTTTCAATGGTGATGCTTCCATAACCTCTGAAACCTTGCACACTGCATATGCTGCACATAGCACACCCTCATCATTCCTCAGGCATGATCCATCCACAAACAACACATGATCACTCTCATGCAAGGGAAGATCCCTTATGTCTGGTCTCGGTTTTGTACAGTAGTCAAGCACATCCAAACAATTGTGATCATCTTCTGTTTTCACACCCACATTTTCAATATCCGGCAACAATGTCGCTGGATTCACATTCACACATCTCTCCAAAGTCACATTTGATGCTCCCAGAATTACTTTTTCATATTTAGTCAACCGACTATGTGACATGTATTGAGTTCTGCTTCTTGTCAAAAGAATTGCCACATTATGAGGTACGAATACCCTTACAGGATATCCCATTATGATTACCTCACTCTGTTCCAGGCTTCTGCATGTTGCAGCCACAGATTTCAGACATCCTGGTAAACCTACAGCTACAGGGTCAAGTGTCGATGAGAAGTACGCAATAGGCCTTCTCAGTAATCCATGCTTCTGAATTAACACTGAAAGTGCACATCCATTTCTCTCACTACAGTACAATTCAAATTTCTTTTCATAGTCTGGCATACCCAAAGCAGGGGCTTCACACATTCTGTTTTTCAACTCTTCAAATGCTGCCATTTGTTCTCCATCTAGTTCCAATGGGTCTGTCATCTCACTTTTTGTCAGCTTAATCAGTGGCTTTGCTATCAGCGAGAAATTAATTATCCACTGACGACAATAACCCACCATTCCCAGGAACATTCTCACTTCCCTCTGGGTCTTTGGGGCCTTCATTCCCCTGATGATTTTGATCCTGTCATCAGTCACTTTTCTCAGACCTTTTTCAATATTGTGTCCAAGATAATGCACCTCTTTCTTGCAGAATTGCAATTTGGCTGGAGATACTTTTAACCCTCCATCTGCCAGATGATTCAGTAAAGCTATAGTATCTACTTCACAAGCTTCACGTGTCTTTGATGCCACAAGTAGGTCATCAATATACTGCACTAGTACTGAGTTTTCAGGCATGATCAAACTCTCCAATGACTTTTTCAATAACTGATTGAATATCGAAGGACTCTCTGTATACCCCTGTGGGATACGACACCATGCTAAAATACGCTGGCCAAATCTAAATGCAAAAATCGGCTGGCTGTCATGATGCAATGGAATTGAAAAGAAAGCATGACACAAATCAATCACTGTATACCACTCAGCATCATGTGGAATCTGATACAAAATCACTGATGGATTTGGCACAATAGGACAACATGCCACCACAATTTGGTTAACTTTTCTCAAATCTTGTACAATCCTGAACTTCCCATTAGGCTTCTTTAGCCCCATTATCGGTGAATTACACGGACTACTCAGTAGTTCTCTCAGAACTCCCTGCTGAATCATTTTCTCAATTATAGGAGTTATTCCCTCAATTATTTCTGGTGTCATTTTATACTGAGGAATGTTAGGATAAGTAATTCCCTCTTTCACTGAAATTTTCACAGGATCTACATTATTCATCAATCCCACATCCTCTCCAGTAAAATCCCAAACTTTCCTTTTCACTGTGTCTCTCAGCTCTTGAGGCAAATCCTCCGGATCAAACACAGCATATGCACCAATTAACTCACTCTCTCTATTTTCTAGAGTCATTCGGTACAAAACATCCTCATCTGGTGTTTCAAAAGCTATTCCATCCGGTGTACAAAAAATTGTACAATTCATTTTACATAACAAATCCCTACCTAACAGGTTCACTGGACTTGTGTCACAGACGATAAATCTGTGCATGTCTGAAAATTTCCCTATTTGTACTCTTACTGGTTCAGTAAGACGTGTCCTGATTTGTGTATTGGCTACACCAACTACTTGGATTGCTTCATCCGAGAGAGGAAGATTTCTAATATCTGTTGACCTGACAGTTGATCTTGTCGCACCTGTGTCTACTAAAAAAGTAACACTTTCTTCATTTATTTTCCCATCTACAAATGGTCCTGCCTGGTCTATTTCTAGAGTTGCACCAAGTATGCACTCTTCCTCCTCTCTTCGGCACCGTCAATAATCACCCTCAGACTCACTCCCTTCATTCTTTAACAAGTACTGTTGTACCTGGTTAGAACGCCTTGGTTTGTTTACCTGCTCATCATTGTAGAATCCCGAATCCGGATTATACTTTTGTGATCCTCTATTCTGCGGCAAGGGCGGTTTTGGCTCTTGACTCTGCTGTCTCACAACTTTCTGTTGTTGCTGCTGTTGATTATTCCCCTCGTTCTGCACCTGTTGATTTAAGGATTTTCCCTCATTATTCACTAATGGTGGATTGGTACACTCAGATCTCCAATGTCCCAGTTGGCCACAGTTGTGACATGGGAACTTTTTTTTAGCTTCCTCAAGATTCCCCTTTCCTTTCCCTGCATACCTAGGTCTATTCCCTGCATTATTTCCTGCATTATTCGCCTGTTCCACCAATTATTCCCCTCGTTCTGCACCTGTTGATTTAAGGATTTTCCCTCATTATTCACTAATGGTGGATTGATACACTCAGATCTCCAATGTCCCAGTTGGCCACAGTTGTGACATGGGAACTTTTTTTTAGCTTCCTCAAGATTCCCCTTTCCTTTCCCTGCATACCTAGGTCTATTCCCTGCATTATTTCCTGCATTATTCGCCTGTTCCACCAATTATTCCCCTCGTTCTGCACCTGTTGATTTAAGGATTTTCCCTCATTATTCACTAATGGTGGATTGATACACTCAGATCTCCAATGTCCCAGTTGGCCACAGTTGTGACATGGGAACTTTTTTTTAGCTTCCTCAAGATTCCCCTTTCCTTTCCCTGCATACCTAGGTCTATTCCCTGCATTATTTGCCTGTTCCACCAACTGTGCTTCCTGTCTTTCCGCAACCTTCACTTGTGCCCACATTGCTTTCTCTTTCAGCTTTCTCTGTTTTGCTTCAATTTCATCACTGAAGTATTTTGCATTTCTCAGAATCTCATCTATTTTCTTACTCTGCCAATCCACAGTATGCTCACGAATTCTTTCACTAATCTCAGGTCTCAGGCCATATACAAATCTGTATACAAAATGGCTCAAATCCTTGTCACCCAGGTGTTCATCTCCACTGAATTGTTTAAACGCCAGTATCAGCCTCTCGTAAAAAGCATGAACTGATTCTTTTGCTTCCTGATGTGTTCGATCTATTTTAAACCAGTCTGTCTCTTTTGGAGGTACTTTATTTTTCAGGTATACGATCACCTGCTCATACTTTCTCATTACTTCTGCATCTGGTGCTCCTGTTCTCTGATCTCTTGGATATTCCTCAGTAGGCCAACTTACAACTATTTTACACTCAGCCCACAAGTCTGCTAGAACAATTATATCAAACACACTATTCAGGTCAATCCACAGCACTTTTGACAATTTCACAAACCTGTCTACCTGCCTATACCACTCGACGTGCTTTTCTCTCAATCGAGGGAAATCATTCGTAAATGTGTCATGTCTGAATTGCCTCAGATCACTACTTTCTGTCCTTTTTCCTCAATCTCCTGAGGGACCAGCTAAACTTGTTATCTTATTCCCAACATATGGAATCACCAAACCATTCTCACCCGTCCTCTGCTTATCAAAAACAGGCATAATCGGACCTATAGTTACGGGCACCGTAACAGCGTCTAGATTCTTTGTCAGCTCTTTGATCTTTTCAGTCAATTCCGATGTAGTTCTGACTAATTCTCTCGTATTTTCGCCACTGCTTCTATTCTCTCTTTCCCTGAAAGGATTACCACTTCTTAACTCAGGTGTCACATTTTCTGTCTCAATGATAATTGCATACAAACATAGCAATCCCTAACTTCCATTGTTTTCACATATTCGTATAACAACTTTGAAAAAACATTACTAGAAAAATCATTAATTGACCTATCTTTATGCATGTAAGTATTACTAATTCTAGTTGGAACTACTTTTTGCGAACTCTTCTCCACATTTGTCACATTCTCAGTATGTATTTCAAATGTACCTATTGAAACTCTAAATGTAACTAATAAAGCTAAAACACCCCATAGTAGCATTAATAATCCAGTACAGCAGCAGCACATTCTACACCATCTTCTTAAGAAGGCACATCTACTTTGGTTATTCTCTATATTAGCCATTTTACTACTTTGACCTTGTCTTTTGACTTAGCCTCTACTACTCCACTACTGAAATTTCTCGAACTTTGGATTACTTCAGACAGTTGAATTTCAGACTTTCTCCTTTTCACTTTTCTCCAAGTGATTTCTTTTGTTCACTCAATTTGGATATTCATCACTTTTCACTCCTTCTTCTTCAGCAACATCAAATTGTATCAGATCATCAACAACATCCTGTGCATCCGACTCTTCTCCAATGTCAGTCAGGAATGCTTATATATTTACTTGATTGTAAGACTCTTTGGACAAGTCCTAGAGGAAACAATTAATGAATATATGTTAGAAGGGCAGAGTAGAGGGTACTGTGTCAACGGGATTCTTGTGAAATAGAATACTTCTCCCACGATAAGCTTTAACGGTGAACCTTACGGATCCCTGGGACTTAAGACCAGAGTTTCACAGATAACCTTCACTACCATACGCACTCCTTATATACCAGAAATATTTCTAATAGTAACATACGACAATGTCACTGATTCCGAACCCAGACAATGTGACGCGCAACTTCGATTGTCACACGTTTTCTTTTCCTGCATACATACAGGACCAACAATCCCGTCTTTCCCGAGAGCAGCATATAGTTCCCTCTGCCCTACTACGGAACTGCTACTAGCTCCCAAGTTCCAGAAGCACTACATATAACTCAACATGACGACTCCAACATATAGTATTAGTACATATACCAACATCAATCAATAATCAATAATCAATAAGCTAATGTACAAGCAATCTAATCAGATCAAGACAATCATCAATAACCATCCTCACTCTGCTACCAGGAAATTGATGCAGATTGGGGTGTACAAAATCTCCCTACTTCCACGGATAGAGTAATTTCACAGTTACACGCACATACACTCATCATACACTAGGGCCCATTTCACTAACATACACTCAAATACTCTACCAGCACTGAACCTGTGGAAAGAAACCTCCTAAACACCCCACATCTACACTGAGGTCGATAAGACCTAGTTATTGTAATTGTCCTGAATCATAATCTAAACAATCTATACAACAATAATCAAATAGAGTACTCAATAATTGACAAGAAATAATCATCAACACCGTATTTAAAATTATGGTTCTTTATCTAAAAATAGTCAAAGGAAATCAATCAGAATAAATCATTTTCTCATAATTACCTATTCTAGCTAAATGTCAGAATGGGTCATCAGGACAAGTCTCTCAGTAGAAATCTCCCGAGTCACCGTCCTCACAGCATCGATCCTCACCAACGCAGGTTTGGAAGAAGTGGCAAAGTGGCCTTCAACCCTCTCTAGGCTAACAATATTTATAAAGAAACTTGCAATATTATAGAAACATAAAATGTTCTAAACGTCCGCCGAACCGCTGAGCAGAGCGAGCAGGAAAGGATGTAGCATCGCTACATTTGGAAAATCTCCGCTCAGAAAAAATCACAAAAATAAAAAGACAGAACAGGAACTAAAAGAATGTATCTTTCGACATCCGCATTTCCTCGGAACTAACATGATGACTTCTGAGTCCATTCAGTTCATCCATTATGGCTCCTTTGTCCTCCAAGGCTATTCAAATGTTTCTTGGAGACTCGCCCAGCACTGCTGCTGTCCTCACGGAAAATTTTAACCAGGCGAAGACTGTGGTCAGATGACTTCGACCATATTCAGCAAGGCCCTCTCATCACAAATCTCTCACTCGAGGCCAGGCTGCAAACGGCGGCCATTTTATTCTAGGCCAAAATAGACCATCTTAATTAACCCCTTGCATGCCCGCCCCTTTCCCCGCCCAGTGCCGCGCTTTGTATTAGCGGGCGGAGTTCATGACGAGCTGGACTCGTCATGGGCACAGCGCCACCGCAGCCCATGACGAGTCCAGCTCGTCATGGGCACTGAAGGGGTTAAAAGAGACAAAAACAACGTTACCACAGCATAGTGATTAAACAGTGTTAACCCCACTAATACCCTTATGTGTATGTAATTATCTAGCCTTTGCAACACAGAAAAGCATTAATTCAAAAGCGTTTCGTGCTTTAAAATAAACAGCACTCAGCAACGTTTATTTAATAAAACATGCACATTATTAATAAGCAAACGAAAACATTCCCACGTGTCGGTTTTCTTCTCATTAGTACATGTTGGTAAGTTTAAACATTTACACAAAACAAATAATTAGTGATTAATAATTAATAATTTTAATTATGACAAATAGACAAACCAGAGCTTAAAAACCCAATAGACTTTCATCAGAAAACTCTGCTCCAGCAATCCCCCCTTTGGTGATATTATCACCAAATAAACAACCCAAAAAAAAAATTTCGTGAAATTTAGTCCCATTTTAGGAGAAATTGGAAATGTCTTTTTCTCCTTACACAACACTACACACCAGACACTCTTTCATCATCCCTCTTTGTTTCTAAGTAAACACTCTCCCTTAATTCTTCTAATTCAATTTCTTGTGGTTCTCTTTTCAACCTTTTATTTCTCTTTTTCTATCACAGGAAATGCTGAATAAGTTCTATCTCCTGATTCTTCCCTCTTCTTGTACCACCTATCCTTCCACTTCTCAACATCACCCCATTTTCGCAATAAAGCGATCATTTCTTTAATCTGTCCTGTTCTACCAGTACCATTCAAATTTTCAATATCTTTATCTGTGAAATCCATCCTGTAAGACTTCTGCAAAACTTTCACTTTATCAATGTCAACTCCATAGTCATTTGCTATTGCTCTTAATCTGTCATGTGTATTTTTAGTTCTCCAGGTGATGTTTTTACACATAAATAACAAGTCACCATCATGATGATTTTTTAGAATTTCTGTAGGAACAGTCCCTGCAACAAGCTCTTCTAATTCTACACGTAACCTAGCCACATCAATTGCTTGTGAATCTTTATCCCTCTTTTGAAGAACTTTCATCCAATCATTCAAATCTTCAGCTGTTATTTCAGTAGTTTTTCTCACTGGAACCACTTTCTTCTGCGGTTCTAAAATTGGCATCCCTGAACAACTAGCTTCACTAGCATCCAGTCTTGAATTAGACTGTACCTCTAATCCTTCACTACATGTGTCATGTTTGGATTGCCTCAGATCACTACTTTCTGTCCTTCTACCTGAATCTCCTGAGGGACCAGCTAAACTTGTTATCTTATTCCCAACATATGGAATCACCAAACCATTTTCACCTGTCCTCTGCTTATCAAAAACAGGCATAATCGGACCTATAGTTACGGGCACCGTAACAGCGTCTAGATTCTTTGTCAGCTCTTTGATCTTTTCTGTCAATTCCGATGTAGTTCTGGCTAATTCTCTCGTATTTTCGCCACTGCTTCTATTCTCTCTTTCTCTGAAAGGATTACCACTTCTTAACTCAGGTGTCACATTTTCTGTTTCAATGATACGCACTGTATCCCTTATCGGAGAAACAACTGGTGTACTCTCGTCTGGTTCTGGTCTATATGGAGGTGGTCTTTTGTAAATCATGTCATTCAAGACCTCATCCTCATATTCATTAACTCCATATCTCCTCACTTCTGCCTCAGGAACCCTTTCTGTTCCCTCTTCAACTGTTCTCATAGGATATAATCCCTCTGACATACTAGCATCTCGCCATCTCGTCATTCGATCATGATGAGTTTCACGACCATGTCTCCTCCCAAACATGTACCTATAGTTTCCCCCAGACCTCTGCTTTTCTCGCTCATGCACTTCCTCTTCCCATTCCACTAAAGCCTCAAACTGTGTCGGCCTTGGTCTTGGGTCAAGACATAACATCTTTTCCCGTAAATTTTTCAACACGGCCAGATTAAATGAACCATGTTCTGGAAATGCTAAAACACCATCTTCCTTTGTATACCTAACCCAATTCTCCAACCATATACAGGTATGATACCCATATCTCGCAGCCATGAAGGATGCAGGCGTTTTCGATGGAGGTATCAATTCACCCTCTCTCGTTTTAACATCTTTATCCTTGTCGAACCAATTTTTTATCTTTCTGAACAAAGATTTTTTCTTTTTCTCTTCTTGGTAATACATTTTAACGTTTACCAAAACTTTCTAATCCCTTCCGTAATACAACTTAATAGTACGATGTTTTATCCAATAACAGCGCGACTCACACTAACGCACCAATCCTGGAACGTCTACGTCACTAGAATAGCTCTTCCAATCCTTGCGCGGCTCACACCAACGCACCAATCTCAGCGCGAGCCCTGTTCTGATCTAATATCCAATCAGAGCGCGCTCTGTTTGACGTCAGCAGTCGCTGCAGTCGCTTCTGTCTCCTGTCTCTTGTCACTCGTCTACCCCTCCTTTACAAAATTTCTCAGTAGACTCCGTGTCAAATTTCTACAAAATCTATTAGTTACAACATATAAACATCTCCATTGTCTGCTTCGCTAACCACAGAATAGTAAAGAAAATCTATTTCACAAGAATCCCGTTGACACAGTAGCACATCCCTCTACTCTGCCCTTCTAACATATATTCATTAATTGTTTCCTCTAGGACTTGTCCAAAGAGTCTTACAATCAACTAAATATATAAGCATTCACGCACATTCATACAAGAAAATATATAGTACATACACACAGAATCCTGCTTTTCCCGAGAACAGAGAACAATCTGCTCCACTACAGAATTATAACACACGTTAACCAAGCAGCTTACCTCTGCCCAGTTTCTCAAACAAGCTCAGAGAATACCTATTACTTCTCCCGCGATAAGCTTTAACGGTGAACCTTACGGATCCCTGGGACTTAAGACCAGAGTTTCACAGATAACCTTCACTACCATACGCACTCCTTATATACCAGAAATATTTCTAATAGTAACATACGACAATGTCACTGATTCCGAACCCAGACAATGTGACGCGCAACTTCGATTGTCACACGTTTTCTTTTCCTGCATACATACAGGACCAACAATCCCGTCTTTCCCGAGAGCAGCATATAGTTCCCTCTGCCCTACTACGGAACTGCTACTAGCTCCCAAGTTCCAGAAGCACTACATATAACTCAACATGACGACTCCAACATATAGTATTAGTACATATACCAACATCAATCAATAATCAATAATCAATAAGCTAATGTACAAGCAATCTAATCAGATCAAGACAATCATCAATAACCATCCTCACTCTGCTACCAGGAAATTGATGCAGATTGGGGTGTACAAAATCTCCCTACTTCCACGGATAGAGTAATTTCACAGTTACACGCACATACACTCATCATACACTAGGGCCCATTTCACTAACATACACTCAAATACTCTACCAGCACTGAACCTGTGGAAAGAAACCTCCTAAACACCCCACATCTACACTGAGGTCGATAAGACCTAGTTATTGTAATTGTCCTGAATCATAATCTAAACAATCTATACAACAATAATCAAATAGAGTACTCAATAATTGACAAGAAATAATCATCAACACCGTATTTAAAATTATGGTTCTTTATCTAAAATTAGTCAAAGGAAATCAATCAGAATAAATCATTTTCTCATAATTACCTATTCTAGCTAAATGTCAGAATGGGTCATCAGGACAAGTCTCTCAGTAGAAATCTCCCGAGTCACCGTCCTCACAGCATCGATCCTCACCAACGCAGGTTTGGGAAGAAGTGGCAAAGTGGCCTTCAACCCTCTCTAGGCTAACAATATTTATAAAGAAACTTGCAATATTATAGAAACATAAAATGTTCTAAACGTCCGCCGAACCGCTGAGCAGAGCGAGCAGGAAAGGATGTAGCATCGCTACATTTGGAAAATCTCCGCTCAGAAAAAATCACAAAAATAAAAAGACAGAACAGGAACTAAAAGAATGTATCTTTCGACATCCGCATTTCCTCGGAACTAACATGATGACTTCAGAGTCCATTCAGTTCATCCATTATGGCTCCTTTGTCCTCCAAGGCTATTCAAATGTTTCTTGGAGACTCGCCCAGCACTGCTGCTGTCCTCACGGAAAATTTTAACCAGGCGAAGACTGTGGTCAGATGACTTCGACCATATTCAGCAAGGCCCTCTCATCACAAATCTCTCACTCGAGGCCAGGCTGCAAACGGTGGCCATTTTATTCTAGGCCAAAATAGACCATCTTAATTAAAAGAGACAAAAACAACGTTACCACAGCATAGTGATTAAACAGTGTTAACCCCACTAATACCCTTATGTGTATGTAATTATCTAGCCTTTGCAACACAGAAAAGCATTAATTCAAAAGCGTTTCGTGCTTTAAAATAAACAGCACTCAGCAACGTTTATTTAATAAAACATGCACATTATTAATAAGCAAACGAAAACATTCCCACGTGTCGGTTTTCTTCTCATTAGTACATGTTGGTAAGTTTAAACATTTACACAAAACAAATAATTAGTGATTAATAATTAATAATTTTAATTATGACAAATAGACAAACCAGAGCTTAAAAACCCAATAGACTTTCATCAGAAAACTCTGCTCCAACACTATCAAAGTTATAAGTGACAAAACACTATGTTATATATTGGGCGGCAGTATCCTTGCAGTATACCGTAGTACATGCCGATCACAAGGCAGTATATCATTGGTTAATGACTGAGTTTACAAAAGTGAAAGGCAGCCATGTAGTTTGGTCACAGGGATTCTGCTGGAAAAACAGAACTGCGCTTTGGGATAAAAGAATGTCAGTATTTAGGGACTTATGGCCTGATTCAGATCTCGGACGATGGGTTACTCCATCACAACGGTGACAGATATCCCATCTGATGAAATATAAATCCCTTTATATTCCATTTCCACACAAGTGAACTTCATCTTTTGAGCAGCAGTGCACCAGGAGGCGTGTTTGCAGAGTGGTGTAAAAAGGGGGTGTAGCCTCGGACCACTCTCAGCAATCCAGCTGTGTGGGGCTTACTGGAGGTACCTGTTGGGCTAGTGTGCCCCCAGGGACCTTCAGGAGACAAGGGGACTTCATCCCCCAACCAAGAGTGCACCAGGAGGTGTGTTTGCAGAGTGGTGGAAACGGGGCATGGCATGTGTCCACCTCTCAGCAATCCCACTGTGTGGTGCTTACTGGAGGTAAGAGGTAGGCTAGTTGGCCCCAAAGGACTCCTAGCAGAGAAGGTGACTTCAATCCCCATCCAAGAACATGCCAGGGAGCGTGTTTGCAGAGTGGTAGGCAAAGGGGCCGTGGCCTGCTACAAGAACTTAGCAATCCTTTTTTAAAAAATTTTTATGTCCTCATATTGCCAGCTCTCATGTTGAGACTCTTCCTATCTCTCTATACTGATTGTGATGACCATCAGAGAGAGGAAGGAGTACTACATTATGGAGAGTGCCATTTCTGATACCCGTCCCCATTTCTCTGTACTGCCCTTGAGAATAAACACTGGGAACTTCAGAGCCGCCGGCACATTGGCTTAATCATTTGACCCGCTTGTTTTTTCTTTCCATTCCATCAATAAAGTCCAGACCTTGTCTCTACTCCCTGGTTTACAGGCCATTTCTGATTCACTTGTTACTATCATGCTTTTTAAAAGTTCAGCAAAGGATGGGGGGTCCTCAGACTTCTACTTCTTGCATATCTCACGTCTTGCAAGTAACATCACATAAAAGATAAGTTTGGAAGCAACATTTTCCCCATCTCTTCCTCTTGCGAGAGCCCTAAGAACACCAAACAAGGGCTTACCTTGATATGTTTACCTCCAAACTCTCCCAGAAAATTGCAGACCCCCGACCAGAATTTCGTGATTTTTTGGCATTCCAGTAACATATGCCTGTCATCGGCTCCTTCTATCTTACATCTTGGGCTGCAGTATTTATTATCTGTAACCTTTGTTAACTTCATCGGAGACCAGCAAACTCTGTGAGCAGTAAATAAATGGTTACGCTTAAATGAGGCTGGTTTCACAACTGCTTGTAACATTTCAAATGATTTTGCCCATCTCATTTCAACTTCCTCCTCATTAAGCTCCTCCCTCCATAATTTTCTTACATCGGCCTCAAGCGTAAGAACTTAGCAATCCTGCTGTGTGGGACTTACTGGAAGTTATAGGAGGGGTAGTTGGCTCCCAAGGATGTCCTTGGGGGCCAACTACCCCTCTTGATGTCTTCGGAGGCCACAACCCCTTTCCCTACTACTCTCCAAACGTGCCTCCTGGCAGACTACGGGATGGGGGATGAAGTCCACTTTACTCCTGGGGGACTTTGGGGGCCAAGAAGCCCTCCTGGTACCTCCTGTAAGTCCTTTGCCGCGGAATTCCTGAGCGCTGGTCGGAGGCCCAGCACCCTTTCTCCACCACTCTGCAAACGCAACTACTAGTTAAAGAAGCATTTGCAATGTGATAAGTTTAGCATTTGCAAGAATTAGAGCTATTGGTGTTGTAAATGTAAACGTTTTTTACTCATGTTTTTTTCTATAGAGTGGATGACAAGATGTGTAATGAAATTATGTGGTATGTTGTGCAGTGAAATTATGTGAATAGAAAGTGTGTGGTATTTAGTGTATAGGAATTGTGTGGAGCAGGATTATGTGTTGTGGAGAATAATTATGTGGTATTGTATTCTGTGTTGTGGAGTGGTAACCTCAGGTTATGCACCTCTCTTGCCTCTTTGTGCACTTCTCTTGCCTCTTTCTCCACTTATCTTGCCTATTTCCATACCTCTCTTGCCTCTTTCTGCACCTCACTTGCCACTTTCTGCTCTTCTCTTGCCTCTTTCTGCACTTCTCTTGCCCCTTTCCCCACACTTCTTGTCTCTTTCATCACCTCTGTTGCTTCTTTCTGCACTTCTCTTCCTTCTTTCTGCACCCTTCTTGCCTCTTTCTGTACCCCTCTTGCCACTTTCTGCACCCCTCTTGCCTCTTTCTGCACCTCTGTTGGTTCTGTCTGTACTGCTCTTGCTTCTTTCTGCACCCCTTTTGCAATTTTCTGCATCCCTCTTGCCTCTTTCTGCACCCCTCTTGCCTCTTTCTGCACCCCTCTTCCCTCTTTCTGCACCTCTCTTGCCTCTGTCTGCACACTTGTTCCCTCTGTCTGTACCCCTTTTGCCTGTTTCTGCAACTCTCTTGCCTCTTTCTGCAGCTCTCTTGCCTTCTTCTGCACCTCACTTACCTCTTTCTGCACTTCTATTGCCTCTTTCTGCACCTCTGTGGTCTCTTTCTGCACCCCTGTTGTCTCTCACTGCACTTGTCTTCCCTCTTCCTGCACCTTTCTTGCTTCTTTCTGCACTTCTCTTGCTTTTTTCTGCACCTCTCTTGCTTCTTTCTGCACCTTTCTTGCCAAATATTCCATCATCTGCTGCCTAATCTGCAGATTTGAACAAAAAAAGAGTGTTGCTTGCTCAAACAGCTCAAATGTTCCCAAAAATGCAGGGTCACGTGTTACAGGGTGGTGGAATGCCCATTGCAAAGCTGGAATGGTCACGTGTTACTTATTGCAAAATATGGGTGTTAATCTGGTACTAATGGTGCACAAACCTCTCTTCTTTTTGTGCCTCTCTTGCCCCGTTCTGCATTTCTCTTGCTTCCTTCTGCACCTTTCTTCCTCTTTCTGCACCTCACTGTCTTCTTTCTGCACTTCACTTGTCTCTTTCTGCATTTCTCTTGCCCCTTTCTGCACCTCACCTGCCTCTTTCAGCTCCACATTTGCTTTTATCTGCAGATCTCTTGCCTCTTTCTGCACCTCTCTTGCCTCTTTCTGTACCTCACTTGCCTCTTTCTGCACTTTTCTTGCTTCTTTCTACACCTCTCTTGCCTCGTTCTGCTCTTCTCTTGCCTCTATGTGCATTTCTCTTGCCTGTTTCTGCAGTTCCCCTGCCTATTTCTGTACCTCTCTTGCCTCTTTCTGCATGTCATTTGCCTCTTTCTGCACCTCACTCTCTTCCTTATGCACCTCTCTTGCCGCTTTGTGCACTTCTTTTGCCTCTTTCTGCACTTCTTGGGCCTCTTTCTGTGCCTCTCTTGCCTCTTTCTGCACCTCAAGTGCCTCTTTATGCTCTTCCCTTGCCTCTTTCTGCACCTCACTTGCTTCTTTCTGCATTTCTCTTGTCTCTTTCTGCACTTCTCTTGCTTCTTTCCACACCTATGTTGCCTCTTTCAGCAGTTATTTTGCCTCTTTATGCAATTCTCTTGCTTGTTTCTGCAACTCTCTTGTGTCTCTCTGCACCTCTGTTGCTTCTTTCTGCACCTCACTTGCTTCTTTCTGCACCCCTCGTGCCTCTTTTTGCACCCCTTTCTTCCCTTTCTGCACCACTCTTGCGTCTTTCTGCACCTGTGTTCCCTCTTTCTGCACCTTTCCTGCCTGTTTCTACACCTCTCTTGCCTCTTTCAGCACCCCTCTGTTGCTTCTTTCTACACTTCTCTTCCATCTTTCTACACCCCTCCTGCCCCTTTCTTTGCTTGTCTTGCCTCTTTGTGCACCTCTCCTACTTTTTTCTGCACCCCTCTTACCTCTTTTTGCACCTCTGTTGGTTCTTTCTGCAGTGCTCTTGCTTCTTTCTGCACCTTACTTGCCTCTTTCTGCACTTCTCTTGCTTCTTTCTAAACTTCTGTTGCTTCTTTCAGCAATTCTCTTGCCTCTTTCTGTACTTGTCTTCTTTCTTACTGTACCCCTCCTGGCTCTTTCTGTACCTTTCTTGCCTCTTGCCTCTTAGTGCACCTCTCCTATCTCTTTCTGTACCCCTCTTTCCTCTTTTGCACCTCTGTTTGTTCTTTCTGCACTGCTCTTGCTTCTTTCTGCACCTCACTTGCCTCTTTCTGCACTTCTCTCTACACCTCTGCAGCTTCTTTGAGCAATTCTCTTGCCTCTTTCTTCACTTCTATTGCTTGTTTCTGCACTTCTCTTGCGTCTTTCTGTACCTCTGTTGCCTCTTTCTGCAGCCAGCTCATTTTTCTTTCTTCACCCCTCTTTCGTCTTTCTACAACCCTCTTCCCTCTTTCTGCACCTTTCTTGCCTCTTTTTGCATCCGTTTTCCCTCTTTCTGCACCTTCCCTGCCTGTTTCCGTAACTCTCTTGCCTCTTTCTGTACCTATGTTGCTTCTTTCTGTACTTCTCTTGCTCTTTCTGCACCCTTCACGCCTCTTTCGGTACCTCTGTTGCTTTTTTCTGCACTTCTCTTGCTTCTTTATGGACCTCGTTTGCAAATTTCTGTATCCCTCTTTCTGCATCTCTCTTGCCTCTGTCTGCACACCTGTTCCCTCTTTCTGCACCCCTTTTGCCTGTTTCTGCAATTCCCTTGCCTATTTCTGCAGTTCTCTTGCCTCCTTCTGCTCCTCATTTGCCTCTTTCTGTACTTCAATTCCCTCTTTCTGCACCTCTCTTGCTTCATTCTGCACCCTTGTTGTCTCTTTCTGCACCCCTGTTATCTCTTGCTGCACTCGTCTTTCTTCTTTCTGTACCTCTCTTGCTCTTTCTGCACCCTTCATGCCTCTTTCAGCACCTCTGTTGCTTTTTTCTGCACATCTCTTGCTTCTTTATGGACCTCTTTTGTAAATTTCTGCATCCCTCTTTCCTCTTTCTGTACCCATCATGCCTCTTTCTGTACTTGCCATGCCTCTTTGTGCACCTCTCCTACTTATTTATGCACCTCTCTTGCCTCTTTTCACACCTCTTCACCCCTTTTGCCTGTTTCTGCAATTCCCTTGCCTCTTTCTGCAGTTCTCCTGCAATTCCCTTGTCTCTTTTTGCAGTTCTCTTGCCTCCTTCTGCTCCTCATTTGCCTCTTTCTGTACTTCAATTCCCTCTTTCTGCACCTCTCTTGGTTCATTCTGCACCCTTGTTGTCTCTTTCTGCACCCCTGTTATCTCTTTCTGCACTTGTCTTTCTTCTTTCTGTACCTCTCTTGCTCTTTCTGCACCCTTCATGCCTCTTTCTGCACCTCTGTTGCTTTTTTCTGCACTGCTCTTGCTTCTTTATGGACCTCTTTTGCAAATGTCTGCATCCCTCTTTCCTCTTTCTGTACCCCTCTTACCTCTTTCGGCATCTCTCTTGCCTCTGTCTGCACACCTGTTCCCTCTTTCTGCGCCCCTTTTGCCTGTTTCTGCACCACACTTGCCTATTTCTGCACTTCTATTGCCTATTTCTGTACCTCTCTTGCTTCTATCTGCACCCCTGTTGTCTCTTTCTGCACTTGTCGTCCCTCTTTCTGCACCTCTCTTGCTTCTTTCTGTACTTCTCTTGCTTCTTTCTTCACCTCTCTTGCTTCTTTCTGCACTCTTCTTCCTTTTTTCGTCCCTCTTGCCTCTTTCTGCTGTTTGTTTGCCATTTTCTGCACCTTTCTTACATTTTTCTGCACTTCACTTGCCTCTTTCTGCACTTCTCTTGCTTCTTTCCACACCTCTGTTGCTTCTTTCAGCAATTCTCTTACCTCTTTCTGCACTTCTCCTGCTTGTTTCTGCACCTCTCTTGTGTCTTTCTGCAACTTTGTTGACTCTTTCTGCACCTCACTTGCTTCTTTCTGCACTCCTATTGCCTCTTTCTGCACCCCTCTTCCCTCTTTCTGCACCTCTCTCACCTCATTTGGCACCATTGTTCCCTCTTTCTGCACCTTTCCTACCTGTTTTTGTACCTCTCTTGCCTCTTTCTATACCACTGTTGCTTCTTACTGTACTTCTCTTGTTCTCTCTGCACCCGACGTGCCTCTTTCAGCACCTCTGTTGCTTCTTTCTGCACTTCTCTTCCTTCTTTCTGCACCCCTCCTTCCTCTTTCTGTACTTGTCTTGCCTCTTTGTGCACCTCTCCTACTTTTTTTCTACACCCCTCTTGCCTCTTTTAACACCTCTGTTGGTTCTTTCTGCACTGCTCTTGCTTATTTCTGCACCTCTTTTGCAAATTTCTAGATCCCTCTTGCCTCTTTCTTTACCCCTCTTCCCTCTTTCTGCACCTCTCTTGCCTCTGTCTGCACACCTGTTCCCTCATTCTGCACCCCTTTTGCCTGTTTCTGCAACTCTCTTGGCTCTTTCTGCAGTTCTCTTGCCTCCTTCTGCTCCTCATTTGCCTTTTTCTGCACTTCAGTTCCATCTTTCTGCACCTCTCTTGCTTCGTTCTGCACCCCTGTTGTCTCTTTCTGCACCCCTGTTATCTCTTTCTGCACTCGTCTTTCTTCTTTCTGCACCTCTCTTGCTTCTTTCTGCATCCTTCTTCCCTTTTTTTTATCCCTCTTCCTACTTTCTGCTGTTCTCTTGCCATTTTCTGTACCTCTCTTGCCTCTTACTGCACCTCACTTGCCTCTTTCTGCACTTCTCTTGCTTCTTTCCACACCTTTGTTGCTTCTTTCAGCCATTCGCTTGCATCTTTCTGTACTTCTCTTACTTCTTTCTGCACCTCTCTTGTGTCTTTCTGCACTTCTGTTGACTCTTTCTGCACCTTGCTTGCTTCTTTCTTTCTGCACCCCTCTTGCTGCTTTTTGCACCCTTTCTTTCTCTTTCTGCACCTCTCTTGCATATTTCTGCATCCCTATTCCCTCTTTCTGCACCTTTCCTACCTGTTTCTGCACCTCTCTTGCCTCTTTCTGTACCTCTGTTGCTTCTTTCCACACCTTTGTTGCTTCTTTCAGCCATTCTCTTGCATCTTTCTGTACTTCTCTTACTTCTTTCTGCACCTCTCTTGTGTCTTTCTGCACTTCTGTTGACTCTTTCTGCACCTTGCTTGCTTCTTTCTGCACCCCTCTTGCTGCTTTTTGCACCCTTTCTTTCTCTTTCTGCACCTCTCTTGCATATTTCTGCATCCCTATTCCCTCTTTCTGCACCTTTCCTACCTGTTTTTGCACCTCTCTTGCCTCTTTCTGTACCTCTGTTGCTTCGTTCTGCACTTCTATTGCTCTTTGAGCACCCTTCGTGCTTCTCTTAGCACCGCTCTTGCTTCTTTCTGCATTTCTCTTCCTTCTTTCTGCACCCCTCCTGCCTCTTTCTGTACTTGTCCTGCCTCTTTTTGCACCTCTGTTGGTTCTTTATGCACTGCTCTTGCTTCTTTCTGCACCTTACTTGCCTCTTTCTGCACTTCTCTTGCTTCTTTCCAAAACTCTGTTGCTTCTTTCAGCAATTCTGACTCTTTCTGTACTACTCTTCTTTTTGTCTGTAAGCCTCTTGCCTCTCTCTGTGCCTTTCTTGCCTCTTTGTGCACCTCTCCTGTCTCTTTCTGCACCTATCTTGCCTCTTTTTGCACCTCTGTTGGTTATTTCTGCACTGCTCTTGCTTCTTTCTGTACCTCACTTGCCTCTTTCTTCACTTCTCTTGCTTCTTTCTACACCTCTGTAGCTTCTTTCAGCACTTCTCTTGCCTCTTTCTGCACTTCTCTTGCTTGTTTCAGCACTTCTCTTGCGTCTTTCTGTACCTCAGTTGCCTCTTTTTGCACCTCAGTTGCTTCTTTCTGCACCCCTTTTGGCTCTTTCTGCACCCCTCTTCCCTCGTTCTGCACCTCTTGTGCCTCTTTTTGCACCCTGGTTCCCTCTTTTTCCACCTTTGCTGCCTATTTCTGCACGTTTCTTTCTTCTTTCTGTATCTCTGTTGCTTCTTTCTGCACTTCTCTCGCCTCTTTCTGCACCCTTCACACCTCTTTCTGCACCTCTGTTGCTTCTTTCTGCACTTCTCTTCCTTCTTTCTGCACACCTCCTGCCTCTTTCTGTACCTCTCTTGCCAAGTTGTGCATCTCCCCTACCTCCTTCTGCACTCCTCTTGCCTCTTTGTGTACCTCTGTTAGTTCTTTCTGCACTGCTCTTGCTTCTTTCTGCACCTCTTTTGCAAATTTCTGCATCCCTTATGGCTCTTTCTGCACCCTCTTCCCTATTTCTCTACCTCTCTTATTTCTTTCTGCACTTCTCCTCTTTCTTTCTGCACTGCTCTTGCTTCTTTCTGCACCTCTCTTGCACATTTTTGTATTCCTCTTACCTCTTTCTGCACCTCTGACTTAGAGGTAGTTGTAATCCCCCTGCCCTATCATGTACTAGGGCTGTTGGAGCCGGCCTCGTGGCGTGGTCCTGTTCCCCCTCGCTAAGCCGCACGAGGTCCCATGCACCTCGGGGCCCCTCCATTTTGGATTGTACGTGACTCTACGTAACCACCTACGTGACCCCGCTCCACCCGGCCTCGGTCCCAGCGAGGCCCGACATCGAGGTGCCAACCCCTGGCCCGGGGGATACCACGTGCCCCCTTCCCACTCCCGGCGGAGGGCAGTATCGATGGGACCCCCAACCGTCCTTCCACACCTAGGTGCGATCTCCCCACAGCTCTCTGGGGCCTGGCGCCTCTCCTGCTGGGCGTCTGGCCGCTCCCTACCCGGCCTCTCCGCCCCCCCGGCGCAAGGGACCGGACATCAAAGGGCTCCAGACCTATATCTGGGGCGACCCGGCAACAAGACGACAGTTGTATCCCGGAGTCAAGAGCCCTGCTAATCGGATCGCGGCTGACCCTACGGAGAAAGACTCATCCTGAAACCACACTCTGAGCCCTGCTGACGACGTCGCGGCTCCACCGTGCTTAAAGACCTTCACGAACCTTTGGGGCCCTGCTGACGCTGTCGCGGCCCGACCTTGTTGAACGTACCATCAGAGCCCAGCTGACCTCGTCGCGGCTCGACCGAAGCGGACCTACCACCGGAGCCCTGCTGACCGTGTCGCGGCTCGACCCAAGCGGAACTACCACCCGAGCCCTGCTGACGCCGTCGCGGCTCTCCACGTCCGAGCTGCTTTGAGACCAGCATGCAAGGTCTGGCGCAGAGCCTTCCCGTACCTGGCTGGTACTAAGACTGTCCTGCTACCCTATCCCTCCAAGGACATTGAGACTCTTACTGGATCACTCGATCCCACTGTAAATATTGAATGTGCTACTATTGATAAAGAACCAAGATAAGCAACTGATACGGAGTCCCGTGTGGTGGTGTTACTGGGCCTAGTACGATCACAGGAGAAGGACCTCCCCTAGGGGGGCTTCTCAGCGGCGCTCGGCTATAACTTTGCGGTAGGAAGGTGCTCCGGAGTAGTCCCCCCGACTCCCCGGTGGTCCTCCCTCCAACAAGGGCCTTACAGGGGAGGTCATGCCACTCACAGGGGTACCCCAACCCATAGTGTACCCTCGTGTATGTAGGTGTTTTCACTGTATTCTAAGTGCCTTTCAGCATAGCACTGGCTCCGGGTCTGGTTAGTCAGAGTCAGTTACAACCAGTACCAGTCAGCAAAAAGTTGGGGACACAGGATGATTTTGCAACAAGGCCTCTTTGTGCACCTCTGTTGGTTCTTTCTGAATATCTCTTGCTTCTTTTTGCACCTTTATTTGTCTTTCTGGACTTCTGTTGCCTCTTTCTGCATTTCTCTAGCTTCTTTCTGCGCCTTTCTTCTTCTTTCTGCATATGTCCTACCTATGTAGGCATAGTTAGAAATTAGCATTTAAAAAACCTTAGAAATTCACTGAAAAAACATAGGTTTCAGAGACATTATAGTTATTAATTAGCATTTAAAAAACCTTAGAAATTCACTGAAAAACCATAGGTTTCAGGGACATTATAGCTAGAAATTAGCATTTAAAAAACTTTTGAAATTCACTGAAAAACCATAGGTTTTAGGGACGTTATAGTTAGAAATTAGCATTTAAAAAAGCCTTTTTTTTCCAGAGTTTTATATAGCGCAAACTTGACCCGAATCGGGTATCAGAGTGCTTTACATAGCACCAGTTGAATTACACGAGGACACATTAATTTTTGTTAGGCACGGAGAGATTAAGTGATTTGCCCAGAATCACAGGATGTTCAGCGTCACTGCCGAGACTCGAACCCAGTTTCCCAGATTCGAGATCGACCGCTCCAGCCGTTAGGCCAACTCCTCTCCCTTAGAAATTCACTGAAAAATACCACAGGTTTCAGGGACGTTATAGTTAGTTGGACATTTCAGCCATACAAAACCAGAGAAATTATAGCTAGTTGAGGTAACTATAACTCGCGCCCCTACAATTCACTACTGATGATGTCCCATATTACATCACTCATGACATGGTCAGTGACATCACTGATGACATCACTGACGACATCTCAAATGACATCACTGATGACATCACTGATGATATCATCCACATGATAATCTGATGCACCTCCTCACACCCTAATATAAACTTTGATACATCCACTCTAAAATACAGACTACCATTTTTAAAACCAAAGACACACCAATACCACTTACTACATACCCACTCACTGGTTCCTAGGACTATACATACATCTACTCATTCAACCATACAGTCACTCATACATGTAGTCACTCATCAATACAGCACTATCATATGCATTCATACACCTATACAGACACTCACCCACCGTCACTCTCCCATAGAGTTACTCACACACATAGTCAGTCATGCAAAGAATCAATCACACTCCCATTTACTCACATACACAATTATTCACACATCACCTCACTTATTCATACAGATACTAACACATACTTACTCTCTTATACAATCACTGACACAAGCACACACTCATCCATACAGCCAGTCTCACAATCACTCACTCTCACATATAGTCATTTATATAGTCCAACACTCACATATACTGCCTTTCACATATGTAGTTACTCATACATGTACCACTGAGACATCTAAACACTCGAAATAAGGAGAGGGGAGAGGAGGATATGGCTAGGTTTGTCCTCCTAGGTACTAATAACGCAAAAAAAGATCCGACATCAGGGATCAGAGAACCTAGCTAGATGGGAAGGGAGGGGTCTACTTAGTGAGTAAGACGCACCTCAAATAGAGAAAAGAAAATACTTTTCTTGAGTCCCCTCACTCACCAAAGGTTTCCCCTACGTGACATGCTTCATCATTGGGGCAGGGCGTGCTGTGACTTGCGACAGTTACGTAGGAGCACTATTTAGTGAATACTATGTGTAGTGCAGTGAGAGGGGAGTGGTGTGGGTTTAAATTAAAAATTACCTAGCTAGTGAGCGTAAATGAGTTTATTCGTGCTCCTAGTTGGTAAAGTATAAAAAGGGGGGTTAATAAAAGGTAGGAATTAGGTAATAATGTGCTAACAGTCCCTAATATTCAAAGCCAACATGTTTCAAGGTTATCCCCTAAACCTCCTCTTCAGGACCGCAGGGGGACCCGCCCCATGTGTACCACTCCGTGCAAAGACCTATAATAAGGTGATAAAGTAAAAAGGAAAAATAAAAATAAACGCGCACATTAGTGTCAGCGTAAATCAATTACATACGGTGAGATTGAACGCGTAGTATTTAGTAGTTAATCAAAATTTGCCTCATGGTCTGCCGGGGTGGAGGAGCCTAAATAACCTTGACTCAGCTTGCCTCCATCAAATTGACCTATTGGATCCCATCGGCGGACCGCGGTCCGCCGATGGGATCCAATAGGTCAAGGTTTAGGGGATAACCTCGAAACATGTTGGCTCTACCAACTAGGAGCACGAATAAACTCATTTACACTCACTAGCTAGGTAATTTTTTATTTAAACCCACACCACTCCCCTCTCACTGCACTACACATAGTCTTCACTAAATAGTGCTCCTACGTAACTGTCGCAAGTCGCAGCACGCCCCAAGCAGTAGATGCTTGGGATGGCCCCAATGATGAAGCATGTCACCTAGGGGAAAACTTTGGTGAGTGAGGGGACTCTAGAAAAGTATTTTCTTTTCTCTATTTGAGGTGCGTCTTACTCACTAAGTAGACCCCTCCCTTCCCATCTAGCTAGGTTCTCTGATCCCTGATGTCAGATCTTTTTTTGCGCTACATCTAAACACTCACCAACACACTCATACACACGCTCATCCACCCATACAGCTCTTCACAGACGCACTCTTAAACCCATACACCCAGTGAATCACCCACTCACACATCTATGCACAAAGTCACATACCCCCTACCCACCCACACAGAAACTCAGGCACCTATAAAGATACTCAGATAATCAAGCAATAACCCATATAGACACTCATGTAGCTACTCCCCAACCCATGCAGCCGCTTACACACCAACTGAGAGACTAATACAGACATTCACACAGTTTAGTCACTAACCCATGCATTCAGTAAGTCAAGTTTAATCACTCACTTATACAGTCAGTCACGCACCTACTAAATCATCCACACAGACACTCATACACCCACTCATTCTTCAATACACCTTGGCATATATATATATATATAAAACATGTTTTAACGTTTTAGAAACACTCCGTCACTGGATGATGTCATCAGTGATGTCATCAGTGATGTCATTTGAGATGTCATCAGTGATGTCATCAGTGATGGCACTTACAATGTAATGAGGGATGTAATATGTGACATCATCAGCAGTGCATTGCGAGGCGCGAGTTATAGTTACCTCAACTAACTATAACGGACGAATTTCTCTGGTTTTGGACAACTGAAATGTCCAACTAACTATAATGTCCCTGAAACCTGTGTTTTTCCCAGTAAATTTATATATATTTATACACACACACGCTCCAAAAGAAAATTGCTGAGCACTCACCGGGTAATTGAGGCTTCTTTAATTAAAGCAGACACGTTTCGGCTACGATGCCTTCCTCAAAGCTTATAAGTTAAGAATTCAAATGGCACACAAAGAACAGGATCTTTAAAAAGTCACAACATCACTCCCATTGGAGGGTTTCCCATTATGGCCAGCAACAACGTACTTCAGCCGTTCTTCACTAAATGTTAGTCTCGGCCGCCATATTGACGTGCTGTTATATGATTATATTCCCAATGGCAGACGCTGTATTTCCCCTCATCAAGTTCATTTAGGTTTAAGTGCCTCAATACTCCATCTCTCCTCAGTAGGCATCAGAACATACAGGGACTTACAATTACATTTATGCTTTGAACTGGCGCCATTCACACAGTCCTGCCACTCCTTATTACGTGCCAAATGCCTCTACCTGGCTGTACAATAGGAAAATCATCCTCACAGGTGTCAGTTTATAACTAAACAGCCTTGAATGGAATAACTCACGCCATGAGTGACTGGAATCAATCTGATGCAGTGTTTCAGGCACTTACTTGTAAACACAACGAACCAAGTCCCACTAACTTGTGCTGAACTCCAAGGCAGGTGATACCACAGCGTGAGGGTAGGGCTCATGGAATTGCAGAGCACTCACAGGGTAAATTGATAGTTTCTTTAATTAAAACAGATGCGATTTGGCTATGATGCCTTCCTCAATGCTTATAAATTAAGAATTCAAATGGGACACAAACCCGAAATGAACTTTATGAGGGGAAACTTTGTGTGCCATTTGAATTCTTAACTTATAAGCATTGGGAAAGCATCATAGCCGAAACGCATCTGTTTTAATTCAAGAAACCATTAATTTACCCTGTGAGTGCTCAATAATTTTGGGAATGTGCATATTCTGTGAACCCGGTGGCGGCTCCTCCGCTAAGGTGGAGGAGCATCTCCCCAATGCCAGGAGCAGCAAAGAAAGGAAAAAATAAAATTATAAAAATGAACTGTTATTATCATTTCATTTTTTCCTGCTGCTGCAGATGTGCGTGAGGGGGCAAGGTGGAGCTGCAGGGAGGAGAGGTAGAACACTCCTGTGTGCAATGACTGTTTGGTCGGCCCTCTGGGGCTTCCCACAACAGTCATGCGCAATCCCCTGTTCTCCATGCAGGCTGCATTACAGCCTGCATGGAGAACATGCCCGCCCCTTCTGTTCCTGGCTGAGGACCATGTCATGGTGCTCAGACCCACTCACAATGCTGTGATTGGCTTAAGGATGGGAGACTGGCTGTCTACTTTCCTGTTCCGACCTGAAGTCGGGCACAGGCAAGCAGGAGAGAAGACACAGGACCCGCGGCCGCAAGGTAAGCTTTATTTTGTTTATTATTATTGTTTTAACCCCTTCAGCGCGGCGGGAATTCCCCCGCGGTGCTGAAGGGTTCGAGCGCGGGCGGGGCCATGATGGAACGGTTCCGTCATGAGCACAGCGCAACCGATGCTCATGACGGAACCGTTCCGTCATGGGCATGGAAGGGGTTAAAGCAGCCCCAGCCCCGTCTCCCCACCCGCGAGTCGTTCACCTGGCCCTGTGTGAGCCCTACCCTCACCTGCATTAGCAGCCACCTAGGAGTCCGGCACAAGTTGGTGGGGCTTTGTTCGTTTTTTCAGTGAATAAAAATATATATATTTACAGAAAAAAACAAAGGTTAAAGTTACATTAGAGTTAGGTAACATAAGTATAAACATAACATTTTAAAATAAAAAAAACTTCAACAACTATTTCAAGTAACTATAAGTAGTGCCCCCACTATGCATAGTTTTGTCGTCAATTATGTCACTTTAAGCTGTCGTCAGTAATGTTATAAATGATTTCACAGCACATGTCTTGAGTGTTGTTTTATGTGAGGTCACAACCTGTGCTTGGCGAGGACGCGAGTTATATTTACTTGAAATAACTATAAATGATGAATTTCAGTATTTTTTTTGTTTCAAATGTAATTTTTACCCAACTATGATACCATTTTAACCTTTGATTTTTTTTCAGTGAATTTTTTAATGCAAAGTAAGATATTATTATGATACCTAATTAAAAACATCACTTTAACCTTTGTTTTTTCAGTGAATCTCTAGGTTTTGTGCATGTTTTGTGTTTTTCAGTGAATTTCTAGTTGTTTTTTATTACCATATGTAAGGCCAACCCCCTGCGGCCAGGCCCTGCTTTCAACATCAAGGACACACACACCCCAGGGGCAGTCAAACTCCTTCTGCAAAGGGCCTTAGGCCATGAGAGGCAGAGGGGTTGGATGCAGGGCTTAGCCTGCAGACAAGCACTGCCTACAATCTCCCACGAGCAGCCAACTTCACTGCCACACACAGACTTCACCTGTTCGCAGCAATGCACGTCAGACACTCAATTCCTGCACCATTTAAAAAAAAACATTCTGATCCCTCAAGGCTCTCACAGGAACCATTGCTGCCCCTCTGCTCTCCTGTGGGACTCCTGCGACTGTCACAGGAGTTTAGGATGCAATCCCAGGAAGTGAGGCACTGCTTTGTCCGTCGGTTCTCCTGGTGTCACTAGAGCTTCCAGCTTCCGACGGACAGAGCGGTGCCTCACTTCCTGAGTAGATGCCAGGTGAGGTGAGGAGCACACCCGCATAAAGCCGGGATTGCATCCTAAACTCCTGTGTCAGTCAAAACTACTTTACACGCACAGGAGCGTACAGGTGGTATTGAACCAACCATTTGATGTTTGTGATCTGATTTATTTTAGACACATAGCACATTATTTGCAGTAGCGATTTCTTTCTAAAGGTCCTGATGAAAGCCAGGATCATAGTATCCTCAGGCTGAAACATGTAGACCTGCCATCCTTGTGGACTTTTTACAGTTATTTATTTAAAACTGTACACGCACTGTTGTTAGGTTTGACACTAGGATAGCGCCTATTAAAATTTTGAGTATCCTGGTAGCCAATTTTAAAATCACTTTTTTTCATACACATGCACTGCAACCATCTCCCATAAATAAGATTTTGAGGCAACTCATCTAGGGACTATTGCAGTTTCCACCTTATGCGACTCCCTACAAACATCTGTTAGCTTCCTTCAATATTTGAGAAGGTTGCAACGTTCAGATGCACTAGGGTTTGCAACCCAGTGGAATCCCAAATGATGAAGCATGCCACTTTGGTGGGTGATGGGATTCTATCCTTTTTATAAGGATTCCCCTAATCTACTCAGTTTAACTAGTTGTTGTTAGAGTTAATCATCATTTTTCCAGACAGATAATTTTTCTTGTGTTTGTTGTACCTAAAGTACATGCAATCAATTTAGAGAGGAAGCAGCTAGGCTGGGGCCCTGAATAGCAGGGTCCCAGCCGGACTAAAGTCGAAAAACATTGAAACACCAGCAAAAAGTGGGGGTAAACATGTGAAGCAGACCCTACTCTCCTACACAACCCCCTCCCCCCCAAACGCAGGGAAATTAAACTAACCTTGACCAGTTGAGTCTTCATGTTCTAAGTGGAAATATCTGGAGAGTCTTCATCTGCATTGGCATGGTTACTCCCAGGTCTATGTTCCACTGTATAGTCCATTCCCTGTGGGAAATGGACCACCTGAGAAGTTTGGGGTTTTCACCCTTCATCTGTTTTAGCCATAAGAGGGGCTTATGGTCTGTCTGAAAAATGAAGTGAGTAACAAACAAGTATGGCCTCAACTTCTTCAGAGCCCAAACCACGGCAAAGGCCTCCCTCTCAATGGCTGACCAACGTTTCTCTCTGGGAGTCAACCTTCTGCTTATGAAAGCTACTGGTTGATCCTGACCTTCATCATTCAACTGTGACAGTACAACCCCTACCCCCAACTCAGATGCATCTGTTGGGACAATTAACTTTTTGACGTAGTCAGGACTTTGCAGAATGGGAGCAGTGCACATGGCCTGCTTCAGGTCATCAAATGCCTTTTGACAACTAACTGTCCACTGAACCTTTTTGGGCATTTTCTTAGAGGTTGAGTCATTCAGGGGTGTCACTATTGATCCATACCACTTGACAAATCTTCTATAGTACCCAGTCAGGCCTAAGAAGGCTCTCACCTGAGTATGGATAGTGGGAGCAACCCAGTCCATTATGGTCTGGAATTTTGCTCTGCAGTGGTTGAACCTGGCCTCCACCTACAAGGTGGCCCAGGTACACAACCTGACTCTGCCCTATCTGGCACTTAGTAGCCTTGATAGTTAGGCCTGCTTTTTGCAGGGCCTCCAAAACATTCCTCAGGTGGACCAGGTGATCCTCCCAGGTGAAGCTAAAGAAGGCAATATCATCTAGATATGCTGCACTATAGTCTTACAGGCCTGTCAGGACTTGATTTACCAACCTTTGGAAAGTGGCAGGTGCATTCTTCAAACCAAAGGGCATTACCACATATTGATAGTGCCCACTAAAGGTAGAAAAAAATGCTGTCTTTGGCTTTGCATCATCAGCTAGTCTGATCTGCCAGTAGCCAGCTATCAGGTCAAATGTGCTTAGAAACTTGGCTGAGGCCAAAGTATCTATCAGCTCATCTGCCCTGGGGATGGGATGAGCATCAGTCCTAGTCAGACCCTCCAGCATTTCGCGATTTCGCGATTCACGAAAAAATCGCGAAATCTGCTGGAAAGTGCGACGGCCGCGATATTTACCAAACCGGCCGCGAAAAAGAGTCTCCCGGTAGGCATAAAAAAATTATGCCATTTTATTGGCTGTACGCGCTTACGTCACCCTTTGAAACGGCGCTGTACAGCCGTATCGTATTAGCTGCTTGTGGAAAGTTAATTGCCTTTGCCAGAAACCATGGTATCACCACACAGTTCAGAAAATTATTATAGGCAGAAAAAAGAGGAATAAAGTGCTAAAAGATCGCTGTTACGGCACAGAAGCTGAAGCCAGTCACATCTGTGGGGTTAGGAAAGCGAGGGACAGATTAGACACGTTTCTGCCAGAATATGAGAAACTAAACTACAAGTGTCTGAGACACTTTAATCTTTTAGCACTCACTAAGGCTTCGGAAAGATGACTAAACAAGCCTTTGACCGGCTGGTGTACGTCGTTTACTTGACAGGTGCCCGTGTCGGTTTGGAAAAAAAAACATGTTGTAATGATTCAGCCTGACGTAAACACTCCCTTGTCCTATATTAAGCACTTGAACCAAGTAGCATTTTTTATTCCACTGGAAAAAAGAACCGAGCACATCTGTGATTTATAACATTGCATTCTCAAAAAGACAATTAGCATTTACCAACCAACTATACCAAATCAGCTAACTCTTAACATATATTGTGAGGATGCTGCAGATGGCACTTTACCCCCATTTGCATATATATGCTTTCTACCTTTAGGCCCCCATCTTGAAAAAGCGCTCCAATACCTATATAAAACCTCCAAAAAAAGGGGCAACCTTCATTCGGATTGCAGGAGATACCAACTAAATCTGGTTTAATGAATACCACGTTCCCTGTTTTTTCCAGCTGGACCTTACACCAACCAAAAGCTGAAAAAATATCCGGGTGGAAAATGCCCCAGAATGCAGATTCACCATGGGAATCAAGTAAGTGATTCCTTTTCCATCACCTATTTCGGAGGTTTCAACTCGGAATACCACAGCATTCCTGGAATTACCAATACCCTCAATGAGAGGATGTGGCCTAACGGCCAGGGGGTCGACCTCAAATCTGGGGAGCCAGGTTCGAGTCTCGGCAACGATGCTCAACATCCTGTGATTCTGGGCAAATCAATTAATCTCCCCTTGCATAACAAAAATAAATGTGTCCTTGTGTAACGCAACTAGTGCTCATGTAATAAAGCGCTCTGATACCGGATACTTTCCGGTCAAGTTCGCACTATATAAAAAAACTCAGAAAAAGAAAAGAAAAAAAATGTTCATTACGGGTGTGAAAATACTAATGCATTATTTCGGGCCATAGTGGTCAAAGTGCAAAGTGCAATAGATAGAGTGCAAACCATGCATGTCCATGACATATCATTGTTCTGTAACCCTTTCGAATTTCAAGGATTATTCAGAAAATGCACATATACTCTTAAAAAATCAGGGTTGACTACAAAACATCCAAGCAGCGATGAGATCAGCGGCGGCTCTTCCGCTAAAGTGGGATACTCAGCTAAAACAGTTTCCATTGTTTGAACTCTGAAAATGGATGATTATGAGTTAAATAAAGTGCAGCAAAAATGCCGCTAAATTTCCATATTTGTGCCGCTAAATTTCCATATTTAGGCCGCTAAATTTGCTAATCCATGCCGCAATATCCTGGGGGGTCTGCCTAGTGAATGCATTGAGAGCCCTGTAATCCACACAAAACCTCATCTCTCTCTTGCCATCTTTGGTGTGAGGTTTTGGTACCAGGACTACTGGACTAGCCCAAGGGCTATCTGAGAGTTCAATAACTCCCAAATCCAACATCTTTTGGACTTCTGTCCTTATACAGTCCCTGACATGGTCAGGTTGCCTGTAGATCTTATTCTTCACAGGCAGACTGTCCCCAGTGTCCACTTGATGAGTGCACCAGGTAGTCTGACTTGGAGTCAGAGAAAACATATGTCTGAACTGGCTAAGATGTTTTCTGCAGTCAGTTTGTTGCTGGGCAGTGAGGCTGCCTGCCAAGGCTACACCATCAACTGACCCATCATCAGGGTTTTGAGAAAGCAGGTCAGGGAGTGGGTCCCTCTCTTCCTCCTGTCCTTCATCAGTAGCCATGAGCAAGCCCATGTCTGCCCTGTCAACATATGGTTTAAGTCTGTTGACATGAAGTACCCTGTAGGGACTCCTAGGGGTTCCAAGGTCTACCAAGTAGGTGATCTCCCCTTTCTGTTCAACAATTGTATGGGGGCCACTCCATTTGTCCTGGAGGGCTGCTGGGGCCACAGGCTCCAACACCCGCACTTTATGTCCTGGCTGGTAAACAGTCAGTACAGCCTTTTGGTCATGCCAGGCCTTTTGTACTTCCTGGCTAGCCTCAAGGTTTTTGGTTGCCTTTTTCATATACTCAGCCATCCTGGAGCTGAGACCTAGTACATAGTCCACTATGTCCTGTTTAGGGGGTTTGAGAGGTAACTCCCATCCCTCCTTCACCAGACACAAAGGACCCCTAACAGGATGGCCAAACAAAAGTTCAAAGGGGCTGTAACCAACCCCTTTTTGTGGCACCTCCCTGTAGGCAAACAAAAGGCAGGGCAAAAGGATGTCCCATCTGCGCCTAAGCTTCTCTGGGAGACCTTTAATCATGCCCTTTAAGGTTTTGTTGAATATTTCAACTAAACCATTGCATTGTGGGTGATAGGGTGTGGTGAACTTGTAGTTCACTCCACACTCCTTCCGCATAGCAGTCAAGTAACTAGACATGAAGTTGGCATCCCTGTCAGATACTTCCTCCTTAGAAAAGCCTAATCTTGAGAATACACCCAAGAGACCTCTTGCCACCACAGGTGCTGTAGTGGTCCTTAGGGGTATTGCTTCTGGGTACCTGGTGGCATGGTCCACCACCACCAGTATAAACCTGTGCCCAGATGCTGTATGAGGATCCATGGGACCAACAATGTCAATCCCAACCCTCTCAAGGGGAACCCCCACCACAGGTAGTGGTATTAGGGGGGCCTTTGTGGTTCCACCTGCCTTGCCACTGGCTTGGCAGGTCACACAGGAGCGACAAAACTCCTTAGTGTCTTCAGACATGTGGGGCAAGTGAAAATGAGGGACACTTCTGTCCCAAGTCTTGTTCTGGCCCAAGTGTCCTGCTAGGGGAATATAATGGGCTAGTGTCAATAGGAAGCCCCTAAACTTCAGAGGTATAACCAACCTCCTGGATGCAACAGGCTTGGGGTCTCTACTCTCTGAGTAAAGGAGTCCATCATCCCAATATATCTTATGGGTGCCACTAGCATTCCCAGCAGCCTCATCAGCAGCTTGCCTTCTGAGGGGTTCAAGAGAGGGGCAGGTTTTCTGCTCCTGGCTCAGATCGGACCTGGAAAGGCCCCCTGCCCCCAAGAACTCAACCTGGTCAGGTTCAAGCTCCTCTGGGACAGTTCCTTCTTCAGGCTCCCTGAGGAGACCGATCTGCATTCTGAGTCAGGGGGGAAGGCACTGCCTTAACCCTACTGCTCCTCCTCTTGGGAGGCACCTGGTCCATTATTCCAGAATCCAGGGCCTGTCCAGTGTTAGACATGATGGCCTGTGACCTAGTCACTGCAAAGACATGAGCAGGGATCCCTAACATTTCTGCATGTGTCCTGAGCTCCACTTCAGCCCAAGCTGAAGTTTCTAGATCATTGCCAAGCAAGCACTGTACTGGTGGGTCTGCAATTACCACAACCTTCTTAAGGCCAGTTACCCCTCCCCAGAAGAAGTTAACAACTGCCAGACAGTGGTCTGTTCTGACATTGCTATCATTGGTCACTTGGTACATTTCACCAAGTATAATCTGCCCAGGGTCCACAAGATCTTTTGTCACCATTGTGACACTTGCTCCTGTGTCCCTGAATGCCAAAGCCTCTTTTCCACTTATTAAAGGCTGTTGTCTGCATTTGCCCAGATTACTGGGACTCACAAAGGAGGACATATCCATGCCTCCATCACAGACTAGAACAGCCTGATTTTGAACTCCGACTAGGCCAGAGTCCATCTCAGAACCCAGGGTCAACCTTAATACACCCTTATTCTGAACATTACCACCACCACTTGTAGCTGTAATAGGGGGAACAGTTGCCTTAGGGGCAATGGTGACTGGAGTAGATTCTTTGGACTTGGTGCAGTCACTGGTCCAGTGAGTCTTCTGCTTACAGATTTTGCACCATGGTTTCTTTTGGCCTTTTCCCTTGTTAGACTGTGAATCCCCACCTGAAGAAGATTTTTGGGGGCCTTGTGAAGACTTCTGGCCTGTACCCTTCTCCCCACCCTTGTCAGAGTTTTTAGGATCTTGCTTCTTGGGTTCCCCACCTTGGTTGTGTACCTTCTACCTCACCCTGGTTCTGACCCACTTGTCTGCCTTCTTTCGCAATTCTTGGGGAGAGGTCAGATCTGAGTCCACCAGGTACTGGTGCAACAGCTGATTCTGACAATTATTAAGGATCTGCTCCCTCATAATCAAATTGTACAATCCTTGAAAGTCATGCACTTTGCTGCCAAGTAACCAACCTTCCAGAGCCTTAGTAGCACAATCTACAAAGTCTACCCAGTCCTGATCCTGTGCCTTTTGGGTATCACTGAACTTTAACCTGTATTGCTCAGTGTTTAGGCCAAACCCTTCAGTTAAGGCACTCTTCAGACTGTTGTAATCATCTGCCTCCTCTTCTCTAACAGTGAGGAGTTTATCTCTAGCTTTGTCTGCAAAGGAGACCCATAAGATTGCTGCCCACTGCTCTTGGGGGACCCTTTGAACTTTACAGGCCCTTTCCAGTGCAGATGTCCATTTGTGGATGTCATCCCCACTCTGGTAGGGAGGGACAAACGTATTCAGGTTTCTATGGTCATGAGACCTCTCCTTATCTTTAGGGATGTTGCTGCCACCATGGGACTCTAGTCCCAACTTTTTTCTAGCTCTGTAGAGCTCTAGGGCCTCCCTATCTAGGGCTACCTGCTTTCTTCTGATTTCAAGCTGAGCTTCCTCATACTTGAGCAGTCTGTCCCTTCTCTCCTGAGAGGTTTCCCTCCTATGAGACGAGATCAAGGTCCCTATAGATGAGAAAGAATGGTTAGACTCCACTGAGGGAGTGCTTGACCTTCTAGGCCCACTACCAACTCTTCCAGGAGAGACAAAGAGGGGCCCATGGTGGTCCTCTCCATTACCTTCTAGGGGAATTGGATTTTCCAGGTCCAGATCATTGTCATCTGCCTGGCCAGCCTCAGAGGTCAGGTCATGGGGGATTCCACCCCTAGGCCTTTCCTCATTAGATGCACCACCCACTCTGCCTGCCCCTTCAGACCCTAAAGGTCTTCGGAGATCATCCAGCCTGAGTACCTCTATGAGATGCTGGGTGGTTGGACTTTTGCCTGTCCTCAGTTTCCTAGCTGTGCATAATGCTATCAGTTCCATGAATGGGAGGTTATCATACTTGGAAACTAGAAGCCCATTGGCTTCTGGCAGGGACCCACTGGCTCCTGGCCTTGATAACATTACTAGGGACGTGTGGTGTATTGCACTACGTACTCTAGTGTGGCCTACTAAACTCTCTTGAGTTGTAGAAAGGGTGTGCTAAGCCCTTAACACACAACTCTAAGTTCAGTAGATCTTACTGTATCCTAAAGCTTGTATTATATGTACCTAGGGTACTTTAGTGGGTTTCAGTTAGTCACTCAATTGAGATTATCTGGTAAAACAATAGCAAGCTGGAATACCACACGCTGCACACCAATGTGAGAAGTTGGCCTGGTATATGCTGCACACTAGTTATAGTGGGCACCCTGTACCAGTCCAAACAACCCCTTATTGGCTATAGGTTAAATACAACCTTTATTGAAAGCTATCCTAGTGGTAGCTATGGAGAGCAGCCTTCAGGCTAAGTCTTGTAAAGCAGCTTGTTTTACCAGTCTATAATCTCTTGAGTGCCTAAATGAAAGATAACCACACCAGGTATATATATAAAATATATGTATTTCTTTCTAAACACACCCTCCTAGACTCTTTATGAGGCTAGAAGTCAAAACACATAAGTTACACTTCAAATAGGACAGTAATAAGCACAAATACACGTCAGGCCCTAGGGGCGAGCCAAACCATATACTAAAATAGTGGTATAAGAACCACGACTTAACTAGACACAAGGCCTAGAGCCTGTAGATTCGCTGGGCCCCGAAGGAACCACCCAAGGTAGTGACACAGGGGACCCACGGAGGCCGTGTGCAGCGTGAGAACACAACCGCAAGATCCCGTTAGCTTCTATGGGGAAAGTCGCGGTTAGATTTTTAAAGATTGGGGACACTTAGAATTGAGTCAGGACCAAATCCTCTTGGACTTAGACAGTGCTAGGGTCAACACCCACGGGAGCACCGGAGTACTCGTGTTACCTCACCCAGGGAAGCCGGGTGCATAGGTGTCAAATGGTGTCGGGTCGCGTCGTCGATTTCAATGGGAGCTGTAGAAGAAGTGCTGCTGCCGGGAAGATGCAAAGTGTCAGAAGAGATCCAAGCCTGGATCGAAGATGAGAAGAACCTGAAAGCAGAGGGGACAGATGCTGGGTCACGAGCTGCCCACCGATGTCGGGTGATTTCAGGTGTAGAAGGTGAAGCTTGACTCTTCAGCCACAAGGACCAGGAGGTGTCAAGGATGACCAGGAGCTGGATTTGAGGTGTCTCAAAAAGGATGTCGAGTGCTGCAGTGTCGGGGTCCGGATTGGACTCACCAAGCTTTGGCAACAGCAACCCAAGCAGAAACGAGAAAGATGCTTCGGTACAGACCAGCAAGGTCTGTGGGACTCACCACTTGGTAGGGAGTTGGGGCACGTCTGGAGCAATCTGGAAAGCCCAAGGAAATTCAAGGTTACCCCCTCAGGGACCCATCAGTCCACAGACCAAGGATCGCAAAGGGACCTCAAGATGAAACACAAAATGGCGGCCCACGGGTCACTCGGGGTGACTAGGCTGACAATCTTCAGTGGATTCTGTGAGCGATGTGGGGCTACAAGTCAGCCCAAGCACGACTTTAGGAGATGTCGAGAAGTCAATGCACTTGCAAAAGTGCACGGTGACCAGGAGTTCTGGTTCCACGGTACTCACGAGGGCTGCAGGTCTTAGCTTCGCTGGGGACTCGGGTCGGCCTCTGAGATGTCTGGAAATCCTCTTCCTGGGCTGTAAATACTTTGGAGTCCGGTGGGAGCTTTGGAAATGCAGACCAGCAAATTGCTTTGTTGGTGCCTGCCAAGGAGGGGAGTCACTCCTTGAACCCAAGGGAGATTTCTTCAGTCCTCTAGTCTTGAGTAGAGCGTCGAAATTCCAGGATTCAGCTTCAGAGTTTCGTCCAGGGATATCTAAAGTTCTGGTTACAGAGGTTCCTTACTTATACCTAAGGAAGGGGTTGGACTAGTTCTGGGGACCCACCTATGGGAGGGTTTGGAAAGAGGGGTGGCTACACCCATTTCCTTTGTCCAGTTTCGTGCCAGAGCAGGGGCTTGAAGCCCCTGACCCGGTTTGAGCTGGACTATGCTCAGGGACACCAAATGTGCCCCCAGTGCAGGACTTCAAAGCACTCAGAGTGCTCCCACCCAGCCCCAATACACATAAGCCTGTCTGAGAGGTGATTACACCTCCCTGTGACAGGAAACCTATTGTCCAGGCCTCCCCTGTCGGAGTTTCGGTCAGCAGCAGGAGGCCAGACCCGTGTCTGCGGCTGCAGCATCCATTTTGTGATGCCAGGGCTCTATTAAGTTTCTACACGGTATACCAGTGCTGTCATGTCTCTCCCTCTAGAAGGGTGAGATCATACTCCCACACCAGTTACTGGTGTAGGGGTATGACTCCAAGGTGTTTGACACCAAACACGACATGTTTCCGTGCAGCCAGTCCAAAGTTAGCATTTACCGTTGGATTATAATGCACTTAAGAGTATATGGTCAGGCTGCACTACAAACAGCATCAGAGAAGGGACTCCGAACGCTGAAGAGGGGCTCTGCTCATGCAGGGACACCCTCTCACATAAGAACCAAGCACTCTGCCTTCAGGATTGACAAGGCCTGCCATAGGAGTGACTTATAGGTTTATATGTGTGTATATATGTAGTGATATAGGTAAGCTATATCACAGTAAAGGGTGCATGCACCACCTTACCCAGGCTGCAGTAGCAGACCTGTGGTGTCATTTTAGGTGGCTTTCCAGGGGTGGCATAATACATGCTTCAGCCCCTGGTAGGTCTCTGTTGTACCTAAGCCCTGGGTACATAGTGTACCATATACTAGGGACTCAATCTGTGGTGCACCTAAAGTACATGCAATCAATTTAGAGAGGAAGCAGCTAGGCTGGGGCCCTGAATAGCAGGGTCCCAGCCAGACTAAAGTAAACAAAACAGTGAAACAAAAGTAAAAAGTGGGGGTAAACATGTGAAGCAGATCCTACTCTCCTACTTTTGCCCCCATTTGACAAATCACCTCAAAACTTTCAAGGAAGGATATGATGTGGATGAACCTTTTTTTGGACATTTTTAGGAAGATTTGTCAAAGGGCAACAAAGTTATTAGCAAACCAAACAATGCTCTTTCTATGGTAATTAGCTCCTAACTATAAGTACACAATGGCGCCCTAAACTAAATACAACTCTCACCTCTGGCTTGCACAGTGTTGTTATCAATGATGTCATTTCAGTTGTTGTAGTGATGTTATCAACGATGACATAGAAAACGGCATGAGCAATTTAATATGTAAGGTAATTAGCAGTGTATTGCGAGGGCATGAATTATCATTACTTTAGGGCATGAGTTACAGTTTCTTGAGAACACTATAACTGTAGGATTTCAATGGTTTTGTTACGTTTTAACTGAGATTTTCACCAAACTATGACGTCCCTTTAAACTTTGTACAGTGAATTTCTACGGTTTTTTTAATGTAATGTAAGATATTATTGAAATTCCAAACTATAATTTCACTTTAGCCTTTCTTTATCTTAGTGAATTTCTTTGTTTTTTAATGTAAAGTCAGATTTTCATCACTGTGCACCCTCCCGCCGCAGCCAGGCCCTGCACTCAACCATCCGCGGGTGCTCAGACTCCTGTTTTGTAAATATATCAAATTTAAAAGGCAGGTCTATTCTTTATCAGAATGTTAGCACATCAACATGTATAAAGAAGACCTACTGCCTTTAACTTAAGCAATAATTATAATAAAAGGTATATTTTATAAATACACACATTGCAATGTGTGGGCACCTCCTCCTTTATTGACTGTTTGGATCCATGAGGGGATCCCCAAGGCCCCCTCGGCCCCTGTCAACTGCCCAGCCAGACCCCACCCTTGGTGCTGACAAGAGCTGGCCATTGTTAATTTGACCATGAGTGCCCTGGTGCCACCCACATCCTCCCGGGCAGGGAAGAAGTTAGTGTCCCGGGGGATGGCGTCGCCGGGACTCTAGCTCTTCAAGCCCTGGGGATGAGGTCCCTGTGGCTGTTTTATGGCTTGGGGAGGGGGCCACATGCACCTGTACGTCTAAATCAAAACACTGACGTAGGAATAGGGTCCCTGGGACCTTCTAAAATCTCAGGTTAGGAGCCACGTGCTCCCTCCCTTAAATCTGAAATCTGCCCGAGTGAATTGTATTGTATTGTAATTGCATTTATATAGTGCTTAATACCCCTGATAAGGCGTCGAAGTGCTTTTTTGGCGAGTAACACACTCCTCCGGTGCCCATAAAGGATTAGTGTTAGATTAGTATAGTGAAATATGAAAGTAATTTGAATGGTGGATATTAGTCAGTTATTTGGATTGAGAAGGATAGCAGTGGGATACAAGAAGGAAAAAGGTTTGCATTTATATAGCGCTTGTTACCCCTAATGGGGTGTTGAAGCACTTTTTTGGCGAGTAGCATGCTACTCCGGAATCCATATGGATTTGTGGTGAATTAATATAGTGAAATATGAAAGTAATTTGAGTGGTGGATATTAGTCAGTTATTTGGATTGAGAAGGATAGCGGAGGGATAGAAGAGGGAAAAAGGTTTGCAGGTATATAGCGCTTGTTACCCCCGATGGGGTCCTCACGGCCTTCTGAAGGTTGGGGGAGAGGGGACAAACCTCCCTCCCCTAAAAATGAAATCAGCCACGGGGTATTGAGTCCCTGGAGCCTTAAATTGGCTCAGGAAGGGGAGGCAACATGCCTCCTTTTCCCCAAATAAATGGTTGCGCCAACTTCTAGGGGCCCTGTGCCACCCCAGGGGACGTCTATGGTGCTGCTCATCTGTGGATCTTCCATGGATCCGTGGATCCTCCATGGATCTGCGGTACCATCAAAAAACTTACATTTTTGGTTCCAAGGAAGTATTCCTACCTTGCCCCCTGTATGTTTTTTATTCTTTTTGCACGACATGGACTGAGCCCTCGAGTTCTAAAAGGGCTGTCACAACATTTTTGAGGTTGATGTTAAGGCAACCGATCATACCTTATCTTTAGATCTATCATTTTTTCTATATCACTGTCCAATTCTCCTATAGAAAATTGCATGGGGAAAACATGTTTTGGGAGGCTCCCCTCTTTTCTCAGCCCCCACTTGATGGATCACCCCAAATCTTTCCAAGCAAAAGTCAAGTGGAAGAGACTTTTTGTTCGAAAGTTTTGCAAAGATTCATAAAATGGCACCAAAGCTATTAGCAAATCAAAATATCTATAGACATGGTCCTAACTATCACGACTGGGTATATATATATATATATATATATATATATATATATATATATATATATATATATATATATATATATATATACACTTAAAAAACCATAGGTTTCACACATGTTATAGTTAGGTGGATATTTCACTCGTAAAAAACCAATGAAATTCCACCGTTATAGTTAGTTCAGATGACTATAACTCGCGCGCCCGCAATCCTCTGCTCATGCCGTCACATATTACACCACTCATGAAATGGTCAGTGGCATCACTCTTGACATCACTGATGACATCATCCTTGTGATAGAGTGGCGGTCGCGCGAGTTATAGTTATCTGAACTAACTATAACGGTGGAATTTCATTGGTTTTTTACGAGTGAAATATCCACCTAACTATAACATGTGTGAAACCTATGGTTTTTTAAGTGAATTTGCAAGGTTTTTTAAATGCTAATTCCTAACTATAACGTGTGTGAAACCTATGGTTTTTTCAGTGAATTTGTACGGTTTTTTAAATGCTAAGTTATGTATGTATTATTATTTTTTTTATATATTTATTTTTCAAAAAACTACGTATTAAACTTATTTTTTTTTAATGGTTTTTCACCGTGCGCGCACAGTGCGCGCACCCCCGCGATTAAAAAAAAAAAAAATGTTTTTTTCTGCCTTAGGGGTCCTTCAGGGACCCCCTGACAAAGGCTAGGGGGTCAGGAACTCTCTACCCTGCCCCCTTTTCACGTTCGCCACCTTCCTTTTCCACTCTCGCACTGAAAACAAACAAAATGGCGGCCGACACTTCCTGATTTCGACCGATTCGAACGTTGACTGACATGTAACAACCAATCAGAATTACGCTCGTGCACGTTAGGGTGCGCGCACTGTGCGCGCACGGTGCGCGGCTATAGATATGTATGTGCTTTTAACTGCAATTTTCCCAGGAACTACTGAACAGATTGACTCCATATATGCAAAAGGCACATCCCTGACCTGAGGACTACCTTTCTGCCAAATTTCAAGTAATTCTGTTCAGCCGTTCGGGCTCTACCTTCGACTAAAGGTCCTATGGGAAAATGCATGGGGAAAACGCGTTTTGGGACCCCCCTTTTTTCTCGCCCCCCGCTTGACGAATCCCCCCGAGACTTTCAGGGTAGGAGCTGAGCGGAGCGCCCCATTAGTTTTGAAAATTTCGCGACGATTCGTCAAACGGCACCAAAGTTATTCAAAATAGAATTTTGATATTTCCTATGGAAACACGGTCCTAACTATAACTATCTAATGGCGACCGCCAGTAGATAATATATATATGTCACAAAACGACCACCCTTCTTGAAGGAAGTCCAGGGACACAGCGGGGTTTCTATGGGAGCCTTTATTGACAGGTTTTTCAGCATGGCATGATGCATTTCGACTTTCGTCTTCTTCAGATGATACTGCTGAATTGTCGTCACCTGTTCCCTCTTTTGAAAATCTCATTGCGCTCCCATTGGTGGGAGATCAGCTGGTCCTGCTGCCGTATAAGGAATGAAGTTTCATGTACAACTACAATCTCCAGCATCCATTGTTCAGGTGAGTACTGCAGCCGGATATCGTTGTAACTGCCGTGAGTGCTGATAAATGCTGCACAAAGGGGGGACCATGTAGTGGCAGGTGCAAACAAAATAATAAACATGTTGAAGGCTCCCTCAAGTCCCCTACGTCCAGCCCCAGTAATGAGAACACGCCGGGCCTGAGGCGAACTGAAGTCATGCTCGCCTCCCCATGTAATCACAGGCTGCCCGTTCTGGAGGCGGTCCTGGCCATATCAATACCTTGATTTCACAGTCCGATTTGCCAGCAAAGTCCAGGACTACTTAATGGACGGGTCCCTGTATCGCGCTCCTGGCAGGCGCGAAAAACATCACAAAACGACTAACTTTTCTTCAAAGAAGTCCAGGGACACAGCGGGGATTCTATGGAAGCCTTTATTCACAGGTTTTTCAGCAACTTTGAATAATTTGCGATCCAAATTATTCAACGTTGGGGAACGCAGGAATTGTACTGCTACCCGCGGAACTATATCTAGGCATAACATCTAGAGGCTTGGCGAGGGAAAATTAACACACAGCGAAAGGAACTGCTACAACATGCTACATGCCTGATAAGTAAGGAAAAGGAATCGGGTCATTTTATTCCTGAATGTAAGAACTTGATATGAAAGTCAATATGAAAGGTGACATTTGAAACAAATTTAACATTGTGAACATATCGCCTTGCTTACGTGGCAGCCTTAACTGAGAGAATAACTTTTGCAGTCCGTCTTTGATCACCATCATTATGAATTTACCAATAAGGGAACAGCACTGTTTATTTAAATGTCATGCTGTGCGCTGAGGGCTAAGAAACTTTAATTTTATGCATTGATAAAGGCTACAGGCTGAAACGCGTCTGCACTTAATAAAGTTGATTGAAATCCATCCCAAGAGTGCCTGCGTATGCTGGAATTGCAAATGCTGGAGCTGTGATATATATATACATATATATGTATGTATGTATGTAAGCGTGTGTGTGTATATATATATATACACATATATATATTATATATATTTATATATATATTTATGCTTCAATGTGAAGTGTAATATGGTAAACCTATACTTACCTTATACGTATTTACCTTCATGACAGCTTAGTACATGATATTTAGGTTTCAATATCTTTGGAGGATGCTACTTCCTCCACGATATTCTGGTGTCATACCTTTCTCCCATATGACCGAGGATAACTTGCAATCTCGGTATGTGAGAAGACACTTTCATCCACTTACATTTGCCCCTGATTACTGGTGCCTGTCCCTGGCACACAGTGATGCGGATTTCTCATGATAGGAATTTCAGGTCTGTATTGACACTGTCACTGCCCCTACACCAACTCTGAATCAGATTAGACATAAATGTGTGCCCAAGTCTTGAAAAGTGGTTTCAAGGAGGGGAGCAGGCGAGAGAAGGCCTTTCATGTATCCAAAGCGCTTCTCAGGGTGGCTTTGACTCTCCTATCCTCTGAATACCTCTCCCTCGCTGACTCCACCCTCTCAGCACTCAGAACAAATAGGTTTCAGCTTTCTGCTCACCATAGACCTTCGGCCTTGTTTCTTTGCTTCACCACCGATGCAATATTTAGACCGATTTATTGGAACGCTGTGTTTATCTAGCAAACAGCGGTGCACTGGAGGGCAGGGTTAAACAAACTCCGGTTCAGGCACAGAGTGTGTGTGAGGGGATGAGATAGGAAGGATCTATCCGACGCCGGGTGGGGAGGTGAGGGGGGGCTCTCAACCCTTCAAGGGGGCACAATTCAGCCCAATGCCAATGCACAAATGGGAGGTATGGGAGAGTCAAGGGTCCCTCTTCACATTCTGCAGAGGTTGTCCGTCATTGTGCGGTATGCCAGTGGGTGGTGAACCAATATCAATAAGTCGAGCCAGCGCGAGCTTGCGGGGGAGTGGGTGGCATGGGGGCACGAGGTACATAGTAGATGTAGTAGGTGTGGGTAGTTGTCACATTTTTAAATGCTGTGAAACTTACCTGAAACTCGCGCCTAAAAGCATGGTGGGTTCAGATAAGGAAGGGGTGGGAGGTGAGGGTAAGTCGAGGCAGAGGGGAGCCATCGATGAAGGGCGCCTGTGGCACAGATAACTGTGTGCGTGTGAGCAAGATGTCTGGCATGGATGGAGCCAACACCTGGTGGTGCGGCTCGGTTCAGATGCTCATTGAATATCGATGGTTATCAGTCACTTCTGGATGAAAAACCAAAAGCAGGAAGGGGCACAACTGCAATTAGCGCAGCAGGTGCAGTGCAACCGGGGCGTCAGGCCCTGAGTGAACCATTTGGTTCCGGCGCATACATGCCAACATTTCAGAAGAGCAAAGTGGGAGATTTAAAAAAAATAATCAGGAGAATGGGGCCTTGAATTGGGTTACTGTCATGTATGGGCCTTGGAAGTGTGCTGCTGCAGGATCGGACATTTGAAACGCAAATGCACGTTTTGTTCTTACCTTTCAGAAGCATGGAGCGCAATGGCTGCAGAGAGAGGGTGATGCGAGTGTTGTGCACTGGCCTGGTAGGTTGCTGGCAGTGCATACACCCCATCCCCCTGTGTGTCAGCCCGGTCTGAGACCGCTTCCCAGGCACCCCACACAGCCGCCCCCAAGCACTTCACAGGTCTTTTAAAGACCATTCGCTTGTTAATGAGGCTTTGTTGGCTTGTCACACCTTCCAGAACCCCTGCATCGCCACTCTTGACTATTGCTGTAAGAATTAGCACGTTACACATACCAAGCCCTGTCAGCTGAAACCTCCGAGGAATCGGGTTTTTGCTTGCAGGAATCGGGAGGCGGGAGACTAGCCTTGAAATCGGTAGTCTCCCGCCTGAATCGGGAGGGTTGGCATGTCTGCCGGCGGGAGGTAGACACAAGAGGGAGAGGTGATGGCTGCAGATGGACAGTCTGTGCAGATAGGGCAGGTGAATGTGACGGGCAGCCCCAGATAGGGGGGTTGGAGGACAGCCAGTGAGTGCAGAAGTAGAAAGGAGGGTGTGGGGGGAGGGCGGTCAGTTCAATGGCCCAGTGTAGGTGGAGAGCGTGTGTAAACAGGAAAGGAGTTGGGGGGGGGGGGGGCGCCAGGCCCTGGCAGGGGACTCTTCGGAAGGGGGCGGAGGGGGCAGACAGGAAAGGTGTGGGTGGAGGGCTGGCTTATTGATGAGCACTGCGCCACCGACCAGGGAAGGGTCAGTTGTCCAGTGGCACGGAGGAGCTTCTGGCTGCAAGCATGAAGGCGCTGCTGCTGCTGGCCTCGGTGCTGGGCACCGTCGGCTGGTCTGTGGCCGATGAAGGTAAGGCTGGTGTGACCCGAGGTCGGAGAAGCAGCGAGGTATGGGGGCGACATGGCCAATAATCTGGGGTGCTGGAAGGTTAGAGGGTTCCAAACTAATCTTGTGCCGAACGAGCCAATAGCTCTCAAGCCAAACAAGCCTGTAGCCGTGCATGTTGCATTTACATGCTGTCTTCACGGCTAGATTTTGAATGTTGACTCACAGATCAACCCTTTATCCGATTTGCTGCTCCTTTACTCTCCCCCATCCTTTTTTCACTGCATCCTCTTACTTTCCTCAAACCAAACAGCCTCGCCTCATCATCAACTTTAAATCTGAACTGTATTTGAAAGTCGCCTCTGCTCCAGGATTGCAACGCTTCAACCATTTCTTGTACCTCGTCCAGCTCTGGATTTCCAGCACATTTCTATTCTTAATCCCACCACAATACAATAGAATTCCTGCTGTTCTTCGAGAGCAAGAGACTACTAGTCCACACCTTGCTAAACAACAAGAACGTATGCAGATTTGAACCCCAAACTGCACATGAGGCCAGAACCTTGGACTGACCCTGACTACTGACCTCACCCTAAAGGAACACACTGCCAAGAAAACAAAGATGTCTTGGTACCAGATCTCTCTGCTAGAAAATAAGTGAGCCATTCCTTCTGAACGTGTCATCAAAATGGCTGTTAAATTCCCCGTATTATCGCACCTGAATGGTGGCAAAGCCCTTTTCGCCAGCCTCCCTGACTATACGTTTGTTTCCCTTATGTACATCCTACATGCAGCAGCATAAAGAAATATAACCACTCCACCCACACCCTGATGGAACGCCACTCACTGCCTCTGCTAGCCCTCGCCATCTTTAAAACCAGCTGCACCCTCTTCAAAGCCTTTCTGGCTGAGAAGCTCACCGCCTCCTGTGGTTTATGGCACAACCACTGCTAAGGCACCATTAGCCTGGAGACAGAAATATTCAAAAAAGAAAAAACATGGCAGCGGGCTTTCTACATTTATACACCCGGCATCTGGAATATCAGCGCCAATTTCATCAATACTACTCCAATCATGGTCCAATTTAGGAAAGAGCTGAGGACACAAGGCTTCAAAGTACACTGCATCCTGATGCAGTAAGAATCCACTTTCACTCTCAGAACCCAGCTTCCCTCCAATCACACGTTAGCTATGTATTTGCCATGGACCCTCTATAGTGCTACACTGGCTTTCGTCTAGGTGTCAACCACATACATCCATACACGCAGCCAGACTCACTCCTACCACACTCTCACTCTATGCTGATTCTCAGCCCATCCGCATGCCCTCATCACTCATCCCTACTCTCCACTCCCACCCAGCATCCACTTTCACATCTGGCACTAATCCCCGCACCTGGCACTTGCTCTCTCACCCATGACCAGTTTTGCACGAGGCATCCACTTTAGAACTTGTCATAGACGTTCACACTGGATGCCCACTCTTGCACCCAGAACCCTCACTGATGAACGGCACGCGCTCTCACAGCTGGCCTCAACTCATACCCCACACATCTCTCTCGTCCTTGCTTTGTCTCTCTGGTCACTCTCTGTTTTCTTCACTTTCCCCCCTCGATCTTCACGTTGGCTATTTGTAAAAGTCAGTGGAAAAAGATATCCAGGTGCCATTTTTTATCTGCATTTTAAGGTCGAGCCTGGGCAGCGCATGCACTGCTCTGTGAGGCCTGCTGTATTCGAGTATAGACTTAAGTCCCTCTTGGATGCATTTTAAATCCCAAAGATTTCTTCGTGGAAAGGATCCATGTCAAAAAGAAGGCCAGACGTTCTCTATCTCACAGCAATGGCGTGAAATACACTATTTAAGTGTTCATTCATTCTTCACCCTGATAAGTGCTCACAGGGTAGCCAGGTATGTACCAAAATGATAGTTGCAGTAAGGAGGTACCTGATGATGAAGCATGCCACGAAAAGTAAGTGAGGGTAACTGTCCTTCTTAGGAAAACCCATAGCGATATGTCAACACTTGCAGGGTGGGATCCTCATGGTTCTTATCTACTGAAAATGGGAAATCTCATGTCTGAACCAACCTTACAGTACCCTAATACCTGTGTTGATTAATTACCATATTTTGGAAGCATGTATGAGGGTCTCCCATACGAGAGAGTTTAATAAATGCCACAGTCGCAGAATCCCATAAATTGAGGATCTTGCCTAAATCCATTGTTCCAGGTGAACTCTCAGAAAGTAATTTTAAGTGTTTCCCGCCAATGACCAACAATCCTTACACAACTTTTAATAATAAAAGTTATATTGTGGTACTATTTAGGCGTTAACTCCACCTACCCTAATGAGCTCACTGGCTAACTTTTAACCTTGAAGCCCACTTTATAAAATCATGAAATCAAATTTTATTAAATAGATAAAATCAGTTGTTTGTCACAGCTCTAAGGTTGTAAAATGTGTCCAGCATTTATAGTTGTGCCGGCAAAAGTTAGGATTTAGAAAAAAAAACTCTCAAAGAAAATGACAGACAAAATTAGAATGCAACATTAACAAAATATTTGACAAAACATACAGATATCCCAGACACAGACATTATGTCTAACAATTTTAACAGCACAAATACTTCTAAGGGATGGATGGAGAAAACTCAACATTAAGGTCAATGGGAGAAGCCACAAACGCCTTTTTAACAGGGAGTAAGACATTGAGTTATTAGTTGAGGTGGGTAAGTATCCAGCTCAAGTAAAAATCACATTCCTTGCCAGGGTGAACCACTAAGGTCACTAAATTAACCTGAGCTCAACCCCCTGGTATGCATGGCACAAAACATACAGGCTTAACTTAGACGCAATGTGTAAAGTAATTATGGTGTACTCTAAACAGTAATAAAGTCAAAACAATAAAATCCCAAAACGTATTAGACAAATAGAGTACAATTAAGTAAACAAAACAATACAAAAATGACAAAAATACAATTAGAATTGGAGCTTTGACATTTTAAAGTTTTAAGTAGAAATAACATCAAAAATCACAAAGTGCCAAGACAGGTTGCATACACTAACCATGTTCATCCTTGTCAAAGATTGTACCTTTTGACTTTAGTCCTTTAAGGCCCAATCAACCCCAGGAGTCCACTTCTAAAGCTCCCAGGGCATCAGAGGAGGCACTTAGAGACTCCAATAGTGGACAGCAGAGACCAACAGTAGGGTCAAGATCTGATCCAGTTGCCACTGGTCTGCTGGGCTGTAGCAGGAATGCCTCTTGGAACTTGTTGTATCCCTGTAGCCTGAACAGGAGGTTAGCCATATGACCCTTGGAGTTCACTTCCTTGTCATTTGTATGAAAGAGAGAGCAGGTCCAGTCCTCCAGGGCTGTTATAAGGTTGCAGACAGCATGTCCAGTCCTCTTCTGATCTCCCTGAGGTCCAGGATTGTTCTATATTGGGTGTCTGGAGATGATACATTTATGCCTGGCATGAACTACTGGGCGAGAAGGACCTTGGGGGCACCCTAACCAATGGGGTAAAATTCCCAGGGTTGGTCCTACCCACTTTGGGCATTTTCAGGAGCTCCGAGGGGTCTGGGTGTGTGGGGAGTGTACTGTCTTAATCCTATTATCCTTCAAAATCTAACACTAAAATCTAGTTGGAGGCAGTCCCTGTACTCCTAATATACTCAGAGACAGAAGTCTGGTAGAACAAAGCTGAGTTTTCAGCAACCACAGAGTGGATACACACAAATTGTTTTGGAAGTCGATTTCCCTCCATTGAGATGTGTCTCAAATTTCATATGAAAAACCCCAGCCGACCTGTCAAGTAGGTCTTGAAACTCTATCACCGTCTGACAGTGTGTTGGCAACAACAGATCGGCTACCTTCTGATTACTGCAGTAGTATTTGCCGCTCACACTGCGAGGCTCGCCCTAAAACTATGATAATCAGTATGGGCGGATCTTTGCTGCTTTTTTAATGCATAGTCAACCACACCCTTGCTAGTGCAATGCTCATATTTATTATCCATGCAGACATATTAACCTCGGGCCCATATTTATCAATATGTTTTGTCGCCATTGTGCCACGCATGGGGTGCGCAAGGGGTGCTCACGGGCGACGCAACACTAAAGTAAGATTTATCTAGTCACGCAAGGTCACCTTGCATGGCCCTGCATGGCTTGATAAATCTGAAGTGATGTAACACAGCGCAATTCGGTGTGTTGTTAATGTTAATATTATTGATATTTCTAAAGCGCAAACTGCTACCCAAGGGTGTCCTGGCGCTGCTTGAAGTCCAACCTGGATCCAAATGCGAGGGAGGGGAGGTAAAGCAGTAATTGAGCCTAGCTAGCAAAGAGCCAAGGCTTCAAACCCTTTCTAAAGGCCAGTAGGCTTGGCATGGCTCTAAGATGCATTGAGAGTCCATTCCAAGCCTCAGCAGCCCCGACCGTAAAGCTTCTTCCCCCCCCAGTTGGCTTTTTTTACGAAAGGTGCCGCCACTAGTTTAGTGTCAGAAGAGCGTAAACATCTGGTTGGTTTGTACCATTGGAATTGCTTTTTGAGATGGTTAGGTCCAGTTTGATAAAGTGCCTTGTATACTGTACACAGAACCTTAAACTGAACCCTTTTTCGCACTGGCAACCAATGGAGCCTTCTGATTTCTGCTGATATGGAGGCATGTTTGGGAGGGCCAGTCAGCAATCTGGCTGCAGCATTCTGCATGAGTTGCAATTTATTTATTAGTCCTTCCTCGATGTTAACATATAGACTGTTGCAATAGTCCAGTCTGGACATTACTAAAGCCGTGATAATTATTTGATGACTATTTTTGGGCAGGACTGGCAAGATTTTCTTACAGGCTTTTAGAATGTAGGAGGTGGAGGAGACTACTGCGTTCACCTGATCCCTGAGGTTGAGTCTGTTATTTATCCAGACTCCTAAGTTTTTTGCCTTTTTTGGGAAGAGGACCTAGTGTGTCTGGCCACCATTCCGGGGTCCAGAAGTTTACATCATTGCTGAATAAGACCACCTCCGTCTTACTGGAATTCAATTTAAGACAATTTCGGGCCATCCAGTTCCCTACAGCTATCATGCAATCATGAAATCTGGATGCTGTTCCTTGCAATTCTTCTGGCCTTAGTGACACCACAATTTGGGTGTCGTCTTCGTATGAGGTCAAATTAAAACCGAATGATTCAATGAGGGGAGCAAGAAGTGAAACATATATATTAAAAAGTGTAGGGCTTAATGATGACCCCTGGGGTACCCCACATGGGAGAGAGTAAGGTTTAGTAGCAAATTCCCCCAGGGTAACTGTCTGTTGTCTGTCTGACAGAAATGATTTCAGTAGTCTCCATGCCTGACCATGTACTCCGATCTCCCACAGCCGGTCCATCAGTAAAGCGTGATGGACCGTGTCAAAGGCCGCATAGAGATCCAACATTATCATGGCTGCTTTTCCTCCCTGATCTATAATGGCTCGGATTTCTTCTGTCGATTTGAGCAGTGCAGTTTCTGTACTATGGCCACTACGGAAGCCATATTGTGTGGGGCTAGTGCCTGAGCTTTTTCCATGAAGGAGCTGAGTTGTTCATTCATAACCTTCTCTGCTATTTTTGCGGGACGGGGAAGTCGGGAGATAGGTCTGTAATTATTCATGTTTTCAGGGTCCAAACTCGGCTTTTTGAGCAAGGGTAGTATCGATGCCTCCTTCCAGAGTTTGGGGACGTGTCCTTCCATTAACATGACATTAATGATAGAGGTCAGAGTGGAGACAACGGGCTCAGCTGCTAGTTTTAAAAATGAGACTGGGCACGGGTTGGATGGCGAACCTGTTTTCACTTTCAGCAGGGCATTAGAGATGTCTATTGTGGTGATTTTGGCAAACTCGGTTAAAAATGTACCGGGAATATGTCCTGTCTCTATCTCAGGAGGATGCGTGGTTAACGTATTAATCTTAGTATTATTGAAGGATGAAAAGATGGCATCAACTTTTTCAAAGAAAAAGTTTGTGATTTTGTCACACAGTACCTGATTGGCCGGGATGGGCGGCGGGGCAGGATATGCTAAGGCAGATACTGTTTTAAAAAGTTCTTTTGTGGAATTTTAGGCTGAGTTGATTTTGTTCATATAAAAATCTTGTTTTGTGTCTTGTAGCATTTTTTTATACTTGGCTAGGTCTGCTTTATATTCGTTTTTTTCTTTGTCCTTATATTCCCTTCTCCAGGCTCTCTCTAGATGCTTACAGACCAATTTTTGGTCTCTGAGCTCTTGGGTATACCATGGGGAGGAAGGTTGTGTTCTGTTAGATCAATGTATTTTCTTTGGAGCAAGTAAATTTCCGGCTGATTCCAGCCAGTTTGTGTATTGGAGCGCGCCCTCGTCTAGGTCTGTTAGAGTATTGAAAGGGGTGGACACTAGTACTTCTTGTAATTCGTTTGCGGCTACCTTGTTCCATGCTCTACTAGTTATCAATTTAGAATATTGGTTTCACAGCTTGTCGCTTAGGTGTAGTTATTGTAAACAGCACTACCTTGTGGTCTGACCATGTCACGGGATGAAGACCCACGATAGAAAGATTCTCGTTATTGGAAAATATTCCATCTAAGGTATGTCCTGCTTTGTGGGTTGAACCATTGACTAATTGCTTTAAGTCAAGGTTACTCATAAAATCTATCAAATTTGAGGTTTCTGGGTCAGATTGTGCTTCTAGGTAGAAATTAAAATCTCCCAGGATAGTACATGAACTGGCACTGAGGATATTTTCGAACATGGAAATAGCTTTTGTTGAGAACGGGCTTCTAGGGCCAGGTGGTCTATAGAGAAGAGTACCTTTGAATGTATGGTGATTGGAGAGATAGAAGTTGAATTCCAAAGCTTCGCATTCCTCATTAGATGAGGGTTTGAATGACGCTGTTAGGGATTTATGGTAGATTATGGCTAGCCTCCCCCCCCCCTGTGTTACTCTGACTTAGGGAAATGTTCCATGGGTGGAGCGTAGGTGTTCCCATGCATCCATCCATGGATTTTGGCGGATCACCAGATTTACTAACACTTGTAAACCTGGGAATTTGTCAAAATGCTATCTCCCCAGGGGAAGCGTAACCAGGAGAAATATCTTTATTTCTCCTCGTTGCTTGCTCTTTCTAAGTGGGCTGCATTTTACAGCACACTTAGAAAGAGGAAAATACCTCTGAGGGTTGTTTTTGTGCAGGAAGGGGCACCTTCCTGCACAATAACATTCCTGCCTAACAACGCAGGCACCTTTGCACCATGGCGCAAGGGTGCCTTCGTTGGCACTAAGCAGCCAAAAGAGCACCAGCGCAAGGAAATGTCTGAAATGCATTATATAATATTGAACAATGTGCATTCCTGCCCTTTCACACAGCGCAGCATAGCAAGGTGGTTAGATACGTTGCGTGAAAGTTTGATGAATATGCTCCCACTCTGAGAGAGATAATAGAAGGCCTGAGTGTTAGCTACATCTGCTTGTGATCGGGTAGGTTTATTTGAAGTTAATCATCACGTCCTTGACATCAGCCAAAAGACCACCCTGTCACAGGCACAAAACACCTCCCCACATCCACGGTCTTTGTCACTGTCCTGGGAGCAAGTGCACACCTCATTTATGCCTATTGAAATGCTAATAACTGGCTAGAACAAGTGAGAGAACAAAATGCAGATTTCGTTTCCAGGGACATCAGCCAGGGCAAACATAATTTTTTAAAGTCATCTTTCCAAAATATGTATTACTATGGACCAGGCCAACACTGCTACAGTTAAAATATCCTTTAGGAATGTTTTGCTATAAGGGCTTGTTTAACATTAACCTTTTACATGTCCTACTTTTAAATACCTTGCCATATGAGTAATGTGGCCTAATTAGGTGTGTTGTATAAATATTTAAAAGGAAGGTTTAGACCTGTCAAAAGGGGTTATTTAGACTTGTCAAATTTTAAGGTAAAACCTGCACAACAAGGCTACTGTTGGCAGGCCTGCAGGCCTGCTGTCAGGTTACATTGTCGCTGGAGTGAACGGCACAATGGGTGTTGCAGTCCTCTTGTGATATTTAACTTACAGGCCCTCGGTACACCTTGGTGTCATATACTACGGATTTATAGGTACGTTAAATAAGTTAACCAGGTATTTACGAAGTTCATCGTGTTTAAAGGAGGAGCATAAACACTTAATCACTGGTTAGCAGGGGGAAGTGCACAGAGTCCTATAGCCACCAAAAATTGGGTTCAGCAAGAAAAAGGCAAATAATTCCAGAGTGATCCTGCAGAAAGGGCAAATTTCCAATAGAGAGGATGTGTGTGTCCTATGTACCAGTTAGCAAGCACTACCCTCATAACATAACATAACGGTTTATTTGTAAAATGCATGTTCATCTCCAAAGTGGATACTTGTATAGCACACTATTCACCTGCAAGGGTCTCAAGGCGCTTGTACGAATACCGCTGTGGAACCCATCCTGGCTTTCCCTGTGAGGCATCCACTCCTGGGCACCCCCAAGGTGGAGGCCAGGCATCCTTAGCATTGTGGAGATTAAGCAAGCTATTGCCCAGAGTTGCAGAGTGGGACTCCGTGATAGGAATAGGTACCGAGGCGAGAGTTATCATGTCTGTGGAATTTTTGAGCCCAAGACCCACCAAGGTGGGGAATTGAACCCTGGTCCCAGGCTAGACCTCTGCATCAGGGTCTGCCGCTCTAATCATTGAGCCACACTTCTCTGACAAATCTTTATTGACATATAAGTACAGGGTGCTAATTTTTAAAACCGTGAAAGGCTGAAAGTACATGCTGGGTTTTGAATTCGTGATCACATGAGTAAACATGAGCCTGGAATAGATGGATTAGTTGTCTGAGCCACTAGACTCACAAAGAGAGTGGGTGGCCACGGTAGCATAACAAAGGCCCACGCAGCCCCTGCGGTGCGGGGGCCCCCCAAGCTCCGATACTCTGGCTGGAGAGCTCCCGATTGAGGTCGGAGGGGGCCTCTGCACGTACCTTGTAGGGGGGTCACCTCAAGTTTCGTTACACCAGTGGGTGGCCAGTGCCACAGGTAGCAGTGCTGTCCCTTAAGGAGAGTGTGCAGCCTCTGTGCCATATAGTATTCGGGTCTTTTACGGAGTGTTTACGATCTGTATCCCATAGGTTTCTCGTATTTATGGTTCGTGTCCTGTGTCCTCAAATAGGAATTATTCCTTATTGAGAGTGCTTCTTTTATGTGCATCTTTTCTCTTCCCAAGTGTCTCACCCTTTAGAGGTTGTGCATTCTGTGCTAGACCGAAGGAAGATGCAACTCCCAGTAAAAAGTGTGTGTTCAATGTCCTTGGTGGTGATAACATCCCTACAGAGAGTGTGAGTATTATTAACAAGGACATCGACGGCTGCACTTACACCTGTCAGGTATCTAGAAAAGGATGCCGAGCAGGCATAAATGCATTCCCTTCTACGTAATTGAATGCCACAATTAAGTACTGTTACCCCTTAGGAAATTCCAGGCAATGAGTGTGTGAATCAAGGTGTGATTTGCCAGAGTGTGGGTTTGTTGGATTCAGAAACTCCTCTCCAATCCTTTCCCACCTAGGTGGACCTCAGAGGTTTAATACAAGAGCAAGGGGGGCCAAACACGCCCGACTGTGCAGCGCTGTAGGAGCTCCTTCCCCGGGAAAAATAGTTTTCACTGGGAGTAAACTCAAGACAAAAATGCAAATGTGCCTCAAGACCTACCTTCCTCCAATGTCTAATTGTACCTTGCGGAGGCATGTGGCCACAGCGGCCGGTAAATGCGAGGTGAGATCACCAGCAGCGCGCCCGGAAACCTGCAACGCGCACACTGTCCTATCAGACTACTGCCGATGTCCGTGGACTTCCGAAGCGGATTAAATCTGCTTGCAGGAGTGCTTTAAGGGGTTTAGCTTTACAGGGTGTTGCGAGTTGGCCCCTTGTGACCCGTGTTCCTGGTAGCAGCGACTTTGTTTAGGGGGGCAGCCTTAGCTCCAAGAAGGAATTAATTTCCCAATAAAAAGGGTCCAGCGGCAGCAGTGACTTTGCCTCTAGACCGGCCCGGTGATTTTTCCTGGCTCATTTATAACTTGTGCTTATAAATATCTCTCATCTGCGAATCACGGGAGCCGTAACTGGTCTCTGATGAGCCGCGGTGCCAGGCGGCTGAAGCCTCACTCCTCAGCCGCCCTCTGCGTCAGTTTTAAGAGGCTCGGGTTAGTAATGGCTTCGGTCGATTCCTCATAAACGTGCGTGAAATGTAATTAGACGCAGCAGCTGCGCGCTGATTCAGCCAAATATGTCATTATTGACTGGGACAAATGTCTAGAGTGGCACCTGGCAGTGCTGCTTGAAGCAGGGGCTCTGCCCACGTGCTCTAGTCCCGGAAGCTCTTCGCCCCCCCCCCCTCCCCTTCCCCTCCTCTGTAGAACTCTCCAGCGAATTTCTCCCTCTCCCTCTATCTCTCGGTCTCCCCTACTCTCCGTTTCTCCCTTTCTTTTTCATCCTCTGTCTCTGCCTGCCTTGTGACTGTGCACCACATCCCCACTATAAATGCTTTCCTGTCTCTGTTTGTACTCCCCTTCACTCTTTCATCTCTCACTTCTGTAATCTCCTCTTAATCCCTTTCCCTCTCCCAGTGGCGTAGCTAGAGCTTATGGCGCCCGGGGCTATCCCTAAGATTGCCGCCCCGGTGGGGGAGGGGGGCCGGGGGGGGGAGAAAGGACAGCACGCACTTGAAAGAGGTCCGAGAGACACGTAGCATCGCCGCTAATAGTTACCTCGATCATGCAAGTTACATGTACATACATGACACGGTCCAGGGCTACACAGCTGAATACACCAGTGACCGGCAGTACAAAGGAGGACACACAGACTGCATGATCTATCTGGGGACTCAGAAAAACCACATGCGACATCTATCAGAAAGCTGCGTGAACGATTACCTGGTAATCACCTCAGCACAATGTAAACATGCACATACATGACACTGTTCGGGGATCCGTCATTTACAGCTGACAATAAATGACCAAACATCATGGTCCCCCCCATTAAAGCAGTGGGGACGTGCACAAACGTGATGTGCTCTGAGGACCCAGAGCCAACTTAACAGTGTCGAAGCCTGTAATTCTTTATCTTTCAAAAACAGCAAATTAATTATTCACAGGGAATGACTCACTGGGTGCCCTTAGAACTAAACTCAGCACAAAGGGGTCAGTCAGCTCCACAACCTTGCCAACACAGACCAGATACAAAGCCCGCTCTGGTGGCCCAATGGCAACAACCAGGGATCACGCCCTGTCATTACTTCTAAGCAGCAGCAACCAACTCCCTGGGACCCAAAGCCAGCTTGTAATAGTGCCTCTCTCCTTCAGAGCAGCCTCAGCACACACATGGTGCACAGCCTACCCAGGGGGCCCAAAGCTAAAATATAGGGAGTGGAGACACATTGTCATCACAATCCTTAAAGCTGTAGGGGCCATGGGAATATGTTCAACCCTATCCAGGGACTCCGTGAATAATCAGAAGAAACAAGAAACATTACATTTTTCTGCAATTTTGTTTTCACATTACTTTCATGGTAACCAACAGTGTTAAGTCTGCAAAAACAGTAAAATCATAATAACGTGTCTAGTATGGAACGCCAAGGCTGTGTAACACACGTCCCTGTAACACACGTCTTCAGCTGCCTCCCAGACCCGAATGTCGGCATGGCAGAATCAAGGTCTGGAGAAAAATAACCACTTAAAAGAAGTCCGGATATGAAGTAAGTTATGTGTGCTTTTACGCATGTGTGTTTCAAAATGTCCACGGCTCAATCATTGGACAGTGGTAGCTTGCTACTACTGGTATCGCTCTACTCACAGACATCCAGGAATAAAGCCCTTCATCAGATCCCTTACGCATTTCAAAAGGTTCATAACCTTAGTGGACACAGACCTGGATGCGCCTAGACAACTGCTGACTAACTGGAGCAATCACACTGGCAACCTGCAATCACAACTGGAGCTCTCGTAACCTAGGCCCTGGTGCCCTGGGATCAGAGAATACCAGGTTCTTCTCTTGTATCTTGTATCTCAATCTTTTGTGTTCCTTTCCTCTCACAAGCCAAAATGCTTAAGGTAAATAGCTCACACAACATTCAACTCTCTCTAGAACTCTAGGCTCTACAGATGAAACCATTATTTAGGAAGAGAGAGTAGAAAGGCTTGCCTGTGCTCGCAGGTAAATGTATCAATGAGAGAATGGAAGCAGAGAGGTCAGTTTATCCCTGCTGTTTCCTGAGGAGAATTACAAGAAGACATCAACATAATGGCAGGGTAGAGACTGACATTTACCCAGAGACAGGTGCAATAGCCCACATGTCTAACTGGCGCTAACAGCACAGCCACCACTAGCTCAGATGAAGACTTATTCCACACTCAGCGCTTATAGTACAAGTATCACTCATATGTCACAGATAGCAAAAGTACTACTTACGTGCCACAGTGACCACAGCTATCATCACATGTCAAAGGCAGCTGATTAGTACCATTCATCTGATCAATCCCTTGCTCTTCTGGTTAATTTCTTACTCAGTACAAACAGCAAATCTATCCTTTAAGTTTTTTGTCAGCAGAGCTACTCTCACCAGACAACAGAGCATTCCCAAACAAGTTACAGGGAGCAAAGCTATGCCTTAATAGCAGCTGAGCTATCCCTGAATAGGTGATTGTCCTTCTGACAATCTGTCTGCACGGTGTCTAAGCAACTAGGGAACAGGGAACCAGTGAACAAGAGGGGTTCGGGAACTAATGCTTTCAGGATGGCGTTTGGAGAAAGAGAGCCTCTCATACTTTAGTGGGACAGGTAAAACAAAGGAACCGGGAGACGCAATAGATAGGCCTTGGAGACAGAGAGGCCTTAATATTGAGCAGCTTTAGGCTGGGAAACATCAGGCAGAGTAGAAATGGAAGGCTAGAACAAGACAACAGAGACATTGAAAGCAAGAGACAGGCCAGTTCCAACTACAAGGATGCAGGCAAATAAGAACCTAGGGTGGAATGTTTGAATTTGAACCTAGATGAGGAACAATGCATACCAAAGGAGAAACATAAAATCCACAAATATTGCACTAGAATGACTCTTGCATCAACCACCTGTGTCATGTAGAAGGGCACATGGCATTACTTTCAAACAACACTACCATAGCTGACACTAATTAGGGGGAAGGATTCAAGGCCCTAACCTCCACTGTGAACCACCATGCAGAACCCCCAAACACACTCAACATTAACACAGGTTAGGCTGGAAAGTGTCAAGAGTCTCTCCCCCCCCCCCAACTCCCTTTATAGAACAGCTCTATGAGGATAACCAATGTCTTCCAAGCCAGCCACCCACATTAATGTGATTCAGTTCCTCTACTGGAAAACCTCTGATGGATGAATCACAATGTCTGCATAAAGTGCCGAGGCCAAGTAATTGGCTATCTCTGAACCATATCTGGCAGGTCAACATAACAGAACTGCTGCTACACATGCTAAACAATGCTCCGTGTGTTTGGAAACGTTGCATACCAGCTGTCCATACTGTCCCTATGCTGTGTGTGAATTAGCGAAGCTTTAAGAGACCGTTCCACGTAAAAAAACAAAAGAAATCAAAATGACTGTCCTTGTCAATTTTTTTTATATTTAGCTGCTTACAATTGTGTTTCCATTATTTTTTTATAAAATTTCCCAAATTAAGCTTGAATATTGACGTTCAAACAGTTTGAATCAAACTTCTATGTAGGTACACCAGGAATACACTGTTGTATGTATCAAGTCTGCATCATCTAGGGCTGTAAGGGCACAGCCTGTCACCATTTCACATAATTATATTAAAAAGTAACGAAGTGTGCAAGGATAAACGTTTCCTGTCTCTGTCCCCAGTTCTCTCACAAGAGGAACCTAATAGACAAGAACTGCGCCGGGGCTTACCTGTTTGAATGAAGCTCCCCTCACGCTACATTCCACAAACAGTGCTCCAGGTTTAAATGTCTCGTCCTCGCAAGCACCAGGAGACCCCAAGCCTAGGCACCCCAAGCTCCGCTGCACAGCGCCGTCCACAGGAAGCGAAAGCACTATTTTGTGTCCCGACCCGGACCAGACCCCAGGCGGCGCGCACAATGAACCCGGACGCCTCCGCCCAGCGTGCAGTCAACCTCGCAGAAGCTCGTGCGACGTCACGGGCCTATGCTAGGTGGTGGTGGCGGCGTGCGTACGCTGCAGGCAGCAGTTGCAAGCAGCAGGTGGCGGTGCGCATGCGCTCGTACTTCAAACAGGGCCGCGCGCGTGGCACTGGTGGCCCATTGCATTGGCCTTTATAATTTATTTGGGGACACTGACACTACTGTAACAGTAGTGTCAGATTCCCCAAATAAATTATAAAGGCCGCCGCAACGGGCCACCAGTGCTGCGCGACCGCCACCCCAAAAATAGTGCCGCCTGGGGCGGACCGCCCCCCTCTTAGCTACGCCCCTGGAATCAGGTGAGTGAGATGGGGCGTGAGAAGATGGGATGAAATGGGAAAAGGGAGGGTGGGCAAGGGAGATGCAATGGTGACTGAAGTGTAATGGATGGAATGTAAGTGGATGGAAAGAGATGGGAGAATGGTGGGATGGAATGCAATGGGATAGGGGATGGGAAAGTAAAAGGGATGGGGTGGTCTTTGGGATGGGCTATGATGCGAGGTGATGTGATGAGATGAGGAGAGGGTAGGTGGGGTTGGGGTTTGATCTTGTAACGTTCAGATGGGATGGATTGAGAAGATGGTGAGGTAGGATTTGATGCAAATGGGATGGGGTGGGGTGAGATGTGAGGGAAGAAATGAGATGTGAGGGAAAGGGGTGAGATGGGCATGGTGGGGGTTTGGTTTGATGGGACAGGGTAGAGTTGTGGTATAGGGTGGGACAGGAAGGAGTGGGCCAGGGTGGAATGAGGTGTGATGAGAAGGCAGGGTACAGTGCTGCATGGTAATTGTTACTTCAATGCTGCACACTGGAGAACTGAATGTCAGCCTTGGATACATGGAGAATGTGAGAAAGGACAATTGTAAGAGCACTTTTCAAAAACTTCAAATAAATAAGAGTTATTGGCACCTGAAGCATTACTACAATAAAAGTAAATAGGATTTTTTTTCCAAATTAAATAACATATTCTATAATTACTCACAGAGTGCTCTGGTTATCAACCTTGAAAGGATGAAAGGCTAAGATCCACTTTACTGCGATGCAAACTTCTGACCTGCAGGTAAAACTAGAGGTCTTAACTTGCTGGGCCTTCTTGCTGGCTGCTGACGTATTACCACTCCTCCACCCACTCCTTCGGCATCGTAGTGCAGTGTGTGCACATTTTGAAACATAACTAATCAGTCCAGAAAGAAGTGCGGAGGAGCTATTCAGTTTCACAGTCCCGCAGGTTTTATATTACTAAAGAGAGAGAACGCACATATTAGCCCCACCTTCAGGGGCTGGAGCCTACTTCTGCTGCTAAATTAGCTGGGGTAAGGCTGATTTTGGATATTCGCGCTGAAGAGGAGAGAAAGAGTTGCTTTGCTGCAGAAGATGCAGGGCCTGCGCCACTAAAACATTTTACAAATGCAGTGATCCAACCTCACGAGCGGGCGGTGGGGAGGGCAAAAGTTTAAGCATTATCAAAATTTCACAGGCACTTTTGTAAAATGCGAGGCATTTTTACAAAAGTGTTGATATTGTGATTTTTTTTGCAATCATGACATCCTGAAGGGTTTGATTTACACCTTAAACAATAAGCATGCTAAATCTATTCATCGGTTTCTATGAAATGGTAAATGCAGTTCATCCCGAAAGTTTCCAACAGTCAGTTTATGTGGCATTTAACCGTTTTTCTATGAAATCACGTACAACCCTGTGGAGCAGGTAGGCACAGACTATGGCTGGTGCTTTGAAGAGACAGCCATTGTCACTTGGTGCTGTGTATCTGTGAAAGCATGCAGAACTTCCACAGATCAGACCCAGTGATGGCTCTCTGTGATCTCACTTCCAAGCAATCACCTGCTCGCACACAATCACCTGCTCACTCGCACGCAATCACCAGGCCTCGGGTCATCTACTGCATGCATTAGCTAGGCTGTGAAACAGTGGCGGTCTGTAGCCAATCAGTTCATGGACTGTCCAGTGCATCACACGTGAAAAACTATTTCAAGATGTTATGCACCTACCACATGTTTACTGCAGAATGTGTAACGTCATGCATATGGTTGCTAGATATCACAGCTGAACACTGACACACAGGCTCACCATAAACCCATGGCAAGTTTAATTCAAGAAACTAAAGAAGCTATAAACATATCACAAACACACCCTCCTTCACCCCCACTCAGTGGAGTGTGAACACGGAAGCACATTGGAGCAACTGTGCTTATAGCAGAACTCACAAAACTTGTGTACTTTGACATTTTTTTTTTTTGCATATTTATATAGCGCAAACTCGACCCGAAGGTATTAGACCCAGGGCCAGCTTAAGTGCTGGTGGCGCCCTGTGCGACGTTTGTTGGCGCCCCCCCAATGACCACCTCCACCACCACAGGTATCTCTCGCTAGCACCCTTTAACAGTGACCAAGTCTCCATAACCACACTCTCTCAGATGCACTGAATTAGTTATAGCGCCACTCATACCAGTGTAGGGTGTCCGAGCACTTTGCATCACACACACATTACACAGAGACAATCAATCATACGCGTGTAAATCAGTGTATAGGAAATGTCACATAAGCCAAAGGACTAAAAGTGTAGGAGTCACATGTCATCCATACTGATAGGCAGTATAGTTTAAGAGTGCTTGGTGTGGAGAAGCACAAACTCCGAGGCGAAAATGGAACCGCGTAGTTGGGAGTTTTCTTTAATAATAAGAATCGATTTCAAGCCAAATTAACCCTTTTTGCAACATTAATTAATGTTCTAATGTATACTCTGCAGTCTGTATGCAGTTCCAGGATGAAAGTTAATAGCTCACTATACTATATTAGGACTTTAAGTTATAAATTGCAAGTAACAAAAGGATGTCTCTTTTGATAGCAGTAACCTGCTGATCTGTTTGCATCATACGCACTCTGTAATCTACTTGGTACACGTTCTTTGCAGCAGGAATATTAACCCTCTGCACCCTCAACTATACAAAATGCTGATCTCTCGCCAGGAAGGTAATTAATCACACGAGTTATCTTGACATTTATGTAAGGCCTGGTAATTGGGGGGGAATGGGGAGGGGGGGGGAGAAACGCTGCAGCAGGTGCTTCAAAAGCATAATAAAACTTTCAAACACGGCGCCGCCAGGAAGCCAGCACCTGGTGTGGTGACCTCGAGGCTCGAACTCTGGTGTCCAGCACCAAAGGCGGCAGTTTAAGCCGGCCGAGGGACCACATCCTCTCCCCTTCATCTAAAATCACTTACTTGCGAAGTTGCGCCCGGCGTTCTCAGAAAGTGCCGTGGAGGGTCCTCTGGTCTCTGCCCTGCCTGTAGTCCACGTCCCCGAACAATCAACTGCTTCGAGCCTAGGGCGGTACATCGCTTCTAGACTCGCAGATTTGTATTGTATCTATCTTCTCTCTGCCTGCAGCTCCGTCGGCCTGCCACCACCTCCGCCCGGATCGCTGTTAACCTTGCAGAAGCTCGTGTCCTGCGACGTCACGGGCCTATGCTAGGTGGTGGCGGGCGGTGCGCATGCGCATACATTTCAAACAGGGCCGCGCGCGCGGCACTGGTGGCCCGTTGCGGCGGCCTTTATAATTTATTTGGGGACACTGACTGACACTACTGTAACAGTAGTGTCAGTGTCCCCAAATAAATTATAAAGGCCGCCGCAACGGGCCACCAGTGCCGCGCGGCTGCCGCCCTAAAAATAGTGCCGCCTGGGGCGGACCGCCCCCACCGCCCCACCCTAGCTACGCGCCTGCCCTCTCCCAGTCAGGTTGTCTTGTTGTGTGTGTCTCTCTCTATACCCACTTCATCATTATTGTCACTGATTTGTTCCGCATCCCTCCTCCTGACTCTATTCTGTCTCTGCCCTTATTTGTATATTGCATTCAATCAATCAATCAATCAAGGACATTTATAGAGCGCACTACCTACCCATAGGGTCTCAAGGCGCTGGGGGGAGGGGGGTGCCGTTACTGCTCGAACAGCCAGGTCTTCAGCTTCTTCCTGAAGGAGAGGTGGTCTTGGGTCAGGCGCAGGTCGGTCGGGAGGGAGTTCCAGGTCTTGACGGCCAGGTAGGAGAAGGACCTTCCTCCTGTTGTCGCTCTTCGGATGCGGGGGACGGCGGCGAGGGCGTGGTTGGCTGAGCGGAGGTGGCGTTTGGGAGCGTAGAAGTTGATTCGGTTGTTGAGGTAGCTCGGGCCTTGGTCGTGTAGGGCTTTGTGTGCGTGGGTGAGGAGGCGGAAGGTGATTCTTTTGTTGACGGGGAGCCAATGCAGGTCTCTGAGATGTCCGGAGATGTGGCTGGTTCGCGGGATGTCGAGGATGAGTCTGGCTGAGGCGTTCTGGATCCGCTGGAGTCTCTTCTGGAGCTTGGCGGTGGTGCCGGCGTAGAGGGCGTTGCCGTAGTCCAGTCGACTGGTGACGAGGGCCTGGGTGACGGTCTTCCTGGTCTCGGTGGGGATCCACCAGAAGATCTTCCGTAGCATGCGTAGGATGTTGAAGCACGCCGAGGAGACGGTGTTGACTTGCCTGGTCATGGAGAGAGAGGAGTCCAGGATGAAGCCCAGGTTGCGTGCGTGGTCTGTCGGTTTGGGTGCGGTGCCCAGGGCGGGGGGCCACCAGGAGTCGTCCCAGGCGGAGGGTGAAGAGCCTAGGATGAGGACCTCCGTCTTGTCTGAGTTCAGTTTCAGGCGGCTGGTCGTCATCCACTCGGCTACCTCTTTCATCCCTTCGTGCAGATTGGCTCTAGCGGCGGCGGGGTCGTTGGTCAGGGAGAGGATCAGCTGGGTGTCGTCGGCGTAGGAGATTATGTTGAGGTTGTGTTGGCGTGCGATGGCCGCGAGGGGGCTCATGTAGATGTTGAAGAGGGTGGGGCTCAGCGAGGATCCTTGAGGGACGCCGCAGATGACTTCGGTGGCCTCTGACTTGTACGGTGGTAGGCGGACTCTCTATGTTCTTCCGTCGAGGAAGGAGATGATCCATTCCAGAGCCTTCTCCTGGATTCCGACGTTGCTGAGGCGCTGTACTAGGGTGCGGTGGCAGACAGTGTCGAATGCCGCGGAAAGGTCTAGGAGGATGAGGGCCGCTGTTTCTCCGTTGTCCATCAGGGCTCGGATGTCATCGGTGGCGGCGATGAGGGCGGTCTCGGTGCTGTGGTTGGCTCGGAAGCCAGACTGTGAGGGGTCGAGGGATCCATTCATCTCAAGGAAGGCGGCCAGCTGCTTGTTGACGGTCTTCTCGATGACTTTGGCTGGAAACGGGAGGAGCGAAATGGGGCGGTAATTCTTGAGTTCGGTGATGTCCGCGGTGGGTTTCTTGAGTAGAGCGCTGAGTTCGGCGTGCTTCCAGCTCTCAGGGAAGGTGGCGGTGTCGAAGGATGTGTTGATGATGTCTCGCAGGTGGGGTGCGATGACAGCGCCGGCTTTGTTGAAGACGTGGTGGGGGCAGGGGTCGGTCGGAGATCCTGAGTGGATGGAGTTCATCGTGCGGACGGTGTCTTCGGTGCTGATCGGAGTCCAGGCGCGGAGGGTGGTGGTGGGGGGTGGTGGTTCGGTCGTGGTGTGCGTTGGTTGGTTGTTGAAGCTGTTGTGTATGTCCGCGATCTTGTTGTGGAAGTATGAGGCGAGGGAGTTGCAGAGGTCTTGCGATGGGGTGATGTCGTTGTTTCCTGCGCTGGGGTTGGAAAGCTCTTTCACGATGTTGAAGAGTTCCTTGCAGTTGTGTGCGTTGTTGTCTAGCCGGTCCTTGAATGCAGTTTTCTTGGCGGCGCGGATCAGCTGGTGGTGCTTCCGGGTGGCAAGCTTGAAGGTGGTCCTGTTGTCCGGTGTTGGTTCCCTTCTCCAGACTTTCTCGAGGGCTCGGCAGTTCTTCTTGGAGCTCTTGAGTTCGTCGGTGAACCATGGGGCTTTCTTGCTGCCGGGTCTGCTGGGCGGGGTCCTCAGTGGGGCGAGCTCGTCCGCGCAGTTGCTGATCCACTTCGTGAGGTTGTCTGCGGCCTGGCTGGGGTTCGCTGAGCTGCATTCTCTCCTTCTTTCTTTACTAGCAGCCAGACGTCTAGACTGTCCAATATCCACTTGGTGACAGTCCACTTAAGGGCCCACGTGGTCCCTGTGGCTAATGCAGGGGACCAAAATCAACAATGTGCCAGCTCCCAGGTGGGCCTCAAGGGTGACTAGATGATCAGTTGCCTCTGTATTGAAATCCACCAACCACAGTGCAGTGTTTCCAGTGACGGGACAGTGACGTGACAACCAGTGCTTCATTTGTAAAAGAGAGAGTGCTGGTGCCCAAAGCTCTGCTCAGAAACCCCCACTCCTGCAATCAAATGTCGACGCCTTGAATACCAAGGATCCATAGTCTTGAATCCACCTCCTGCATTCCTTATCCTCTACCAGACACTCCCTCCCCCTTTATCTCACCCTTGCAGGTTCCGGCGTTCTCCGTTTGTTGCGGATTTTTCATCTTTCTCTACCTCTGTCTTTCCAATTTGTTTAGTTTTCCCTCTCTTTCTCTCGTTGTATGTCTGATCCAGAAAAATAAGTGCTGGTCCTAAAAAATGAGTGACGGTGGCCCCCACCGACAACCCCTGGCTCAAATTAAGCAATGCACTCAATGGGTCAGAGATGATGCCAGTTCTCAATTCTTGTAGATGATGGAGGGGCTTCTCGACCTTGACGGCCTTCTACCTTCTCCTGGGCAGCGGGTCTGTGACAATTTTATGGCCCTTGGATAGTTTCGGTCTGTTGCACTGTTCACTCCTCCTGGCCTGGCAGGCACACTCCAGCTTCTCAGTTGACAGGTAGGCCTTCCCTCTCTTCCCAGATCACAACAACAAGGTGATTCTCTACATGATTTACCAGAATTACGCCCAGACCGCAGGGAGGATAGCAACCCAGCAGATAATCTCCTTGTGGTCCTGCAGCCATCTGTCCTGCATAAGTGTGCACGCCTCCTCAGGGTTGAGTCGATGATGGTGAACAAGCATTAGCTATGGGGTTTAGTACATATACTCTTCTGCGGCTTTAGGCGACCTTCCAGATCCATCCAGAGAATCAGCCAAAGTTAAACATTTGTGGGCTGCTTACATTTTGGAGGAACATTCTTTCGATGGCCAGATTTCAAAGACTTCTTGGCCAGTTTCCATATTGAGGTCACTTCTGATTGGCTCATTTGTGAAGCATATTAGCCTGTCAGGAGGCTTTTTTCTGCTTTTGTAATTAAGGGAGAAGTCAAAACACAGGAAACGGAGAATTGGTGAGTTTCACTCAGGCAGGAAAAATCAACATTGTGACAGAGATAATGGGATGGAGACCTCATCCACCCCCAAGAAAAACAGGGTTCGGAGAGTGGAAATTAAAAGTATAAATGAAGGCAAAAATGTCAGAGGGGAGGCGACCAGATCAGCCCAAAGGAAACCATCTTATGCAGTGCACATACACACATGGGGTCCAAATGGCCCGAGGGCTCAGCAGTTAATTTGTAAACCACACATTCCCAAACATAAAACCTGTATCCTTCATACATGGTTCTAGCATGATGAAGAGACAGGGCCTCAGTTAAGGCGACTTTATGGACCTTCTACAGGCAACAGACGACAGGGAGTCTCGTCACAGGAAGACAGGTAGAACAGCCTTAGTCCCTGGCATTGATCACCACATGGTCTGAGTTGAGACGGTTTTAGCCACTGACTCAATATGTGGGAACATTTTTGGTGCTTCTAGACTGCAGAGCACAGGTCTAGTATCAACAAGCACATAGCACGTCGAGTGGGATTGAATGATTGTTGAGATAAGTGGGGGAAAACAAAGTGAGATCCAGAAATCACAAGCGCAGGGTGGCACGGCTTCACAAATCCATGCATTTCAACATTGACCCATGCTCTGTAATTGTAAGACAGAATGCAAGCTCTAAGACAGCAGCAATGCTACCTCGAACAAAGGACTCTTAGTCTCTGCTATGATATCTTACACATTATTTTTGTTCAGAATTCACCAATTATTGGACTATTGATGTTGTGGTGTTAGTTCTAACTGTTGACTTCAGTTGTGATTCTAAGGGTGTGCCCCCAGAATATCGAGGTAGGAATCTCACCAAACATGGCAAGTATAGATTTTCTATATCTAACTCCAAATGTATGTTTGTCTATGAAATATATACATGGTGCATAGATGTGGAGTTAAGAATAGTACATCTATACTGTGTTTACATGCACCTACCTTTCAATATATTGTCACTCGATATTCTGTCCACGATATTACAGTATCACGATATTACTAGCCTCGATATTCCATAGTCCAATTGATTCTGGGCATAGAACAGCAATTTAGGTACTTCTCGTCTTGCACCTGAATGCCTTGTATGTGATAGTGAGGATTGGTCAAATTGGGTCTTGCGGGTATTCTGAGTGAAGGGTGTGAGGCCTTTTCTTAGTCAAAAGGTTACTCAGCGGGAACCTGTGTGGGTCATTTAATTATCGTTGGTCCAGGACAACCAATCTTGTTACCCTCACAGTGGATAACCGAGTCAGTCTATTTATGACTCTCTTGAGGAAGTGGCGTTGAACAGTGAATGCTTACTCCAGGAGTTGGCAAGGGTTTTGAGACACCATGACAAAGTAAGTAACACAAAAAACTCAGGGGCATATTTTTAAGAAAATCACGCTGTCACCTTGCTGCGCTGCACTGCATGACATGGACAGGGCAGGAAAGCACCATATTTAAGGCAATACGGCACATGCCTGTCCTTTTCCCCTGCACTGGTGTCCTTTTGGCTGCCTAGCTTCGACGCAGGCATGCATTGCACCATGGTGTAGGGATGCCTGTGTTGCATTCTGGATCGTTCTTGTGCAGGAAGGGGCACCTTCTTGAACAAAAACAATCCTGGGAGGCATATTCCTCTTGCTATGTGTCCCGTAGAATGCAGCACACATAGGAAGAGAAAGAAAGGAGGAGAAAAATAAATATTTCTCCTCGTTATGCCTCCCCTGGGAATTTGCAAAGTTTTGGTGCATTTCCAGATTTGCAAGTTTATGTAAATCTGAGAATGCATCAGAAACCATGGGAGTTACATGGGAACACCATGCAACACCCATGGAATGCCTTCCCAGAGCAGAGTGAATGAAATGAATGAATGAAATGAAAATAAAATGAAAGTAGCATTTGTAAAGCACATGCTCACCCGTAGGCATCCCAGCGCTAACGGCAGCAACTTAACACTTAAGCGGACAGCAAGGGAAAAGATGCGTTTTTACTTTCTTTCGAAAGATCAAGTAGTCAGCCTCAAAGCGTATGTGAGGAGGTAGATCGTTCCATAGCTTTGCCACATTATGCGAGAAGAGTCGGCCCCCGCTTCGAACTCTTCTGATTTTCGGGACTGTGATCAGTCGCTTATTTTCAGATCTCAGAGCTCTATTTGGGTGGTAGGACTGGATGAGAGTATGCATCAAATGAGCGCCTTTACCAGAGAGTGCTTTATGAGCGATGCATAAAGCCTTAAACTGAACTCATTCTTTAATAGGGAGGCGGTGGAGGGAGGCAAGAGTAGGTTTGGCCGACATACGCCTGGGAGTATTCAGCAGCAAATGAGCTGCACAGTTCTGCACAGTCTGCAGTCTTCTGATCGTAGGAGGTGCTGCTACAAGATATAGTGCATTGGAATAATCCAACCGCGAATAATTAATGCTTGAACCAGCAGCCTATTAGCACTAAAAGGTAATAGAGGGAGGATCTTTCTGATCAGCCTCAGCATTCCGTAGCAGCTAGCCGCAACCTTTCGAGCTTGTTCTTTAAGGTCTAGGTTACGCTCAAGCCACACACATAGGCTCTTAATGTGTTCTTTGGGGTTAGGGGCTGGACCCATGCAACTGGGCCAGAGATGATCTATATTCAGGGGGGCTGAGTTGCCCAGTAGCATAAGCTCAGTCTTGGCCCCATTGAGCTTTAAGTATGATTCATCCATCCACTTAGAGACAACTCCAAGACATGAGGCTAAGCCTGGTGAGGAACTGTCTGGCTGGTTGATAGAGACCACCAGCTGAGTGTCATCAGCATAAGTGACTATTTGTACCCCAAATGGCAATACTATTTTGGCCAAAGGGCCCAAATAAATATTGAATAGGGTGGGGCTTAGGGAAGATCCCTGAGGTACCCCACAGTTTAATGGCACAGTGATTTGTGCTGTGTTGCGTTACTCCAGATTTTTGGAGCTACTTAGAGCCACGCAAAGTGGCTTTGCGTGGCTTCAGAAATCTGACTTAGAGATCTGTGTGACAGATGTACCACGCTGCATGGTGGAAACATGACACAAGCCTCTCATAAATATGCCCTCAAATGACGAGCCAGTGCTATATCTTGAAAAAAGAAACAGCCACATATACGATAGACAAAGTAAACTAAAATATGCTAGCACATTCAACAGCCGGGAGATGACTCAACACACCTTCATGCACTATAGAGGTGCGTTGGGTTGTATTTTAGTTATTTTCTGTAACATTGTATCTATTGACAATGTTAACTTATGTGACTGCCTTCTGGACATATTGGAGATCTTTGCCTCTCTCTGGGACAGAGCGCCAAGTAAAAATGATATGCTGTAGCAATCTTGCAATGGTATGTGTGGCCATCGGCTTCATTAACTGCGGCACTGATTGTAAGACTAGACAACTCAGGGGCATATTATCAAGCACAGAGTTAAAATTATCGCCGCTCTAGCGGCAGAAAACTGCCGCTAAAGCGGCGATAATGGGCTTGATAATATGCCCTTGAGAATTCCAATTGATGCCCATGTTGACACCAGAACATGGGCTTCTTTGGGAATTCTCAAGGGCATATTATCAAGCCCATTATCACCACTTTAGCTGCAGTTTTCTGCCGCTAAAGCGGCGATAATTTTAACGCCGCTTCTTGATAATATGCCCCTCAGAGAGCTGAAGTCTGATCTGTTGAGTTTCCTGTAAAAAAGCAAAACAAATGTGAAAAGCATGAAACCAAAAACCCACCACGCTAAACATAGAGGTCCCACTCAACGTAGGTATTGGTGTAGTTGAGAGTTCCTTCACAGTCTCTGTGTCCGAGTAATTGGCGACCGGGGTACTGGTTTCATGTGTCTGGTCAGGACTCCGATCATGAGTTTCCAAAACCAGTTATGGTGCCAACTGTTTTTCAGATAGTAGCAAAAGTGCAGAGGGTATAGTGTATCAGCACTCACCAAGAAGTCCCTTTAGTCTAACTGTAGTGGTCCATTTCTACATACCCACCTATCATGGTCAACATTTTCCAGTGGCAGGGCATACACTGCAAACAAAGGCTTCCCAGTTTCCCACAACAGGGCTAGGGATCCAGTGGCATAGCAAGTTCAGGTGGTACCCGGTGCTGAAAAGTTCTTGTCACCCCCGGCTTGATAAAATGGCAAAAATATGTGTTTAAAACCCATATTTTTGAAATTTTGTCACCCCCTCAGTGATGACACCCAGGGCGGCCTGTTCCCACCGCACCCCCCTTCCTATGCCACTGTAGGGATCACAAGCAATTACTGCAACCTCGTAGATTGCCTTCAAGAAAGGGGTGAAAGACCACTTACTAGATAGTGAACGATAATGGGAGAATGCATACAACTTGATCCTGCTCTTTCCTAGCTATCGTAGGTTTGTTGACATTTTCTTGGATCATCTGTGTTGTTAGAAATCTTTACGAAAAAACCTGATGTGCCATCTCCTTCTTACCATGTTACTAACAGATTTTACATTACAGCTAGGTTATGTGATAAGATGTTCAATGTATTTACTTCTTATTTCTGTTCATCAGCCAGCTTGTTGGTGTTGTATGTTGCTACCTCCATACTACGTTTTAAAATTATTCTCTGCATATTTGCCTTATCCATGTTAAGCTTTCTGTCGCTGACACTGTTAAATCTACAAAAAAATCAATAATAATAACATAAGTACCCAGGAGAGGTGAAATTCTATAAGGAAGAAGAGATGACATTTTTCCCATGTCATCCTGGGCACAATGGACACACCAGGGTAATGTAGCTCTCCTTCACCCTGTTTTGGACCCTCACGAAGGAGCCAGGAGACAGGCATATACTACAGAAGGCAGGCAATAGTTCATTTGTGTAGGTGGTAGTGGGTGGTTGGCAAAGGCACTCATTTTTGGGAACTAAGATGTATTTTTCATCATCAGAATTTGATCCAGAGTAAGAGAAGAAAGAATAAGATAAAGAAGAAGGGAGAGGCAGAGGCAGATAATAAAACGGGGGCAAAGGAGGAAAGCAGTGATAAAAAAACCTGCAAGAGTGCGATAAAAAGACAGAGGGCCTTATTAGGATGTAGGTCGTAAGGCCTCCGACCTTAGGTCAGAGGCCTTACGACCGACATCGTCGGTTTCAATTCCGACAAATTGATTATGATACAGCTGGTTGGAATTGAAACCGGCCGGTCATTCCTGCTGCCTTCCGATGGGCCATAGAAGCCAGTCTGCTAGTAGGAGACTGGCCCGTAATCCAAATGGAAGGAGTTTCCAGCTTCTGGATTACGATGCATGGTTTCCATGCTGGCTTTTCCGACATAGAAACCCTGCTGGAAAGTATGTTTGGGGGCCGCTAGCAGGGCCCCCTTTCCCTTAAGGCCTCTGGTTGGAGGCTAGGAGGGCACCTATGGTGCCCCCCTGTTAATCCCTGCACCTTGTGGTAGGCACCCTAAAATGCCTGCCACGGGATGCAGGGATTAAGACAAACTCCCATTTCCCTATAGGAGCATGTACTATGGCCGGTGTATGGCCTAAACACATGCTCCCATGCAGGGCCGGACTGGGAACCGAAACCAGCCCTGGCAAACTGCTCGTCCAGGCCCACTGGGGGGAGGAAATCATCTGAGCTGTTTGCTAGTGCCGGTCTTGCCAATATTGTTACAGGGGGCCGATATTGTCAGTCCACCGGGGAAACGCCTGTTCCTGTGGGAATGCGACCGAACAGTATTCGGTCGCATCATAATCAGGCGGTCAGGACCGCTGACTGGAGGTTGGGCGGTCCTGTTTCCGTGACAGTGTCCGCCCGAAATCGTAATAAGGCCCAGAGTGTAGAGTGGTGGATGAAAAAAGCATGAAGTGGAATCCAGACTAGGCATGCTTGACATTTGGCAACCCTGATTCGCCAGCGTCTTTTTACTGTTATTTATTTATTTATTCATTCGTTTATTTATTTTTACAAAAATTAAGAACTGAAAGCAGGCCCACATGAGTAGTTCTTAAACTCATTCTGTACATGTGTTTGTATTCTAGAGCTGTGTGTTGGCCGCTGTACGGAAGGATTCAATATCACCCGCAAATGCCAGTGTGACCCTTTGTGTGTCTACTACCAAAGCTGCTGCTTCGACTACGTGACTGCCTGCAAGCCTAAAGGTAACTGCGGCATCTGCAGCCCCGGTCTCCCATGGCCCTCCTGTGCGCCTCATACACAGCACAAGCACCTACTGGGGCCCTGGTCTGCCATGGTCCTGCTGTGCACCTCATACACATCACCAGCACCCACTGCAGCAGATAGCTGCCATGGTCCTCGTGTGCACCACACACACAGCTTCAGCACCCAGGGGGGGGGCAATGTAAAGCATCCACCATGACACCACACAGTCAACATCAGCACCTGTTGCAGACCATGCTGTCCATGATTCTGTGGTGACACCATACACACCAGTAACCAGCACACATTTAATGGTGTCTACGCCAGTCATCAGATGCAGGATCACTTCCAGCATCAACACTCACTTCTGCAAAGCCCTTGCTCTCACATCTCTAACAAAGCAGCAGAAAGCCACGCTCTGAAGCTTAGCCAGTAATGTGTCTGCAGTGACACATTACACAGCGCACTTATGGTGAGCTAAGCACATAATTGTCGTGCTATGACATTTGCACACAGCAAAACCAAAGGAAATGATGGACGGAGTGTTGAACATTGCAAGCACTCACCCTCAGTCAACTGATCTGGGGGTCTGAACTGGGGTGGCAGAGTGGGCTAAAGAACGATGGTGGATTAAAGCCAGATCAATTGACTGGGGGTGAGTGCTTGCAATGTTCAACACTCCGTCCATCATTTCCTTTGGTTTTGCTTCGTTCGCCATAAGTTGGCAGGGTATGCTCAGACGTGAGTCCCTTGCTCACTTTGCCACTGGATTCAAGCAAGCCTGGCTGAAGACGGCTGAAATGCCAGAAACCGGTCCTAGGAAGCTTGTTTCCGGTCCAGGGAAGACATGGCTTGGCAGTTCGGGCTGGACTGTTCCCATGAGGCACAGGGTCAGACTGATTTGCATATGGCCATGTCTGAACTGGGGTGGCAGAGTGGGCTAAAGAACGGTGATGGATTAAACCCAGATCAGTTGACTGGGGGTGAGTGCTTGCAATGTTCAACACTCCGTCCATCATTTCCTTTGGTTTTGCTTTGTTCGCCATAAGTTGTCAGGGTATGCTCAGACATGAGTCCCTTGCTCACTTTGCCACTGGATTCAAGCAAGCCTGGCTGAAGACGGCTGAAATGCCAGAAACTGGTCCTAGGAAGCTTGTTTCCGGTCCAGGGAAGGCATGGCTTGGCAGTTCGGGCCGGACTGTTCCCATGAGGCACAGGGTCAGACTGATTTGCATATGGCCATGTCTGAACTGGGGTGGCAGAGTGGGCTAAAGAACGGTGATGGATTAAACCCAGATCAGTTAACTGGGGGTGAGTGCTTGCAATGTTCAACACTCCGTCCATCATTTCCTTTGGTTTTGCTTTGTTCGCCATAAGTTGGCAGGGTATGCTCAGACGTGAGTCCCTTGCTCACTTTGCCACTGGATTCAAGTCAGAGACACTGTTAGCGATTCTCAATGGGGTCGCAAATTGCATGCCTCATGGATATTTATAAAGCACTCGCAATTTGCGACCCCAATGAGAATGGCTGGCCCTCCCAGGTATGGTGGCCTGCTGGGCTCAGCACATATTCATGTCTGGGACTGCTTTTAAATAAAGCAGTTTTTTTTCTTTAAATGCAACTCGTTTTCCTTAAAGGAAAATGAGCTGCATTTAAAAAAAAAAACAATTAAACGTTTTCGTCCCTGGGACCGCTGCCTGCCCCTAAAATATATTTTACCCCTGCATTTGCAAAGGGGAAGGGGCCTCCTGGGTACCCCTTCCCATTTGCTAATGCATTACCACCCTCTTGAAGAGGGCGGTAAATTGTGAGAGTTTTGCGACCGCAATTGCGGTTGCAAAACATTCTTACGTAGGGTAGTGAGTTGCAATTAGGAAGGGACGCCCTTGGAACGCCCCTTCCAAATTGCAAGTCGCAAATCCTTATTAGCGAGTCGCAAATAAACAGTGACTCGCTAAATAGGGTTTGTACATGGCCCTATAGGTTTTTGCATGCGCAAACGGGTCGCAAACTCGTTTGCGCATGCAAAAACGGGTCGTGCATCTGATCCGTGGTCTCTAGACTGATGTCTCTACTGCAAGACCCATGTCACTAGAAGGACCTGGCTTCAGACGTCCATGCCAGCCCCACACTTAATGAGTTTAATACCAGTTTAAAGGGTGTCTCATGGAATTGGAGTGGAGGAATAAATAAAGGTGCGTGTGATGTCCAAAATGCAACTTGTCCATCTTGGCCATGTATCTTAATTTTTGCTGATCATCTCTCAGAAATCAGCATCTAGGTACAAATGTTTCAATCAACTTCTTTTATGTTCCCTTCCATAAGTGCATTCCATGCAATGTACTGTTTCTGCCCGTAGCTGAGGCATTTCTGTTTGAAATGTTAACGAAGGTGTGTCATAAACAAAATAAAATGCAAGCACTGCACTCCCCTGCCTGATAAAGATGCATCTATCATCCTTCCACACCTCTTTCTGGACCGAAGCTCTCTGAGATCCACAACCCTATCTCCTTCCATCCAGTGTCCACGGAAACCTCCCAACATCCCACACGCACAGCTCTAAATCCCTCTACCCCTTTCTGCAACACAGCCAAAAAACGTTTAGAAGGTGTTACAAATGCTCTAACCACCCCTAGGGCACACAAGGTGTTGTAGCAGTGGGTTAAATGAATTAGCTCAAGCACTTTGATTGTATATTTTGGTTGTCTGTTGCGTCACCCTCCGTAAAATGTGTATGCCAGGAAGGAAGCCTTTAGTTGCTGGGACCTCACTTGTAAGTCCAATGGGCGACTGGAGCAGTTACCACATGCAGAGAACCAGCCCTCTTTCCATAAACGTAAAAAGAGGGCACAGTCATCAGTAGTGCATCAGTCGCAGTGGCACCAGGGCCAGAGACTGGGAGGACTATTTGTCCACGCTTGCCTTGGGGCACGTGGCACCCTTGCTATGCTACGGATTTCACTCAATCAAAAACAGCAACCGTGAACCATGCTCCTTGATACCTACCTCACATCTAACTCACTGCTTCATGCCCAGCACCAACTCTGCCTCACGAGCAGCCACTCGCTCTTTACTATTCCCTGCACCTGCTTGTTGACACAGCAACACGGCTGCTCCCCCACATTTAAGGTCAGATCACTATCATATACTAGGGACTCCTGTTCATGTAGGTCTATCCCTTTGAACTTGCAGCGATTCATGAGTTGTGTAGAGCTAATGGTGACATGCAGACCAAATACCACAAAGCGAGCACATTGCAAAAGCAGTTTGTTCACTCGCAGCTTCTACTGAAATATATTCTTCTCACATACGCCTACAACTCAGGGAAGTATTTATCAGAATTAAGCACGCTTTTGTAAAAAGTAGTCAATGCAAATTGTTAACTGCACTTTGTTTGTGTCTGCAGTCACACGTGGGGACGTCTTCGCCTTGCCGGATGATGAGTATGGATTTGATACCTATGACGAAGCCACGGGGTCACCACTGTTTGCCACAGAACCTGCGGAGACAGAACCCACGTTGGCAGATCTTTTGGCGATAGACCCTGTGGAGACAGACCCAGAGATCACTGACCCTGTTGATACAGACCCGGTGACAACAGTCTTCGAGGAGGTTGGCCCAGTGATGCCCGATCCTGTGGTGATGGACCCTGTGGAGGCAGAAGCTCCACTACAAGAGGCCACAGAGCCGGCAGCTGTGATCCCAAAGCCTCTCTCTACTGCAGAGCCCACAGAGTCTGGTACCTCGGAGTCCGAGCCACCTAGAACCGAGACACAACTCAGCCCAGAAGAAGAAGAAGAGGAAGACCTGTGCAGTGGGAAGCCCTTCGACGCATTCACTGACCTCAAGAATGGCTCCATCTACACCTTTCGAGGTACAAACTCACAGGAGGCATTTAACATTATTAATTTCTGTTAGCCCCACGGGATCACATAGGACCCTTTCCCCCTAATATGTGAATTATAAATCCAGAACAAAAAAAACCTTAAACTTTCCGCATTCTTGCCCACATTGATAACCACTGGTATTGGTTGTTAAATGTTACCAGAAACACTTATGTCTCACTCTTAATGGATAACTTAGGCAGCACCCATGTCCCTGGTATGTCACAGAGAGGTTGAATCTGTTATAAGTGAAGAAATAAACATGACACTTAGATGGATCTGCCGTCATCCAAGGGACATCTCTAATAGGTTCCATGAAGGAAGACTGGGTGCTCCCGATGCCCAATAAGTATTGGACATTGTCTATGGGGGCTTATGCATGACTGCCATTGACTACAGTGGGTATCGTGAGGTGACACCTGAGTATCACTCTTGAATTTTTGTGAAGATATGCAGGAAATGGACATACAGCCTGGTGCATTCCCATGTCCTGTGTCTTGCCTGTTCCCGGTCGCCTGGCGTTCATTACCTAGGGTCATTCTTGCTCCTACTCAATTTTAGCTCAGATCCCCCAGTCCTTCCAGTTCCTACATGAACATCCAATGACCTGCTGCTGCTATCGGCCACATGTAGCCCATATCCTTCCGTCCTTCCTGCTCCTCGCCACTTTGCCCCAATGTTCCTCTGTTCTTCCTGCTTTAAGTCACATGCCCCTACTCAGCTTCACGTGCCGAGTAAGATGCCTGCTTTCCTCTCTGCTGTAGGTCACACGGAGCCCATGTTTTGCTGCTCCCCACTGCTCAACATCAAATTGAGTTCATTTCGCGCTCTAGCTCCTGAACAGGTCACAGAAAGCATGCTTCTTGCTGTCCTTCCAGCTTCAGGTCACAAGAAGCCCATGTCCTACTGCCCTTCTGGTGCTAGATTACATTGGGCCCGTGTTCTGCTGCCCCTCCTGCTCCAGGTCAGATATATCGGCCCCTCCAGTCCTTTCTGCTTTTAGTCACCTGGAGCCATATCCTGAATACCCTTGATGTTCCTGGTCTGTTTCTGAGCTTGGATTCCATGTCCTTCTGTTCAAGGTCCATTTGGGCCAAGTCCTTCTGTCCTTCTGATGCTGCTTGCAGGACCTCAGTGCTGTGCAATTCCTTCTGTTCCCTGACACATCCTTATTGTTGCTTCTTAGGAAAGTACTTCTACGAGCTCGATGAGAAGAAGGCGAGAGATGGCTACCCGAAGTTGATCCAGGATGTTTGGGGGATCCCAGGCCCCATTGATGCAGCCTTCACTCGTATCAACTGCGAGGGGAAAACTTACATCTTTAAGGTGGGGCCAATGAAGATATTATAGGGGGATTATTTTCTAAGCTCACTCTTCCATTTAAAGTGTCCTGCAGGTTTTCCCCTGAGTGCACAGACCACATACGTCCACATTCAGATAGCGCTACAGGACACATAAAACCCATAAAAATATGCATACGACTAATGCAGGCATTCTAGGGAAAGGTGTTATTCTAATCATAACTCAATAAATGTTTCCTCATTATTACAAGAAAGAGCTGACACTGCCCGCCCTATTTGGAGATGATTGTCCCATGTACTATTTTCTCTCTTCAGGACCACAAACAAAAGCCCGGCGGTTGCAAAGCAAAAAAAATATATATATATTGGATCCCCACAGCTTTTATTTTACGGAAACAAAAAAAGCTTGCTGAGCGGGTCCATGAAACATGGCGGCTGCTCTGCAAACATTCCGTGCCTTCAGCTTCAGAGAAGCTGCCTCAGTGGTAGTTCCACTGATGGTACAGTGATCTCTGCCAGGCAGGTACAGATCTCTAAAATGGCAGGAGGTAGTTGGCCAGGGTATCCGAGGTTATTACCTGTGCTCCTTTGTCAGATGGCAGGCCTCCCGCCATTCTCTAAGAAAGTCCCATTGTCATGAATGAACAGAGGAATACATAATGGTGCATGACACATTTGGAAATGATTGTATGAAAAGAGCTGAGACAAAGAGGTGCCTGGGGGCTTGATAACTTGAGTAGGTAGGGATGTTAAAAGCTAATTGGCGGGGAGTGGGGCGAGAGTTGGCTGTGTATTAGTATGGGGAAAATGAGGTTCTGTTGGATTGGGGCAGGGCATGTGGGTTGAAAACCTGTTTGATAAGGTGTGTATTTAGAACTGTTGTTACTTTTCACCCTCAGGGTGGTGAATACTGGCGCTTTGACAATGGAGTACTGGATCCTGGCTTTCCCAGAAACATCTCAAAAGGATTTGACAAAATCCCGAATGACATTGATGCAGCATTTGCTATTCCAGCAAAAGACTACCGGAGCAGAGAGAGGGTTTATTTCTTTAAAGGTAAGGGGTGAGGTGTGGCTGAGGTTCCATGGAGAGTGCTATGGGTTCAGTTCTTGCCATGGTCTCAGAATGTTGGCATTTGACCCCACTGGCACTATATGTAAGGCTGATACACAAAGTCCTCATGAAGTCAGTGGTTACCTGGGAGCATTTGTGCGGGTTCTGTCTTGTACCGTTAGTGTCCCAGAATGCAATTGTGCGGGTTCTGTCCTGTACCGTTAGTGTCCCAGAATGCAATTGGACAACCAAATGTTCCAGTTATAATCACGCTCCCCAATGCTAGGGACGTGAGATGCCTAGGTGTTCACAGACAAGTTATAGTAGGATTGTAGGTTTGATCCTCTGATACTGTATGCCACAGTATCCACACACTATAAAAACAATGTTCAGTCCGAGCTATTGCCTTTCCAAACTATATGCCTTTTGTATACATAAGATAGATAGGGAGCAAAAATAGGAAACAACACATAACTACCCAAAATACATGATCTCTTCTTTTGGCCTCAAATATGACCCCAAATGTTACTCCAACCCTTAGAAGTTTCAATATTTACTGCTAACCTTCATAGCATAAGTGGTATTACAGTATGCAGACATCACTATGAGCAATGTCCTTTACCAGTTAAGAGTGCCACTGGATGGCAGGGGAAACTGGTGAGTATCACAAATCATTAAGTTATTGGTTTATTGAGGATTTTGTGCTCCAGTATGGGTAATAAGGGTTGTCAGATAGGGTTCAGCAGACCGGTAGCGACATTCAACCTGTCCCACAAATAGTCTTAAGTGCCTACTGGTGTCAGGGAGACAACTGATAGCTTGTGTCACCTATTGGGTATAATGTTGCTAAGGGCCTCGTACCTGGTTGTGACCACAATGTTCCATTAAAAGGGCACCTAAAGGTCTGGTGGCATCACTGCCCGCCCTATTTAAATGTTAGGATGTGTGTTAACTCTTTGTGGTTTCACACAACTGGCACACAGAGGTCACTGACCACTCAAACTGGGCATACTGTTTGAGGCCAATGTCCTTCAGTGTGGTTCTTTTACTTCTTTCGGAATGACAAGCTACGCTATTGGAAGCAACCAATCAATCAATCTGCTTCTGGGTTTGAAGACTTTGGTAGTAGGTCCTTGGGTTACTCTAAATTCATAAGTAAGTTCTCTCAAGGCTGTAAAAAAACACTCCTCCCAGCACAAGCCCTGTTTGCTCTTGTCCTTCCCTAGAGCAACCGCCCAGCCATCAGTGTTGAGGGCAGGAAGTATGCTCCCAAACTCACCTCCTCAATTAAATGGCAGGCATTGAGCCTAATTCCTCAATTTTCTTCTCACTTACTGCTCTTGAAAAAGGTCATTGGCAGGGATGCAGTGCAAAGGTCCCTTTTCAACATTTTGTCAACTTCTAGTACACAATTAAATCAATCTCAGAGTAGTTAAAAGAGACAGGGTCTTATAACCAAGTTCTGAAACCAAATATTATAAGCAAAAGTGATTAATAATCTTCATTAGCTTCCATAACAAATTCTTACTCTAAGTTTCATTTTTCTTTTGCGGAAGGCACTAAAAGGTGCACAGACTGTATCTTTGTTGAAACGTCCAGAAACATTCACGCTGCTATGACATTGACCCCATGGTTTCTCTACTTCACCATGGGTTCAGTCTTTCTTCCATTTCTACAAGTTGCCATGTAATAGTCTTTCCTCTAGTTCACCATTAGTTCCATCTGTTTTCCCTTTTTACTAATAACGATGCTCTAAATTCTGATTTATGGATTGATGCGTATTCCCAGTGAGGTCTAATATTACAAAACACACGAGTAAATCAGCTTTTCATTTAAGCCATATAGAGGAACTGATTCCCCAGAATCCATCCACCAACCATGATGGTGCAGTGATCAAATCATCATGTTATATCATAACTTTGCTTGAGTTGTGTAACCTGTTCATAGATTCAAAACCTTAAATGGGACACATTAAGCCGTATTCTGTAAACTATAGAAAAAAACTGTTTTCTCACAAGGTTCACCGCATTTTCCTCTGCTAGATTCTGCTTGTGTTCTGACTCTGAATTGAGAAATCACTAATCGGGTTTGTCATGTGAGGGAACCAATGGAAATGAGTTTTTATATGGGCATTCTATTTTTACTGTTAGGAGTTATGATAGTTTCAAAAGCTTTAAAATTATTATTTAGTTTGCAGAGTTCTAGCCATCAGTGAAAAACCTGTAGTGAATTATGGTGTGGCTAGGGTGGAAGATCAGAAACTAGGCACAGACCTCAACCAGAGGCGGTTGGAGGTCGTGTGTGACAGGTTGCTAACAGCACCAAGTGTGTGCTCTCAAGACACAGAACACAGCCGGAAGTCCAAACATGTCAGGAAGACAGCCAAACCCCAAACATACACGGTACAGAACTTAGAAGCAAAAGAGACACTGGAACAGTGGGGAAGTGTGTGTGTTCTCATGACAAAACACAGCCAGAAGTCTGAACATAACAGGAAGACAGCCAGACCACAAATATATGTGGTACAGAACTTGAAAGCAAAGTGCCGGAACATTGGGGAAGGGTTATGCCAGCCCAACCCAAGATCTGTGAACGTGTGTCCTAAGAGAGGACCAGAGACAGCACCCAAAGTCACCCAAAAGATTCTTCCTGTGAGTTAGGCAAGTTGACCAGATGTAATTTCTTTAGCAAGGGTTTGAGTGACAGTTATTTATTGGAACTTGGAAGTGAGTGACAAAGCCAACTGGTATCCAGAAGGAGAACTCTGCAGTGGAAAGCAAAGCCTCTGCTGTCTACACAAAAGATGGACTTGGATCTGCCCTAGGGGATGGTTGTGTCTAATGGCTTAGCCAGACTATGGCTCTGATTGCAAGTGCATCAGTGTTTTCGAAAACTTGCATAAACCCCTGTTTGCGCTGGGGTCGGAATTATAGGTTGGGTCCAGTAACTAAGGGGGATATTATCAAGCGGCAGCGATAATTATCGCTGGCCGCTCGTAGCGAGAACTTATTTATCGCCGGCTATCGCTGGCAATTATCGCCATGCTATCGCTGTATCAATAACGCATAGCGCAATGGCGATAATTTTACAGCGATAGCGGTGTTTTCCAAGGAACATCGCTGGTTTCCCAGCGATGTTGCATGGAAAACGGGGATAACCTTGCTGATACGACCCTGTGGTCATATCAGCATAATCCACCCCCATTGTTAGGTATAGGTAAGTCAGCATTTTAGCAGACGTAAGTTTTTGGCAAAAACCGCAATTTTCGCCAAAAACTAACGTCTGCTAAAATGCGCGGGCCTCCTTGTAATATCGCAATGTACATCTAGCGATATTTTACAAGGTAGTCGATCAGGGGTAAGCCCAGTGACGCCCACTTTGCATCTCATTAGAGATGCAAAGCGAGGCGTCGGGAAAACGGGTGCTAACATACGCTAATGCATGTTAGCACCACCTTGTAAATAGAGCGATGAAAATATCGCCGCTTTAGCGGCAAAAAGTGCGGCTAAAGCAGCGATACTGCCCTTGTTAATATGCCCCCAGGTGCGTTAAATATCTCACCCTTCATTATATTTTGGCCATTCAAACCCACCAAATTTACCAGGGGAAAAGTGTCAGGTTTATTATCATTTGATTTTTCTACATAGGGCCGAGTCTAGGGGGCAGGGTCATCGTGAGGACGGGCATAGGAGGAATGGTGGGCACTGATGCGAAGTGCGCATGTAGATTTGGCTGGCGGTCTTAAGACGGCCAAACAGACATGCGCACTGGTAGTAAATACTTTATTTCGGCCAAAGGCCATAAAAGTTTCATAGTAATACAATCATTAACAATACAATTTAAAATACATCAAGCCATATATAAAAATATTCTTAATAAAATAATCATCAGTTTCAGATAAAACAATTTGAACCAATCGCCATGACATTCTGTTATTACCACCCCAATAGATTCTCTTTTAAACTTAGATAAAAAGATTCTTATAATACAGTAAAAAAAAAAAATGACTGGATATATTGTACAATTCAAGAGACTTTCACAGTCATGAGTGCGTTAGTCCTTGAAACATCACAGCTTTAGCCCTGTTTTGCTTCTTATCAGTCCCGCTATAAACAGGTTTCGGGATTGGGCAAATATGACTTGTGGTGCAGTGTTAGCTGTCAATACCCTCAGTGCCTCTTGGCGCTTTCCGAATCCCAATGATATGCATAACGGTCAGATCCATTTCCTACTTGCCATTTCATATGCCGGGCAGAAGACTATGATATGTGTTGTATTTTCTATGGATCCTAAAGTGCCTGTCCCCTTGACCCCCCAGTTTGCTGTATGGCTCTTAGTCTATAAGATATTGTACCTTAACTTTAGATACCGAGTTCTTGCTAAGTACGGCTGTACATTGTCAAGAAGTTCTTCGCGACTCAGGTTTGGTGTAATAGTAAGGAACTGCAATGCTAACCTTCCTAATCTCGGGTCGCAGTGGAGCACATTCAGTATGTGTTGCCAATAAGTTCTCTTTAGTATATCTTTGCAACTAGATGTTAAACTGTGCGGCTCGGTCCAATATGACTGAGTCCTATCTCTATGAGCCATTTCCTTACAAATCTTAGCCAAGGTAAGGGGAGGCATGTGTCAGTGGCCAGTAATTCTCGTGCACCTTCTCTGTATGCAACTAGTTTTGGTGTTATCCACAAACGTATCCAGGAAAGCAATGGTCATAGAGTTGTGAGATGCCCTATGCGCCTGATATTTAAATCGTGGAACATTGAGATAAGTGTTGTTGATGAGGGTAGCCCCAATAGTCTTCTTGCAAATTTATTTTCCCTGATTGTTAGTTGTTTAGTTTCACTAGTGCCCCATAGCTCTGATCCATACAGTGCTGCCGCCTGGGCCTTGCATTTATATAGCTCGAGCGCTGGTGTCACTGGTTTGCTTGAGGACAAAATATACTTCTTGAGGACTACCCCTATCCCCTGGGCCAACCTTAGTGCTGAGTGATTGACTTGCTGTTTCCATGCTAATTTGGAGTCTAGTAGAATGCCCAAATAAGTAAAATTAGTGGCATGTTCTATTCACTGATTACTCAACGTAAAGTTATTTCTAAAACCCTTATGTTGGTTTATGGCCATATACTTGGTTTTACTGGTGTTTATTTCTAGGCCTTTTACATTGCAATATCTGTTAAAATCATCCTTCAAGTTTTGTAATCCCTTTGGAGTCTGGGAAATCAAGATAGTATCATCTGCGAACAGCAGCGCCGGTACCAAGTTTCTGTTCAATTTGGGAGGGTTAGTTGCAGTTTTTTGAAGGTGGTTTACCACGTCATTGATGTAGAGTGAGAACAGGGTGGGAGCAAGTACGCATCCCTGTTTCACTCCTCTGTCTATTGGGATTGGTTTTGTGAGTTCCCCATTCATGTCCCAACGGACTCTAGCATAGTTTTCATTGTGCAGCGTTTTTATCTGTGTTAATAGGCTGGGGAGAACCTTTTGTGTTTTTTAGTGAGTCTCATAGTAAGCATCTAGGTAAAAGGTAAAAGGTCAAAAGTTGCCCTCGCTACTTAGTCCTTGCCCCCGCATGCTATTCTAAGATTTTCTTGGTTCTTCTACACTCTGTTGTATACCAAGGATTTGCTTTTGGTCCATACTTAGAATTGGGTTTCGATTTCTTCCTGTGTGTTTTTGGTGAGAAAAGGCTCTAGCTTTGCAACTAAAAGAGTGTGTATTGGTATTACAGGCAGTTCGCTTGTCTCTAGATTGGCGCTCACTACCTCCGCAAAGGTGTTGTAGATACTTGTCACTAGCTGAATATTACCTGTGACCTTAGGTCACTTAATAGATCTTCAATTGTTTCCCACTAGGGGATATACATTTTGCATGCAAGTATCGGGTTGGTCATCCCCTACTATCTAACCTGTTACTTCCAGACAAAGTGGTAGATGGTCACTGTCCTCCCTCGCCTCTATTCGGAAGCTCACTAAACTGCTCCAGCTGTGCATGCTGTGCATTATATAATCTATTCTCGACTGTGAGCTACCGCGTTTAAAAGTGTTGCGAGGCTTTCTCATCCCAGTTGCTAAATATCCTCCAGTTACATGACCTTAAGTGATGTTCTATGGTGAGCTGCTGTAGTATGTCAAGATCATGACATACTCTTTTAATCTCTCAGTTTTCTATTGGTTGATAGGTTAAGATTGTTAGCTGTGTCATCTGTGATGTCACAGAACTCACAGAACTCTATGTGAAATGTTCATATGTAAACTGGTTCAGAGATCGTTTGTCCCAGCTTCTGGATGGATGGGATCCTTTTCTATGGATTAAACTTACTACTATTTACCTGCCTGTTTCCTGCTATCTTTCTTAAGAGAGGATTCTACACCTGCTTATCTGTAATGCAGCGTTAGTGCAAGGTTTTGGTGGTCCAGCTTGTAGTTGAGGCAACCCCATGGCCATATCCGCTTCCTCTGTTGAATTTTCTAATTCGTTTAGTGGCTCGTAGGTGAAATTGAAATCCCCACATACGATCACAGTGTTGCTAGGATCTACATGGTCCAGGGAGCTACCTAGTATATTAATGGTCTCAGAATTTAGATTGTGCCTGATTGGTCTGTTATAGGTGTTAAACAAATATATTTTTTCATTGTTGTCATCTAGGTACACTGCCTATAGGTCTGGGGAGTCTATAATGTAGTAGTTTGATCGCATCCCCAATGTTATTTTAATCCATATAACAAGGCCCCCAGATGGTCTTCCTCGCTGTGATGGAATAGCATTCTTGTGGTACGTTTTATATCCTAACTTAATTGGCCGGATAAGTGACCATGTCTCCTGGAAAAGGTAGATATGAAATGTATCTATGTAGCTATGCCAATCCGGGTCATCAGGTTTTTGTTTTTATCCGGCAACATTCCAGGATACTATATCTATGGGTGTTTGTCCTTGCGCATGTATTTTCTATGTTAAAGTGTTATAATCTATAGTGGAAGGCACACCCACACAGCGTGGCACACCCTCCAGCCCACTAAGACTACTAGCAGCGCTACTTGCGCCTACAGCAAGTAGGGGACCGTTTTCATTTGGGTTAGGCACTTTCTGTTGGAGCCTGTCACTAAAGCTAGTGTCACCCTGGGAAGAAGGGGGCGGGGTGTGGTCTGGAGGGCTGGTAGGCTTCCTCCAGGAGTCAGTTGTTATGTTTTAAGCTGGATCTGCTAAGTCTACCATCCAATGTTAGGAACGGAGTTGGCATGTGAGGAATAGAACGCCTGAATTTAATAGAGTAAGAGTCAGGGGGACAAGTGCGGAATTCTAGGGCAAGGAGATTTTCAGACAAATCTGATCCTTTTACTATCAACTCGATGCAATCTGATAGTTGACCTGGTGATTTACATCTACGTGCCCTAATAATGTTGTCTCGAATTACCGAGGAACAGCCCCTAACATAGAGGATCCAGTGGATCACTTTATTGATCAAGGAGTCTTCCCGCTAAAATCCCTGTCTCGCGCCAAATGGGAACGTTGATCATGAAAATTTTGTTGACGAGTGGCAAGCGAGGAGGGACTGAATGTGATAGGGGGTTCCTGCAATGATGGGATAATGACTGGCTTTGGGACAGATTGCGGATCCTCTGGAGATTGCGGGAACCATGCGCACCTACTCGATTGAATGGGCGGTTAACAGGATTAGCATTAAGGTAGGGAAGTGTTTGAGTGTGGGGAACAGCAGCTGCTAACAGTAGCTGTGGGGGCCCATGATTGCGGATTATCCCTTGGCTGGTGTTTGGCCGATAAGGCTGAGAGTGACTGCTTAAGCCTTGTGTTGCCGACTGTAGTTGCTGTACTAGAACACCCGCCTCCTGTGTGGCTGGAGATGCGGGTGGAAGACCAATGTGTAGCATGGATTTAACTAGTGCAGTGAGCCCATCGATCATCACTCTGAGAGACCCTCCTTCAGCCCTCAGATCGTTAATAAGCTGGTGGATGCTTGAGTCCAGGGGTTCTAAATTTGGAGCAACTGTGATCGCATCCGAGGACTCGGGCCCATACTGGGATTGATCTTCCGTGGCTTTTTCGGATAAGGCAATTAGAGGGGTAAACCTATTAGTGCAAGGGATACTGGAATCTACCTGTGGTGATGTGCTATAGGAAGTTTTGGGAGAGCTCGGGTTGGTGTTAAGATTACAAGTGGCAGGGGGAGAGTGGATCCCAGCTGTGTGTGTTAAGTCCTCCTTGTTTTGTGCACGGGCCTCCCTGGGAAATGTGTTTTTGAACATAGCTGGGATTACAGGGGCACAATTGTCGCTAGTAGTAATTCATGTGGCATGGGGTTTGTTAGTTGAAGTTGGAGGAGGAGTGGGTGGAGATGGAGATCCTGCGTCTAGTATATCTTCACACTCACTTATCATATTATCAATGCAATCTAGAACGCAGTTACTATCTGGGTGTTGTAAGGCTTTCTAGACCTTTTTCCCTTTCCCAGATTGCGCACCACCCGTACCGTCCATAGATTTTCTCCTCCCCATATCCCAGTTCTCAGGAGGCTCAAGGAGCGTCGCCCAGGGTGTGTTAGAACAGTTATAGTATAAATCCTACTCAACTTAATCAAGCAACCTAATGCAGCAATGAAGTGGTAATAATTACAACCAGTCCAGCACTTGCCTATTCAAACTGGAAAGAGGTGCTAGAAGTGAGAAGAAGCCCAACCCTGGCAGGTGATTTAGAAAATATTTGGGGAGGTGTGGCTACACTAACTGGGAGCTCTCTCCCTGTAGTGGTAGCAGAGATTAACAAAGTTTAAGCTCACACAAGCTCCCCCGGCACACTGCTGCTACATAAGATGAATGGCTGTTTTGATCACTGGACAGCACCCAGTGTCCCAATTTGTCCCCCAATTGACCTACGAACAAAGTCCTTTCAGGAACTCTACGATGAATCAGTAGGAATAGTGAAAATTGGCAGTACTTGGTGGTTTTTGTGACAATGTCCTAATTCTTAACTTGGACCGAAACCGCCAGGTGGGAATAGCAAAGCGACACAGTACCTCATGCATGCGTGGTCATCACAGAGGTTCCAGTAACCAGACGTAAGCAGGGTGGCCCTGCCCTGCCTCTTCATGGCAATAATGAGCAAGGATTGGCCCGGGCCTTGCCCGGGCACGGCCTGTGCGCGTCCCGTGCTGTGGGAGCCCGCGACGATTTTTAAAGTGCCTCCTGGTGCTGCTAATGACGTGGGCGGCAACAGGCCGCATTAGAACCTGGGTCTTGCGGTCCTGACCCTGTCCTGGTCCCAATGTGAGAAACAGGTATGGTGGCATTAAACGGGCGTCCCACACTGCGGGAGAACGCGACGATTTTTAAAGCGCCTACTGGTGCTGCTAATGACGTGGGTGGAAATGGGCCGCTGTGGAACCTGGGTCTTGCGGTCATGACTCTGTCCTGGTCCCGGTGTGAGCAGCAGGTATGGTGGCAGTAAACATGATTCCGTGTTGGCTGGGTCAGGGCAGACGGAGTATGATTCCGATCAGAGGGCTGTGCAGACTGAATGCCACCTAGAGCAGACACAGCTACTATTTTCCCTGCAGCAATAGACATGGCTTGCAAACATTGAGACCCATCACGTAATGGACAGAACTAAGAATGGCACACTGAAGGTAGAACTCTTTTTGGGACTCTTTACACTGCAGAAACCCTCATCCTTTTCTCCTGCTGGGGTACATGTTGGGATTTGCACTGTAGATAGTAATGCCTGTCTCACAGGGCTGTTTTAAGTTAGCATTGGTTGTCCCACCCAGTCATGGAAGTTACTTTACTGACTGTATAGCATAAAATTGCCCTCTCAGTTTTTGTGTACAGTATTGTACTGTGAAGAAGAAAAGTACATTTTCTCTTACATAAAAGCGCCGGCTGGAAAATTATTTCGATACAACTTGTTGGAACAGGAAAGTCTCCTGCATGGTAAATTTGGTATGTTCTGCAAAGAGTGGCCAACTGATGGTAAATCTAGTTTCCTGAATTTTATTTTGGTGCTGGCGTCATGCTAATCCAGCATGTGTGCAGAGACCAAGGTCTGTCTCCTAATAATGCGAGATCCAGCACCTGGCCTGTGACCTGGAAGGGTGCAGCAAGCTTGCCCCCAAAGTAGACAGAGGAAAACTGTCCCTATCTAGGGTTTAGCACACAAAGCAGCGGTGGCAGCGTAGAGTGTTTTATTTAAATCCTTAGTGTGACCAGACATTTTTATCGGTGTAAGTGGGAGTATAGCCTACTGACTCCCTCTCATGTAAATGTCTGCTGTTATTTGAAACCAAGAACCTTGCACTGGTATCCTGTGTGTATGTCAAGTGCATGTACTTCTATAGTTGCATGTAATACATGTAGGGTAGGACTGTGTGTGTCTGAGTCTTAGTGCTGAAGCCAGTGGGATCAACTTTGAATGTCTCATGTTTGGTATGGCAGAAGAATGAGGATGAGGGCAGCTTCCCCAGACAGTGGAAGTGCATGGCCTACATTCCTGTGACTGGAGGGGGGAGTCAGACACTGAAGTGAGGAAGATTGAGGCAGTGCTACTTCCACAAATTCTACAAAGACTTTGTTAGCAAGGAGCTACTGTTTATTTCTTCATGAGTACTGCCATTAGGGTGATGGTAGGGGTGAGATTGCAATTCCTGTTTCCAAAGTGGGGACGTTTCTAGGTCAGGTTTGCCCTTTTTCTGTCCCTAATTGCTCCTCAGCATGGTTGATGACAGCCATGTGGAGATAGGTTACACTTACTGGTGCCTAAGTTGTTTATGTGGTAGCCGATCTTGGAGGTAACCCAACTGCCACCTGCTGTGAGGACTATCACTCTACACAATGGGAACATCTGAATAGCAGCATGAGAAGGACACTTGAAATATAACTACCCCAAACTAGTTCTGAAGTTTGATAGCATGGATCCACATGCCCTGCCTCAACAATGTGTAAAATAGGTTGATCCACACCCCCCTAATTTGTTCCTGTTCCAAGTTCTTCATGACTAAAAAAGGGTGGGCTCCACAGAGTTCACAGAAGACGCAAGAGATTGCTTTTTGACCAGGGCTCGTGTCTGCCTGACAGCTAGTTTCCCAGAGGTGAGGAAACATCACTTGAAGTCTGTACTTTCTGTTGGAGTAAGTGAGGGTCTGCTAGAAGCCTGCCTGGTGAGAGAGGGAAGGAGTTTGCCCAGCCCTGCTAGAGAAGACTGTCCATGGAGAGAAGCCCAGAGAGTACCTAGACTGGGAAACACTCAATGAAAGAGGACGCGTGAGAGAGGGCCCAGTGGTGACCCATGCTGCAAGTGGGCACACATTACTGTCTCTGCAGTTCCCAATGAGAGTACTCAAAGACTGCCAGAGATCAACACCTGTGTACCCCCTGGTGCCTGCTCGGAGCTGCCATTAGGTGTTGCCACAACTGATCGGCCTACATCGACCACACATTGGCTGAGATGGAGATTGCAACTGCCTTGCTGTAGGATCTGTATTCATCAGGCTGGATGACGCAACTGCCAAGACACCAAGATTTCTAGGCCATCAGCCACTGAGCCATGCTTGATATTTCCTGACAGAAAGCTGCATTGACCTAAGACATGGATGGACTCAAACCCCCCCATCGACTGTTAAGGAAGCTAGGAATGAGTACTACAATGCCCTGACTCGAGCGCAAAAGACTTGAGACTGCCCACGGCTACTGCGGGGTACGATAAAAGTGACTGATTAAGCATTAAACCTGTGGAAATATTAACTTCACCTTAGCCTAATTCATGACTTTCCTAGAGACTACTTGGGAACTATAATGCATTGGGTCACTCTGGTGGAAACAGAGCATTGGGTAGAGTAAGAGGGGTAACATCTACAAGGGATGTAAAATCGTGATCAGAAGCAACACCCTGCATCTTCAAATTGGATTGTGTACTATTTAGTTCTGCTGTGTAAATTAAAAGTACATAAATTAGATTGTGCACTATTAAGTTCTGTAGTGTGATTAAAAGTACTTTTACCAAAAAGTCAAGTACTGGGCTGGACATTGATTTATCGTGTCTGTTGGCTGACTGTTGAGTTCTGAGCTCATGCCCCCAAAGCTACCTCCCTGAGAAGACAGTATGCCCTTGTTACCCTGAGAGCCAAGTGCAGAAGGGTTGTACTTGACTGAGTTTGCAGAGCTACAGTGGGACAGGCCCAGAGCATAGGTAGCAAACAACCTTAACCGCTACAGTTGGGGCCCAGTCACCCATCTGCCTTCTGCCCCCGAACAGGGTCCAATACTACTAATAAAAGGTTAATTGAGTTCTAAGTCTCTAGCTTCTCACCACCTTCCTATTTAAGCCTTGGACAGTCAACTTCGCTACTCTAAAGACAAAGCACTGAAGGGATGTATTTGATGCTCCAATGGTGTTTCCAACAGTAGGGTAAAGCTCAAAGTAAAAGGCTCTTATTAATAGAAGTTGATGTAATAACCCGTGATTGACCTGGGACTCCTGAAATAGTCCCCTCACATATACATACTTATTTTGTGTGTGCAACTAGTTCTTCCATTGTGGGAAGACACAGACTGCAGTTGGTTTGATAGTGTTCACGATAAAGGAGTCCTTTGATTTTTTCTGTTACCTTATTTTTTATATACATATTAGGTGCAGCAAAGGTCTTCTACCCACTTTCTGTCTTATTTATTAAACACTGGGGTATATTTACAAGGGCTTATATTCACAGGAACGTCACTTTTTGTGACATTCCTTTGGCGATAAACCCTTTGCTTTATTTACAAGGCAGCGTTAAATTATTCAACGTGGCTTAACGCCACCTTGTAAATAAGGCCCCTTTTCATGCTACACTTAGCGTGAAAAGGGGTAGCCCATTTTTGTTCGGCCGCAATACCCATTGATTTTGAAGCTGCCCCCTATTTATAAGGGTGGCGTATATATGCAGCAGCACCAAAATTAAGACCAGTGAAAACCTGGTTTTAACATAGTGAAACGAGGAGAAATGTTTAATTTCTCCCCGTTTTTGCATTGGGCAGCACACATAGAAACGGCAAATCGCTATGAATGATTGTTTATGTGCAGGAAGGTGTCCCTTCCTGCACATAAGCAATAATTCCCTGAACGCAGGCACCTTTGCACAGTGGTGCAAGGGTGCCGGCGTTGAAGCTAGTCAGCAGAGTTTAGCGTCAGCGGTAGGCAAAACGCAGGGATGTGCCGTACCATTGTAAATGCATCGCATCCCTGCATTTTCAGAATGGAGGAGTGTGGACTAAGCAATTTTTGCTTAACGCCTGCTATTCACTTGTAAATATACCCCGCTGTGTGGGTACTTGGGCGATGCAACACAATTTAGTGCTCCAGCTGTGGGCCTTTAAAATGGTTAGTATGCAGACACAAGGGCTTATTTAGAAGCCCTTTGCACCGCCAGTGCGTCACTTTTGACATGAGAAAAAATGACATACCAGCAGCGCAAGGGGCTTGTAAATAAGCCCCGCAGTTTTTTGCGTTGCATTGCGCAAGCGACCAACTCAAAACTTTTGTTGATAAAGGCCTTGGTTCCTTATTAAGGCAGTGTTTGGTACCTCTGTATCACCTTTCACAAGGGGTGCTGACTCTTTGATGACCCACATTTTATTTATGGTGTCAATAGGATGTCAGGGCTGCTTTGAGATAGACCAGTTCCTGGTTCATGTATTCATGCTACGTGTTCACCATGACGGACAGACAGATCGACGTGAGCTGTGTGTGTTCTCTGTTCTCAGGTTCCCGATACTGGGAGTATGAATTCAAGCAGCAGCCGAGCCTGGGGGACTGCAGGGGCAGCTCCCCCTCACTGGCATTTACCCAATACGCGCTAATGCAGATGGAGGATGACTGGAGCCAGTTCTTCCAGCGCCTCTTTGGAGGCTCAAAAAACAGTAAGTGTGAAAACACACCTTTGCCACGTGCAAGTACACACATCATGCACAGGTGGAGATACGGCATGTCTTGTACGCAGTCCCAACCTTCACAAACCTTCGGGCAAAAATTCTCCAACATATACAAACCTTGCAAACATATATCTCACATATAAATGCCATTATATGGAAATGCAAAGGCTATTGACACAGACAGGCACACATCTCATGCACGGACCCCTTGTATCTGGGACTTCAGGGGTTTCAGTACCACATCTCAGAAGCTAGGTGCAGGTAACCAGGTTTCCTGCAGGCTGCGTGATGGAATTTTTGGGAAACGAAAGGGCATATGTACAAGCCCCTATCGCCACAGGAACGTTACTTTTTCCGACGTTCCTGTGGCGATAGGGGCCTCGCCTTATTATCAAGGCGGTGATAAGCCACTTCATGTGGTTTAACGCTGCCTTGTGAATAAGGCACCCTTTCACGCTATACTTAGCGTGAAAGGGGTGGGCAATGGTTGTTGCAGTGGGCGTTCCGCAGCAACACCAATTGATTTTGACGCTGCCCCCTATTTACAAGGGTGGCGTAAATATAGGGCAGTGCCAAAATTAAGACCAGGGAAAAGCTGGTCTAAACATGCGGAATGATGAGAAATGCTTTATTTCTCCTAGTATTTGCTGTTTCTATGTATACTGTATTGTGCAGCACACATAAAAACAGCAAAACCCCATGTATGGTTGTTTATGTGCAGGAAGGTGTCACAATTCAAGCAGCCTTGCACTATGGGTAAGTAAATCAGTAACAGGAATATTCCACATTTAAGTGGGGAATAAAGAAGAAAAAAGGCTGTAGTAAGGAATAGAACGAGGTATTATCTGAGGTAGAAAGGTATTGAAGAAAGCCAGAAGTCATCATGAGGCTTGCAGGAACTAGTTTGGAAATGTCAAGGGCTTGTGTTTAAAAGGTTAATCTCCTTTCAGGAGTGTTGCAATTGTTTTAAAGCTCCTCATAAAGCATAACAGTGTATGGAACTAACCTCAGTACATGGATATAACTGCTTCGCTCAGCTTACCTGAAAGTGTCACACATAAGCACATTGCAAACATAAAAACGTCACACATAACCTCACCCAAAACTTGACAGCTATGATGACCCAGGACTCTGAATCCAGAGAGTAAAGCCATGTTCAAGCACCATTAGTATCACTGACCCTCATAGTGCATCATTTTCCTGTATTCCCAGAAGGGGCCAGCAAGCCCTTGTCCATCAGCCGAGCATGGCGAGGTCTTCCCAGTAACCTGGATGCAGCCGTAGCTGGGAGGCTCTACCTGCCACAGCCAAGCAAGCAAAACAGCCGGAGCTGGAGGAGGAAGTCCCGCAGGAACCGGCGGACCCGCCGGAGATATCAGCTGAGGAAAAGAAAGCCCTCTTCCAGCTTCTTCGATTGGATGTCGGAGGAGGACGAGGATGACACTGATTTCGACCCCGACTGGATCATGCCTGTCGCCCCGCGCTGCCAACCTGTCCAGAGCGTCTACTTCTTCAAGAACGGTACAGGCGAGGAGTTTTTTTATGCATGCAGTGTTCCTGCCATTGTATTGTGTGTGCAGAGAGTGCTTGATAGCCACTGTGAGTGCTTAGTTTGTAAAAAACCATTAGTGCCAGGGCCCTCGTCAGGAGGCCACGGCACTTGCGCCATTGCCCCAGCCATGCTGCCAATGACAATACCAGCTCAGCTACTAACCATCACACTCTCAGGCCTCCAAAGGTATAAGAACAGCTTGTGTGGGAGTTATCAGTTATTGTTAATGTATATTCGATTCATAAATAGTTGTTGTGCTCATCCAGTGGCGGCTAGTAGGGAACAGTGGCGTGGGGGTGGTTAGTGGAATAGGCAAAAAAAAGAAAGAAAGAAAAGAAAACTTACCTGGAGGTCGCTGTCACAGCTGCCGCTTCTCCTCCAGCAGGAAACACCCAGCCTCCCAGAATCCCCTGACCAATCACAACGCTTCTTTAAGCAGCGTTTTGATTGGTCTGAGTGCAGTGGTTCGTTGCTCAGAGAGGGACTGGGAGGATGTGCATGTTCTCCATCCAGGCTGTGCTATACAGCTGGTAGGGGAACATGCAAAGCGCGCATGACGGTTTGCCAGGCCCGAGACCTATTGCGAGTCTCCTGCCTCAGTCTGGCATTTATGCACAGAGTACCCTGTTGTGTTGCACGCCCCACCTAAACAGGACACAGACTCAGCAGTTGCAGTTAGCCATGTCTCCCCACACAAGCTGCAGGGCAGACCCTTTATTAGTTACCTGAGGTCACTGGGGCTGTATATCTCCCCCTAAGGGTCAAACCCACATCATTCCCCCATCACAGGTACCGCGATTGGTCAATGCTACATTCCTCCCCAAAATGCAAATGATGAAAATCAGTAACTATTTGCACACAACTATTCAAGTCTCTGAGCTACCACACATTGACTGTCAATTTCACAAAATCACGGTACCTCTGCAAAAGGGCATGATCTGCACAGGGGTTGTACCATGGATGACCTCCTCTCCTGTGTGACTCCGACATTGGTTCTTTAGACGGCCCTCCCACTGGGTTGGTGCCTTTAGGTGTGGGGAAAACAGCTCTGTTATAGCTGCTGGGGGCAAACTTGCAGGTATCTCACACCCTCAGACAGTCCCCAAGTATATCCCACCATCGGGGAACCTCTAAGGTCTTAAGGGGTTATTAGCCCTCTTCGGTCCTGGAGGATTAGTGCTTTTGCTTGACAACGTTAAATAACAAAATGTTCCGCTTGATGTCCTCAGCCCCTCCGGTCACCATGGTGCCCCATATCCAGGTGACTCTTCAAGGGATACATTCAAACGGGAGCCGGGACTTGCTCCGCAGGGACCAGTCTTTGGCAAGCACCAGCTCACCCACTTGCAGTGTTCTTTAACTTGTTAGGTGATACCTGTTGGCATGATCATTCTGCTCCTCGCTGCATTAGTGGGCCTAGTCACCAGGTAGTTGTTCCGGGCACCACTCCAGATGGTGTGAGATTGTGTCTACTACTTGATGCCTCTTGCAGGCCAGGCTTGAGGCGTGTCACATGGTGAGAATGTCTGTACTCCCTCAAAAAGGACTGAATGGTTCACTTCAGATTGTGGTTGATGGCTTGGGCTATAGGACAGGGTGTGCATGACTCGTTCGGCCTCACGATTAGTTTGGGGCCACCTGGGAATGATCTTCCGATGCCTTGCACCTAGCGATCTGAATTAGTCTGCCATCACTTTCTCCTGGAATGACAGACCGTTGTCTGTCTGGATCTCACCGCTTAGCCCATGAGTTGCCATGTTCTTTTAAAACTTCAGAACCACTTCATTAGCAGAAGTGATGGACAATGGTTGGCCATGGTTGGATGTCTCCTAGTCGCTCCTGGTGGGGTCTGGGTGATTTTCTGCCCAGTAATAGGTAGGCCCAGTGTGCAGGTGCAGCTTTGCCAAATTTCACAAATGACCTCTTAGGTCTACAAGGGTGCGTACCTTGGTGGGTTGCTGTGTGCACTGGCTCTTCCTGGTGGGCTCACTTCAAAGGTGCTGTGGTGCTTGATTGGTGACCACCCTCAGTGTGTTGTAGAGCCTCTCATGCCCCTGCAATGTGTTGGCTGCTGTTTGAGGATAATGCAGGTGAGCATGGCTCAGAATGAGCGTTTAGCTTCCATCTTTCTTGAGGGACTACTGTCCAATAAGTTGCACGGACCACCACTACTCACTTGTGCCCTTTTCTTTTGTGTCACCCAGTGCACCTAAACAGGATGCCAACACAATTGTTGTGGTTAGCCACATCTGGGTAACAGCCTTTATGCCACGGATCGAACCACGCTGTGCCTTAACAGCGTGGTCCGAACCACAAATGCATCGTTAAAATGCATTCCTTTACCAAGCAAGTTATTACAGCGACTTACCTTAAGGAACGCGTTGTTGGATTGATGTTGGACTTTAAGTCCAACACTTTCCCTACAGTTGCACAGACTGGAGATGGAATAGTAAGGTATACTATTCCAACTCCAGTGCTCTCCCTAAAGCAAATCTTTGTAAAAAACTTGCGTTGTAACGGAATGCATTGTAAAGACGCATTCGTTGTTTGGACCACGTTATTAAGGCAGGTGAGATTAACACCTGCATGGTTCCGACATACAACCCTACATCTGTCAGCACAAGCCGCTGGGCATACCTGTTGTCGTTTACCTGCGACACCTAGGCTAGATCATGTACAACTCCATCAAAGGGGCAAACCTCAGACCATTCCCCCATAAGAAATATTGCAATTGCACAATACTACATACCCACTCCTTCTACTTTGTTTTGTTCATCGGACATCCAGTCACTGCTTTAAGGGAGCTGATGGCGCTCATGTGCATGCTTACACTAATGGAACACTTTGCCGGGTAAATAGAAAGAGAAACTCCCATGCATTGGTCGGTGTAAAAGTGTAGCAATATACTGAGTAGTGTGCTTTCTTTGTGCAAGACAACTATTTTACAAGTACCTGAACTATCTTTAAGGTTCAATCCAGCAAAAGTAAATGGGGGGTGCTATGAAAAATTGTCTGGTAACAGTTAGTAGGCGTGCCATGGCCTCTAACAGAAGCAAGGAAAATGGGCCCCTTTCTCCTTAGCTGAATTGTTAAATGCAGCCATAATTTGAGCGCAGTGGGACCTTCACATGCCTGTGCCTTAGTTGCATTGCATCTGCTGCATTAATGATAGCTGTGCCTATGGTGCGTGGCAAGAAATATCGCAGCAGAGCATTGTGGTTGCAGCTTCAAGTCTCATATCCATGCACAGTGCTCCCATCATCGTGTTCCTATCCTTCTAAGGAAATGAGGCGCCCAGGTATGTTGGAAATTGACAAGGTGGAGAGTGCGTTGAAACAAGTAGTTCCAGGTCACCAAAGAAAGTGACAGAATAAACAGAGAAAGATCTCTGCTCCTCTACTTCGCTGGAGAGGATGTGCACAAAGTGTTGTATGCATTTCTCTACACTGGTGAGGATAATGTCTTCACCTCATACTTCATCCCACGAGGGAACATTGACTGCCAGTGTTTCAGGCTGAGGCATGCTAAACAGATGGAGGAGGAATCAATCAACATACTTCATGCCTGGCTCTGAGACTATACCAGGGGCTGGTAACAAACAGTGCCCCGAGGGCGCAATGGGAGTGTGCGCCCTTTTTCTGTATCCCTGGAGCACTGTAGTATTGCAGAAGAACACACAGATGCTTGTCACCCTTTTCTGTAATACAGCTAGCACTGATGCACATAGAGCTCCAGCACTATCCTTAGGGGCATCACCTCTTTAGCATGGGGGCATGGCCCCACATCCTTTGTTGGACCACAGATACCTTAGAGCAAGAGGTCCCAATAATTCGGGCAGATCAAGACCAGAAACCATAGGGCTCCCGAATCCATTAGTAGGATATACCAATGCATCAATCCTTGAGGTCTGTCAGGTCCATTGACTGTGAGGTAAGGCCCATACCTCCCTAACACACACACACGCACACACTGTAATCTCAACACATAGGTACTTCATTGCAGGAATCCTCGCTTGGTTATGGTACACTTGCACCTTCCTAGGTTTGTTTATCCGCGGGAGGGAATGACCACTTCCTTGTGGTTAGTGCTGCCACTCAAGGGAGACAGAAATACCAAGGGCTAAATGTACATATAATTCTGTTGAGTGGGGACTCTTTTTTTCAGTTTAAAAAGGCTTTATTTGATATAAGAAAGACTATGATATAACATAATACAAATAATACGGGAACAGCATTATATAATTATAAAAGGATAATAATACATCATATACGGGGATAAGGAGGGAAGGAAGAGAAAAGGGAGAGGGGAGGGAGGGAACAATAACAATTGTAAGAAAAAATAAAAATAAAAAAAAAAGTATTACATAAAAGTTCTCAATGCATTAGTATAGCACATAATAATTAAATACAGGGAAATAAGGCAACAATGGTTGTAAAATGCAAGGTGGTGTTGTTATATCTTCCATGAAGGGAGCCAATGAAAAAAGGTTATCAACAGATACATCTAAAAAGGTTGTAACAATTAACCAGAGGGAAGCCTCCTTTAAGCGGAAGCGAAATAGGATATACATAAGTTCTATCTAACCTTATTCCTTTCTTAAGTTTAATCATGGAGAAACACAATGCACAGAAAAATAAAAGGTGTACAAGAATAACACTAGGAGTTAAGGGGGTTTAAGTACTTGTTGCTGGGAGGGGGTTGGTAAAGAATGTTTAGATGCACATTTATCAAAAAAAGTTGTAACAGGCGACCATAACTGGATACGTTCCATGGCCATTTGTAAAGGAAACAGGAGAAACGTGTCCAATCTGTGATGGTGGCATACATCATACCACCAAGCTTTATAAGAAATTTTCGTGAAGTCTTTCCAATTCCTTGTGATCTGCTGAAAGGCAACTGCTATTAACAAATCAACGGTTCTTACATCAGCTTCATAGTTATCCCAGATTGGGGAAAGGCTACCTAGAAAGATGCTCTGTGCGCAAAATGGGGCATCAGTGTCAAAAATTAAATTGATTTGTGACCAAACCTGTTTCCAAAACCTGTCCACAAATGAACATGTGAAAAGCATGTGAAACAGGTCAGCATTGGAAGAGGAACAGGACCAACAGTTATCCTGCACAGCAGAAAAAGTTTTATTTAAAACGTGGGGAGACAATAGTAACCTATTGTATGTAAAAAACAAAGTTTGTGTTAAACTAGCTGTTCTGGAGATTTTACGGATCTTAGTCCAAATCTTATTCCATGTCGATGGGGACCAAGTCGTACTGAAATCTCTTTCCCAGGCAGCTTCAATCTTAGAACTAGGCCTGGGATTAACTTTGGATTGGAGTAGAGTATATAGGGTAGAGGCCTTAGGTTTGGTATGCAAAAGGATAGATAGAGCATTAGGTGTATCAGTGGCACTAGAAGTACTGGCGTTTTGGAGAAGCCGAGCGTGTGTATCAAGTACCGTATGCCGAAGAACGCAGTATTTAGGAATCCAGGAGGTATGTAAATTGTAGGTCTGTTGAAGCAACGGAAAAGGAATAAATTCATTGTTTGAGAATAATTGATGAACCCAAATCAAACCTTGCCGCCTCCAAGACGTCCAATAAAAAGGTTTGTTATTTATCAAGAGAGCCGTATTATGCCAAATAGTAGACGACATCAAGGACTCAAGAGTATCAGGGACTATCGAAAAAGAGGGGGCAAGAAGATTGGAGGTAAATTTAAATATAGGAGAAGACAGTGCTTGGGGTTTGCGGGAGAAAGAGAGGTATTCTTGAAATGAAAAGGGGGACAAAAACGAGCTTTCAACTGAAACCCATAATGGACAGGGATCTGTTGAATCCAGCAACCAATATGAAGCTTGCCGCAATAGAAAGGCTCTGTGATAAACAGAGAAATTAGGAAAATTAACCCCACCCTCAGCTTTAGGACGAACTAACCTAGAGAAAGACATCCGAGCTTTTTTTGAATTCCACAGGAAGGATGATAATAGCGAATTGATCGACTTAAACAATTTAGGAGGGATGGAGACTGGAATATTGGAGATGATGTATAAAACCATAGGGGAAAGCATCATTTTTATGGTATCTAAGCGGCCCCACCAGGAAAGGTAGAGGGGATGCCATTTCGCGGTCAGATCCGAAAGTTTTTTAATACAGGTATTCAAACATAGAGTAACCGTGTCCTTAATCGTGGGTTTAAAACACAATCCCAGATATTTAATATGAGAAGATTTCCACGTAAAATTTGTTGAGTCGAAATCAGCTTTGAAAGTAAATTTGGTTAGAGTGGGGACTCTTTATTCTCTGTGTTTACATAGAATGCTGCCTGGTCACTACGTATATAAAGCAGAATGTTTGTTCATAAGTGTGCAGCGAGTGCTTCCTCCATTGAGTGGTGTTGGTTGGGCACTTTGTTTGTAAACTCTGTACAATTCAGGTATAAACAAATGCATTTTAATTATTTTTTAATTTATGCAACTATTGTTAATCGCAACAATAACAGGTTTTATCTTTTCCTATTGTACTTCTAACAATATTTGTTATTTATTTGTTTTTATATATGTGTGATGCTTTGTTATGTCTTAAACTTTTATGTTCTACAGTGATCGAAATAAAGTCCTCTGATGATGTTAATCACAACAATAACAGGTTTTCTAATCTATTTTTTGACCTTCTTCCACCACTGTGTTTACAAGAATGTCCCTGCTTCTCGGTTGTTAAAGAGGGCTTCATCTTGACTGCGACCATCGATTTCTCCTCCTCCAGCTTTCATATTCTTGTTTTCTCTATCCATTTCCAGTATGGCCCTCCCCCAATTAGGTGCAGCATAGGCAAAACCGACTGTGTATATAATGCATTGTTTGCGTTGTGTGCTTACATACAGCAGTCTCTAACCTCTGTGTGCTGAGTACTATCCCATCCCCAGTGCCCATAGTTCTACCTCTGTGTGATTCCCACCCGCATTTTACATAGTGTTTCATACACCTACAGGGCACATGCCCCCTATATACAAAGAGTACATAGAGTTTTCACAGATAGTATGTAGAGGGAGTGTTCTCATTGTGTGTTCCCCTGCACTGAGTGTACTACTTCAAGTGCCCCCCCTGTACTACTATGTATATGAAGCTCCCCTGCAGTGTAAATACATGCCCTGTGAGACTTTAGGTATACCATAATGCCTGCAGACCCCTTAAATTCTCTCTTGTGCCTTTTCCTCTCTTTCAGATAAGTATTACCGGGTGAACCTGGACACGAAGCGAGTGGACTATGTGTACCCCCGCTACCCGCGACCCATCGCACAGTACTGGCTGGGCTGCGTGGACAGGAAAAAGCTGCGCTAGAAAGAACACTTCTGTTGAGAGGGGTCCAAAGCATTGACATCCTGTGAACCCCTGAAGCTTGCCACAGCTTTCTGCTTGTCAACTGGGGAAGAACCCTGAGACATCATGCTCCCTGCCATTCTGCGAGCTGCCTTGCGCCATCTGTCCCTCTCTGTTTGCTCTAAGAGAGAGAGAGTGTTCAAGATGTCCTCAATTCTATGGTCATGGGGAAACGAGCATCCTGCAGCGCTCTCTTTGTCCTAAGTGTGTCCCCCCCCCCACCAAGGCCCCCACAGCTCTACCAAATAGGGGAACTGTCACCCTATAACCCTCTGCTTGTCCTGAGCGGATAACCTTCAGAAGACCTACAGCTCTGTCAGCCCGAGAGACCCAGAGGGGTATGAGGCTCCCAGAGGAGTCCTCTATCTGTCCGTCTACCCAAAGGAACATCCACAAGAGATGCTACAATTTCCAGACTTGTCAAGTGTCAGGGCTGGAGCGTTCGAAGCTCTCTGACCACTTGGACCACTAAGTAGTCCGAAGGTGTTCAGCAGCTTTGTAAACATCAGTGCCTGCTAAGGTGGCTGCCCTCAATATGACCATCATGCAGAGGGTTGGTAAGGTGCCCTGGAGCTCTCTGGCCATTGTGGGAAGTGCGGGTAAGGTGCCCTGCAGTTCTCTGGCCATCATGGGTAGGCTGTACAAAGTGCTCTTCAGCTCTCTAACCATCATTGTGACTCGGGGTGTCCCAGAACTCTCTGATCACGAATGGGTTTCACAGGTACCCTAAAGATGCCCCTAATCTCTCTTACCAACCAGGCACCTTCCTCTGTGTCTTTGCTCTGGCTGGCCATTAAGGATTCCCCTCCTCCTCCCACCTGTTCTGGACCTTGGAAGCTAATCAGGGACTGGATCTGTGAAGACAAGCTCCATGTCCACGATATTAACCATGTAGAGTGCGGAAATTGGCGGATACCTGTTATGGGATCCTGAAGATGATTAGGAGAATTCTTCCCCAGCTACCTTTCAATGCTAAAAGATTGTTGGTTCAAGCTTTGATTCTTTCCCGACTTGATTACGCCAATGTGCTTTATCTAGGGTCTCCATGCTCAACAATAAAAAAACAACTTCAGACTGTACAAAACTGTGCAGCATGCCACCTAATGCAGGTTCCTAATCTGGAATCTGCAAGACCCTCCATTGCCTCTCTCCATTGGCTACCGGTCGCGGAAAGAGTTCAGTTTAAAGCTCTGTGTATTGTCAAAAAGACTCAATCGTCCAAGGGTCCACCGATTCTTCAATCTACTATTTCTTCCTATTGCCCCAATAGGCCTCTGCGCTCTGGGAATAAACATTTGGCAGTTGTTCACAAGATAGACAGGGCTCAGAGTGGCGGAAGCCTGTTTTCATACAACGCGGCGAAATGTTGGAACCAGCTACCTAATCATATCCGTCTTCAGTACAACTATGTATCCTTTCGCAAACTTCTGAAAAAACCTTTCTGTTTCCTTGATGCCTAACTGTAGTACTGGGATGACTCTGCTCCTAGCGCTGGGAGGCCTTCTGGTAGCCATGCTGAAGGACTGGGTTTTCTTAAGACCCAGCGGTGCCAGGGGACAACACCTGAAACCTTCGTGGGTTACCTGTTCTGGCGTACAAGACACAGAGACACGGGACACTTCCAGTGACGTCAGAGATCAGAGTTTATTTACTGCAGGGATACAGAAGTCACAAGAAGTACACAGCGTGTAGGTTCTCGGAGACTGCTTCAAATTCGTAGAAGTGGGTTGCTCCTTTTATACACGTTTTTGCCATAGCGCAGTATGGCGAACAAAGGTTACAACTCAGTTCCCATAATAAACTTCAAAAAGGGTCGCGTTCATGTTTCAGGAGGCCGGAACATGATTACAACAGTCTTGCCGGTTCCCAACTGTAAAAACATATCCCCTCCGCAATAAACACATTAAGAGGAAGGACGGAAAATAGGATACGAGGAAAGGATGAGGATGCACAACAGGTTAGAAAAGAGTGTTAGAGGCAATAAAGGAAACTCGAGAGAGGGATCAAAGACCTCGTGTCTAATGTATGCGTGACTGAAACAATAGACCGGAGCGGCAAGATGAGCCTCGAGCGGGGCCATCTGCCTTACTCGTGTCATTCCCCTCGTCATAAAAGTCACCTCAAAGAAACACGTGTCCTTCATACTATCTTGAAAGTCCCAGGGTCACGAAACGGACAAAAGCCCGTTCGCTGGCTACTTGAGGGCAAGAAACAAAATGGACGCTGTATCTAAAATGGAACCCGAGGGTTCGAATGAACGAACACAAAAATGAGATGAACCGTACAAGGCTGCATAGCGAAACTTCGCACACCCACTGTACTCGTCATTTGCGGTTCATAGATACCACACTCGTCCATATTCGTCACCACTCAAAAAGTGCCGTCCCGTCTCACACGGAACCTCAATGCGCTCTATAAATGCAAATTCATTCATTCATTCATAGAGGTAGTGTTGTAAGGGGGTGGTGGGTGTACAATGTCTTGCAGATCTTTCATCCTGAGATGACCTTCTGGTCTCTGCTGTCCCCAGGGGGAGGGTGTGAGATGTCCCTTGGCTCTCTTCTGTTTTGAAAGCCCATAAGCCACCCTATAGCTCTCGCTCCTTCCTAAGAACAATCTTCGTATGCTGTAAAAAATCAGTGATATACCCTGACACAAGCAGTAACACGAGTACCTACACACTGTCTCGTTGTTTTCAACGTAAGCACAATAAAAACAACACAATTGTATCATTGGCTTTGAGTGTGTGATGTATGGAGGGAACAGGGAGGACTGGAAATGGTAGGTGCTGAATACTGCAGGGGGGGGGCTGGGAGGCTTTTAAGTCGCATTGAGACACACCTTGTCGATTTTGAGGACCATAGGGGCAAGACCATGAGGTGCTGCGGACAACTTACATGATATCCAACAGTGTTCAGCTGACATGTTGACCAAGGATGCATTGTACCTTTTTGTTTGCCTCTGTTTTAACTTATGTAAAGTGCTCCGATACTCTCAGGTCTTGCCCACTCTATATAAAAATATAAATAATTAAAAATAAAATGTGGGTAAATTACCCAGCCCTGTATATAGTGATACTGGGGCATGGGTAACTCCTAGAGATGGGAGGGGATTAAATGTGGTGTGACAAGTGGATCCCTGAGAAATTAGGACTTACTAGGGGTGTGGTATTCCTGATGCGGAATGGGGAAGACGCAATACCGCACCCAACTACCCCATTAATTGGTCTTTCTTCCACAGAGTTTCACATGGACATTTCAGCTGCTTTTAAGAACCAGAATGGCTGGGAAAAATGCACCAGATTCAATGTGTTCCATAGACTCTCCTAATTCCAAAGGGGTCGGTACCTCCTTTACTATCTTTACTTTAATAGTTTGGATGTACAGCTTTCCAACAACCTTGCATATACACTAATGCGATTCCATATTAGGCACAGGAAAACACGTTTGCCCTGATGATGGCCACTAACTCAGGCACACCAGTAGGCTGAAACATGTTGCCCCTTCTGAATCCACATTTCCGGTGTCACTTGAGAAACTACATTATTTCTGAAGGCTATCTCACGAAGCTTCGGTGCAGATTGATATCAGAAGATCAACATCACGGCTGTCTGGCATAACTAGAAGATCAGGACACTACAATTAAACTTTCAGCTGCGTCCCTTCGGCATACTGTTTCCCATATTCCCCCAAACCAACAAATCATATACGCTCTTTGATATATGCTCTAAGACAGAAATTCCAATTGCTTTGAAATTATTCAGGCTCACGATGATAAAGGTTTCACTGAAAAGAAACAGTTTACCAGATTTGTATTAATTCCAAATCTTTACACTCCTCAATATTTTAAAATGGACTGAATCTAGTCTTGATAAGCTCTCAAAGAAACTCTATAATGTTTTACTTAATAAAACAGCCTTTTCAATTCTCCTTAATAACGTGTTAAACGAATTTGAAAACGAAGCAAATTCACTGTATTCCATTTATTCCAGTAACATAGAACGTATTAAAAGATCGTCAGATTGATTGATTATGCTTTGGGCTTTGGACGGTCCCGGCCTTGTGCCCTGGTGCTGCTGCCGTAGCTCCTTGAGGTGCGCTGTAGAGGAGCTGTCCGGGTTCTTTGCAGACGGTGGTAATTCTGCATCTGGTCTTTTAGGGGATCCAGTTGTTCCTCCTGTCGGATACCGTGGCCCTGTCCTGGCAACCAATACGAAAAAGATTTAAAATCACTGCACTGCTGCACAATTCCGCCAGCCCCCCTCAATGTTCAAGTTACAGCATGAACACGTAGCAAACTCTGAAGGCATCTTCCGGCTCAATGAAAGGGAAAAAGCTGCAGACAACGTGTCTGTGTCATTATCTGTCATCAAATGCTATTTCCAGTATCTTTCTACTTCCTGTTTCAAAACCACCTCCTGACCGCCCCATATACAGGCTGTCCATTTTTAATGCCTCCAAGTAACAAAGACTTAATTGGGATACATGGGCGCCCACACCAAACCTGTCGAACCTTGTGGGACCCTTCTTTGCCCCACACGCCCAGACCAAGTAAACAGAAGCAGCCTAAAGGCGTCCCTGGGAATCCAAGGCACCCCTTTCCTACAATCAGAATGCACCATTTTGCAAGGCTGCCATGTTATGATGATGCTGTCCCATGAAAGCCTGGGGGCATAATTCTGTGGTATGCTCTAACATCTTTTGGTGAAAGGGACATTGGAGATGAGAGGGTAGCTCGCACATTTTCAAGGATGCTGAGAGCTTTTTATGAGGGAAGTGATCCACTCTTGCTTTAAGGAATATGGAATAACGGCACTTCTGAAGGAAGCTTAGGTCATGGCAAAGATCGTTGAGATAAAGAATGTTATTAAGGGATAGATGCATGAAGGAATTTTGCAGTCTCAAACGGCTCAATTCGCAGAATCGGGCCATTTCTGACCACAAAAATGCATTTTGGTTTGTATTAATAACATGTTGCCGAATTACAATTTGGACTTGTGAATATATACCGATTCGGTATTTGGAAGTGGGGTGTTTATGGTGTCCCTTACAAATACCGAATCAGAGTGGGATGTATGAATGGTTTGTGACAGAGACGCGGTTGCAAAACATTCACACTTTACCACCAATTCAAAGTTGGTGGCAACCCATTCACAAATGAGAAGGGGTTCCCTTTAGACCCCTTCCCCTTTGAGAATATTTCAAAAATATTTTTTAAGCAGATGCAGTAGTCCCATGGACCACTGCCTATTCTTACAAAATAAAAGTGAAACTTCATTTTTTATTTTTAAATGCATTCCGTTTTCCTTTTTAGGAAAACAGGCTGCATTTAACAATAAAATGATGACTTTATTTAAAAGCAATCACAGGCATGGTTGTCTGTTGACCTCAGCAGGTCACCATCCCATTAATGGCAGCGAATCCTAGTGGGTCACAAATTGCGACCTACATCATTAATATTCAAGGGATAGCTCTATTTGCGACCCTATGCGAATTGATAATGGGCCAGTTACTACTTTTGTACATTGATAATAACGTTTACCAAATAGCGATTCGCAAAAAATTGCTATTTAGTAATCGATATTACTAATCTCCGTACATCTCACCCTGATCCCCGAATATCAAATAAGGCGAAGGAATTAAGGCGCACAGAACATCAAAGTAAGTGATGTTCTGGTGGCGTTAATTCCTTGTACATATGCCCCAGAGTTCTTTGTGTAGGAGGACATCCGTAAATAATGTTATGCATACTTATGTTTCCACCAGGCTTTCCTTGCACAGAGAGGTGTTGCTTTCATGCTTTCCCTGGTGTGCTGCTTCTTTCACGAAGCACAGCAGGATTTAAGGGAGGAGATGTCAATCAGCATACAAGCATAGGCGCTGGAAGTAGGTAGCGGGGTGCTGCAGCGCCCCCAAAATACCCAGACTGGAGTCAAAGGGTGAATAAGCAATAACGATGCCTTTAAATATAAATTTTTTCTTACCACATTTGCTGCACGTTCAGAGACAGAGGTCACACGTCAGACTATGTCTTCTGACAAATTGCTCCTTTAACATGGCGATTGGTATTTACTTTTTTACAGTCGGGATTTTGTAAATTGAACTATCTGGCAATCTTGCTGGGGTATAGGGAGTGTGAAAAGAAAAGTTGTAACACACAACATTTACATTTAGCAGTACAAATATTTTTAAAATATCAGCAGTTAAAAAAAGCACAAAAAAAATCACTTTTTTTGTAATTCTGAAAGTGAGACGGAAACAAAGATTTTAATAGGATCAACACTAATTAAGACACCAGTGATGTGCAAATGGTAAATATTTGTGCAAAATCTATTTCCGCACTTATTTTTTGCGCACTATATAATTTCATTTGTAAAACTGAATGTCAGTGTGATTTTTATGGCTATTTCAATGGAACAGGTGTGCTACACCACCGTGCTTTAGTGATATATTTCTGACAGTTTGTTCCAAAATGCATCCCCGTCTACACACCACACCCTTACAACTTTTCTACGGATTGGGGATGACTCATTTGCTTTACTTGTTCTTTGTGTGACCATGGCCGGACAGGACAACCAAAAGCAACCCTGGCAAAAAAGCTCAAACTAGCATCATGTCCCTTCATTTCCTCACACGATCACTCTATTTCTATCCATCCATTCTCTCTCTCTCTCTCTCGCTTTCTTTACTCTTTCTCTTATCCCTCACTGATCACTTTCTCTGTGCTTTCCCCCTCCCTCTCTTTCTCTCTCTTGAAGCCTCAAAAGTCTGCCGCAATTAACTCTGGTGAGAAAGGGAAAAATATAGAGGTTGGTTGAATTATTCCCCTATGCCAATTTAGGTATACCGACTGAGGACCCTAAACAAAATAGATGTGGTCCTCCAAGGGCTATGTTTAGTTTCATTCCATCTTTACTATCTCCTTACCAATTCCAGCGCATCCACACCAACTCATAGAATACCCAGACTGTCACACCATCTGCAAGAGCTTCCCTTGTCATCTGAGGAAGAGGGTGAAGCATGCCACCATTGGGTGGCTGAGGGCTTCCGTCCTTTAAAAACAAATTCCATGGTCAGTTTACCTGGCAGGTTCCTTTGCTGGGCAGGACTAAAGAGTACCGTACAGGTGTGTTTCCCCTTCTTTCTCAGCGCATCTATGTAAATATGAAAGTGACAGAGTCACCAGGATCACCCTGAGCTTTCAAAACCGGCCTCCAAGGGCTCCAGCCTACAGGGAAAATGCCTGGTGGTATAAAAGGCCTGTATGTGTTGCTTGGATTATTTACAATCCCCGTCTTCAGTGATGCAATATTGATGACAGCATCCGCACTCTGAAAACTGTTTCAGCACCATTAAATGTCCTCGGGCAAGGTCCAGGTTCTCTGGCCTTCCTCTGAGCGTTATCAGAGTCTGAGGAGGGACAATGACAGTTTTTAACAAAGGTTGCATGATACAATGTTTCAAAAATGTACCCTGTATGGTTTCTATTTTGTTCTCTGTGGATAGATGCAAATATTTCCTTTTATGAATCTAACCCTAGTCACTGCGAAATGTTTGTCCTACTTCTATGTCTATCACCTGTCCCGATTTTAACATTATCAATCTGGTCACCCCAGAACAAAAGCCGACACCCATTTATTGGGGAAGTGGGGCGGCAACCGCCCACTGCAGTGGTGAGACTTTGAATTTTGGGTTATGATATCTGTAATGATCCAAGTCCCGAGAGAAGTGGAACCCAGAGCTTGACCCGGAAGGGCTTTCAAACATTGTATAACCCTCCAGCCAGGCGTGGCCAGAGGGGTTAAATAAAGGGGCGAGGATCGCTCAGAGTCCTTAGGCCCATAACTACCAAAGCGTTTCTTTATTGTTGGGGTCCAGACACCCGACTGACTCATTACCACACCCTCACGCGGGCAGCGATCAGTAATCCCACCTCCCCTTCCCCCGTACCTGCGTAACTCCAGCATGATACCCCGCACTGGTACAGCTCTCAGGCGAAATACTACCAGTAACCATTATATGCGTCACAGTGCACCCCAGTTTTATATATCCCCAGTTTGTTCAAGGTTAACACACATCTGACATCCCATAACCCCTATGATAAAGTGCAAGGGGGGAACAGACACACCCCACAACCTCAGCAAGGCGCAGCGACCACCCTGCAAGCTGGTTAGCTATACTTCGACACAGGCCTCTTGGGACTGTCGCCAGCTCAAAGACTGAGAGGGGGCCTACATACTCTAGGACTATACACTCTAATGTCAACATAGGGCACGATTGTGCGATCTTGCTTGTAAGTCAATATCAACTGCATTAACAGATGTGTTGTATGTACTATTAAATCAATGCCAATAAAAAGGTTTTCGGGAAAAAAAGTGTTTCTTTATTGTTCCCGCACTTACAGTTAGGCCCTACTGGCAACGAGGGTGGTTGACACTCGACACCACCTTCGTGAAGACGACGGACGTACTGTAAAAGGCCACCGAGACTGCCGACTTGCAGATCGGAGTCCCGCGGAGTACACGACATCGGACGGCATTCCTGGCGCTGCCATGACGTCCAAGCGATGCACCGACCCTTCAGCGCCTCACGGCTGCCCTTGCTCTTGCCAACGGTGCCCCAACCGCCCTCCTGACTGTGGGAACAAGGAAACACCGATATACCGCGACGCTGCCGAAAGTGCAACTGAGAGGTACAGTGGCCAAGCCCACATTGCCTAGCGGCCAAGCGCACACGCGCGCACTGCTTCCTATACCAATCAAGGCCCCAACTGCCTTGCACAATGCCTGGGCTGGCACAGAACTCACCATAGAGGAAAGAGGAGCTGAGCCCCCACGTGGCACCACACTGCCTCCAAGACCTCAGCAGGCCCCACACTGTTGGCGAGTGTGATAAAAGGGGAAAAGAAGCACAGAGAGAAAAAAACTAAAAAACTACAAACGAAAACACAGAGCTGAGGCCCAGCTAGCATAGAAGTAAGTGGAAGACACAAGCACCAGTAATCATGACAGAAGCAGCCGTGCAAACAGGCGCAAAGCAACCCCAGCAGCTGGCGCAGCAGTCAAGTCACCAGCACATTCAACCTACCACGCAGCACACCCAAATCAATGTGCTGCCACCATTCAGCAAGCTTATAGATCCCCCTACTGTCTCCCCTAGGTGGAAAGTATTGATCGGCCGCCTATACAACTACTTCACTGCGATGCGGGAGACGGACAACATCGTCAAAAGGTCCCTACTACTACATTTCGTGGGGAGGAGATATACAACTGTTCGCAAACCTGCCAAACACTGGAGCTGTAGATGACTATGACGCCACAGTCAGAGCCCTGAAGGCGCACTTCGACCCCCAGCAGAATCCAGACTATAAGAGATTCCAGCTCTGACAAGTGCACTAAAGAGAAGGAGAATCAATGGACGTGTTACACGCATGCCTGAGGGAGCTAGCAAGCACGTAGACAGCTGATGATCAAAACAAAGAAGTGAGGGTGCAAGTCATACAAGGATGCCGAAAAAAGACCCTTCAGACACTCATCCTTCGCCAACCTGAGATCTCACAAGAAGACATCCTAGTCATGGCAAGATCCCATGACCTGTTGAATGCAAGAGCGACAGAGATGGACGGACATTGACTTCACCCAGCATCCAGAAAAACCTGCAGCCATAAAAACAGAACCTGCGCATGCGTTCCGCGCACGAAGCAGAGGGAACAGAGGGAGATGGCTGGCAAAGAACACACCCGGATCGAGATGTGGGTACTGTGGGCGAAAAGAACACCCCCCAGAAGAATGTCCCGAACAAAAGCGCACGTTTTCAAAATGTGGCACTCCAAACCACTTCACTTCACCATTGCCTGCAGAGGTGGTCCGAGGAACAGAAGCACACGTGGAAGGAGACCACCATCAAAAGCAGTGAGACAACTGTCCCTCAAAGACCCCAACAGTTCAAAAACAGGCAAAGTGTCGCGACGACAGCGCCACCGCCTGGAAGACTCGTCCACAGAGGATGAAGGCGAATGCTACCTCATCTCCTTTGCCAGCGACTTGAAAAGTTGGAGGCACCCGCGACCCATGTGAGTCCTTGATATCGCTGGATCCCGTGTCACAGCACTAATTGACACTGGCACTTCTGTAAATGTAATGGGGAGTCACCAATACAAACAACTATAATCAAGACCCCAGCTAACCCTGTCGCACATCAAGATATTCACTTACAGAAGCCAAACACCCCTCTCCATAAAAGGCACGATGACTGTGCAGGTGAAGTCAGAATGCCACAAATCACAACAACGTTCCACGTAGTGGACAGAGAAGCTGATATCCTAGTGGGGGTCACACGGCGGAGGACCTGGGTCTCGTCACGTTCGCCCGTGCAGTCAAAGCCCTACAAACAGACAAGGTACTGGAACAGTTCCTGCAATTCTTCACAGGACTAGAATGCATAAAAAGACCACCAGTCAAGCTGCACATCGACAAAGCCATAAAGCCGGTAGCGCTATGTCACCGGCGCATCCCGTTTCACCAGCGGCCACAGGTCGCACAGGAGCTCTACAATCTAGAACAGCAAGGAGTGACTGAAAAGGTCACCGGCCCGACACCCTGGGTCTCGCCTATGGTAATAGCTGAAAAACAGAGGCAGCCCGGGAAAATAAGACTGTGTATCGACATGTGCCTGCCCAACCAGGCGATTAAAAGAGAAAGGCACATAACAACAACAGTCGACAACATCATAGCTGATTTGAACGGATCCAGGTGGTTCTCTAAGCTAGACCTCAACGCAGGATATCCCCAGCTGAGGCTAGCTAAAGAGAGCCGGCACATAACAACCTTCGCGACACACATAGGGTTGCGCCAATACAAGCGGATGAACTTTAGAATCTCGTCTGCTGCCGAAACGTTCCAAAACGCTGTTTGGGAAATTCTGTCAGGCCTCCAAAGAGTGTTAAATGTCAGTGACGACATCTTAATACACTCACGGACCATCGAAGAGCACCACCGCCACTTACAAGTGACCCAGCAACGACTGTCTGACCACGGCGTGACCCTCCACAATAACAAAATGTTCATTTTTTCAGAGTTCCATCGAATTCTTTAGATACGTTTTCAGCCAGGATGAAGTATAGGTGGATCCACGGAAATCACATGCCATACAACAAGCCCCAGCGCCAACCACAGTATCGGAAATACAGAGTTTTCTCAGGATGGCCACATGATGCAGACGATTCATACCCAACCTAGCTACGATAGCCGAGCCCCTGCAGGCCCTCACAAAAAAACCGCTGCATGGAAGTGGGGCAGAGAGGAGGACAAAGCATTTCGGAAGGTCAAGGAAGCATTTTTCGGAAAGACCACCATGGCGTACTTCGATGCCACCCGGGCCACTGAGCTACTGGTCGACACTAGCCCCGTAGGCCTTGGAGCAGTCCTCACATAAGAAACTGAACCAAGCAAATGGGCCCCACTCGCATTCTCAAGCAAAGCTCACACACCAACCGAAACACGCTACTCCCAAATCAAACGGGAAGCACTAGCAATTAAATGGCCCGGCAACCACTTTCACCTATACGTGAGTGCCACCCTTTCAGGGTAGTGACCGACCATCAACCACTGGTCCCGTTGTTTCGAGGCACAGCCCCACATCCTCTGCCAAGGATTGAGCGGTGGGCAATACAGTTGCAACACTACCAGATGGGGCTATTGTATTGGCCCTGGGCGAAAACCCGTCAGACTTCCTCTCCGGGCACCCAGCAGAGCGGCAGGGAGAAGATGATGACAGCAAAGCAAGGACTGAAGAATACGTCGACATGGTGTCTCAATGGTCATGCCCCACGCCTTCACCCTCAAGGAAATCAAGACAGCCACCAAAAGCGACCCTGTCCTATCCAAGGAAATGGACTCCCTGCAGAAGGGTCCTGGGAAGACTTCCTGCGTGACAGCAACAAGTGGTGCAGATCAGACAGGGAGCGTCTAGGAAAGCTGTGGAGGGTGCCAGATGATCTAAGCTCAGCGGCGGGAGGTCCAGTGCTAAGAGGATTCCGAATTGTGATCCTGCTGAGCCCTCACGAAGGCCGCCAAGGAATGGTGCGGATGAAGTCACGCATGAGGGAGAAGGTGTGGTTCCCCGGCCTAGATGCCACCGTGGATACCCTGGTGCAAAGCTGTCGCCCCTGCCAAATCACCAGCAGCCAAGTGTCACCCGCACCAGAAATACCGGCAGAACCAGTCGTGGCCCCGTGGTCGCTAGTAAGCATCAATTTTGTAAGCTTCCCAGATGGGGGAGTGACTGCAGTACTCATCGACAGCTACTCCAAATATCCAATAGTTGAGGTAATCGCATCCACATCATTGGCACACCTGCTACCAGTTCTAGAAAGATTATTTGCGCTCTTCAGTTTGCCACATGAACTCAAGGGAGGGGAGTTCAAACACTTGCTCACATCACTGGGTGTATGCCATCATCGGATCACACTCCAATGGCTGCAAGTCAACGGCAAAGCCAAGAGTTTCATGCGCACACTGAATAAGATCCTACGCATCGCAGTGGTGGAGCAAGCTGAACCAGAAGCAACGCTGCAACAGTTCCTACACGAATACTGAAGCACCCCTCACTGCACGACCCAGTGGTCCCCCGGTCCTTAATGCTCGCTGGACACCGTCGAGGCACCATCCCTGTGGCTGAAAATCAGGTCCTGGCCCCGTACGAGCCAGCCAACACTCAAACTCGACGGACCAAGAATAAATAGAGCATGCCAGTCAACGATGAAGCGCAAAACCCGAGTAAGCGCACCAGGGAGCTCAGGTCTAGTTCGAAATCGACGTGCAGGAGGAAAATTTAAAACTGCCTACGAAACAGAACCTTGGACTGTCCTGAGAGAAAATGCAACTGCTTCACTGACCAGCGTGGCGCCGAAGTGGTCACCAGGAATATATCTTGGTTCCGGAAGATTCAGCAGTCAGACCGTGAGGAGGTCAGCCCCAGAGACGCTGAAACTAGAAATGTGTCTGACGGAGAAACACTCCCTCTCTGCATCAGAGAGCGGAGCCAAGCAGAACCCCCATGACCATTGGCCAGCTTCACGGAAGGAGATGAGAGTTTGATCGCCCTGTCCCCGCAAAGCCCTCGCTCAAACCAACGATCTAGTCAACGGAGCTACCACCTAAGGCAGAACCCTGCACCTAGACAGAGACTCAAAGACTTTATTTGTTTATATACTTATTAGCCCGTTTTGAGATCAACTTGGGAAAAGATGTAATGATCCAAGTACCGCGAGAAGCGGAACCCGGACCTTGGCCAGGAAGGGCATTCAAACATTGTATCACCTTTGGCCATGGGTGGCCAGAGGGATAAAATAAGGGGCAAGGATCGCTCGTGGTCCTTCAGCCCATAACTACTAAAGTGTGTCTTTATTGTTCCCGCACTTGCAGTTAGGCCCTACCTGCACAGCCTGCAACAATATCATCAATGGTGATGTTCTGTTAAAATTGAGTCCTAAATGTTGTCATCTGTGTAAAAAGTGTGGGACAATTGTTTTCCCAGTGATGTCATTAGTGGTGACAAGGGAGTGCTCAAAGCTTGTCAGTGATGTGTTCTGGTTTGGTGAACTAGATTTTGTGGACACGGTTTCTCAAAATTTTTCAGATGATTACAGAATTTCTAAATCCTATGTGATAAGGAGTGCTTAAAAGTTGGCATTAGGACAGGTGGGATACTTACTTGTGTGCTTACCTTTGAGATCAGCATTAGCTCCTCTCCCAGAGTGAGAGCTGTCGATGGCCGGGAGGGGCGGGGCAGAGGGAATGACCCTCTCCTGGGAGCGGGCTGGGATACCGGGGTCTTCTGGCTTTACTTTGACCTGTGCTAGGAGCTGGCTCTGGTCTGTGCAACTCTTGCTTTTCCCCAAACCTCTGAAACATAAACGAAGATCAGGTTAGGAACTCAGCCTCAAATGGTGGCGTAGCAAGAGTGCCATGGGCCTGAGTCCAAGCAAAGAAAATGGGCCCCTGACCACTGACTGGATTGTAAAATAGTGCAATAATCAGAGTAGAGTGGGCTGCTGGGCCACTGAACCATGGTGCCACTGCAACTGCGTCAACATTGATAGCTACGCCCCTGGCCTCAAAGGTCTCTTTTTGAGCACTCGCAAAGGATTAACGCTGCTACTGAGTAGGTGAGGCTAACATAAAAATATAATTAGCAGCTAATTACAATCATATTTTGAGCACCTATCTCCCACACTTCCTTCTGCATTATGCCAATTGGTGCTGCACCCCAAAACCAGATAGGAGCACCTCTCTGCATGACCTTTGCATGTCAGTTGCAAATAACATTTTTACAAGGTCCATGAACTATAACATTACCATGAATGTGTCTTCCTAAATTTAAATAATTTGATATTCCGATCTATGCTATAGCTTTAAATGTCCATAATCACTAGACTGAATATCACTTTGTTATTCTTTACAGCTGAAGCTCTCTCCACAGATAATGGAGTGAGATACTATGCACACATTGCATGACTAGACGAAATATCTCATGACAACTAGATCTTATGCATGTTGATATTAATGATAGTGAGCAATCCCCCCACTATCTTGAGTACATGAAAGTACATCACAGGTGGAATCTTGAGTACATTATTCAACAGTGGGCATTGGAATAATATCACAAATTGCTCAGCAGCAGGTGAAGCAAAATAAAAACTCTTACACTTGACTAAATAGCAATGGGCTCCACAGAGTAGCTTTCTACTCCGCCAAACTCCTTCAGTGCCTCGCCATGGGTAGTTGGCGCTATATGAATACCCATTCCATACTCACCTATGGTAAATCAGAGCCCATAAGCTAATACACATTAAAGATTTGCGGTACGGATGACTGCGTTACTTTATGAAGGTATCGGAAACTCCTCAATAAGTGTTTAACAAGGGGTGAGGTCAAAGGGTACCACGGTCTTTGAAAATTAAGGATTCTAAAAACTAAGTGAAATGTTTGAAAACCATTGAAGAAACCGTATGCTGTACAGTGCATGAATGATGTATAAAGATCTCAAATTTATAACCTACAATTGAAAGTTGCCAATGAAATATTTTCTGTATTCAATCATAGCTAGACTTTGTGGGGCATCTAGACATACATTTCATTAAGAAATAAAGCTCAAATGCAATGGCCCAGCATTACATGGAAGAACAAATACAAATACCACAATAGCAATCTTAAAAAGAAGAAATGTGACAAAGAACACATTTTAGGCAAAGATGGAAAATAGACAATTAAGTAATCTACATTTTGGCTATGTTTTGAAACAACAAAGTGGTAGTAATTAAAAAGGAAGAAAGTGAAATTATGGCTAGGGTAAGGATTATAAATAGCATTAGGATTAAGATATCACGTGGGTTCCAAGGGAGGTTTAGGATGCATTAATGGATTAGGGTAAGTGTAGGGGTTGAAATGAGGGTCTATGCTATATTTTTAGAATTACGTTTTTTCACTGTGGTGTAGTCACTTTTGTCAGCCCATTCTGTGAAGGTGTAATGGCCCTTCCACCAAATGCCCTCTAAAAGGGTAAGGCTTAGTCATGTAGAGGGCATTCAGAGTAGATTCCCAAAACAATGAAATGGTCCCATACTCTAGTGCATGCGGCTCTAGCAGGACTTGTGCGACTGGAGAGGGTTTCTACTCCAGGGAGAATTACTCTCAACTACACACTGCACTACCACTATATAGACCACTTTCTAGTTACAAACAGTCAGGTTCAGATCACTACCACAGATCAGTCCCTACAAAGGAATGTATGATACAAAGCTGCTTTATCCTATAGTGACTCTTTCTTTCTTTCTTTCTTTCTTTCTTTCTTTCTTTCTTTCTTTCTTTCTTTCTTTCTTTCTTTCTTTCTTTCTTTCTTTCTTTCTTTCTTTCTTTCTCTCTGATTCAGGCTTGATTTCTGCATATAAATGTAGTTAAAGTATATGTTTCTAATGTGGCACATCAATGTCTACATGCCTTAAACCTTCTCGATTGCTACCAATTACTCTAATGCAGGCCAGGGAAGTTCCTGCTGGGTTGCCTTTACAGGAAGAGCCCCTTACTAATCAGAAATCCAGTTTTGTGTCTAAAAGTACGACCAGCAGGCGCAATTTGGAGACTTTTAGGGTTTCTGGTAGCAAGAAATTGTGCTCTACTGCACTTACAAATGTTCATAAGAATGTCTATGATGTCTTCCTTGCCGCAGGAGCTGCCCATTACGATACTGACATCTGCCTGCTTCCTTGTTGAAGTCCTAACCCCAGTCTGCAAATGCCACTTAGAGTCAGCACTTGAGGAGAAATGGGTGACATTCCTTTGGTTCCCGAATCTCTCAAATTCCAGGAGTTTGAAGACTGCACAAGCCTGAAAATTGGATTGCCACTAGAAGATCTTTTTACAAAATCCGTAGAGCCCTAATGCCATTAGTTGCAATGTTGACCAGGAAATAGAGAAGGGATCTTCTTGGTTTAACATCCACTGGCATTAGAAGAATGCCAGCTCAGAACTTTGTAGTTTCAACAACAAAGACTGGCTTACTGTGCTCAGGGCAGTGTTGATCTCGTACTCCGGAATCAAATATATTGAGGTAGACAGTCCGATGTCTTGTCTTCGTCTTTTACAGATACTTAACCGGAAATGGTTTAAGAAAATTACTACCTGTAAGCCACTTGGAACATCTAGTCCAGACTCAGAAAAAATTCAGACAGTCCCCAAAACGTTTAGAAACTGATGAGTGCACCGTGAGCAGCAATGGAGAGGGCACTGTCTTTATATTAGGTAGCTTGGGGGGGGCGTAGCTAACTGCCGAACATGGCAGACGCACCGTAGCAGAGCTCCCAGACCAGGCCATAAAAATCCTGCAATTATCTGCTGCGTGATGGGGACATCCATGGCTCTAACCCGCTACAGAGCAAGCAAGAGGGGAAGCGGGTGCTCATATAACCATTCTGCCTTGCCCTATGCCATTAGCGGAGCTTCCATTAGGGTGTTGGGGCATAGCCCCCCCCTCCCGCAGCTTCGCCCGCAGTGTCGGCGTCTTTGAACTTAAGTAAACTGAATCAGTTTACTTAAGTTCAAAGAAGCAGAGGGAGAACTGGCAATCATGTCAGTCATCATGACGTCGGACCGCCCACCCCCTTCAGAGTTTGAAGGGGGTGGGCGGTCCGGCGTCATGTTGACTGACATGATTGTCAGACGGACCAGGCAGGGGCAACAGGCAGCAGTACAAGTGCGCATGATTGGGGAAGTTGAGCGAATTTTTGCTCCGTGCCCAGTCATGCGCACTAGTGTCTGCTCTGGCTGGCGCATGCCCATTAGGAGGCCATGGGTTTAGCAAAGGCTCAAACCTCGGTCTCCTAATGGGCAGGCGGGCGAGAAGTAACGTGCCCTAAGCCAATCCTGGCACTGCTGGCAGCGCCAGGATTGGCTGAGAGCCTGAGAGGGGCTGTAGGCGCCAACGGACGGACCCGAGGCGGCACGGACATGCTCAGGACCTCAGGTAGGATAAGGATTTAAAAAAAATTATTTTAGCACTTCCCCCCGGCCCTCACCCCCGCGCGACATCCCTCCCCCCCCAACCCCACTCCCCCACGAGCCGCGACTGGTAATGGGCCCATTAGATACTGCTCCCGTCTTTCCCAGCACCAGCTGTTCACATTCTTTGTTCTTGGTAAGCCATTTGGGGCTCTTCTGAGTCCATCTGAGATAAACTAATGATACATACTGACTCAGGAGCTGTGAAGTTAAACAAACCTGGCTCCACTTTAAATGCATTCAGGATGTAAACCCCATTTTTAAGTCTGCGTGTAAATGATGCTCATTGCCCACATGTACCGAAAGCATAAGACGTCTCCTAAATTTAAGAGCAGACAGTACACTTGTATTGCACACCACGCTTAATAATATTTGTTTCAAAGAATGTTCAATGGTCAAATATTTTCCACATATGTCAATTACGGAAGAACCGCTGTTATTGCTTTTTGATGTTTGTGGAGTGTACAATGTGCCATAGACTGGCTTTGAAGTGGTTTCTGTAGTTGGAGGGGCATGGTTGCCGGGTTTTCATCAGGACCAGAGTGTGATTGAGGGTGAGGATATGTAGAAGTGAGTGAATGCGTTTCCGTCTTATGAAAGCGTTTGATGGGGGAAGCCAGCCTGCTACCCCAGGTGCCCCGCATACCATGGCAGATGATTTTAATGCTGCCCGGGTCTAATGGGCAGTGGCTGCAATTAAAGAAAAACTATTTTGAGAAGCTAAATGCAGGGATAGAGGTCCGCTATTCCTCCCGGCATCCGGCATTCTGACTGATTCACAAATGGAATGCCTGCTTCCTTTATATCAATTGTTTGTCATATTTGTACATGTTATATGCTGCGTGATTTACTATGGCTTGGTTCGGCTCAGCATATTCATTTTTTCGACTGCCTGCCTCTAGTGCCAAGTACAGTGCTTCTCTGGACTGGACATCTCTTGACTTTACGCGTGAAAATGAGTGATGGACTCATCATTCGCTCTGTTTTTAAAGTTGACTTTCTTTTGATATTACATGTTAATTCTTTACTAATGCATGCTGCAGGTTGGACATTGTTTGTAGCTTGTATGCTTTGGCTGGTGTACAGGGGTTGCTGGTTCAGATTGTTAAGTGTCCACATTTTCTAGCACCAATAGGATTGGCTGTCAGACGTGTTGAGATGGTGCTGTACTCTTTCAGCAACAAGAGCAAAGCTGTGTGAAGTGAAGTGAGGGGAAGGGAGGTGCAGTGACCGATCTATGTTTATTAGGCTCAGCACTAAATGCTTTATTAACCTTCCTGCTTCCTCAAATTTGCTTAAAAATGCACCGTTTGTCCACTCTGTTTTCAAAATTTTCTTGGGCAAAGTACCCTGCGTCGGTTGTTCTAGCTCGCTCACTACTCTCGCTCGCTGCAGTACAGTACAGCAATAATGTCACGCCCCACCACTTTCAAATGTCACCAGCCACCACTGCCCTGTGCCGAAAATCGGCATAGGTCCGAACCGGCAGTGCGGGCGATTAGTAATGAGCTACGAGCATCGGAGTCACCGGCTGGCCGAGACCTGCCCCTGCGGTCTCGGAATCACTGTGACATCGCACCCGGCCATAAAACGACTACAGTCAAAGAAATGAGGTGACATTGAGGGCTGCGGAGCTGGCATACAACAACATCACCCTGCGGTAAGAGCATCGCGGCCATATTAGCGTGACCCGACGAGAGTCCTGACCTCGGACGTTGCAGGGGGGCGGCGATCGGAGTGAGCTGGAGCGCACTACCATGCAAAACAGAGGCCATTTGCCCACCCCAAACCAAATATAAAGCGGGACTGGCTCTCCGACCGCTGTAAAGCTGCACGGGCAAAGAACAAGACCAGGGCCTATCCCAGGCCCACGCAACAAATGCGCATGAGGAGAGGAAGTAGAGGGCCTATCTTTTAAGAGATACCCCCTCTAAACCCTGCCCACACGAACCTTGGACGGTGGTCTGAGGACACGGCTGGCGCACTGCGGGCACCGCTCAAACTCAAAGATCAGGACCCCCCCCTCTTCAGCTGAGCCTTCAGAGGCCACTACCATGCACTAGGACTCTGAGAACAGTTTAACTCTATTTCTCTCTTTTACCACACAACTGGTGTACGACTATTTGGGATGAAATAACAATGTGACACTCCACACGATATGATCCAGGTCTCACCAATATAGTTAATATGTATTAGTGTTGTCCCAACCTCGCACTACAATCCATGTTCAACTGATGAAATGGGCTGGGTCCTGCTTGGTATTATCTCGATACTAGTATCCAAGGTCACGCGTGACCTATAAGGCTCAGCAACTATGTCCCCCATTGTAAACGCAAGATGACCACAGTTGGAACGGTTGCTTTTATGATTCTTTGTTTGGTCCACAATAGTTACATTGTTGGACCCAGTATTGGGTTGTAAAGGGATAATTTGTATGCTTGGCTCACCAACCAGGCTCCCTCCTCTAAGTGTACATCCACAAGATGTAGCAAGAAACCTAGCGACACCAATAAACACATGGCCACATTAGGGAAATATACTATAATTACTTGGAATGTCTGGGGATTGGGCTCAGTACATAAGCGACAAAGTATATGCTCAATTGTATAGGAGAAAAGCACATATGGTCTTACTCCAAGAGACACACCTCACCAACTCTGAAGCAGCCAAACTGCAAAGGAAATGGAGAGGCCAAGTCTTCAACACATCATACTCAGCATTTGCACGCGGGGCGCTATATGGATAAAAAATGGTACACCCTTTGTAATCCTGGAACAGCGTATAGATACTAACGGAAGATATGTCCTTATACATGGCACATTAGATTGGATACATGTGGTTCTAGGAAGCATATACGCCCCAAATTATAATCAGGACAAGTTTTTAGAAAACCTAAATGTAACACTAGCGGAATGGGCAGGATACCCTTGGATACTTGAGGGGGGGGGACAACGCAGTGCTAGACATTAACCTAGACAGCACACATCTCCCGCTACAATGAGAGGCAACCATCAGGCAGGCCAAAGCCCTTTGAAATTGGGGTATGGGTGGTCCCTATCAGACGTTTGGCTCATCGAAAACACAGGCTTTCATGAATACTCATTTTACTCCCTGTCACAAATGCTACACACAAGACTTGATCGGGTGTTCTGCTCCTCTAACCTCATAACCCAAGCCATGCACACCACCTACCTGGGGAAGACGCTATCGGATCACAACCCTTTGGAACTCTCCTTGTTTTGGGGAAGGATCCCTACACTGGTCCCCACTTGGAGACTGCGACCCCAGATGCTGGAGGATGCAGTGTTTCTAAGCACTATGACCGACACCATTAACAATTATTTCACTGAAAACGCCAACATCACCCCCTCGTGTCTAAATGAATGGGAAGCATTCAAGACAGTAGTACGGGGAACAGCTATTAGTCCAACTTTAGGAGCGCGACAAACCATACACAAGGACTTGAAAGAAGTGAAAACAAGCTAGGAAAACTACAAAAGGAAGCATTAAACAATACTAATAGTTCAGCAAATTTACAAGAAGCATGCATATCGTATGCTGAACTGCTTGAATGCCTCCGCATAATAGATTACCAATCCTATACACAACAACTACACGCTGAAGCTGACAAGGCTGGCACTCTCCTAGCACAAATACTATGCAATGCCCCGAATCCCACCCCAGTACATGCAATTACCACAATAGACGGCGCAACAGTCAATACGCAGAACGAAATAAATTCCGCCTTTCGGGACTATTATAAGATGCTATATGAGACCCCCATATCAGTAGTCGAGGACATAACAGAAGTATTCTTGAGAGACCTCAACTGCCCACAACTGTCCTGGATGGATCAAAAAGAACTGACAGGCCCAATCACTAAAACTGAGATGAAAGATGCTATTAGAGAACTCAAGCACAACAAAACACCAGGGCTAGATGGCCTTCCGGACAGATGTTATGATACCTTCTCGGCCCAATTAATCCCTCAGTTGGGATGCCTCTACAAAACAGCATTAGAAATGGGGGGGGGGGGTCTCCTCCCACTACAATGCAATCCCTAGTTAATTCACTCCCAAAGCCCAGAAGTGACCCTAAAGACATCTCAGGATACCGCCCACTATCACTCCTAAACACGGAGTATAAGATCGTAAGCAAGATACTGGCCCATAGATTACTCCCCTTCTTGCCACAACTCATGCACCCAAACCAATGTGGTTTTGTGCCTGGCCGTAGGACCTCTCTAAATATACGGCATCTCTACCATGTAATGGACTCAACCCCTGCTGAGCTTACAGGAACTGGGTGCATCTCCCTAGACCTACACCAGGCTTTTGATACTCTTGCCTGGGAATATATGCAAGTGGTACTCAGCCAGTTTGGTATCCCCCCCCCGAATACCTGCGCTGGGGAAAATTACTATATACGTTGCCAACCACGTTATCCCACACAGGCACACATATATCACAGCCCTATCCAGTGCGCAGAGGCACAAGACAAGGCTGCCCATTATCTCCACTATTATCGGTGTTAGCACTTGAGCCTCTAGCGATAAAGCAACGACAAGAGACAGCTTCAACATCGGTCAAACAATACACACACACTGTCTCTATATGCAGACAATATAGTCCTTTATATCAAAAGCCTGCAAGATCTACATCCCATAGCGCATATTTTTATGCATTTTAAACAAATTTCAGGACTCGCTATAAATTAGACTAAATCCTACGCCTCCTTTTTGTAAAATAATTTGGAGCCACCAACAATACCATTTGGGTTCTATAACTTCCAGGTCGCACCTACCACCTTCAAATATCTAGGCATTCAAATATATAGAACACCACAAGATCTATTGGAAGGTAATCTCCAAAAAGCAGTCACCGCCCTCCATACCCAAGTGATCTGCTGGATATCCCTTCCCCTGTCGGTAGCAGGAAGTATAGCAATCTCCAAAATGGTCATGCTCCCACGATTACTTTATTATTTTACCAACCTCCCAATAGTGATCCAAGCTTCGTTAATTACAGTCCTAAACACACTACTATCTGATTTAATATGGGTAAAACGCCGCAGAAGGGTGGGTCTTCCTAAGCTGCAGTTAGGACAGACAAAGAGGGCATGGGAGCGCCAGACTTCCTAGCATATTACTTCGCAAGCCGGTTGCAATGGCTTGCATACTGGCTTGCTGGACGCAACTTACATGAGCTAGGATACGCGGCTTTTGCCTTATCCCAAGGAACTCTACACACATTACTACTGCCCCAGAGCAAGACTCCACCAGCAGTGCCACAATTACCAAAAATAGCCCTTAGCTACTGGAGGAGAGCTCTGCAATACACAAACCGAATGGTCATTGACTGCACCCGCCTGCAAGGGGATGTCTGGGGATCAAAGACCGCCCTTTACCCCCTGCAGAGGGCTGCTCTCAGGAGTGACAGTGCAACCTTTTAGGTGGCTCACTTTCATTGCGCCTCCTGAGGCCTTCTTTGCCTCTCCGCTGTTGTCTGTAATACGGTACAGGGACAGAGGCAAGGGATTCCCTCATTTGAATGGGACATGCCCCCATGCAAATGAGGGAACGCCCCCTGCTGATAGCATTTGTGCTTTATGTGCACCAGCGCTATATGTATTACAGAAAGGGCCTCACAAGTGTCTGTGACCCCTTCTGTAATAAAAGTGCGCCAGGGGTGCGCAAAGCTGGTGCAAACGCCCGCTGTGCACCCGGGGCACTTTCTGCAATGTGGCCCAAGGAGATAGTTGATAATCCAGTCTCAATATTTTTTTCCTTTGCATTCTCGTACTAGAGATCTTGTATTTGTAATAGAAATAAATACTGCAAATTCAAAATGCAGAGAAAAAGAACTGGGTGAGCAGCTCATGTCTGACATAGATGAGTTTGAGAATCTTTCTGACATCACCAAATAAACATTAACTCCGCAACCTTTTGTGGCTCAGCTGGTATATCCTGCTGTAAACCATACTGGTCCTCCATAATGTCCATACTTTTTGGCCCTGAGCTTCCCCTAGGTGCATCACTAGTGCTTTCTGCTATATATCACCCTGTGCGCCCTCAATGTGCACTGTCATCCCTTTGCACTTCGGCTGTGCATCCTTTGCCCCTAAATGCACATGGCCCATAGGGCTGTAAGGGCTTCAGCACCCCCCCACCCATCGTGTATCTCACCCGGGTTGCTGCAGCTCGAGCTGCTGTAGGCTCAGCTGGGCAGTGTCTGCAGTTTTATTTCTGTCATGCCCGTATTTGTCACAGGTCTTTAAAGACCATTAGCATATTTACATACCTTTGTTAACTGGTTACCAAGGCTTCGTTTTTTTTCTAGTTCCAGTACCCCCTGGGCCACCACTCTGCCTATTCCTTACATTTGCATTTTACATTTACTGAGTAGTGTGAGGATGCATTGTAGTGTGAGGATGCATTTCATGAAAAGGAATACAAAGTAGGGTTGTCAAAAGAAAAATGCCAGCTATGTGTTTAAAGAGCCTGGAAAGACCTCCTCTTGACACTTAATAGAGTTATAAATAAATAAAAGTATGTCTTCATTTGTAATGTGACCTTTCTGTCTTTGTTCCCTTTAATTATCAGTCATGGATCGTTCAGGCAGCCCTACAACACAATTAAAAGTGCTTTCTATTTATATTTGCTGTTCCATGTATGCACAGATTAGTGCTGAAAATACGGCTTTAGGTCACTGTTTATTTTTGTACGGTCTGGGACCTTAAAATAATGACCTGGCAACCCTAATCATAAGACTGGAGGTTTGTTGTAGGATCAGCACATTATTCATTTCCTCCACCCTCAATCCCTGATTAATGCCATAACAGCAATAGCTGAACTTATATCTGAAACCCTACGCCACCGTCAATAACATGCTGAGTTACTTAAAGTGTCTGGGAATGCACCCTGCATTCAGACAATTCACTCCTCATTCTCGCCCTTCACTTTCACGCTCACCCTGCACTCACAGTGATCACAATGCACTCACACTGATCAACATGTACTCACACCATTCACCCACTCACCCTGCACTCACAGTGATCACTCTGCACTCACAATGCACTTGCGCTATTCGCCCTGTACCTCACATGAAGTCACACGAGGACACTACTTACCCTGCACTCATGTGACACTTCACTCACCTGTCCCCCTCACTGCTCAATCTGCATCTCACTCAAACAAGCCCATCACTAACCGTGCATTCATTCCTCCCACTCTGCAATTACATCCACGCCCAAATTCATATGGTCACCTCACTCACCCTGCAGTCACTCTTACCCTACTCTCACACTGTCGCATTTTTCACCGTGCACTCACATGGGCACTTTTGCCACCCACACAGCGCAGAGGGTTAATGTGCCTGCAAAAAGAATGTGTACCATGTAGATCACAGAACTGAGTGTGAGTAAACTATGAGTAGGACTATAAAAAAATTAAATGTTTGTCAGAAAGGTGCCACAGAGAAATGAGGTGCATTGTTGGTAAGTGGTAGTGAGGAAGTTCATGGAGAAGAAGAAATGGGAGAGGAGGCGTCAAAAAAGACTGTTGAACCGTGTGCGACCAGTGCTAGGGCCAGCCCTGTCTAGGAGTGTTAGCCCCTCCCCCTCGAAGTTCGGGTCTAGTTCCGCCCCTGAAATGGCCCTGTACCCTCTCCACTCCCGAGGAGCATCACCCTGTGCTCCACGCTTTACAAGGTCTCTCGTAACTGTTGCTATATTTGCATTAAGGATTCATGTGTGTTCATTTGTGTGCATTGGTGCCTGCATTCCTATGAAAATGGCTGTCAGTAGGTCTCTTGGTCTGTGCGTTCATGTGTGCCAGTAGTTTGTATAACTTTGTGCACATGCACTACTCAAAAGCAAACATAGTGATTTTGTTGTGATTGCTATTGATGGAAAGTTATCCAAGTGCCTATAAAATGGACGCTATAACTGTGATTATTGATTGCTACGGATGAGCAACATTGTTGGACTTGGCCCTTTTTGGCTAAAGTTCCTTAAACTTTTTGCTTTCCGCCTAGACCTTTTTTCTGACCAGGTATTGCCAACTTAGATGCTTGGGCAGTTTGCCACTGCTGATCAGTGTCAAAGGGCAAGTGCTCCCAGTGTAAAGTGTAATAGTAATTGGTTGTCCATGATTGGTATGTTTGCCCTACTAGTTAAGTCCCTAGTAAAGTGCACTATGTGTGCCAGGGCTGGTAATGCAAATGCTACTAGTGGGCCTGCAGCACTAATTGTGGCACCCACACAAGTAGCTTTAAAGAGAGAACTCAGGCCTGCCACTGCAGTGCCTGCGTGCAGTTTGTTAAACTGCCATGTTGTTCTGACAAGTGCACCCACTTGCCAGACTTTACCCTTCCCTTTTTATGCACATCAGACACCCCTATGGTAGGCCCAAGGTACCCCCTGGGCAGAGTGCAGTGTATGTGAAGGGTAGGACATGTACTAAGGTATGTACCATGTCCTGACAGTGAAATACTCTCCATTTCGTTTTTCAGTGTTGAAAGGCCATCTTGCCCATAGGACAGAATGGGGGAGGCTGTGTAATATGTTTCCAGCCTATCATCCCAAAGGCTTAAGATGGAGAGGTGAAATTTAGTATGCCTGAACAATTCAATAACACATCATTTTGTGAAGGTGGTTTTTGCATTGTGTGTTTAGAGACCACTCTTTTAGAAGTGGCTGGGTTTTTGTGCTCTAACATTTATGTGTGTCTCTGCCTGGTTGTGAATTGACTGTCTGGATCTGAAGTGATAGGATCTGGAGAATGTCTTGACCCAGGGGAGGAGGTGAGAAAGCAGCAGGCTGACCTGCATCTGGAGAGTAGGGGGGAGGAGTAGCCCCTGGAGGTGAAGAGGCCTGGGCTGCAGCCATAAAACAATGGCTCCACCCCCTGCTGAGTGATTAAGGATCCAGACCACTACTATCAAAGGAAGAAGGTGTCACTGGCAGGGAGACACCCAGAACTAGTTTAGACAGGTGCCAGTGCCCCCATGAACACAAAGACTTCGAAGACTTTGGGGGTATAACTACGAGAGCTGAAACCCCTGAAAATGGGAATTGGATTGATCAAGACTGAAAAGGATTGAAACTACTTCGTGGTCAAGAGGAACCCCTGCCAAGGAAGAAACAGCTGAATAGACTGAAGGAAAGGACTGACCCTAGCTGTCTGTCCTGGGGCTGGCCTGCAGTTTGCTGCTTTAACCAAGGATAGGCTAAAGGGACTTTCCTGTGTCTCCTTGCTTGAAAGGACTTTGCTGTGTTGTGTCCTGAAGTAACTTAACCCCAAAGGCCCGAGGTGAGCTGGCTTCGTGTTGTGGAAACTCAGGAACACAAAAGTTTCCAGAAGTGTCTCAGCGATGATGTGTGGGTGTGCTTTGTGCAGCCTGAGACCTTCGGAAGCCGTGCCCTTTGATTCTGGGCACCTGGAGTCCTGTGTGTGTGTGCTTTTTTCAGCCTGAGCCCTTTGTGAGGATTGTCCTGTGATCGTGTGCACCTGGAGTCCAAGTGAGTCTCAGCGACACTGTGTGCGTGTGCTTCGTGCAGCCTAAGACCTTCGTGAGGATTGCCCTGTGACCGTGCACACCAGAAGTTCAAGAGTGTCTCAGCGATGCTGTGTGTGTGTGCTTTTTGGAGCCTGAGACCCTCGGAAGAATTGACCTGTGATCGTGGGCACCAGAAGTTCAAGTGTGTCTCAGCGACGCTGTGTGCGTGTGCTATCTGCAGCCTGAGGCCCTTGTAAGAATTGGCCTGTGATCGGGAGCGCCAGGAGTCCAAGCGAGTCTCAGCGACACTGTGTGCTTGTGCTTTTTGCAGCCTGTGCCCTTCGTAAGGATTGGCCTGTGATCGTGTGCACCTGGAGTCCAAGTAAGTCTTAGCGACGCTGTGTGCGTGTGCTTCGTGCAGTCTGAGATGTTCGTGAGGATTGCCCTGTGATCGTGCACACCCGAGGCTCAAAGGAGTCTCAGCGAGGTTGTGTGCGTGTGCCCTGTTACAGCCTGAGATCTTCGTGATCGTCATCGGCCTGGAATCAACCAAATTGCATCGGAGGCCCAAGTCGCGAGAGGAGGAGAGGAGAGTGAGGTTGCCCCCCCAGGTAACGTGTGTCGGCGCCTGGGATGTGGTGCGGGCTCGGAGAGAGAAGCTCTCTGCCTCTCCCCTTCTTGTAGCGCAAGCCTCTGTTCCAGCTTGTGTCGCAGCCCGTACGTGCCAAGGAGTGGCAGTACCGGGGCAGGAGCGTGGAGCTGCACTGTGGTTTACACCAGATCTGTGTTGGGGGCATATGTTGACGGAAACTGACCGTGAGTCAGTACGAGGGGCGGAGAGACCGTCTGAAGCACCGTGATCGGTGCTGGAGTGTATTACGCATTGCATTAATTCTGCATTACGAATTACCTGATTGTTGCATTATGCATTGTATTATTTCTGCATAATGAACTGCCTGATTGTTGTATTACGCATAGCATTCGTTTGCAGAATGAACTACCGGATTGTTGCATTACGCATTGCATTATTTCTGCAGAACAAACTACCTGATTGTTGTATTACGCATTGCATTAGTTTACAGAACAAACTACCTGATTGTTGCATTACGCATTGCATTACTTCTGCATAAAAAACTGACTGATTGTTGTATTACGCATTGCATTAGTTTGCAGAACGAGCTACCTGATTGTTGCATTGCGCATTGCATTATTTCTGCATAACGAACTGACTGATTGTTGTATTACGCATTGCATTAGTTTCCATCACGAACTGCTTTATTTTTACATTGCAAGGTGCCTGATTCTTGCATTACGAACTGCATAGCATTGCATTAGAACTGCATAGGATCCCCTAGAATTGCTCATTAATACCGCCAGAACTTACAAGAGCTGGTTGGCCCAATAACCGGCCAGGAGGTATATTACAAATACGCATATGTTGGATTTTTTTGGTCTCATATATCTTTTTATATAAACTTATGCTTTTTTTATATGAAACTCGTGTGGAGTCCTTTTGTGGTGTCACCATTGGGTCACTGGGAGCTTGGTTTCAAATATTTTACACATTATCCTTGAAGATAAGCCTGGCTGCTCATGCCAAGCTACCAAGGGAGTGAGCAGGGGTTATCTGAGAAGGTGTCCTTCCTTTCCCTGATGTGGAAACGAGGGTCCAATACTTGGCTTAAGGTACCTACCTCAGCCAACTAGGAAATGACTCTGTTACACAAAGCAAACCCTCTTTACTTCTTGCAGAAAGCGGAGGAGGTTGAGTGAATGGGACAGTTTAAGCCAGATATTAGGTAAACAAGTTATGAGGGTTGTCTGAGCAAAGTGACTGCCTGCTTGAGTGTGCACCCTAATGTTATGTTCTGCTCGTTGCTTGTGCTATGCACATTAGAAACTAAATTGTTTCTAGGCTTGGCCTTACATCTCAGACAGTGAGAGCAGAGGGTGAGGTTGAAAGAGAATTCTTTTAATTACAGAGAAAGGAATTAGTGCTTGCCAAAAAGCAATGTTGTTAGAAAGCATGTTTTGCAGACAGACGGCTGCTCTGCAGACCTCAGAAACAGATATATGGTTTTAGAAAATCGCAGAAGTTGCCTATGGTCTTGTGGTGTTGGATATAGATATCCTGTACGCCGCCTACAAGTGCCACAGGATATAATGCACTTGCTATTAAGCAAACAGGATCTCCGTCACATCTGATAGAGTAACATGTTCACCAAACTTAAAATCAGGCCCAAAACAGCAAACTCTCTCATACAGGGCACAATCCAACCCAGAATGGAAGTCAGCAAAAATGTTCATACTGGGCAAATAGTGTCAGTAATTCTCAGCACGTGGCCACCTGCTTGTTAAGGACAATGTAAAATCTCACAGAGCACATAACTTATTTACTGATATACTGCTCACCACAGAAACATACTGGGCTGATAAGTGAGGTGCCCTTCACTGGCCAAAAAACATATGGGCCCTGCTCACAAACTGCACCTTGTAGTATGTTTTGTAATAGTACAAATGTACTACAAATTGCAATTCAAAAACAGTTTTACACCTCTGCATTGCCTATACTTATGAGTGCTGAGTTCTTACCCCTGTCTGTGAAGTCTCTGCACCCGTAAGTATAGGTTTTAGTAGTAAACGTGGGAGGGCCACAGGGGAGTGGCTTAAAGAAGGTGCAGACTTACTACAAAAGATGATGGCATTTGAGAGGAATATGAGGGATTTAGTAATAGCCCCCACGTTGCAGCGGGGGCCTGAGCTCTACAGGGGTCCCTTCGGCACTGTCCACGGGCGGCATCTGAGACCTCTTGACTGGTTCTGGGCGTGGGGGGTCCCCGACATGTATTTTGCAGAGGGGCCTCATCAAGTTTTGTTGTGCCACTGCTGGGGATAGACGTCACCCACCCACACAAGAATAAGCTAATTGCAATACTCTGGGGTTGGAGACATGTAACTTACAAATATGTTGTAAGTTTTCACTCAGACTTTGTGAAAACCTAAAGTGGTAAACATACTCTAAAGTATAAGTTACTTTTGTGAATCAGGCTAATACTCCTAAACAGGCAAAGAGATGTCCTTTACCTACTAGCAAAATAGCCACTCAGAGAGCATGTGGTATCTCTTATTGAACACAGAAGCATATACACACTGACAATAAGACGTGGTCTTCTGGCTAATAATAGAAACACACATACAGATATCAAAAACTGAATAGTATTGACCGGAGCAGCCGGTGCAGGTATGAGCAGTGGGGCGGGCACAAAGGTGATAGATGTCAAGGAGGGAAAATTAAATTTAACAAAGAGAAAACCACTTACCTTGCGCTCGCCGCATCGCCAAGTCGGCGATGGGGCGAGCGCAAGGTAAGTGTTTTCTTTTTTATATTGAATTTACCCTCCTCGTTGTCTGTCGACTCCCTCCCCACCCCGTCCCACCTCTATTACCTGCACAGGCAGCTCCTGCATACTGACCACAAAAACACAAAAACATACTGTCAACAATGAGAGATGTGCTTCACACCAGTGACCATTGAAAACATTGTGGGACTCATTTATGAGTTCTTGCGTCTCTTTTGCACCACCGGTGCGTCACTTTTTATACCGCACCTGCGGCGTAAAAATTGGACCTTGTTGCACCATATTTACAAAGAGACACATCTAGGTAGATGCGTCACTTGGTTAACCCCTGCACTACATTATACATGCGTCACTTTTGCGCCTACAGATACGTCAGAAATACTGACGTATCTGTAACTCCTTGCGACATGATGTGTCATACTGTAAATTTGACGCATCCATCATGTCGCAAGGAGGGCGCACTGAGAAGTGACGCATGGCTGCTTTCACGCAGCGATGCGTCACTTCTCATAAACGAGGTCCTGTGTTTGTAGGCATATAGTGACACCAGCAGATACAGTGCCTCCCACATATTAAATGAAGCACCTGACACTTGATATTTCTTGAAACTAATCAACCTGCTGATGCAGATTCTGTAATGGCACTGTTTCACTGGTGTCTACCTATAGGATTGTGAGAGTATGAACATTCACTGTCAATCCTCTGAGCAACCACACTTACTTTGTCTTTAAGGCTGGCTGCTGTTGCTGACTGCGATGAGGAGCTGAGCGGTGTGTCTGAGGGCCTTGTGTGGGTTCCAGGTCATTATGCTGGGGCTGACCATTGTTGTCACCGGTAAACATCTCTAATGGGGGCAGGTCTGGCAAAATCTGGGGAGAAACGAAAAGCATGTGAGACGGAAGAGAGTCATGATGTCAGTTGAAAAGACATATGTTCAGATATTAGAAGTTATAACTAAATTACAACCTAAGATCCGTTCAGTGAAGTCTGAAAACGAGGCTCCACATTCAGAATGAGTTGGAGTAAAAGAGGAGCCATATAGTAAGTGTAAATCAGAGATGAAAGATGGTAGTCAAATGCTTTGCCCACAGGGTGTAAGAACGATGATTCCTTACGAGACCCAAGGGCAATATGTACTAAGAGTTTCTGCGTTCGCAAACCTCAAGATTCTCAAATTCCCAGGGTGTGCGACCACAAAAACCCTTTTCCATATTTACTAACCCCACTTTGCAATATAGACAAGTTTCGGAAAATGGGGTTTCTGACACACGCAGAATCGCAATTTGATGTAAGGAGTGTCCCTTCTAAATTGTGAGCCTATATGGTATGTATCAATAATTTTTTTTTTTGAAATATTTTTATTGAATTTGCAAACACAAAAGAAAAAGACCACTCATCAATCTTCATGTGTGGCAGGCGGTTACTATAGGCGGAATTAAACAGTGCAGTAGTATTACAATTTAGACAGAGAGACATGAAATACGGAACATATCGCCTCAATAATTTTTGACTGTACTCTTCATTGATCGTTGATCAGTTACCAACTCCCAAGGTACGGTGGTAAATGATTTGCCAAGAGGCAGGGGGCTCATTTGGACCCCTTACCCTTTAGTATTCAGGGTGGCAGCTTTGGGGGTCCTGCTCTCACTGAAGCTTTCCAAATAGTTTTTTTTAGAGCTGACCTGGTTCCTTGGTTCAGAAAAGTTTTTGTTTTGGAGAGCAACACACAGGTATGGTTTTCTACTGTCCCATGCCAGCCACCATTCCTGTGATTGTAGTCAAACGCTGTGGGTCACACATTGTAATCTCCCTAATAAATATTAATGGTAGGTAGGGCATTCTGCAACCACCTATTTTGAGATCTGACCTTTTAGTACATAACTCGGGCCGCAAAATATAATACTGGTTAAAAAATAAAAAATGTCAGTGTCCAACTTTCAACCTCTTTTTAAAGCCATATTAGTACATTCGGCCCCAAGGTTTTTGCTAATTTCTGTTCTGTGGTGACTCCATTCATACCCTAAACACATCCTGAAAGATTTTCTGGAGACCAAAAGACGTTTGTGTTATTGCTTAATCATCAAGGAAGGTCACGCATGTGACCTTCCTTGATGATTAAACTAGGGGTGCTGTTGTTTTGTCATATGTAAGTGGGAATGCGACAAATCTTAGCATTCCATTGGTAGAGAGAAAAGATGCCCTGCTTTACAATTTTTCTGACATCTGCGATCAAGTGTGGAAGATGCTTGATAGGAAATTGCACACTCTTTAAGTAATGAGTTGTAATAATTAAAACAGGGCTATCAAGATCACTTAAGTTTTAATACCACATTTAATCGCTTAGTAATTGAGAATAATTGGTCAGGGGAGAAATGGACATCCATAATCTATCAACAGCTGCAAAGTGTATTGAAGGATGTCTTGGCACAAGTGGTTAATCCTCCTACTAAGTGTGCTGAGATCACAGCTGGGGATGTATGATATTACGACGCAGGTTTTTACCACGCGTGCAGTTACATCGCATGCGTTACAACGCATGCGATGTTACAACGCTATGCCATTAGAACGCAAGTCTTTACATCGACTTGCGCTAGATGGCGTGCTGACATTAAAAAAGTGTAATTTACTATTCCAACTCCAGTCCACTTAACAGTAGGGAAGGTGTTGGGATAGTAAACTACACTATTTGTAATGTTAGCACGCCATCTAGCGCAAGTCGATGTACAGACTTGCGTTCTAATGGCATAGCGTTGTAACATCGCATGCGTTGTAACGCATGCGATGTAACTGCACAGCGTGGTAATAACCGCGTTGTAATGGCTGTTCCCCACAGCTCATAGATTTAATTGTTTAGTTGAATCGTCGCTTATCTGATCGTTGTTCAGAAAAGTCAAAAGTATTAGTAGTCTGGTCTCAGTTGGAAGAAATAGTTACAGAAGCTTCACAGCCTGTGCAATTAGGCAGTGTAAGAGGACCCATAACTAAAAAGAGAGAGAAAAAAAGACATACATAGTTTATATTTGTATGTATGTGTGCTCATATTTACGTGGAAGATAAGGTGGTCTTATGAAAGACTGTGGAAGTAAGCCTATGTCCAGCGTTGTTTACATTGCCTATGGAGAGGTCGCAACTGGCAGAAAACTAGAGTCCTCGACAATGTTAAATCCAGAATACAAGGTTAGTGCTTTCTGACAGAATGCCTAGCCCATATTATCATCCATCCTCGGTAATTGATTCTGACACAATGCTGTCTCATATACTAGCAGGGATAACTAAAGTACAACAGGAGATTAGTTCAGTGAAGTGTGAGAATATCTACCACGACTGCCCAAAAAGAAATAAACAGACCTTCTGCTCCCTCAAATAATTTCTCATGGAATCTCTGCAAAAGGGGAGTGATCGACATCTTAACCCCCATAAACACTCACCTTAGCAAATACAACCATTGAATAACCACGTAGACTTCCGAAAATACAATCTTCCATGCAAAAACCTACAAAACCCTACTACTTCCAAGAACTGTCTGAGAACATGCGCACCATACAAAGAAGGGACAAAAAATGGACAGGGCCAAATGTCCTTGACGACTTCACCAAACTCATAGCACGCTGCAAGGCCTACAGATCTAACTTATCTAAAGCTGCCTTCCATCAGACAACCATCAACAAAGCAGTTAACAGCAGCACATGGAGGTATGTGCCTGTCCTGTGGTGGAACCAGCTTTACTATTTGCTTTCCTTTTCTTTTCTTGACATGTCAGATAGAGGAAATACAGCCATGTGTTACCCTCCACCTGGCACTAACAGGGTCTGGACTTGGAATGCAAACCGGCCCTGGCAATTACGTCTGACAGTCTGCGGGGAGGGGGGGGGGGGGGGGGGGTGGTGCTGGTGGGAAACCATGCTGCTGCTTTTAGTACAGGAGGCCGATATTGCAGCACTGCTGCAAACCAGCCCACTCTACCAAAAATGGCCCCCACTTGTTCAAAACCGGCCCTCACCCTTCTAGCCGACTGGGAAAACGCCCGGTGCCCGCTATGGCCAGTCCAGCTCTGGCCACCAACACCAGCCACCAAAGTGAAAACGCTAGGGGGCAACAGTGTAGCAAGCTCCCTATCTGAAAATCTGAAAATGTGCTTCAGCCCCTGACAACGGAGTACATAGCGCTATATCAATGCTAGGATACAACACAGATGAGACACACAGCTAAGAAATCCCTCGCCTTGTTCCACACTTCCACTACTTGATGCTAAGGATGCAAGGGACGGAGAAAGGGGTGGGAACTACAGAGCATAACCTCAGCTCTCAGAACCCTGTCCATCTACTCCATCTACTGTGTCTGATGCTGCTTGTGTGACTTGAAAGGCAAGGGTTCAGAGGGGCGATGTCAGGAGAACCAAAGGCATTCCAGTTATAGCACTTCCTGCTTCTGGTACCCTCTTTCGATGTCCATGGCCACATTGAATGTAAAGCAATGATTGTTTTTTGTAAGTGCTACCTAGGACACAACATTTTTGTCAAACAATTTTTAAGCTAACATTCTCTGGTGCCATACCCTCGTTTAAGTATAATAAAGGCAGACTTCAGATAACTATAGTGTAGAGAATTACGCGGTTATTGGTTCCACAGCTGTGAGTAAAAATTGATAGGCTGAAAATACCTTAATTTTTATGTAGAGCAGTAAGAGAATAGGAGCCATAAAACTATAATTAGCCATCTCTTAAATGAGAAGTCACTCATTTTTGTATGTCTATACATATGCTCAATGTTGAAATAGATCATCGATGTAATATCAATTTTTTTACATGCCATTAACAAATAAAAAATAGGGGTGGGGAACCGTCTATTCTGTGGGAGGTGGGCAATCCAAATAGTGACAACACAGGCATTTTTGTAACCCTATGGATGTTTACAAATATTTGCGATGACTTTCCTACACAATGTCCACACGAATATGTTCTAGCATGAAAGGGACCATCTTGAATTGCCTTAAAAGCTAAAGCCATGTGTCTCCAGTTAGTATTTGACAAGGCCAGCCAACAGCACACATGAGCCCATCTCCTGTTAAAAGTTCCCTGTCGTGCTGGAGGGTAGTGCTCTGGTGAATAGACCAGGAGGAGTACTTCTGGCAAAGAAGCTTTGTCCAGTAGGCCACATTGAAGGGGTTCTACTTAACAATATTTCTGTTCACTCGATAAAAAAATCCAAAGCGACATTTGGTGAATTTCCATACTGTTCTGCAACATCAGTTCTCCATATGGAAAACAAAATGTGTTTGGAAAATTTGTTGAGTTCTCTATATCTGAGGACTTTGAGCTGATCAGATTTCCCACCAGAGCCATACCTACTCCAGGATGTTACTGATGTCCCATGTCTCAAGCAGTATAACCTGCTAAACCGATACGGAGTACAACAGTGAACACTACCTTCCAGTTTACAAGTAGGGATCAGAGGGATAACAGAACAGAAAGGATGTCCACAAAGTGACAGACTTGAAAAAAGTAAATACAATTTAGAGGTCTATTCTTATTGGCTTTGAGCCAACAAATTATAGCAGGAGTTAATCTCCGATAGGTGTTGGTGCGCAATCCATGATGCGCAACACGCTAAGTTGTTGGTGCAATACAAACAAAAGACTCACGTAGTCACAAATCTTGAGAAAGTGGTGTTGAGACTATAGTTGAGATTCTTTGAAGGGGTGATGCTTTGTTCTTCCAAGATATACTGTAATATTTCCAGACAGGCAGGCAGTAAGCTTACATGCTCTGAGTATATAAACTAGATAGGGTTTGAGAATGTGACCTACACACGGTCCAAACATAATTTTGTTTTTTTTCCAATTCAATTGCCTTTGAAGGGTATAAAAACTTTTTTTATATATGCAGGTAAATACGTGTCTTGAAGGGAAGTGATTTCTATGTATTTGATCGAATTTTTAAAGTGTTTTGTTTTAACTGTGGTATTGTATGTGTATCATCATGACACTGAATAGAAAGATTAGAAACAATAGGGCTTCTAAGGCACTGTGCTTTGCTGAGCAAGAACACTACCACCATGATTAATACAACCACTTGTTGTAATTACAGCAAGAGTGTGCTCCGAAACTCACCAGAAGCTTCATGCAGGCTGAGGTGGAAGAAGAGCGAGTTGCATTCATCTGCAGCATCTATGTGAGGACCACACACAGCCTGAGCCGCTGTTGTGATCCCATATCCCATGCTACTGGTCACCTAGAGGGGCGATCCATGGGCAGGTAGGACCACAGGGCAGGGCAGCAGCAGAATCATGGAATTCCACATGGGCCGAACGATGTCAATTTTGGGCTTCTTCATCGACTTCTTGGTGAATGACATGGATTCCAGAAAGGCAGTGAGGTTAATCATTGTATACTAGCCAGAGCCAAGATGCAGGGTTGTCCATGGATTGTCAATGTGAGTTCCCAATCCTATATGTGGCTGAATTCTTCCTATGATGTCAATACCTATTAGCATTATATATAAGAGGCAATTTCCAAGTGCCCCATGCATCACAATGTACTTGTTCACTATTTTACTCCAATTTCATCACACCTTGCTTCCATTTTTGTCCAAGGGTTTTTGCTTCTAGTTTTCTGTGATTCTTCTGCAGTTCTTTGCATTGAGAGGGAGCCTAGCTATTCTACCGTGCCTGATGTCAGAAAGAGTTTGGTTCCTTGCTGGTATTCTTTAATTCAATTGTCATCATCACTCAAGAGCTAAAAGATTGCCAAGAAGTTTTTTCCCCATATATATTGTTTTTTCCTCTTAATTGTGATCCTCTTAAGGAGACACGTGACACCTTTAGCGTTTACTATCCTGTGCAGGGTGGGACAAGCGCAACTGGGGGGAGTCACTCTTTCCTCAGACAATTTAGCAGGGAACTCAACAAACTTTCTCAGCTTTCAGTTCTTGACACCTATATACTCTCAAAAGAGCTGATGGGACACTTGCCTGTTTTTGATGACTGTCGTGCATTTGTCATGTTATAAACTATGAATCAGGTCCTTTGTTTTCAGTTGGCACACAATATGTTTGGTATTGGCTTCTCTATTTCCTACCCAGAACCTCTGCATAGTGTTCCACCCATACTCACTGTGCTTTAAACCTCCTCAGTAACTTTGCTGCTCCTACAGAATTTTCACTTTCTCTATCTCTCGCTATTTGTCTCTATCTCCTGTTACTTTGCTTTCTCCCTTAGAATACATGGAGCATGATACATACCTGGGGAACTGGTGGTGCTGCGGAGGCGCAGCACTGGTGGCACATGTGACAGCAGTGGCAGGAACAGATAGAAGGCAATTTCTGGATAGAAAGAGAGTGAGTGATAAAATTACACACACGTTGTGAGAGCCTACAAGAAAAGCAATGAGTGGATTGGAATTTGTACATAAGGAAGGTGAGAGAAATTTTCTACAGAGAAAAAAGTAAGAATTAAAATAACCAACTTATGCCTATTAGGATTCCAGTGACATATCTCATCCAGTGGCGGCCCTTGCAGGTAAGCATGGTGAGGCGGGGTGGGGTGGGGTGGAAGTGACGAACAATGGAATAGGGAAAATAAAATAAAGAAATAAATAAAACAACTTACCTTGCGCTCGCCGCATATCCGACTCGGTGATGCGGCGAGCGCAAGGTAAGTGGTTTTATTTATTTTCCCTATTCCGTCGTTTGTCACTTCCACCCGCTCCGCCCCCGCCTCACCTCGCTTACCTGATCGGGCCGCCACTGATCTCATCACAACCAGTGAGGAATCCTCACGGCTGCTGCTTACTTTGAATCAGTAGTTATTGAAGACTCCAAATGCTCAAAGGGCAAGCACACTCATTACAATTTACCAGTTCAAATAATGTACACATGATCTCCCTAAAAAAACGTGGAGCATCTCTTAGATGCTGATGGTTTATCATATTTTCATCCACGGAGAAAACAAGCATTGACGTAGCCAATAGGTCTCGCCTTTGGGACCTTATAAGTGTTTAGCCATGCAACAATTGATGTTGTTGCACCAAGGATATTGTGCTGGATAACTAAACACTTATAACATACCAAAGGCGAGACCTATTGGCTATGCCAATGCTTGTTAATATTTGAAACTGTATTTAAGAAGGCAGGTGTGGGTCTATGAAACATAAAAATAATAGTGTTGTATTGTCAGGTAAAACAAACACAATTACACACAATTTAGAGCATTTTAAACGCATTTGGAACTAAGAGGGTTTGATTGATAGTGATTGCTGACCTCAGCAATGGGTGGTTCTTTCTGTTAGTTAAATTTTTTCAATAAAAATATTTTTGCATTCGAATAAAGGGGCTATAAAGCTTATTTTAAGTTTATTTATGGAGGATGTTTTTTTGTGTCTATTTTGAACAGTTATATTTCAAGAATAATTGAAAACAAATATATTGATATGTGTGGAGCGGTGTCCGACAGGTTAAGAATGAGGTGCATTGGGAGAACTATATGCATTCAAGGAAAATGAGCCCTTGCTGCAGATCAGGCTTGTGTGTGCAATTGCACAACTGCTTGTGGGTTTGAGTCGTGAAAATCCAAGAGATGCTGTCAGGGAAGGCAAAACAGCAATTACAACGATGGCCGAACCACGCATTACCTTTGCAACTTGGTCGGAACAACGAATGCCTCTTATCCTCGCATTCCTTTACCTCGCATGTCATTACAACGACATGCCTTAGGTAAAGCGGCATTGGACTTTAAAGTCCAACGTTTTCCCTACTGTTGCGCGGACTGGAGTTGGAATAGTAAATTATACTGTTCCAAAGACCAGAGCTTTGCCTAAGGCAAGTTGTTGTAAAGACTTGCGTGGTAAAGGAATGCTTGGTTAAGACGAATTCATTGTTCTGACCGTGTTGTGAACGAACGTATGGTTTAGGCATTCGTGGTTGTGTCATATAACCTCAGGGAAGTGATGAGGATCATCAGCAGAGTTATGTGTGTGCTGTTCTTGGACTAGCAGGGTTACTTAATGCCAGGTTTGAGGGGTGTGCTATCACTGGTGCAATTTATCAATAGACGGTGTGATTAACTGCTGAGAGGGAATGTTGATATCTCATGTGAGATCGAGAATGTCCCTCTTTTAGAAGCGGCAGAGAAGAGAATGAGAAGAAGCTGAAGGCGGCTGTGGATGAAGGGCGTATCTGGATAACCCTACAACTGCTTACTGATCATCTTGGTGTGAAGTTATAAACATTCACAATGGGCTTCTTGACAATCTATAACAAGTTTATTGTTTTCCAACTCAGTGGCATTCACCTTATTTAGTAATTGTGAATTATTGAATAACAGAAGGCCTTCAGCAAATGTTGTCAGTTCTTTGCAGGGGTTCTGCGGGTTCACTAGTGCAATAATACAGTGTATGGCTGGGTTATGGAACACTTGCAGAAGTTCTTAAGAGTGCCATAGCATCATTTAGCACATTGAAGGCCATTCACTAAATGGGGGTAGAAGAGGCACTGCCACTGCCTCTGGTACTTTAGCTGTGTGGCCAGCTTGTACAATCTAGAACTCCCAGCCATGTCACCCCCATGGGGTTGCCACATTGAGGAAATTAAAAACATTGAGGGGAGGCCCGACATGATGACAAAAAAGAGCAGACCCCTCAACTTCCACTTGCAGGTGCTCCATGCAATAGTTTTCCTGATGGTGTGGTGGATCCAGTGGTAGCGCCATCATCAGGAAAATCGCATACCTCATATTCTAAATGAGGGAGAAGATGTGAAAGGTGGGTGGAAGGGACAACTGCCAGTTTCTAGCAAACATCTGATTACCACCAGTCTCTAAATGAGGTGCAAGTCTCGACTTTTTCTTTCAGGGGCACATAGTATCTTATTCCAGATCTCATGGTACCTTTGCCAAACTCCTAAAAAGCCATACAAATTCTCACCAAATGTAAAGATGTTAAAAGTGTATGGCTTTGAGAAGGGCTTTAAGTGGGATGAAAAAACTGGAGGGGAGCGGGGGGTTCCCAACAGGGTGTGGTCGATATAATTAAGGGTGTGGCTTAAACACACCTAAACTAAAAATCTGTGCTTACCATAGTGTGCCGCCCCACTGGTATTTTTCTGCTTCTGTCTTTCCATCCAGACATATAATACAACAAGTAACATTCCACCTACAACAAGCCAGGACTATAGGCTTTGTCAATGGTTGTTAGATGCATAAGATAAATAAGCAACAATTATGGCTATAATACTGAAAATGTTTCAGTTCTGAAATGATGAGACTGTAAAGTACTATAACGAGCCTCTTGGAAGTTACATCAGAGGAAGTGAAGTGTGGCACTGCTGCAGAGTAAAGATTTTTTTTACACCCTGATGTTGAGGGCAAAAGCGGAGAGCCCGTTAGGGACCCGTCTTGGCACCTGCTTTTAGGATCTCACCGGCAGGACCCGGCCCACTTAAAGCCCTGAGGAACTGCGCTTATCTCTCACTCCCATATCAATAACGGTGACCCGGCCCTCTTCAATATCGATCTTCTAACGAATGGACTTTGAGGGAGCAACTTCAGAACAAGGACAGGTGAGAGGAAGAAGCCCCGCTGTCGATGTACCCTTCTCTTCAAAGTACCCCCACTACCAAGCTGCAACACGTATATCTACGTGGTTTGTTTTGCACAGTGTGCCTTATAAGGAGAGTAATGCTTACGATAATGGGTACTGCCGGTTATGCCCACCTGGCCTGTTAAGCACACAAAAAAGACCAAAAACAAGAATTTCCGACCTGGAAGCTTACGAGTATTGCATCATCAGAAACGCACGAATCACAAATCAAAGAAGTCCACTAAGGGACCTGTGTCCCAGATAAAAATCTGGCGCTGTAAGAAGTAGCTGCAGGCCGGGCACGGAGGAGCGCCATGGCGGACCAGGCCTCCCGGGAGTGGGGGCACCACAGACACTAGGGCTAAAGAAATGCATCAGCGGAAAACTGGCTGACAAATCAAGAGACGGCTGCTGTTCTTTACCCTGGCGAGCATGGTGACTGCCCACAGAAAGTTCGAGAATGTGCCCTGCTAGCACTCGTGAGGGTCGCGCCCCACACCCCATGGAGCCTGACAGCTGTTTGCCTCCATTAATGGGGCTGGGGTGTTCTTAACGCACTGCACACAATGGCGCACCCTGCTGTTTGTTCTACGCGCAGTAAGAAGCGTGCATGGAGAGGTTCTTTTAAGAGAAAGCTACTGGCACGACAAGCAAGGAAACTAGAAAAGTAACTCTAAGGAAAGAGGGCGCGTGTTCGAAGTATCGTGAATTTCATAAATATCCTCTTCATTTCCATCTCTCCAAATGTGATTCGCAGGGCTGGCGGGGGTTAGAAAATAAGCCCTGGGCATCAAATTTAAAAGTTGCCCCCGGGGAATCAGAATAGAAACAAGCCGCGCGCGCTGAAAGGAGGCAGCAGGGGGAGGGGAGAGAGGAGGGGTCCTGCGCCTGTTTCTCTTGCGGGAGCGAGCAGGAACCATTTGTTTGTAATTAACACATGGTTTGAAAGCTCGCTCCCGCAAAGGAATCGCCGGACGTGCACGCATTGCCATTGGAACCAATGCAACGCGTGCACGTTTTTGCGCGCAAAGCTGTGCCAATGGCTAAAGGTCTTTTTCCTATGCAGAATGCGCTGCGTAGGCGAGACCTAAAAAGGACATGGCAAACACCGCAACAGCAGGAAGCACTGCACAATGTTTTTAAAACCACTTACAAAGTTTATTTAGTAAGAGTTATTTAAAATAAAATGATGATGCTCCTCAGAAAATCCTTTTCAGATGTCATAGAAAAAAGTCAATTTTCAAAACTGTGTGTACAATGTCCTTAGAGCGATACCAAAGGAGATGATGGACGGAGCGTTTGAGCAAATCAAACACTCACCCCCAGTCAACTGATCTGGGTTTAATACATCATCATTCTTTAGCTCACTCCACCACCCCAGTTCAGACATGGCCATATGCAAATCAGTCTGACCCTGTGCCTCATGGGAACAGTCCAGCACGAACAGCCAAGCCATGTCTTGACCTGGACCGGAAACAAGCATCCTGGGACCAGTTTCAAGTGAGCAAGGGACCCCTCAGTTGACTGGGGGTGAATGCTTGCAATGTTCAACACTCCGTCCATCATCCCCTTTGGTTTTGCTTTGTTCGCCCTAAGTTGGCAGGGTATGCCCAGATGTGGGTCCCTTGCTCACTTTGCCACTGGATTCAAGATAGCCTGGCTGATGAGGGTTATGAACACGAAACCGGTCCCAGGATGCTTGTTTCCGGTCCAGGGAAGACATGGCTTGGCAGTTTGGGCTGGACTGTTCCCATGAGGCACAGGGTTAGACTGATTTGCATATGGCCATGTCTGAACTGGGGTGGCGGAGTGAGCTAAAGAATGCTGATGGATTGAAACCCAGATCAGTTGACTGGGGGTGAGTGCTTGCAATGTTCAACACTCCGTCCGTCATCCCCTTTGGTTTTGCTTTGTTCGCCCTAAGTTGGCAGGGTATGCCCAGACGTGGCTCCCTTGCTCACTTTGCCACTGGATTCAAGATAGCCTGGCTGATGAGGGTTATGAACCCGAAACCGGTCCCAGGATGCTTGTTTCCGGTCCGGGGAAGACATGGCTTGTCAGTTTGGGCTGGACTGTTCCCATGAGGCACATGGTTAGACCGATTTGCATATGGCCATGTCTGAACTGGGGTGGCGGAGTGAGCTAAAGAATGATGATTGATTAAACCCAGATCAGTTGACTGGGGGTGAGTGCTTGCAATGTTCAACACTCCGTCCATCATCCCCTTTGGTTTTGCTTTGTTCGCCCTAAGTTGGCAGGGTATGCCCAGACGTGACTCCCTTGCTCACTTTGCCACTGGATTCAAGATAGCCTGGCTGATGAGGGTTATGAACCCGAAACCGGTCCCAGGATGCTTGTTTCCGGTCCAGGGAAGACATGGCTTGGCAGTTCGGGCTGGACTGTTCCCATGAGGCACAGGGTCAGACTGATTTGCATATGGCCATGTTTGAACTGGTGTGGCGGAGTGAGCTAAAGAAAGATGATGGATTAAACCCAGATCAGTTGACTGGGGGTGAGTGCTTGCAATGTTCAAAACTCCGTCTATCATCCCCTTTGGTTTTGCTTTGTTCGCCCTAAGTTGGCAGGGGATGCCCAGACGTGGGTCCCTTGCTCACTTTGCCACTGGATTCAAGATAGCCTGGCTGATAAGGGTTATGAACCCAGAACCAGTCCCAGGATGCTTGTTTCCGGTCCAGGGAAGACATGGCTTGGCAGTTCGGGCTGAACTGTTCCCATGAGGCACAGGGTCAGACTGATTTGCATATGGCCATGTCTGAACTGAGGTGGCGGAGTGAGCTAAAGAATGATGATGGATTAAACCCAGATCAGTTGACTGGGGGTGAGTGCTTGCAATGTTCAACACTCCGTCCATCATCCCCTTTGGTTTTGCTTTGTTCGCCCTAAGTTGGCAGGGTATGCCCAGACGTGGGTCCCTTGCTCACTTTACCACTGGATTCAAGATAGCCTGGCTGATGAGGGTTATGAACCCGAAACCGGTCCCAGGATCCTTGTTTCCGGTCCAGGGAAGACATGGCTTGGCAGTTCGGGCTGGACTGTTCCCATGAGGCACAGGGTCAGACTGATTTGCATATGGCCATGTCTGAACTGGGGTGGCGGAGTGAGCTAAAGAATGATGATGGATTAAACCCAGATCAGTTGACTGGGGGTGAGTGCTTGCAAAGTTCAACACTCCGTCCATCATCCCCTTTGGTTTTGCAATGTCCTTAGAGAGCAATTGAAAGAATCAGAACTCTTTAAAAGCTACCAAAATACAATGATACAATGCTCAAATTATGTTTCCCATCTCTAGGAGTAGCATTCCAATCCATCATTTTTCAACCACTGTGTCACTCTAGACAAAGGCCTGTCCTATGAAAAATAGAACTGGCCCTGCTCCTCATGGGAACAGTCCCTTCCAAACTACCAGGGAAACCCCCTCCAAAAGGGATAGCAAGTAACCCAGATCAGTTTTGGTCTGGTTAGGCCTCGTGTGTGAGGTATTGATTGGATCCTATGGCACAGTGAGTAAGGAGCCTATATCTGGGCATTCCCTTGGCGACTTAGGGAGTTATATCAATCACATAAAAGGTGATGGAAGGAAAGCTTACAGTTAGTCGAACACTGATATTTTCTTGATTTCATCCCATTGTTTTTTTGTCCACTGTGCCAATCCAGACAAAGGACGCTTTATGCAAATCCATTTTGACACTGCTCCTCATTGAAGAAGTAATCCCCAACTGCCAGGTGAAGCACGCTCCAGAAGGGAACACAAGCAACCCCAGAACAGGAATGCGTGCAAATAGTCCAACCACTGGTAATGCAATCTCTTGGAGTAGCATTTCAAGCAGTTCTTTTTCAGCCACTCTAGACAAAGACCTGTCTTATGCAAATCAGTACTGACCCAGCTCCGCATGGGAACATTCCATCCCAAACTGCCTGGGGAAGCCCCCTCCAGAAGGGAACACCAGCAACCCCAGATCGGTTTCGGCCTAATTAGTCCAAGAGACTCATGTCTGGGCATCCCCTTGGCAACTTAGGACGTTATATTAATAACATAAAAGGTGATAGGAGGAATGCTTGCACATAGTCTAACCACTGAAATTTGCTCGGATTCCATTCCAACCCATTGTTTTTTCACCCAATATGCTAATCTAGACAAAGGCCACCGTAAGCTAATCAGTTCTGAACCTGCTCCTCATTGGAACAGTCCAGCCCCAACTGCCAGGTAAAGCCAGAACAGAAAGGCACACAATCTGGTGAAGCACCCTCCAGAAGGGAACACCACCTGCCTTATGCACGTCAGTACTGACCCTGCTCCTCATGGTAACAGTCCATCACAAACTGCTAGGCAAATCTGGACTGTTATTATTGGAGCATGACCAACTCTGATTTCCATATGACTGGGTCTAATCCGAGGTAGCATTGTGGACGAAAAAATAATGGATTGGAATGCAAACCTTAGCAATTGCTATGTTTTAACTATTTACAAGTAATCCTCCTGTGTTTGTGTGTTTTTGTGCGTTTGGTGTAACACCGTTTGTGGCCAAGTGTATGCCCAGACATGGGCCCGTGCTCACTGTATCACCAGAACCAAGCTGCAGCCGACTGAAGAGGCCCAACCGAGCTGAAATCAGTCTTGGGTTGCTTGTGTTCCGGATAAGAGAGGACCGGGCTTGGAAGTTCGGGCTGGACTGTTCTTATTAAAGCAGGATCAAGGCTGAATTACATATGGCTGGATCTACACTGAGGTGGCAATGTGGTAAAAAATTATGGGTTAGAATGCTTTTCCAAGAGATTACCAGTGATTTGACTATTTGAAAGCATTCCTCTCATCACTTTTTTTTCAGTCAAGATTTAAGACAAATGTAGCCATATGATCACTAGGCCTCAAGTTTTGCTTCCTAATTAGAACTCATGTTAATGTTTTTAATCAATAAAAAGTTTTAGTTCAAAAAGCACAAGAGAAGGAGTTTATCAAACACTAATAACAGTGAAGCTTCAACAGAGCTTTCAGATTTATGTGAATATCTGCTGGTGTGTAAATGGGGAGGATTCTTAAGCAACCACCTTAAATAACAATTATATGTGCTATACTAACAGTGAAGAACATTTCAACAACTTTTGGTTGTCCACGAAAATTTATAATTTTTATAGAAAGAATATCATATGCATATCAGCGTTGTAAGTGGTGATTTAAGAATTTAAATCAATGGCAATCCTGAGGTGAAATATTTAAAGTATTAATCATCTCAGGGGTGAAACATATTCTGCATAATGTGAAAAAAGGTTTTCGTATTATACTGGTAGAGATGAGTGTGGAGTACATCTGTTTACATTATTTTGTCAATGTTTATTCCTCACATGTTCTCTGTGCCCACACTTCACTGCTTAACACACATGTTTGGAAAATAAACAATATGAACGTGATCTTCAATATTCTGAAATTTAGTGCTTTAGCCTGTAAATATATTCCTTAAATCCTAAATTTATAAAATCAACCTTATCTGTGTTAGCTGATCATAAATATTTAAACTTATCTGCATTTCTGTTTATTAAAATGTATTAAAATGTCTCCTTTTCAATAAATGCTCTCCAGGATTTGAAACAATTCTCTTCATATTAGATTGTTGGAAATGTATTTCTTTATGAGAAGGTGATAATGGATGATAATTTGAAGTCATGGCTAATCTCATGCCATTTTTTAGAAGTACAACAATTTCTCTAGTGGATACTCCATCTATCCGCAGATTCCTTGTATCTTAAGTTACCTAGTTGCAATACTTGATCCAGAAAACTTGTAATCATTTCCTAGCTCAGACATTTTTCATAATGGGTCTGTGGGTAGATTGAGTGTCCACAAGAAATGTCATTTCCAAAAGTGAGTAAATAATTCTTCTGATGGACACTTCTACCCATATATTCCTCATCTGAGAAGAGGACTGCATCAAATAGTCTTACAGCTAAATGAACGTTTCTACAGACTTTATGAAGGCATGGACCTAAGCCCACTTTGAAGCCCAAAATATATTTTGAACTAGAACAAAACTCATCTTGATGATTAACCGTCATGACATGAGGAAATCAATTTAGGATGAAAGGAGCTCTGTGTCCGAAGAATCAACATGTCTTGAAAAAAACAGATAGACTTAATATGAACTGAAAGGGTCCACAGTGCACCCGCTCGCTGAATCAAGATACCACCAATAACGGAGAAACCCTTCATGGAAAGAGCCTCAGAGAGGCGCCACGCTCAAATAGCATCTCCATCAAAAAAGCAAGAACCAAATTCAGTCCCCATTGAGAGATGATGAATGGAGATGGAGAAAATGTATGGGTCAAAACTCTTAAAATTGTATCTCTACAGCTGATTTCATCTATGAATATTGATCTGGTAAGAAAGCAAATAAAGCCAACACTTAATCTGTCTCCAGGCCAGACTTAAGAAAGCACATACCGCAACACATCAGACAACTGTGCCTAATGCAGATCAACTTTCTCTTAGGCACACAAAGCATGACCAGCAGCTTGAATCAACTGATCAGGTGGCGGGTTTGCATACAGGGAGGATGCCATCCACAACCTCAAGCATTCATATTGCCTCACTCAGTTTAGAAGCCTGAAGTTGGAAGCTGGAAAGATTTGGATGGAGCACTCTATCTTACCAGTGGAACACCTTCTGTGAGCAGAAGAGAAAGAGGAGGAAAAACACTGAGGAGAAGTATGTCCGCATGCCAAACACTCCTTGCCCAATCTTGTACAATCATTTTTACCTTTGTTCTTAACAAGCTGAGGGAGGACCAAGAGATTCTCAGAACATGAGGAATCAGGGGGATGGGAGGGGAATACGTAATGAAGATGGAAATCCACCTTGTGCGAAATACAGCCCCCATGGTACCATGAAATAGAACAGTTGGCACGGAACAGTTAGTGTCAAACAGGTTGAGCTGAGCTGCACACCAGAAGGTGTGAACTGATTGAACCCACTATTCATGGATATGACACTCATGTCTGCAAGATCATACTTGCCCAACTTATTTGTCCTCACATTGAAAGAGCTCACTAGTTGACTGACTGACAGTAAGATCTCATAAGTAGTGGGCGAGCTCCCAATGCCCATACCGAGGTGCCTCACTCTTGCTCAGTACCTTCTTGCCCTTGGTTGGTTTTATCCACATGCCAGCCCTCTGCATAGTGGCAGAAGATGAGAAGTGGGCACTGCTGCTCTTGGTAGTGTGAGTCCTCATAGGCCACAGAGCAGGATCACACAGGTGATCTTCATTTGGCCCAAACACAAATCCACCATTTAAGCCTTTTCCCTTCCCCACCTCATAGGCGCTGACGCCCTAGGGTTCTGCATCCATATCTCAGCACAACTATCCCTTGCAGGGACTTTGGTCTGTTGGCCCCTGGGGTACTCGGGAGACTTCATTACGTCTCTAGTTGACAACATTGCGAATCATCTAGTGCACATCTCGAATTTCACTCTCCTTAGGGACTTTAATATACATATTGACAATGCTACAGATGTGCAAGCGACTGCTTCGCTGAAAAGGATGTCATCTATAAATTTGGACTAATTTGTTAACTGTCCAATTCCTCAGGCTGGACATATTCTTGACACTATTTTCTTGAATAGGGAAGTTATAGTTTGAAAAGTAGAAGCTAAAATATGGTTAGACCACTCTCTAATCTACTTTACTTGGCAAATGGATATGGCCCATAAGATATGATTGAACCACCCCTAGATATTATAGGGGATGGGCGAAGGATAAAATAACTGAAATGGAGCCATTGTTAAGAAGTTTGAAGCCCATATTAGGTGGGGATGTGGAGGCTGATACTTTAGCATCGAATATGTGGCTTCTAGAGCTAGCAAGCAAGGTGGCCCCCAAAACAACGTAGTGGACAACCGAGATACCTTCCTACCACTTGATTTTTTTTGGAACTGGCAGCAATAAAAACATTGTCAACATGCCAAAAAGCAGTTGAGACGGCATAATGTCCCAGAGAATAAGGAGATCTATAGGTTGGCATTGAAACATTACCACAGAACAATAAGGCAGGCTCAGACCACCTTTTTCTCAGAAAGAATACTTTCCACAGGTAATAGCCCACGTGAAGTCCTCAATACAGTTACAATTTTTCTCCAACCTACAACCCTCTCACAGCCTATTGCAGCATCAGCGACACTGTGTAAGGATCTCTCAATTTATTTCAAGAAGATTGTCAAAATTGTGACCAATCGAGAACGAAACAGGGCTGCACATAACACCGAGATCACATCTACAGTCAATGTACGGTCAATCACAAATAAGCTGTGTGAATGTTCTCCGATTTCGCACGAGGAGTCTAAACAAGCTATTCTGACATGCAAGTAGGGCTAACCAGAGGATCTTTGTCCTCTCCAGATTCTGGATGCTGTAGTTAAATTCATGAGTCACATTTTTAATTACTTATTCAATCTTTCGATTCAATCAGCTATTGTCCTGTCTTGCTGGAAAGTAGCCAGACTAATTCCCTTGATAAAAAAATGATAGCCTCCATTCCGGACATCACCTGTGCCACCCCCGAAGGATACAAGATAACATACTGAGACCGAACCAATAAGCACGGAAGTGGAATTGCCATCATCTCAAGGGCACTATCTGCTGCATGTTCTCATCAGACCACTCAACCCCGATAATGGACCATCTCAACTTCCAACTTCACACAGACGGAAAAATCGCTCAGTCTCAGATTTTAAGTGGATAGTGCAAGCAACCTTCAATATAACACTGGAAAAACAGAAATCCTGCTATTTGGGTCCCCTGCTCTTTCAGACCAAGAATGCTGGCCAAAGTGGGCTGACCCCTCCTCCCCCTACCACTCTGGCATGGAATCTAGGTGTTAAGTTTGGTTCTATCTTCTCCATGCAATCGCAGATCCCTACTGTAGTCAGTTCATGCTTTGCCTTATTAAGATAGTTAAAAAGGTTTTTGAGATTGCTCCCTTGCCAGACACAGAGGACAGTAATCCATGCTGTAATCACTTCATGCATAGATTATGCTAATATCCTGTACATGGGTCTGCCTGTCTGCTCAAGAGATTGCAGATTGTTCAGAGCGCAGCAACTAGACTACTCTTAAAAGTGCTGAGGCTTCTTTCATTTGCTCCCCATCTGAAGGAGCTCCATTGGCTACCTGTTAAGGAAAGAATTCAGTTTAGGCGCTAGTCTTGGCTCACAGAGCTTTCTATCGTACAGGTCCCTACTCTCTTTCGATGAAGCTACAGCATTATCTCCCGTCTAAAACCCTCCATTTGTCTGATGCAAATCTGTGCCAAGCATCAGACAAAAAATTAGGAAGAGGCATCATTCTCCGATCATCCAGCTCAAGCATGGAACCAGCTCCCTCTCGATTGCTGCAAGATTAGGGGGGAATATCTCTGTAGGAAAGCTGTGAAAACCTGGCTATACGATCGGGTCTTTTGAGGGCTTTTCCTCTGTGGACGGGGTGAATTGTTGCAGTTTATTTAGCATCGCGTCACTTATGAGTAGATGTTGCACTTTATAAATTCCCGTTTAAAAGAGGCCCCCTTCACCCACCACAAAGTACATTTTCAGTTTCCCTGGCCGCCCCTTGTGCCCCAGTGATGCTGATCCTTCTCCTGAGTCACATCGGGGTGCTCCAGTTCATCCTGCCTCAGCTTCTGGCAGCCCTCCCGTTTTTGAAGCAGGGTCTTCCTCATGCAATAGCATGTACAATGTCTCCACTAAGCAATTGGTCAACTCCTTCCCTTCATGTTAGGCTCAAGTCAGCTTCTCCTGGCAGGCTATCAAACTTCCCCAGATTTCTGGTCCCAAACAATACAAGGAGTTTGATGGTCAATACACTGACCCTGGAGCACAAAAGAGTTTCCAGGTTGCTACTGCTGTGGGACACTGGATTCTGGTAGCGAAATCTTGGCAAAATGGCTGGTAGTTTCTGCCCTATACTTATATTGAATTTTCAGGAATTCTGTATTGCACACGTCCACTATGGGACTGGTTTAAGACAGTTCTCAACTTTTGTGTATTCCTCCAAGACTAGTCCAGGCACAGTCTTTGTTCTACTGTTGTCAACAGGATGGTGGGGTGGAGTTGGGAGAAAGAGAGGTTTCCTCACTTAACTACCCTTGAGCCTGCTGAGGGGAACACTTCTAGGGAACAATAGAGTAGGAAAGTCCAAAGGAAATCCCCTCTACTTCAAATGGGCCCGCTCTTCGCCTACTACCTTCTTGTCCGCTACAAAGGAAACCAGGAATTCTTTGGAGGAAGCCACCAAATCACTCTGCTGTGTAAGGAGTTCTCCAACCTCCATCTTATGAAACACTTTGGCTGAGGAAATTAAAATGGATTCCTGTGTTGCCACAGTCACATTAAGCATGCTTGCTTGACCCACATTCTACAGTAGACGTACATACATACATGTGTCATTCATGTCCCACATCAAAGGAAAGAAGGACTTAGTTTCAGGGGGACTTACAGACATTTTTAAAATGCTAATAGGCCTGTAGGCATCTCTCACTGGCATGTGACAAGTAGAAAGGCATTTCATGTAACTAAACTCTGTTGCTGTCATCACTTTCAGTCTTTTAAAGCCCAGCTAGCTCACAGGAGTCATGGAGGAAAATAAGGAGAGCACAAATGCTGTGCCTCTCCAGACCACAGAGCAATGCTTGCAGGACTGTTGAGTGACAAATATGAAGAGAATAGGAGAATCTTGTTATGAGAAATCCAAGGTGGCGGTCACATATTCAAAAGCCATGCAGGGGACCTTTTCGGTTCCAACAGAGCAACTCCAACCTTTTCCCAGTAGCTGGGGGGCACTACAAGTTTTCTGGAAGCAGTCTGGGGAGGATTCATGAGGTGAGAAATCTACAGGCAGAAATTCCCAACAGAAGCAGGTTTTCCATTTTTAAGTAGATATTTTAGAATGTTTTGCAGAAAAACGCCCAAGCAGTCTTATATTTGTAAAGTTCCAGTAAATTGCAAAAAGTGGATTCTTACTTCATGAAAAATGATTTGGAACATAAACAATCAATAATTTACAAGGTAACAGCATATCTGACCGTATCATCATTTTTATGAAATGTACCCTTCCTATTATTGAAATAGCTATATTTTGATACTTAGCTGGAAGCAAATTATTTCCTTCAAGATCACTAGGTGTGAAATCTTATATAGGCCATTAATATCCTGTAGAATAGCCACACCAACCGAATACATTCATTTAAGCTCTAAATATCCACACCAGCTGCTGACATCTCAGAACCCCAACAATACATAAACCCCTGATGTCACCTTACTAGCGAAAAACGTATCATCGGCTTCTGATACCTCCTCGTGGGTGTCTGATAACTCCTCAACGTCTGAGAACTATCTAGCTCTTCAAATCTGATGATCTTCACAAGACCGCCACATGTTCTCCATTTACATCCAACCCAGTATCACCTCTCTTCATCAACTCATTTCCTTAAGAGCAGTCCAGTCCTAGTACCTCTACATGCGTCTGATTCCTCTGAACCAGCACAATACCTTCTCAGCAGTCCCTGATACTTCCTCACTAAAGCCAAAAATGATCACCAGCTCCTGACACCATGTCGCCAGTTCACGAGTCTCATCACCAATACAAAATCTCCACACCAGTACAATACTATGACACCAGTACAAAGTGTTTACATCAATTCCTTACAAATTATCGCCAGCCTTTTAGCCCTCCTCACAACCTGATACCTAAACATCTGCCTGATATCTTCCTCAGCAATTTAATACCCCATCATCAGATCCCGTGGCCTCCTTACCAGACCCTCTTGCTTCCTAAACAGATCTTCATATGTCTCCACCAGCCACTGACAACCTTTCACTACTACGCCATTTTCCCATCATCCTCTGCATCACTTTCCACATGGCACTGAAACACCAAGGAGCTAATTCTTCACCAGCCTGTACAGCCATCTTACCCACCCATATTACCTTCTCCTGGCTCAGCATCTCCACACTAAACCCCTGGCACTACCTCAAATGCTACTGTTACATTCTGACTAGCATAATACTGCCACATTAGCCAGATATCGATTCACCAGCACAATACCTCCTTACCAGATTCTGATAACCGTGAATCAGTGAATTTGCTAAAGCTTACCAGCCTACGGTATCGCAATGCCTGAATGAAGATATTGTTTCATGTGTTAAGCTCCTATACAGCAACACCATTGCAAAAGTCAAAACTTGGAGGGTGATTGTGGTTCAGATACTAGAACATTAGGGAACACGGTAGAGGTGCCCCCTATTGCCATTGTTGTTTTCTAAAGCAATAGAGCTTTTTTGCTAGTCTTAGGCACAGTGAGGGAGAAAGACATGGACAAATGTACTGTGTCTTGTTATATGCAGACGAAGTTTTGTAATATCTGCAGGGAGCTCGCACAGGCCTTCCAATTGTTCTGCAGAAGCAAAAACAATCCAGGTTGATATCTGGGCTTAAACTGAACAGAAGCAAATCATACATTTTCCCCCAAATAGAACAGCAGGATATCCGTGCCCATGATGCTGCCACTTAATAGTTCCTAGCGGTACAAAAGGGGGTGGTGATGGACGGAGCATCAGAACCAATCAAACACTCACACCCAGTCAACAGATCTGGGTTTGATCCTTCACCGTTCTTTAGCCCACTCTGCCACCCCAGTTCAGACATGGCAATATGCAAATCAGTCTGACCCTGTGCCTCATGGGAACAGTCCAGCCCGAACTGCCGAGCCATGCCTTCCCTGGACCGGAAACAAGCTTCCTAGGACCGGTTTCTGGCATTTCAGCCGTCTTCAGCCAGGCTTGCTTGAATCCAGTGGCAAAGTGAGCAAGGGACTCACGTCTGAGCATACCCTGCCAACTTATGGCGAACAAAGCGGTACAAAAGGGGGTGGTGATGGATGGAGCATCAGAACCAATCAAACACTCACACACAGTCAACAGATCTGGGTTTGATCCATCACCGTTCTTTAGCCCACTCTGCCACCCCAGTTCAGACATGGCCATATGCAAATCAGTCTGACCCTGTGCCTCATGGGAACAGTCCAGCCCGAACAGCCAAGCCATGCCTTCCCTGGACCAGAAACAAGCTTCCTAGGACCGGTTTCTGGCATTTCAGCCGTCTTCAGCCAGGCTTGCTTGAATCCAGTGGCAAAGTGAGCAAGGGACTCACGTCTGAGCATACCCTGCCAACTTATGGCGGTTCGGGATGGACTGTTCCCATGAGGCACAGGGTCAGACTGATTTGCATATGGCCATGTTTGAACTGGGGTGGTGAAGTGAGCTGAGCTAAAGAATGATGATGGATTTAACCCACATCAGTTGACTGGGGGTGAGTGTTTGATTAGCTCAAACGCTCCGTCCATCATCCCCTTTGGTATCGCTTTGTTCGCCCTAAGTTGGCAGGGTATGCCCAGACGTGGGTCCCTTGCTCACTTTGCCACTGGATTCAAGATAGCCTGGCTGAGGAGGGTTATGAACCCGAAACCGGTCCCAGGATGCTTGTTTCTGGTCCAGGAAAGACATGGCTTAGCAGTTCGGGATGGACTGTTCCCATGAGGCACAGGGTCAGACTGATTTGCATATGGCCATGTCTGAACTGGGGTGGTTGAGTGAGCTAAAGAATGATGATGGATTTAACCCAGATCAGTTGACTGGGGGTGAGTGTTTGATTGGCTCAAACGCTCCGCTCATCATCCCCTTTGGTATCACTTAATAGTTCCTAAGCACTCTTCGGGCCCACCTTCTGCTGCACCAGGTGCCTAGCATCAGGTTTTCACCAGTCGTTCCTCACTCTTCTCTGGCTGGCGCAGGTGGGCCGAGATACCCGTACTTTCAAGGCAGGTAGTCATCAGCTGCCTGGCACCGGAGTTAAGTTCAGAGTACAGTGTCAAGTGAGTGCTCAAATACTAATTTTTGGTTCCTCACATAGCGATTACATGATAGTAATATAATGGTTTGCAAGTCAGGAAATATTTAACTGCTTTACTGAATATTATATCGTATTGTATCGTTATTTTATGTGGATAGTAATTTGATTCCCATTAGGCCCATGAGAGAGGTTTCATATTGAAGTTTGAGCTGGGCCCAGATCATGAAGAGGTGAACGGTTGGTGTGGAAACTGGCCAGGGCCTGGATAAGGCATTTGCTAGGTTTTTGGTTACAATCTCAGACGTTTCACGGGTCCAGCCAGCACACGCCTCAGGTCAAAGAGTCTAAACCCACATCATTAATTGGTGATTTCATATTTATTTCCAATAAGGTGGGCATGAATCAGTAGATAGTATGTGAGAGGCTGACATGCACACCTTACACAAAGACCTAGTGCATGTGAAATGTGTAATAAAAGAGGTTCTTTACAGTGTGTCAGCAAACAACCTGTGCACTAAGGAGCACAAGCAAAGATCTTGGGGATCCTTGTGAGAGGGGAGCCCTGATATGAGAGATGCGTCTGCAGCAGCTCCACGACAGGCACCAGAATCACTGAGGTCATGGATGGTGACTGGTCACCCAAATACATGCACCGGAGTTCTGATAGCCAGAGCACACAGACCCTGAGACTACCGCCCTTTGTGGCTGTTCGAACGACTTGGATGTGGTCCTTTTGGCAGTTCCTGAGCAACGCTTTCGCAAGCCTACGAGAGGCCCCGCACAGTCCACACAATCCCATAGCAGCCCAGCAGAAAGGGGCTCAAGGAAAGTCCTGTGAGAGTGGAGTCCTGGCACGAGAGGGAGTCTGAAGCTATTCCACCAGTGGGTACCTGGAAGCACCACGGTCATTGAGGAAGACACTTAGGGGCACATGCATCAAACATTTTACCTGTCGCGGATGGGCTGATTCGCAGAATCGGCCCGTTTGCGACCGTTAAAATGCCATTTGCGATGCATCAAGCTCAAAGGCATTCGCAAAACAGGTCATCACAATTTTTGCGATTACCTATTTTGCGAATGCAGTTAGGGAATCACAAATTGCGATTCCCTAATTGCGATGAATTATGCATTCACAAATTGCGTTTTTGCAATTTGAAATCGCAAATTACCATCAACTTCAAGTTGCTGGTAATTTGTGATTCCTTTGAAAAATGCACAAAAATGCATTTTTCAAAGTGCAATGTGGTGCATACAGGCATGTGTGTGCACCACATGTGCATACTTACCTTTGTTGGGGGTGCATCAGGGTGGCCTTTTGGCCCCCTTGCAACCTTGAAATTGCATGCACAATTTGCGATTACCTATTTGGTAATCGCAATTTGCGATTCGCAATTAAGGAATGTGTAGGAATCGCTAACATTTTAGCGAAACCTACATGCATAAGGAATTGCGATTCTTTAATAGCGATTCCTTAAGAATCGCTATTAAGGAACCGCTATTCCTTAGCTTGATGCATGTGGCCCTTACCCACTACACTGTCATCCTCCGTCTTTGTGATTGGCCACCCCTGGAAACAGGGCATCACCAAAGATATCATTGAGGCAGACTCCACCACTGCTCTGGATGCACCATCACAATGACCTTTGTAAATAGACTTCAACATCGTGAGACCAGGCAGGACGGATCATCAGTGCCAATGTGGACTGTAGCCCCACGGACAGATAATCAAGAGATCCAGACTTTATCCACACTGCATTTTGTGCCCAGAGTCCCATGGTTAAACTACGGATGTGTGCCGTGAAGTCGGAGGTGCCCAGCTGCACCTGTCTGCTCATCCTGTCCTACAGACCGCCTGAATAGTCTCAGTGGTGTTTTTGTTTTGTTGGTTTGTTCTCTCCCACAGGTTGGACTCGTTTTCTATTTTCAATAAAGTTTAGAAGGGATGTAGCCACAAGCAACTCTTGAGGGTTGGCTTCCACACTCACCCCACACCCATCCGTCACAAGAGTCACCGGTCAGGTGAAACTGCTAATAAAAGGGGCCGGCGCATGTACCCTTAATCAGTTCCAGATAGTATCCTTATGTGTCTGTGTTGTTATTAGCTCTGTATGAGGGCCTAGGGTCTTAATCATTACATTGGACAGGGGGCAGAAGAATGATTACTAACTTATACAAATCTCTTAGATCGAAGCAATGCAAAGACCTCATTATTCTGAAAGACTACTAGGGAAAAGACTTTGGGGAATCTCGCAGGCACAAATTGGGTGGCGGTTCTTGGATACCTTCAAAAAGCTTCTAAGATCACCAGATTGAAACTTATGCAAATTGATTACTTACACTGCACCTACTTCTATTTTATTCAAACAGGATGCTCCTTAAAGTTCTAACTGATTGACCTAGATGCACGTTCCCTGCAACCCACTTAGAGCCCCTTACCGTAGCTTTTGACAAACAGCTGTCCTTTCATTAACAATCTACCTACATGTTATAACTCGTAATCCAATTTAAACCAAGTTTACAGATTGTGAAACCCCAACAGAGAGGCTTGCCACAAAGCAGAGGTCCAAATGCATGAGAAGCTGGGAGTTTTCACAGATTACAACATATTTTCCTAAAACAGTTGTACACCTGCTTTCTCACAAGCACAGTGCCTCCACACCAAGCAATACCTTCACAGCAGGCAATACCTTCACATCAGTGTCTGAGAAATGTTCCTGATATATACTCATGTTCCTGATATCCTCATGTCATGTTCCTGATATATCATGTTCCTGATATATCCACATGTTCCTGATATATCCTTATTCTTCTAGTAGCTTTGCATAAAGCCAAAATGACCTCACCAGTCTGATACCATGTAAGCAGTTCTTGATGCCCTCAACAGCCCGTGATGCCCTTTCACTAGCCTGATACCTAAACCATACCAATACGCATCAGCATCAGCTCCTCCTGCTACCTGCTCACCAACCTATTACCTCAACATCAGCCTGATACCTCCTCTAATCAGTGCCTTCATCAAATCATATGTGGCACTGAACCCGCATTGAGATTCCCAATTCATCACCTACTAAACCTCACATCTGGCTCACACCTTTTATGGGTTAAGTAATTGCTGAACCTAGATTGGTAGGCTCATTGACAGTTAGCATTGACTTCATAGTCACTTGTGTCACCCAAATGCTAAGCAATAGCTCAATAAAGATTCCCCTTGATTTCCCATTGCAAATGGATCCGTGCTCTTACCTTGGAGTTTGGCTCTAGGCACAGTCATCATTGAGCAGAGTGTGACATGCTGTTTTGTATGGTCACTACCAGACACTTATTCACTTGCCAGCACAAGGTGACCTAAAGGAATATGGGCACTTACAGGCATGCAGTGTCCAGAAGTGTCTGGAGAAGAGATGCGCAAGGACTGACTGTTTCCAGAGAAGCTGCGGCTACTGACTGTTGGGGAGGAGGAGAGAACCCTACGAGAGAACAAGAGAAATAACAAACCATTAAGCGACTATGAGTCCCCATCACAAGAGACATCACAGAAAAGAGTCCTTCATTCTAATCTGAAGAAGTGGAAAAAGATAAAAATGTTGCCACTCTCATGCTCACTGACACATACACACAGACACATGAGGCACGGTGTATCCTTTTTTGCTTAAAGCAGCATTCTGTTGCCCCCGATGGTGGTGCTCTACACCAATGTCATATCTTGTTTTACCCAACAATCAGCACTGTTCTCAACTGAGCATGTGTGTTCCATACTTGAGGGACATTTGAGATAACCCAAGGATCACTGCCTTTCTGAGGGAACTGCTACTGTGTCTACTGTCTACACATGATTCATATTGATAATCCTCAGGTTCACAGCTCATACCTATGCCTTCTTTACTCAGTGAAAGTATAGACCTCACTATCAGCTTAGTAAACAAACTCCGACTCTCTCCTTCTTTTGTAACCTTATAACCAATGATCTTATCCCTCCCTGGAGTAAACATTCAACCAATGCCTCAAACATTGCAGTGGAGACAGATCATGGATACATCATTCATACATCATTACGAGCGGGCGGAGCCCACCTCACACCGTGCTCCTTTCTTCTCACCCATTCACCAGGTCCTTTAGTCTCACCTCTCCAGTTGCTCTAATTTCCTCACCAGCTGAACATTCAACCAATGCCTCAAACATTGCAGTGGAGACAGATCATGGATACATCATTCATACATCATTACGAGCGGGCGGAGCCCACCTCACACCGTGCTCCTTTCTTCTCACCCATTCACCAGGTCCTTAAGTCTCACCTCTCCAGTTCCTCTAATTTCCTCACCAGCTGATCATTCTCATGGCTTAGGGCCCTAGTGGCATTTTTTGCACTGTTGTTACTGTTCATCAGCACCAGGTTTTCTCTCCTGAAACAAAAGAAACTGATTCACTTAAGGTGGGAGTGGGGCGCAATAATAGAGTGCCACAGGCGTCAGCTCAGAAGTCTATCGTCTGATCCTGGACTACAAGTAACAGAGCAGTTTGAGGTCAGATCCCAGGGAAGCGACTACAAACGATAGCATAAAAATGAGGGAAGGTCCCACTTTTGTTCCAGGTTGCTATCCATCACTTGTAGGGGATACACAGATAGTGGGAAGACAATGTTTAAGGGAATATGAGCATTAAATGTGTCCTTCATCCAAAAGTATTACATACTGGAAGATCCAATGGACAGCAGCCAGTAACTGCTCAGCAATGCTTGTGTCTCACTATGAGTCTCATATATGTCTTTTCATCCTTACTTTATCCTGTGGTTCTTCTCCTGATTTGTATAGAAATGTTTTAACCCTCTTGCTCCTTAAATAATCTATATTTGACCCCTTACTCCATGACATCCTTTCTCAATTGTTTTTACTTTTTCTCATTTAAAACAACATCCTCTTCTGCCCCTCCTTAGTCTATTTAAGTAGGACTGCTCTCCAACATTTTTCCAATTCTCTCACCCTTGCCTGTCACACTAAACTCCTTTTATTTCTAACCTACTCACCACTGTCTATCACCCTAAACCACACTTGTTTCCAGCATTTGTATGGTCTCCTGTCATTCTAAACCACCCTTGTTTCTAAACTTCTTAACACTACCAGTCACTCTAATCTACCATCGTTTCTAACCTTCTTACTACACCTGTCTCTACTTAACTACCCTTGTTTCTAACCTTCTCACCACTGTCTGTTATTCTGAACCACCCTTCTCACCACCTCACTCTAAACAAACGTGTCTGTAACATTGTCATCACTGCCTGTCACTGTAAACTACTTGTTTCTAACCTTCCCATTTCCGCATGCCATTATCAACTACCAATATCTATAACCTTCTCATCTCTACCTGTCACTATAAACTATCCTTGTCTGTAACATTCTCACCACTGCCTGTCACTCAAAACTGCCATTGTAGGTGACATTCTCAACACCTCTTATCAATGTTACCCACACCTGTTTCCAGCCTCCCTTCTAACTGATTCCTGTCACTCTAATCTACACTTCTCTATAACATTCTCACCACCGCCTGTTACTCTAAACTTTGTTTCTAACCTTTCCACCACCACGTGTCATTTTCTTGTTCAAAATATTTTATTAGGATTTTTTGTAAACATGACAATCAAAAAAAATTGTATATATAATAAAATAGTACTAACATTAAAATATTATCCATATACCCCAACAATTCCCAATTGTCATATAAACAGTGAAATTATAAAAGTTAGAAAAAGGAAAAAACAAGGCTACTCCTAAAAACAGAAATTATACAAAACTCTTAACAGAAGCAAATAGAGTTATAAAATATTTTATATAAATACGTTTTAATATAATCCTCAATTGGTTTCCATAACTGTTGAAAAGACAATGTATTTTTTTAATGGTCCCTTGTAAGATAATTGAGCACCAGATCTAATAAAAATAACATATGACCACCATGCATTGATTGAAATTGTTTCCGATGATTTCCAATTGGAAGTAATGGATTTAATAGTAATAGAGATAAGGAGATTAAAAAGTTTAGCCTGGGGCTCCAATAGTGTAGATGATAGTACATAAGATTTACCAATAAGTATGTTGTAAGTGAGAGACTCAGAAATAGGAAGTATTTTACCAATGATATCCCAATTGTTTTTCCAGAATCGAGCTATTATATTACATTCAAAAAGCATATGTTTTAAAGTACCATCACAACATTTGCAGTTCCAACAAAGTGATGAGTCTATAAGTTTAGCCTTAAATAATTTATAGGGAGTCCATAGACAATTGAACAAAATAAAGGCGTTGGTTTGGGATAATGATACAGGAAACATCCTTAAATATTGATGGCCCATATTTGTCTCCACTCTTTTAACTAAAGATTCCGGGAAAGTTCTTTATTCCAAATAGTGGATAAAAAGAGAAAGTCAGTAGCATTTGTACAATGAAATTGTTTATAAAATTTAGAGACAGTATGTTGGGAAGCAGGAAAAGCTTTAATACAATTTACCAAATCTGGAGTCTTAATTTGGGGAAGCACATTTGGAACGGTGTTAAGCAGTGTGTTACAAAGAAGTTCATATTTAATGGCTTCAGTATTGGGTAACATGAATGTGGCCTGTAGTTCATGCCAGCCGAAATACATAATTTACAGAGTGTGATTCTACGATTACATTTTAATGCAGGATTATGCCAAAGGGAGATCATAGTAGAATCTGAAATACAGGTTCAAAAGGATGCGTCAAAATCATTAATAATCAGTATAGTGGATGCAATAATGGGGGAGGATTTAAAAAATGTATTTGAATCAGACATGGACACAAGTGATGTGAGAGGATATTGTACTCAATTATTAACCATTTAGGGGAATAGTTAGGGTCCAGGCACGAGAACCAAAGCGAAACTTGTTTTAAAATAAATGCTGTATGATATTTGAAATAATCAGGCATACCAAATCCTCCATTCAGTTTAGACAGTTTAAGTTTATTGTAAGCAATACGAGGAGGTTTGCGATTTCAAATAAATTTAGAAATAAGCTTCTGAAATTTTTTGTATACTGAGAGGGGCAATTGTATCATAGACAAGGTATAGAAAATAATTGGGGCTCATACCATTTTAACGGTTTCAGTTTCCTCCACCATGATAAGTGTAAGGTGTACCATTGACAACTTTTCGCCTTTGGGACCTTATATGTATTTAGCTATACAGCACATTAGCTTGGATGCTAAAACATCTACTGTTCTTTAACATGGAGGGAAAGTAAGCACCATACTGCGTGACACACCAGGTTTGGGAACACATGGAGAGAAATATTGCCTTTCAGCAGGAAATGTTATAGTCCAAAGCTCTGTTTTAATATAAAAGCAGGGTCTTCGGTGGTCAGATCATTTAAAATACAAGATTTGAAAAAAATAATATTGTCTATGGGTGCTCCTGGAAAACAATTTCTATGGACTGAAATCTAGAGAGTGCTAAAGTGATTCTGGTATTTTACTAACCTCTGCTGGTCGCTTTCTATCAAGAAAGTTAAATAGAGGCAGTTGCCAGAAAAATGTAAAAAAAGTAAGTCGCTCAGCAGAAAGCAAATCTGGTATTTTACTGACCTCTGCTGGTCATTTCCTATCAAGACAGTTAAACAGAGGCAGTTGAACAGAAAGAAAGTCCCTAAGCGGAAGCAGAAAAGTCCTAGGGCTGATCTCCAGAGCCCACAAAGTACATACACATATAACTATATACTAAAGTATATATACTAAAGTATATACTAAAGTATATATATTAGGTCTCGAATGCTCGACCCAAAAAGGAGTCTTGTGCTATTGACAGAGAAGCATTTTGACATAAATCCAGATTGATCTAGATGAATAAGGGACGGCAAAACTCGAGCTAATCTGATTGCAAGAATTTTTGCAAAATTTTACAATCCTGGCTGATCACTGAGATAGGCCGATAGTTCGAAACTTTGGTGTGGTCTTTATCTAGTTTGGATAAAACTATAATTCAAGCCTCTGTAAAGGAGCCACCAAGCAAACCAGTGTAAGCAAATGTAGTGAACAGATGATGTAGGTGAGGAATGAGAGTGTCAGCAAAGGTTTTATAAAATTATGCAGGAATATCATCAGGGCCAGGAGATTTTTGAGGTTTCAGTGATTCAATAGCAAATAAAAATTCATCTGTCGTGATAGGGTTGTCTAATTTGATTTTGTCAGACTGGGAAAGTTGAGGGAGATTGACAGAGATAAAAAAATGATCAATAGGTTGAGGATCTAGAAGGTTTGTGTTGATATACAATGTGGAGTTAAATTTAAGAAATTCATCTATAATGTCAGGTGTAGATACAGCAACGGTACCATTGTGTCTGTGGATAGCATGAATTTGATTTCTATCTTTCTTGGTACAGAGATAATTAGCTAAGAGTTTTCCTGACTTGTTCGCATTAAAAGCAACTTTTGCTTTCTGGTTGGCATTCTGTATACCAGCGCTTTTACTCAACATCGAATTATATTCATATCTAAATTAAATCAAGATTCTGTGAAGAGATAAACAGGCGTTCACATTTTGCAATCTGTTTTTCTAGGTGTAACAATTTGGTATTAAACGATTTATTTTCATGTGCCATTATAGAAATAACAATTCCTCTTAAACAAGCTTTAAAAGCATCACATTTTATCAATAGGGGAGGTAACATCATCATGGTTATGTAAAAAATATTCATGAATAGCTTTTAAAATGTGTCTTTATGAGCATCATGAAGAACAACATCAACATTCATGCGCCACCGAGAATGAGAGACTGAAAAATGACTTGTTTGTAAGTGAAGCGAAATTATGGCATGGTCTGATACTTCAATACTACCAATAGTAGGTCGAGTTATAGTTTTCACTAAGTCTCTAGAGACCAACAAATAATCTAAACGTGAGTGAGAACTGTGGGGACTGGAAAAAAATGTGAATTCTTTCTGGGTGGGGAAATGTAATCTCCAGACATCAACCAATTTAGTGTTTTTAAATAACGTTCTGAGGGAATGAAACACTTTAGGAGGAGTATATTTGGTGGAAGATAGTCTATCTAAAAGGGGGTCACTAATCAAATTAAAATCACCCACAAAATTAAGGAAACTTTCCCAAGTTAAAGAATCTCAGTAATACGAGACCAAAAATTAGGTTCATCTGCTGTTGGTCCATAGATATTAATTAGGTGTAAAATCATATCTCCAATTTTAACTTTGACTAAAAGAAATCTACCATCTGAATCAGTTTTTTTGTCAAGAACTTGCAGCTGAAGAGATTTTGAAAAAAGAATAGCCATGCCATTCTGTTTAACTTGCGCACAGGAGGAGATAATCTGGCCAACCCACTTCTTTTGCATGTATGTTAAAATGGTGTCATCGATGTGAGTTTCTTGCAGAAAACAAATCTCAGCTTTTTGCCTATGAAATAGTCTAAAATCTTTAATCTTTTAACTGGATGAAGTAAGCCTTTGACATTCAGTGAAACAACTTTAACTTTAGAGGTGAAAAAGAAGGAGAATAGAAAAAGAGAGGAAGAATGACAATTTACAACAGGAGTAGTATAAGAGCCCAGAGAAGTAGCCAAGGGACATGGAGGACATAAAAACAAAAAGACAAATATATATATACAAAGTAGGAAACCATACATATACGAAAAAGAGACACACACGTGCATCCAAGAGGGGATAAAGGAAGAGGGTGGTACACCCATACTAAAAGGACTATCATAATAATAACAGGAGCATTACTAGTTGGATATCAAATATACCTTTGAGTTATAACAGTAATAATAAAGCATAAGCAGTAGCACCAATAGAATGACTTCAAGTTGGAGAGACATGAGTATCCAATGATAGAGGAGAGTGGTTGTTAAGAAAAGCTTGAAGGTCTTCTGGTCGATGAAAGGATTTGGAGATGTTGCCTTTCCAAATACACATTGTGGATGGATCAAAGAGACCATATTTGAATCCAGAGTCTCTCAGTCGTGGTCTCAACGCTGCAAAATGTCTTCGCATCACAACCGTTTCCTTGGCAAAGTCCTGATGGATGAATATCTTCGAGCCAATAACTAGAAGAGAAGGATTATCACGAGCTGCCTTCCTGATAAGGATGAGGTGCTGATGGCATAGAACCATGAAGATATCTTGCCTGGGTTTAGTTTGACCTGCTTTACTGTGAGATGGAATACGATGTGCTTTATCTATCTCAAATTTTTCTGAGAACTTCACATTCAATAAATTAGTTAGCAGATTCTCTAAATATCGCTTGCAATCATTCCATTCAATATCGTCAGGTAAATTAAAAATAAGTAAATTATATTGCCTATTCCTGTTCTCTAACTCAAGCAATCTGGTACTTATGAAGGGGATTTTTGTAACCATTGGCAAAATCTGATCTGTTTTGGTTATAACGTCGCGCATCTTGATCTCATTATCTGCAACCTTCATTGAAAAACTGTCCATGTCTTTGCGTACATTTTTAATTTCCATGGCAATATTGTCAGTGTTTAATCTAACTGCCTTTAATTCCACCAGAATAGTAATAAGAGAAGGTTCCGATGAGTCAACCATTTTTTACTTCAAAGGTGGAGGAGAAACTGTTTGTTTACGCTTATTTGCTGTAACCTTACTTTCCTTTCTCAAGAAAATAAAGAAACCCAGGCAAATATTTTCAAAATTGGAGTAGAAATAAAGATAAATAATTCAAACTGGCTGTGGGAGGAAACCAAGGCTGAAGCCACGCCCTCTCTTGGTGTAGAACTCCACCTTCCAGACAGGAACCTCAGAGCAAGCTGAAGGGAGCCTCGGTGGAGAACAGCCTGCAGCTGGAGGTGACCAGAAGTTGCCAAAATCAATGAAAAAAGCCAGAGAAATGCTCTCTTTAAAGCAGGTAAGATGTGCTAATAGAAGGAAATGCTTAAATCCTGCAATTCTGGCTTAATTAACCTCGTCGTATGGATGGGTGAGTCGGAGCTTATTTCTGAGCCTCCATCTTGTTTTGCGCGCTCGCGCGTCTCCTCAATCGCATGCCATTTTCAACTATCCCTGTTTCTCTTTGTATTGATGTGTCATCATCTTTCAGAACTGTGGACCCCTATCTTACATTTCGTCCTTTTTCCCTCAACCAGTTCTTTGATAATCTGTAGACTTGTAGATGCTACTTTTCCACAGCATAGTAATCTGTATTTGTAATGTAACCACCACAGTCTGTTTACTGCGGAAAAACTAATGTTAACTAATCCACGGATATATTTTGTAACATAAAATTCTAACGTGGAGTGTCAGTCATCTGCGTTTTGTGCTTCTCAACTTCCACAATCAGTTCACTGCTAGAAGAACAAGCGCTAACTAGACCAGCATATAAACTTTTTAACCACATAGCTATCAAATTGGCAGTATCCATGCAATTGTATTTGTAACAAGCATTGGCAAAGCCTGGGTCTCGCTTTACAGACCTATGGACTCTGCACCTGTTTTTTCTTCTTGCTGTACAGCATCAAAGTAGTTGTTCTATAGCATAAATAAAAATTTTAAAAAATAATAAAAATACGAGCACAATGATGCAGCAGCTGGGCCGTATCATTTTGTAGGCTGGTGCATGCATGCCATATTGTTGAAGTGTTCGTGAAGGTTCATTCAATTGTTCCAAGTAAAATCAAGTGATTTGGCACTCTCAATAATGGTCGGCATACAGTCAAGAATATTTGGCGAATCAAACCATACTTCAACTGAAGTGATTGTGGTGAGATAAATAGGAACTCAGTTGTTAGGAATAAATTTGATGTGATGAGCGGTCGGGCAGGGATGTATGACAGAACGCCGCATGCATTTCCTACGCATGCCTTTACTCCTTAGTAACCACTCTGACTGCAACGTTACCACGTTTTCCTTTACCATGCAAGTCGTTAAAATGACTTGCCTTAGGGGGCGCTGGTCTTTGGAATACTATAAATTACTGTTCCAACACCGGTCAGTGTATCAGTAGGGAAGGTGTTGAAATTAAAATCCAACACCAGTCCAATAACGTGCCCTCTAAAGCAAGCCGTTGCAATGACTGGTGTGGTAAAGGAACGCGTGGTAACGTCGCAGTCAGGGTAGTGACTACGGAGTCAAGGCAGGTAGTGGTTCTCCCTGCAGGATAAAGGATGTTTCCCATCAGCAGTATTGTATATTATCTATTGTTTAGGCTAGGGGAGAAGAATCCTTTATATGTGTTGGTATCTCAGTCTATTTGGATGTTTGGAACTGGAGAAAATATATATATATATACATATATACACATATACATATACATATATATACATACATATATATATTTTCAATAGTCACCAAGTAAACACCAGCCAAGTGAGTATGCAACCGGGTTTATTCCACTACGATCCAAGTGAGTATGCAACCGGGTTTATTCCACCACAATATATATATATATATATATTCACTTAAAAAACCATAGGTTTCACACATGTTATAGTTAGGTGGACATTTCACTCGTAAAAAACCAATGAAATTCCCCGTTATAGTTAGTTCAGATAACTATAACTCGCGCGCCCGCAATCCACTGCTGATGACTTCACATATTACATCACTCATAACATGGTCAATGGCATCACTCATGACATCACTGATGACATCATCCTTGTGATAGAGTGGCGGTCGCGCGAGTTATAGTTATCTGAACTAACTATAACGGGGGAATTTCATTGTTTTTTTAAGAGTGAAATGTCCACCTAACTATAACATGTGTGAAACCTATGGTTTTTTAAGTGAATTTGCAAGGTTTTTTAAATGCTAATTCTTAACTATAATGTGTGTGAAACCTATGGTTTTTTAAGTGAATTTGTAGGGTTTTTTAAATGCTAAGTTATGTATGTATTATTATATATTTTTTTTTAAGGTTTTTCACCGTGCGCGGACCGTGCGCGCACCCCGCGATTTTAAGGTGCGCGCACCCCACGATTTTTTTAAAGAAAAATAAAATGTTTTTTTTACCCTTCGGGGTCCTTCAGGGACCCCCTGACTAAGGCTAGGGGGTCAGGAACTCTTTACCCTGCCCCCTTTTCACGTTCGCCACCTCTCTTTTTCAGTGTCGCACCCAAAACAAACAAAATGGCGGCCGACACTTCCTGATTTCGACCGATTCGAACGTTGACTGACATGTAACCACCAATCAGAATTACGCTCGCGCACGTAAGGGTGGGCACAGGGTGCGCGCACGGTGCGCGCTTATAGATATTTATGTACTTTTAACTGCAATTTTCTCAGGAACTACTGAACAGATTGACTCCATATATGCAAAAGGCACATGCCTGACCTGAGGACTACCTCTCTGCCAAATTTCAAGTAATTCTGTTCAGCCGTTCGGGCTGTACCTTCGACTAAAGGTCCTATGGGAAAATGCATGGAGAAAACGTGTTTTGGGACCCCACTTTTTTCTCGGCCCCCGCTTGACGAATCACCCCGAGACTTTCAGGGTAGGAGCTGAGCGGAGCGCCCCATTAGTTTTGAAAATTTCGCGAGGATTCATCAACCGGCGCCAAAGTTATTCAAAATAGAATTTTGAGATTTCCTATGGAAACTCGGTCCTAACTATAACTATCTACTGGCGACCGCCAGTAGATAATATATATAAACTAAAGATGAACCGTAAATCTCGGCCAATGACAAGTGCATTCACAGGTGTATTATTAAATCAAAGCTTTACTGTGCAAGTCTCCAAACACTGACAGACACGTTTCGGCACACTGCCTTTTCATGTATATATATATATATATATATATATATATATATATATATATATATATATATATATATATATATATATATATATTACCTACTGGCGGTCGCCAGTAGGTAGTTATAGTTAGGACCCTGTTTCCATAGGAAAACCGCAACATTCTATTTTGAATAACTTTGGCGCCGGTCGACGAATCCTCGCCAAATTTTCAAAATAGGTGGGGCGCTGTGCTCCGCTCCTACCCTGAAAGTCTCGGGGGGATTCGTCAAGCGGGGGCTGAGATAAAAGGGGGGTCCCAAAACGCGTTTTTCCCATGCATTTTTCCATAGGACCTTTAGACACAGCTACAGCCCGAACGGCTGAACAGAGTTACTTGAAATTTGGCAGAGAGGTAGTCCTCAGGTCAAGGAAGTGCCTTTTGTAGGTTTGGTGTAAATCTGTTCAGTAGATTCTGAGAAAATAGCCTTTAAATCAATATATATATCTGAGCCAGCTTACGGTGCGCTTACGGTGCGCTTACCGTACGCGTACGGTGACGTGCGCGAGCGGGATTCTGATTGGCTGTTAGTTCTTAGTAAACATTCGAATCGTCCGAAACCAGGAAGCGGCGGCCGCCATTTTCTCTCTCGCACTCTTAAGCGGAGAGGAAAAACAAAGGCAAAAAACATGTAAAGGGACTGGTTAGACAGCTCCTTACCACCTAGCCTTGACTAATGGGTCCCCACAATTACCGCAAGGTCAAAAATTCATTTTTTTTTTTTTACGAAAAATCGCCGATTGCGCTTACCGCGTACGGTAAAAAAAAATAAAAAAAAATAAAAATATCCACACTCTCCCCACCCCGTGTGCAAATGGTGCTTGAAGGGCACCATTTGTGCATGGCTTTACAAACAAGTTGTAAATGTAAAAAATTACCTTTCACAGCGAAGCGCATAATATGTCCTCCATGTGCGCACGGTGCGCAAAGCGCATCGTGCGTACATGGCCCATCCACGGAACAAACTGCGTTAAGTGGGCGCGCACGCCACGAATGGCGTAAAGTAACTTAGCATTTAAAAAACCGTACAAATTCACTGAAAAAACCATAGGTTTCACACACGTTATAGTTAGGAATTAGCATTTAAAAAACCTTGCAAATTCACTGAAAAAACCATAGGTTTCACACATGTTATAGTTAGCTGGACATTTTACTGATAAAAAACCAATGAAATTCCCCCGTTATAGTTACTGTAGGCAACTATAACTCACGCGACCGTAATCCTCTGCTGATGACATATGTGTCTTTATGAAAAAAAAATATTTGTAATATATGTATAGCTAAAATTTAATGGAAGAAGACATGGGCAAATAAGTGTCTAAATACAGTATTAGCATCAGCAGAGGATTGCGGTCGAGTGAGTTATAGTTGCCTACAGTAACTATAACGGGGGAATTTGATTGGTTTTTTATGAGTAAAATGTCCAGCTAACTATAACATGTGTGAAACCTATGGTTTTTTCAGTGAATATATATATATATATATACACACAGTATTGTCAGCTCACTGGTGATATAGTATTCCAGCCTATTTTGATGATGGGACCCAGTGGCCCAAGAGAGAGCCTTAGTGGGGGAGCTGGAACCTATTATTGAGGAGCTCCTTTTTTTGTGCAGAGTTTTATATAGCGCGAACTTGACCCGTATACAATCTGGTATCAGAGCTCTTTACATAGCACTAGTTACGTTACATGAGGACACACATTCTTTGAAGTAGGGGTTGAAAAGGAGATGCCTATATCAATCTGTTGCAGGTGATTAGGAATTTAGCCATTCCAACACTTTGTCCTCAAATCCTTTTTGATTCTAGAGAGTGTGACTATAGTTAACGTGGTCAACTGTGTCAAAGGCTTCTGATAAATCTAGCAGTGTCATAAAGCAGAGTTGCTGTTGTTCAGAATGTGCAGTACAGCATCAGCAACTTCTGCAAAGAAAGCAATTTGAGACTAGTTGGAAGTTATTAGGATCGATGGGCCTGTCGTTGCCTTTTTGTTTATTAAGGGAGGTGCCTGAACAACCTTTACGACTTCTGGAAATATTTTCTGTGTGAGTGAAAGATTGATAAGGTTGTTCCACTATGGCAGAAAATGTCTATGCAGATATCTGGCTAGATGTGCTGGTATCAGAACCACAAAATGGTTTGAGGGTATGAATGAGGCAAGGAGTTCAATTTGGGTACCTCTTTAAAAATATACCAATTATTGGATAGTTTCCTTGGCAGAGAACACTGGTGAGTGAGAGTAGGGCTCTCAAGTTAAGCTTCAAATGATTTTGGCTAAATTTTCAACTAAGTGAATTGGAGTGGGATGTATGATAACAAATAGGTTCTTTATTCTATTTTTGGCTGAGCCAATTTGGGACTTGTACATCACTCTTGGTAATACCTATTTGTAATGCAATGTCATATGAATAGCACAACAGACGGCAAATTAGGTGGCCTGGTGGCTCAGACAAAATATCAGATGTTTTTTGATTGTATTGATTGTATTGTGTGTAAGGACCTGTTTATCTGTAAGAAGAAGAAGAAGAATAAAACATCTTCACATACAATATAAATGTCATTGCATACTGTGTAATATTTCTCTTTTATTGAGTAATGTATGCTCAGTTTATCTTGTAACCCTTAAGGTATTAAAAAAAAATCAACATCCACCAACTTTTCCCCGTAGAAGCAACGTGTTAGACAGCAAACAAATAAAGCTGTGACTTTTTAAGACGCACTACAACACAGAGTGGAGTGGTGGAAAAATAATAGCCATGTACTTTCAAAACTTATGCTATACCATTTGGACCGAAAGCTATATTTACCGTAGGAGTGTCAATGGGTATGATTTTTCATGGCATACCGATAGACATTGCACACGCGTGAGGAAAGTTCTATCCCAATGTCCATGAAGTGGAGAGATTAAAAAATGTACCTCAATGAAAAGTAACTTGTAAGGGAAGATGAGAGGCAAGATGAAGTCTCTTTTTAGATCATGTTCCATCAGAAGCATAAGGCTTATTGTGCGGTTAAACCTACCTCGCTTCCATTTGCTATTAAGCCCAGCGGTGAGGGAGACAGCAACTTGAAGGAGCCTGCGATGCTAAGACTGGAGTGGTAGAACTTCATTTGGTCTCAATTAAAGTACATATTTTGCTCAAAGCATTCAAGTGCATTTTTCGAATATTATTTTAAGTATTGACAAACCTAACTATCTCTGAAAGGCAATGCCACCACCAGCAAGGTTATAATTGAAATATTATGAATTCTTAACTGCCAGGACTGAAGCACAGAACTCTCTATGTATTCTGGTATTAGGTGCTTGTTAAAAGGGCACACAAATGTGTAGCGCTCACATATATGTTCTGAACCCATGTAAATGGTGTTCATTCATTCCCGGCTTGCAGGTCCCTCATCTTGATGCAGACTCGCCAAAGTATGAGGTCTATAACGATGTATGGGGTTCAGACCCACACAAAGAGTAGGAGGCGAAAGAACTTCACGTAGAGAGCCACAGACCTCGTCACCTCTATGATCTCAAGACATTCATTCACACACACATGCACACAGCACATGTTCACATATAACGCTCACATAACCTTTAAAGAGTTGATTTTAGTGACTCTGTGAACGGAAACTAAATGCTTAGTACTCTTATTCCACAGATTAGAGAAAAGAGGGTTTGTGAAGGTACTTCTGCAAACCTATGACTCATTTCATCAGTGTACAAGGCAAAAAGGAAAACTAAGCACTCGTGAAGCCAGTAGGCTTCAACCTTTTGGTTTTGCCAATGCCTTTTTAGCCCCCAGATGGCAACTGCTGAGTGCACATGCAGACGCAATGGTCATGCTGGCATGATTTTTCTGCATGCAAAAGAAAAATCACTCCAAGATGGTGGCTGTGCGCACACACTCACTAGTCGTCTTGGAATGTTTTTCCTTATGCTTCAGAAAATCTTTCAAATTTGGCCTTCTCGTGCTTGTCCACTCATCCACGGAAGCCTTAAGTATGTTTCTCTCCAAGCAAAAGAAATCCCCACCGCATACTGAAACAAGATTTTGCACAGTCATTTTGGAACTTTTGCTTTTTAGATCTCACCTCTCAGAAACAGCAAGCAGTCTGGTTGCAAAATACCTATTATGGGATTCCAAGAACTTACAGTGGCCTTACAACTAGTTGGCTTTACTGTCACGCTTATTTGCTTGCTGCTAATTCAATGCCTGTCCTTGTTCTATCTTGTGTTTCTCTCTCTCCTGGAGGATAGCCTCTTTACCATATTTTTGACTGGCTAACTTGTATTCTTCCACAGCTCACTTTTTGTGAACTACTTTTTTCTTTTTGCTTAGGCACTCCCTAATAGGGCTATCTCCCTCATGTACTTCTCCTCTGCCAAATACTCTCCCACCACACTCTGTGCTGCTCCCTCCCTTAAGTGGTCAAGCTCTCTCTCTCTCAAGTATTTCTCCTCCAACCCTATGCTCTGTGTTAGTCTCTCCCTCGTTGGCTTTTCCCCAAAACCCTGTGTTGCTCTCTCCCTCATATGCTGCTTTTCCCTTCTACCCACACGTTTACTTTTTTTTTTGTTATTTTCCAACCCAGTTCCCACCATTTGTGCCCACTGGGTCTGCCACCTGCTCCTCCATACAGTCAATCCTTCTGTTTTAAAAAAAAAAGTGTTTGGGACGGCGCACCAGCAAATTTCTGCCAGCCCTTCTATCTTACGAATATGCGTTTTTGCGCTACTCCAATTTTTAAAAAATGGCACCTTTGTCCTTTGCACAAGCATACCTCATCATGCACGTGTTCACCTAAAAAATGTCAAGGTTATCCATATCAGCCGCATGGGCACAACTTTTTTTTCTTTTTGCCATTGCTTTTTTTCTAATGATATGCTATATCGCCAAATGGCATTGGCAAAACCAATAGGTCCCTAAGGCGAGGTTGACTGGCTTTTGCCAATACTTGTCATTTTCTGTGAGAAAAACCATTGCATATAGCTGCTGGAGCACCACCACACAGGCACAGTCATGGGCAGCCACCTTGGATTTTTTTTAAATAAAAAAAGCATTCCGTGATGGCTACCGTTGTAGGCACATGCACACCCATTTGTTGGCACCAGCAGCCATTTTGGGATATTTTTTTTAACTTTTAGTTTGTAGTGCCTAGGCAGCCAAATGACATTTTAGAATGGTGAATGAGAAAATACCGACGCTTGTGCTGCAGTACAAATACAAAGAAATAAAAGGCTCAGAAGAAGTATGGAAAAAGCCTGGCATTTAAGAAGAAGGGGTGGGGGGAGCAACAAATGAGTAGCAGGGTTAGGTGTCAAGCCTCAGGAAAGCACAAAGGGATTTGAAGTAAAATGAATGGATGGAAGACAGCAAAGAATAAGCTCCGATGGGGTGCTCAAAGAAAAAAAAAATGTTTCCTCATCCCAGCAGTGGAAGTATATACCTAATCCACTCAAAATGATGTTAAAGAAGCTAAGCTCCAGGGGTGGAAAAAGGATAGGAAGGAAAGATATCCAGTGGCATAGCAATGTTGTCAGCCCCTGACAGCACAAGTTTTGGGGGCGGCAGCGTCCCCTCCCCCCACTCTTAACTGTGCCTATCGCGGGGCGGCAAACACAGGAATCGCCAGTACCCAACCCCTGCTCTTTTATGTGGCTGCCACGGGGCGACAAAAGCAGGGACCGACACGGGCGGCAAACGGTCTAGCTACGCCACTGAAGATATTCAACCAAGAGCAGGGAACTGAGATAGTCTAGAAAGTTGAGAAAGGAACTCACCCATTGTAAGAATCCGGGGTCTCTGGTAGGCGCAGGTATGCACTTGCGACAAGCAGGGACCCTTTCCTCTAAGTCAGGGCGTAGGATTAACTCTTTAAAAATAACCCCTGCTCACCCTCTAGGTAACGTGGCGCGAGCAGTCAGGCTAGATTTCCAGAGGGCATTAGGTTAAGCGTTCAAGATATCTCACACAATAATCACCTCCCCACCACACAAAGACACAAGGCTGTATTTATATCAAAATAAAGTTCTTTATATAAAAGATTTCTTTAGGCAGGTTGTCAAAATACAGTTCTCTTGCTTCAATAATGTTTCAGTTACTTTTAAATGCTTTCAGGCAGTCCACAGATCTTAAAATGGCAAAGTTCTACTTTAAAAATGCTTCTTTGGGGTATTGTACGTTTCGTAGCGCCTCCGGTACGCGTCGTACCACTATTTGGACGCGTCGTGCCGTTCCTCGCGCTTCTCGCGTGAGTACACGTATGCCGGACGAGAACCGTACGGACCGTACCCTCGCAGGTACGTGTTGTGCTCGTTCGGGACGTCTCTTGCCAAGTCCCACGCTTCCCGCGTGAGCGCCGGCAATGGACTTTACACGGTACGGGCCGTACAGAGGCAGGGACGCGCCGCACAAGAACGGCAGAGTAGGTACGGCTCGTACAAAGGCAAGTACGGGTCGTACCACAGCGTACAAGTCACAAATACCTCAGTTCTTTGCGGGGAAGGTTCGCTGCGGCCTCAGGAGTCCACAAGGAGGTGTCCCACGTCGCGTTGTCGTCCCTTGCAGTCAGAGGGCGGCGGTGCTTCGTGGAGCACTCGAGGACAGTCCCCGGCGCACAACGAGGTTGGCAGAAGGAGGGGCGGCTCGGGGGTGATTCCTAGCGCGTTGCAGCGCTGTCGGCTTCGTCCAGGTGACGAACAGGTGCTTGGGGTCCTTACAGTGATCTCAGCGGCGCACGGTCGCAGAGGCTCGGCGCTTGGACGTCCAGGGTCTCTTCCTTGCGTTGCGAGCTACGGCTCGGGGGACAGTTGTTTGCAGTGCTTGGGCCAGGCAGGCAGGCCTTTGCGGTGCTTACGGTAGCCCCGGGGGCAGACGTCGCGGTGCTCGGAGAGAGAGAGGAGCACACAGGTTCTCTGGGGGTCAGCGTTACAGGGTCACCTCCAGCAGCTTCTCTTCTTCTTAGGGAAAGGTAGTGCCCACTGTTCCTGGGGCGCAGTTCAGGGGGCAAGTTCACCAGCAAGCCCTTGGAGATTGTTCAGCACAAGTTGAATTTCAAAGTGTTTTCTCAGTCTTTTCCTCCTCTCCTTCAGCAGCAAGGCACCCACCACAGGCCAGTCTCACAGGTCAGAGACAGTAGTCCTCCATGCAGCTTTCCCAGGTCCTTCTCTTCAGGCAGAGTTTCTTCTTGGCGCAAACAGGATCTGATTTCTTAGGAGCAGGGCTCCTTCTTTTATAGCACAATTCTTCTGTTCTTTGTCGCCAGGGGGCCTGGGCCTGTCTCAGTCCAGTTTTGGAGCAATTTGTTGTGGTGACTCTGCTCTTTCCTTTCAGCAGCAGGGCAGAGACATCAGCCGCTCCACAGGGGGCGGAGCCGGCATTGTGGAGGCAGAGCACAGGTCAATTCAGAGTCAAAGGTGTACTCCTCCCACCCATCCTGGTGCAATCTCTCTACCCACCACCCGTCCGCCAGCCTGTCTCCTGGAATTCCCCAGCCCTGCTCCTTTACTGTTACTAGGCAGAACACACACACAGCAGAGGCGGACTGAAATGGCCAGGTCAGTAAATACTAACTTTCTAAACGTAGTATTTACAAACACAGGATATTAAAATAAACTTTACTAAAAGAAGTATTTTATTATTCTGAGTTCAGGCATACTAAACTTGACTTTCTACCATGCTCTCTGAGTCCACCGGGATTACAGCGTGTAGTAATTCCAGCAGCCCATTCTGGCCTATGGAGAGCAGGTAGCCTTCAATAGTGAAAAACGAAAATGGCTGTAATTCACTATTAGGACATGACACACACATCAGGGCATGTCCTACCTTATGCCTACAATACACCCTGCCCTTGGGCCTACCAGAGGGGTGACTAATATGTAGTTATGGGAAGGTTTAGTGACTGACAAGTGGGTGCACTTGCGCAATCAGCGCGACAGTACCAGACCGCGCGCAGGTTCTGCAGTGGCAGACCCTAGACACATTTTACTATGCCGCTTCTGTGGGTGGCACAACCAGTGCTGCAAGCCCACCAGCAGCATTTGTATTTAAAAGCCCTGGCACTCCTGGTGCACTTTACTAGGGGCTGATAGTAAACCAAATAAGCCAAACATGGAAACCAATCAATTTCAACATTTTACCATAGGGAGAGCATATGCACCTTAGCACTGATCAGCAGTGGTAAGGTGCCCAGAGTCATAAAACAGCCAACAACAGGTCAGAAAAAATATAGGAGGAAGGCAAAATGTTTAGGGATGACCCTGCAAAAAGGGTCAGGTCCAACACCCATAGTCCGCTCTATGTATTGTATTGTTCATAATATCACAATAGGTCTTCAACAACAGACAGCCAAACCTGTTGGTAGGTGAGTCCTCAAAAGACTTACCGAGTTGAGCATCTGAGGTAGAAAAAGTAGTCGTTCACAGTTTTCAGGACTAAAAAACATATTGCTAAGAAGTGTTTGAGTTGGCAGCTCCAAGCAAAGTTAGAAGAGACCCCAACAGATGAGGACACACGTACCTGAGCTTCTCATTTTCAGACAGAAACTCCTGAAGCATGCCATAAAGACCCTGCTCCAGGCCAGGGGGACCGCTGCTGGAGAGCTCCTCGGACCCACCCTCTCTGCTGTCGCTGTGCCTCTGGAGGAGCTCTGCAGTGAAAAGGACAGACATGTTCATCTCATCTGAAGCAGCGGCGGTCCCCTCACTTGTACCCACCACTCGAACAGTAATCCAACTTTATTCTTTTACTATTTCCTGGCTATTCTGATAAATGTTCCTGAGTCTTTAAGACACTGAGTACATCTCAACAACTTAAGCTTAGTGTAAGACAGTTTTCAGAAAAGAAAGAGAACAGGGCTTATGTAAAACCTTCTCCCTTCAGAGGACATAAGGACAATTCAGAAACATATAGACCTGTCACTAGTAGGGATGCAGAAGTGAGTGGCCCTTAAATCCACGACCCTGTGGTCAGTGGTGGGGCTGTGTCTATGTAAAGATAATTACAGAGACTGGTTGGACCTATATTGCTGTTATAACATTCCCTGGTTGCTTCCCACAATTCAGCGAGCACTGAGAAGACTGCAATTATACCCTTAGACACAACACCCCACCACCTGAACCCTACCTGAGGAAAAGTTAATCATATGTCAAGTCAGTCTGACATAGAAACCCTTGGCAAAATGATGCCATTTGGGAGCAGAGTTGCCACTTTTTCCCCAAAGACAAATACCGGCCATTTATTCATCTCTTAGGATTCTATAAGGGCCCAGACTTAAATAGCAGCTGTAGGTGAATTTTCAAATGTTTGTGTTGGCCGGAACTCCTGTTACTAGCCCTAAGGCTTTATAAAATTCTGAACCGAGCAGTCGGGACGATAAATATCAGAACAATCACTAAGTTCCAAAGGCTGTCATGTGGCATCGATCTTGGCTTTTTAGGTCGAGCCTAGATTCAGCGCGCAAGCGCTGCTCTAGGGAAGATCTGTGGTAGTTCAGTCGTGAGGGAAGCCCCGCCCACTCCCCTGCCCATATTTTTCATTTGCTTGTGTCTTTGTCCTTTGTAAATGCTGCCTTCCGATTGGTTTATAGGCTTGTTAGTTCCTTCTTATGATGGCCATGTCGTCATTTGTATCTCCCAAGGCTACTGGCCCCTTTACTTCGAGTGTTACACAGTATGTGTTATTTAGATTGTGAGCACTACTTTCTTTAATGAGGTTCTCTTACTGCCCGTGCCTTCTCCCTCCCCCGCACTCCCGTTGTCTGTGCCTTCTCGCCCCCCCCCGCACTCCCGTTGCCCGTGCCTTCTCCCCCCACTCCCGTTGTCTGTGCCTTCTCACCCCCCCCCCCCGCCCACACTCCCGTTTCCAATGCAATGGCTCTCGCGGATATACGAGTCCTATTGCGTTGCAAACGCTTGTTCATTATTGTCATTTGTCAATACCAACTTTGTGGGTTACAGTTACATGTGCAGGATCATACTTGGGTGGGATGTGAGTTGCTTCTGCTCAATGGAGCCACGCCGACGAATGGCCACCTGAGGGAGCTGTTGCCGCAGAAAGACGTTCTCTGCTTTCAGGCACTGGATTTCGTCCTCCAAATTGCGCAGCAGTTTTTCCTTTGGGTCCTGGAAAATTAAAACATGCATTTCAAATTGTCAGACTAATAGAGGTAATTCGCCTTGCTATCTGCTGCTCCGAATGGAATGACCTAACCTAGGTTCCTTTAGGTGGAACTGTTTTCAATGAGGTGGATCACACACTCCGAGCAACAGTCCTCACACTGCATTATTATACATGTTGTTCTCCTCATTGGTATGATGCATGCATGCATGCCAACATTTAGAATGAAGAAAGAGGAAGGTAAAAAAAATAATAATTGGGGGGAGCTATTAGCTTGTACTGAAGAGGGGAGAAATTCAGACAGGAGAATGCTAAATATAGCCATTTCTGGCTTTATAAAACCAGGAGTCTCCGGAAAAATTCAAACCGGATTTGTCAGCACTGCCTATCACCTGTGAGGGTATCCAGGCACTGAGGGTTGCTGCTGATGGGTGTAGATAGTTGAACAGCCAGGTTTTCAGACCTTTTTCTAAATTCCTGCATGGTAAGGGAGGTTCGGAGGCAGAGGGGGAGGCTGTTCCAGGTAATGGAGTCCAGGTAGGAGAAAGAGCAGCCCCTGCTTCTGCTTTGGTGGAAGCAGGGAGTGTGGGCTAGAGAGAGGGAGGCGAAGCGCAGTTGTCTGAGGGGTTGGTCGAAGTTCAACATGTGGTTGATGTAGGCTGGTCCTTGGTTGTGCCCTATACCTTGCACTTCCCGAACATCACTGTTCTCCGGTTGACCCTATCGCAGCGTGTCTAATGCTCACTCCCAGCATAGGGGCTCTGATGCAGGTTGCCTCAATGGTAGCTGATTTCTGACCCAATTGCAGCCATGCCTCCAAATACTATCCTGCAGTGAGCAACTCCAGTCCCCCACTTGTGGGACGTGGACCATCTTTCACCCACTCTGGATCCCCCCACTGGATGAGCCCCTTTGGTCATTCCTAGGCTGTTTCTCAGAGGCATAGACTCATGCGTCCTGATGATGATTCCCCTATTTCTAGCTGGGATCGAATCGTCGTCGACTTGCACATCTTGACTCAAAACTGACTAATTTGGAGTTATGTGGAGCACAAGATATTTTGTGTATTGTGACTGTTTCTAATGTGCATTTATGGATAAAGTCACTATATGTGTTAATGCCTGAGGTTTGGAAATCTGGTGACTTCCAAACTTTTACCCACAGAATTTTGTATATATTTTTCTGTGTGTCTTTTGATTGTGTGTTTAATAAATATACTGTTTCTCCATTTGGAGATTTGTAACACAGGTCTCATTCTCATTCTGTGTACCATTGTCTGTTAGCCTCATAGAGGGACTGTTGTCTCTTGTAATACATTACATACCCTTAATCCCTCTCGACTCATAGTGATCCCTTGTCTCTTTACAAATACTGTAGGCATAGGGTAGCATTTTGAACTGGCACCTTTTGTGGACGGGGCACCATTGAAGGGCTCTGAGGTGAGGGGTGATGTGGGCCCACCTTGGGAGGTCGAGGACAAGCCTGGCTGCTGAGTTCCAAATTGTCGGAAGTCTATTTACCAGCTATGTTCTGGAGCATGCAGAGAGTGAAGAAGCAGGCTGAGGATACTGTGTTTATCTGTTTGTTCATGGTATGTTTGCAGTCTAGTATGATGCTTAGAATCTTGGCGTGTTCTGTGGGTGTAGGTGAGGGTCCCAGCTCTGTCGACCACCAGGAGACATTCCATGGGGGTGTGTTGCTCCTGAAGATAGATAACTCCGTTTTGTCGGTGTTGAGTTTAAAACAGTTATTTTGCATCCAGCTGGCGACACTGGTCATGCACAGGTTGAATCAGGCTTATTGGTATGGATGTGCCAGCTGTTTCCATCAGTTTTTTTCAATCGTATTTCTTATGTTTTCCCAATGAGTACAAGGCCTTTGTCAGCCATGCTCTTTTGCGATCCTCAGATACAAACTTTCACACTAAGCCAATGTCAGATCCAAGAGTAGGCTGATCTGGCCTCTTTATCGCAATGGATGCTGTTCGCTATTTGCCACACTTTACAATAACCTTAGCATAACATAACAACATAACCTGGTGTCAGCTTTTGGAAATGTCTCCCTAGGGCTCCATTTGAAATTGATCACTAACCTAGTGTGAAGTTTTGTGAATGTCCTGATCTTGGAACCCATTAGAAAAAACGTAATTGATGTATTTGGTTGTGCCCCCTGGTGCATTTAAGTTCCGGGCCAAGCACTCTCAGTCACTTCAACTGAGGCCAGCCACTTCCACAGTATGGCACCCTTGTATAGTCAGGGAAAATGTATGGTAAAGAGTTGAGCCAGGGCTCAAGTGTCAAAAAAGGATCCGGCAGCCTCAGCAAGCAGTGGGCCAATGTCCTGAAAAACATAAAGTGGGGGAGTGTGGCAGTCCGCATATCCAAATTACGAGCAGGTGAAGGAGACACAGACCACATGACATGGGCAGGAACGTACAGCATAGAGGGCTGAGGAGAACGAAAATGCATCGTAGGGTTTTGGGGAAGTTAACAGCGAAGCAGGAGGAACTCCCAGAATCAAAAAAGCAGGGGATTCCCAGCGGAGAGGTCAACAGCATAGTTTTTAACAGTGAACCCCCATGCTAAATTCACCTCCAACTTTTATTAGTAACTGCTTTTGAGCTTTTGGGATTTTGCTCTTCTGGGGCTTGGTTAGAAGAACGTTTTATGGCTAAACCCTAAAAAGGCCTGATCCGGGGTCTTTTAGTGAGAACCAGTAATCACGAACACGCAGTTAGTCTGTGGAAATTCCCTCATCAGGGGTATCCTATCAAGGATGCTTTGCCACAAACCTGGTTTGAGTTGCAGCTAAGATGTGTAGAATAGGGCCTCTTTAGAAGAGGGACTCGTTAATAAGTTCATGTTAACTAAAATAACTTTGTTCTAACAAGTATCTGAACGATTAACTTGAAGATGGTCCTCACCACATGAACCACGGGCCTGTTCTTGATCCGCTTGGCCCTGTTAGCGTAGCGCAGGGTATACATCGTCTCAGGCAGACAGCGAGATGAAGGGGACACACAGGCCACCTGCGGTAAAAGCATAAAATACATTTAGAATCCCTCTACTTTTCTACGCTTACTTAGATATCACAAAAAATAACAAAAACCCCTCAGTTTAGAGAAAGCTTCTTATGGGAGAGAGCTTTGATGAAACAGAAAAGAGCACAGATACGGCTATGAAGGGTGCCAAACATAGCTGGGGTAATTCCCACATGTAATCTATGGGGTTCCTCCAGAAGGTCCGCCCCACACTCATAAGGTTAAAATATATATCTGACCTATTATCAATTGCATAGGGTCACATTGTCTCTCCCCCTCTGCCCTCGATATTGACTAGCCTACCATTGTCATACATGCTGTCATTTCACTGACCCAGCTTAGAAGAACAGAAACTACAAAAAGTTGACCATCCACAGGAGACCAGGAATACACTTCACATCCACTATTTGCTATCTACTATTAGCTGAAAACCAATGCAGCGCAACTGACGCAATCTGGCATTGAAACTCTGCTGTCAGCCTGTTGATTTAGCTGCTGAGGTTGACTTTTTAAGAGTTTAAGACTTTTTAAGAGTTTTGTCAAGTTTTTAGCCATCCTGTATTGAGAGGGGATGTTGGCTTCGCAGGGAACTGTGAAAGTTATAGTTGAGTTATACTTGAATTTGAAATGTGAATTTAAACCTGTGACTGCACTGCACTTTATCACGTGTTTGCTCATCTTGAGACAGCATCTTGGTAGAAGCGCAAGCCGTATTTTCTGAGGTGGTCCTCCATAAATGCAGGCCGTGGCACTGATGCATGCAGTGGGCACGCCACTGGCACACCAAAGGTAAGCCCGTATGCCCTCGTCTGCATCTATCTGCACCTAAGCGGGACCAGGGACCAGTCACCCTGCCCCTTTCAAACAAAATAAGGTATCCTACAACTCTAATCAACTGCGAGCGCACCAGGGAAAAGCCGAAGACTCCTGCCTACATTCAATTGATCTAAGTTTGTTGGAATTGTTTTGTAACACTTATGCTTCACGCTGCCAACTCCATCCCTGTCGGACTAGTGCAGCTATAGAGCGGGCAGAGTGGCATGTGTTTGTGATTAACTGGCGATCTTTGGCAGGCCACAAACTTGACATATTTTCTTTTATCTTGGACATTCAGATGGATGTGCTGTTTCTGGCTTAAACCTGGTTGCATGAGGGCTCCCTACCTGATGTAGTTCAATCTTTGCCCTCAGGCAATCTTATAGGCAAGGTGGATCAGAAATATAAGGGAGGTGGTGGGGAAGCCATTGTTTATAGAGATTCATTTACATGTATCTTTACGCCTCTCACCCTCCCTAATTGTGAGAGTCTTCTTTTATCTATCTCACTTATCCCGATGTTCACTCTCGGGAGTGCTATTCTATAGACCCCTGGGCCCATCCGCCCATTTCCTTTAGGTATTTCCCGACATTATTGCATGCTTGGCCACGAATAACACCAACTTCACCCTGCTGGGTGATTTTAATATTTATGTCGATGACATTAACAATGGTGCTTCGAGGAACCTTCTCCAAGATCTCACCTCCCTGCAGTTTACACAATTGGCTATGGGCCCTACTCATGAGAAGGGGCATACCATTGACTTAGGACTTAATTATAAACTTGGCGGTCTGAAGACCGCCAAACTCACGGTGGCACAGCTGTGGCAGTACAGCCACCGCTGCACTGGCTGTCCGTCCGCCGCTTGACAACTTGGGTGGTCGGACGACCATAGCATCGCCGCAACGGACAGGGATCAGAGATCCCTGGCGGTGGCGCGGCAGTCTGAGGGCCGCAGTATGCTTGGTTGTGCCCTGCGGCACCACCAAGCATATTATGACTTTCCTCATGGAGTTTCTTACTCCATGAAACTGCTGGCAGTGAGGAAAGAAAGATGGTTCCTAGAGGGCCCCCTGTTGCCCCTGTGCACTGGGGTGCATACAGGGGGGCACATGTTGTGCCCCCCTGTGTGCATGTACCACATTCCTGCATGGCATGGACTGCACAGTCCATGCCATGCAGGAACGTGCACTGGTGGTTCCGCAGCGATGCAGTTTAAGGCTCACATGTGAGCCTTTAAACTGCACTGCTGTGGGACCGCCACACTGCCCGTCTGCCAGACCACTATTTTACTCGTAATCTTGAGGGCTGTGAGGTTTGGCAGAGCAGGGTGGTGAAGTGCCGTCCACTCCTGCACCACCAAAACTCTTAGTTAGGCCCTTAGTCTTTACTAATATTTCAAATCTGCAAGTATCACAACCTCTGCCTATAGTTTGGTTGGATCACCACCTGACACCTAATACCTTATATTTCCCCCCTTCATCAAGCTCCCTACCTCAGGCCATTCAGCAGGACCGTCGTTGGTCGAAACTACACCTTGAGGAGTGGAAAGTTGCTCTCAGCAAGTGATCCTGGTGACTTGGCACAAATATGTCAGACAAGGTAAAAAATCCCCATGGTACAGCTCTCATGTATTGTCTTTAAAAGAGGAATGTAAACGTCTAGAGAAGAAATGGAAATGGGGAAAGTCCAACAACGAGTTAATCAAACAAGAGTATAGGAAAGCAAGCAGGAACTATCATTCTGAAATTGGAACCTCTCAAGCTTCCTATTACACTGCAAGAATAAAGTCCTCCAACTCGCCAAAAGAAATCTTTCAGATCTTATAATCTCTCACTGAGCTCAGCTCGGACAGCGGTCAACCGGATGCAACAGTGGACCGCAGAAACGACCTGGCCAATTGTTTCCTAAAAAGAGATCACAGATATTTACTCATCATTGCCCAACAGCTGAATTTGCCTGATCCTCTCTCGGAGGATATCTTTAGAGAGACCTGAACAAGGCCTGTCTGCTTTTCCTGTTATCACATTGAGTCGCCTTGCAGAACTACTCAACACGGTGATGTCGGGCTTCCCCTTGGGCCCGGCACCCCTCTATATTTTGGAACAAGGGTCTGAAAGTATATTTCCTGTCCTGCTGCATTTTCTGAATCTGTCTTTAACCATTAGGCTGGTTCCCAAACATGCAGTGGTATTAAAGTCGCTGTTAAAAAAGCCCAGTCTGGACCCACTATGTCTGGGAAACTACACGCCTATTTCCCTGCTGCCAGGAGTGTCTAAACTCCTGGAGAAGCTTGTAAATGAGCACCTCCCCTCCTTTCTGGAGTCAAACAAAATCCTCCATCCCATCCAAATGGGGTTTAGACTGCAACGCAGTAGTGAACGAGCACTGTCAGCTGTGGTGGAGGAACTCAGGCCGCCCCTAGATCAAGGAGGTTCTGCAGCAATTATCCTTTTGGATCTCAGTGCCACTTTTGACACTGTTGACCATGCAGTACTTACCCAGAAAATGTCATATGTGGATATAAAAGGCAGGGAGCTGAAATGGCTATCATCTTTTCTTGAGGGTAGGACTTTTCAAGTGCTTGATCAGACTTGTTACTCTGACAACTTCCAGTTGAACTTTGGGGTGCCTCAGGGCTCGGCTTTAAACCCTACCCTCTTCAATATCTATATGCGCCTCCTGGCCGAGATCGTACAGTCTTTTGGGTTGTCAATAGTCTCTTACGTGGACGACACCCAAATAGTCACGTCTATCTCTCCAGCACATAATTTGATTTCTCAACAACTGACCCCCTGCTTAAATTAAGTGGCCAACTGGATGGCAAACTGCTGCCTTAAACTCAACGGGGACAAGACTGAGGTTGTGCTTTTGGCAATAACATCAAGAACCAGGCATTGACACTCTGCCTGTTTGTCTCAGGAGTCCTCCCAGCCCAAAAGTCCTATAAAGAGCATGGACGTCTAGCTAGATAATACCCTCACTATGGATTTCCAAGCCAAACATCTTGCAGCGAGCTGTTATGGCATTCTTAGAATGCTTAAGGAAGTTTCCCTTTCAGGAGGCTTTTCATATGGTCTTTGATAATCTTGTGGCTGGATTACAGGAACTTTCTGTATTTGGGATCCTCTCACTATGTAATAAAAAGGCAGCAGGTCATCCAAAATGTCCAAAAATCCAAACATTCCCAGGCATCGTTCAGCTAAAAAGGATCTTCCCTGGCTTCCGGTGAAACAGCGGGTGCAGTTCAAGTTGCTATGTACTGCGCATAGAGCCTTTTACAACAAATGCCCCCTTCTGTCACAACCCTTGGCACACCCTGCATTCCTGGTAGGACATTGATGTCGGCCGATTCCCACCGCATGACAGTACCCAAAATTCTCAGGGCAAGATGGGGAGGCTGTTCGTTTGCTCATCTGTCTCACAGGCTTTGTAACTGCTTGATGAACAGGCTGTGTCAAGTGGACCTAGAACGCTCCTTCAGAAAGGCTCTGAAAACCTGGCTGTTTGTAAACTAGCTTTCTTCAGCCCTGGATGCAGATTCAATGAGTGTTGTGTGGGTTTTCTAGTGTTGGGAAGCCTGTGGGTAACCATGCGCACTATAAATCAAACAGAATAGAACAGAATTTGCTGCAATATTGGGGCATATATCTCTGGCAAGAGTATGTGGTGAAGAAATACACTTCTGGCACAGAAAGTTATATGTCACTTGTGAACTGCAGCACCTATTAAGCAATCCACTATAGTGTCAGTGAAAACATGGCTTCAGGCCTACCCTGTGTATCCCAACAGAAGCATCTTGAACTTCGCTACCCAGACCTGTCAAAATCACCCTTCTTAAAGGTAGGAAAACCTGATTTTAAATATTAAATAACTCACTCTTGCACACACCTTGCTGTCCACAAGGTAGAGTGCATAAAATTTAAGAGTGGAATAGAAATGGCATAATCCACCAGTGACGCAGCCCAAAATGACATTGCCAGTGGTCAGGCTGTAGCAGGCACATAGGAAAAATCAAAGTATAGTTTATACAGTTTAATCTATAAATGTTGGCCCGTAGCAGCTACACACTCCATTCAAATACTTATTTTTACATTTAACAAAAATCCAATCTAATGATAAAGTTGGATACTATGTACATATATTGGAAATGCAACTTTAAAAAAAATTACCTTTACCCTGTCGGAAGCTGCTAAAGGCTAACTTGCATTAGCACTCTAGCAACTGCCTCAGCCTGTCCAGACATGGCTGAGATGGAGTCCAGATGCATCTAGAAAAGAGCCATGACACTGAAATAAAAGGCCCTAGAGGTAGTCACGAGGAGCCTCAGATACTGCAAGAAAGAATGTCAAATTGTTAGAAGGCGACCTCAGAGGGGCCCGGAAGGGGCCCTGACTGCCCTGAGACCCACCCTCGAGGTATCGTAGCCGGGCACTGGCGGGAGACTCCTCAGGGGAGGAACCTCGTATCTAGGATCGTACACTCGGCACCACACGACAGAGAGACACTACACGAGGAGTTCTTAAGAGCAAATCTTTATCAGATCGGAGTGATAGGATCTTTATGATCAGCAAGGCAAAATATATACAAGTAGAGCGCGGGCTCACAAAGTCTTGGAGGGGGGTTAGGAGGTAGCGGGACAGTCTTTGGGGATAAGAATCAAATGCAGGAGCGTACCCGGCGCACAGCTCACAATCCTCGAGCTGGGGGATACGCTTGTCGTCGTGGGGTCCGGCGGGACCAAGAGAGTCTGTGGGGGCTGCGGGTCACTCAGCAGGCTCGAGTATAAGTTCGGAGGTCTTACGATCTTCGGGGAGCCGCGAGTCACTCAGCAGGGCTCAAGCACAAGTTCGGAGGTCTTACGATCTTCAGGGAGCCGCGAGTCACTCAGCAGGGCTCAAGCACAAAGTCGGAGGTCTTACGATCTTCAGGGAGCCGCGAGTCACTCAGCAGGGCTCAAGCACAAAGTCGGAGGTCTTACGATCTTCAGGGAGCCGCAAGTCACTCAGCAGGGCTCAAGCACAAGTTCGGAGGTCTTACGATCTTCAGGGAGCCGCGAGTCACTCAGCAGGGCTCAGGTGTTTCCAAGGCGAATCTGCCGGACAGTCCCAGAGCGCCCCTTGTTATAGGGCGACTCCTCTTTGATGTCCGGAGTCTGTGCAGGCAGGGGTCTTGTCACCTGGGGGTCGCTTGTTGGGGGTTTCCTGCCATTGTCCTTTGATCCTTTCAGGGCCGGGTCGGGAGGAGCCCCAGACACCCAGCAGGCGTGGAGCCAGCCCTCGGGGAGGCCGGCGGGTCGATCGAAACCCACCTTCCCAGGGAAGCGCAGAGGTGTGATGGAAACTGCTCCTCCCTTTCTCATCCCAAGGGGAGCGCGATGTCCTCCAGCCGGAGTGGCGCCTATAGGCTAGGCTCGCGCTGGGGCCGGGCGGCCATCTTGGTGCATGAAGTGGGCACGCGGGCCCGGGGTGGCCGAAGGAGGAAGGCCACGGACGGGGGAAGTCCGGGTCGGGTGTGTGTGTTCTGGTGGGAAGGATCGGCTAGGCCATGGGCTCGGGGCTGGTGTGAGGTGCAGGGGTCAGGTCTGACTATGTTACGAGGGCCGGGTCTAACACAAATATTGAGTAGAAGGAGTCCAGACGTAACTTGGAAGTGTGATTCTTGAAAGTGGAGTCAGGTGGATGGCGCCTGAGTGAAGAGTACTTGAGTGGATGAACTGAGGATGGAGTTGTTGAAAACAGAGAGGACCCTTTTGATGAAAGGCATAATGGCAGATACAGATGAACTTAAACAAACAACACTTCCTAATCGGAAGCCAATGATGGCAATTCCAATGGGGAGAGATATGAGAGTGGCCAAGGACTTTGCGGGCAGCCGAATTCTAAATGATTTGAAAACCAGAATTGAGATAGACGGGAAGGTCTATGTATAGAACACTTACAGTGGTCCAGGGCTGTATGATATCCTTGATGCGTGCTTCATGGTAGATGGAATGTATGGACAGGGGAATTTTGGAATGTTGTCGAAGGAGGTTGAGGATTGTAGGGGCATCCAACAGACAGAGATGTCACCCTAGTGAAGGGGCCCAGTTACTTTGCTTGCACTAGGTCCTATGGCAGCTTAGCTACACCACTGCTGCTACCTGCACTTAAACCAACTTAAAAACACAGATGAGCTTCTTGGAAGATTATAATAAACTTCTGCTCGTGTTGCTGTGAATCTCTGTTTGGGCTCAGACAGAAACTACGTTTATTCAGATGGTGACACCAGCCTGCATGAGCCTGGATGATGCTGGTAGAATCCCTTGGTTTAATTATGTTAAAACTGTTAAATCTATATGTATCAACATCGTAAATCCGAATTATTTTATGATCCTGGGATGATTACCAAGCTACATAAGTGAAGTCACTTTGTTATAAATTGCGCAAAGAAGAAAGAGACAGCACAGAATGCATGAAGCCAGAGCGCATCTGTCATTGATAGCTTCATATCGAATCGAGCCTTATTAATCTTCTGTAGAAAACCCGCACCACAGACAACTGTTCACCCATTTCACGTTGCGCACAGTTCAATGTTTGGTAGGTTTTCCAATCCCAGGAGAATGACTGCACACTTTCTCCCACTGCCCTTGTGACCACCATTCAGTTCGATCATCGATGCATTATATATTATTTTGTACATTTTATAAAAATTCTAGGAAACGTCATTTAATTCCTCATCCTAGAATCATGAATTTTAAACAATGCAGACCAGGTTTTTATATCTTTAATTGTTGTTATTAAAGTATATGCCCGATAAATGTTTTCAATAGTGCAATTAAAGTTCATAAAAGTGTGGTATTTTAGTAATGAGCAAACTATGAAAATGCATTCTTGTTAGCATTAGATTTATGTGATGTACATTCATGCTTTACTAAGGGGAATCTGAAATGTATGCTGTTTTTTTAACATTTGGAATTTTATACATTTTGTATGTTATTTAGTGTATTTTAACAACTATCTATTTTTTAAGGTTGATACTTTTAACCAAATAAAGATTAACTGAACTGAGTTAATGGGGAAACTGTCCGTTGAAAGGAAGCTGTTTCCTGCTTACATCAACTGAAGGATACACTGGTCATAAAACAGATTGTGTAGGCTAATTTTAAGGGTAGAGAGCATGAGAGAAGGTATAGGAAGCAGGGTAAGGTTGACTCCATCCCTTATCAGAAGGAAATAGGGAACAGGCTGGATCTGCATGAAAATCCTTCTCTTTATTTAATCTGCAAGAAGAAGAATTGCATGAATGGTAAGTTTGTTAGTGAAGATATCTCTGGTCAAAGTTATGTTGGGAGGCTAAAAAAAGTTTTATTAGGATTTTCAGTGCCTTCTGAAATTTAAGGTCATTACACTTTATGGTATTTTGATTTCTATAGAGCAGTCATTACTTGTGAGGGTATCCAGGCACCTAGCAGGAGGGTAGGCAGAGAACTCCCTGGAGGTTATTAAAAAAGCCAGGTTTTCAGCTTCCTGGAGAACTATTTTGGTCACGCAGGTGGCGAAGTTGGTTCTTGTCATGGGTGTCTTGTCCATAAGGGAGAATATCAGTTGTGTGTTGTCTGCATATGAAAGAATGTTAATGCAATGCAACCTGAAGATGTTGACTAGTAGAGTCATGCAGAGCTTGAAAAGGGTTGGGCTGAGAGACGATCCTTGGGTGAGTCCACACATGAGGTTCCTGACTTTCGAAGTGTAGGGTGGCATGATGACTTTCTGAGTTCTTTCAATGAGGATGCAGCATCTCCAGTTGAGGGTGGGCCCTTCGATGTATGTCGTGTGAAGTCTTCAAATCAGGTTGAAGTTGAGGATCACTCTGACGTTGTCGGTTGCAGCAGGCTGTCTCAGTGCTGTGTTTGGGTCTAAAATCTGATTGACTGGTGTCCAGGAGCTGGTGTAGTTCGAGGTGGTCTGCGAGCCACTTGTTGATTGCTTTTTCCATGACCTTGGATGCATATGGTAGTAAGGACAGCAGGTGGTAGGTGGTGAGCTGGGTGAGGTTTGCTAAAGGTTTATTTAGTAGTGCGTTGACTGCTGGATTTTCCAAGGCTTTCATGAAGGTGGCATGGGTGATGGAGGTGTTTAGGATGCGTGAAAGTGCTTCACTGATCAGAAAGACACCCAAGTTGTAGATGCGGTGGGGGCAAAGGTCTGCTGGGGATCCAGAGGGGGTGCTTCTCATGATGTTAGCTGTTTCTTCCACAGTGATCAATTTTCAAGTATTCATGGCATTTGCTGAGCTTTCTGTGGATAGGTTGGAGGCGAGACTGCTGAGTTTCGATTGTAGGTTGATTTTGTTGTAAATAGTTACTATTTTGTTGTTGAAGAATTCCAATAGGTTCTCAAGATGTCTTGGGAAGGAGTGATACTGTTGGTGGTAGATGCTGCTGAGGTGAAGTCCTTGACAAATGTAAAGATATCTTTGCTGCTGTTGGAGTGTTCTATGTGTTCGGCTAGGACCTACTTCTTGGTTCCTCTGATTTATTGGTGTCAATGTCTTTGGGCCACTCTGATGGTGGTTTGTCGGTTGGATTCTGACTGGTTCTCCTTTTTCATTCCAGTTGATTGGAATAGCGCTTGATTGATCAGAGTTCCTCTGTGTACCAGTTGGCCTGCTTCCTGATTCTCTTCTGGTAGTTATGTTAGTGAGGTGCTGGGCAGTCTGTGCATTCTGTGATCCACTTGTTGAATTGGTTGGTGTTGCTGATTACATAAACCAGTGAGGTTGGGCTGGTTTTGGCATAGGGTGTGGGACCAATCTGGATCCATGAGGCTGTTCCAACTATGACTGGCCAGACCTATAGCAATTACATCCTGCTTGGAGACCTACACTTCCACCTGGAAGACCATGTGAGCAGTTGGCCTGATATATGCTGTCCTCTAGTTACGGTGGGCAGCCTGTATCAGTCCAAACAACCTCTTATGGTGATAGTTTAAATACAAACTTTATTGAAAACTTTTCTAGTGGTAGCTATGGAGAGCAGCCTTCAGGCTAAGTCTTGAAGGAATGTAAAGCAGCTTGTTTTACCAGTCTATAATCTCTTGAATGACCAAATGAAAGGACAACCATACCAGGTATATATTTAAAATATATGTATTTAAGATAAAACACACCCCTCCAGTCTTTTTATGAGACTGGAGTTCAAAGTACTTACGTTACAAGTCAGCAATCAACAGTAATAGCACAAATACACGTTTGGGCCCTAGGGGCGTACCAAACCATATACCAATAAAGTGGTATAACAACCACGACTGAACTAGACACAAGGCCTAGAGCCTGTAGAAGTGCTTGGACCACAAGGAACCACCCAAGGCAGTGACACAGGGGACCCACGGGGGACGTGTGCAGTGTGAGAACACAGACGCAAATCTACGTTTACTTCTATGGGGAAAGTCTCGGTTGGAAATTTAGAGTTTAAGGACACTTAGAGGATATCTACGAGCAAACCCTTTTGGACTAGAGGTGTCTAGGGCCAACACCCACGGGTGCACCGGAGTACTCGAGTGTTGGAGCCGGCCTCGTGGCGTGGTCCTGTTCCCCCTCGCTAAGCCGCACGAGGTCCCATGCACCTCGGGGCTCCTCCATTTTGGATTATACGTCACTCCACGTGACCACCTACGTGACCCTGCTCTACCCGGCCTCGGTCCCAGCGAGGCCCGACATCGAGGCGCCAACCCCTGGCCCGGGGGATACCACGTGAGCCCTTCCCACTCCCGGCGGAGGGCAGTATCGATGGGACCCCCAACCGTCCTTCCACACCTAGGTGCGATCGCCCCACAGCTCTCTGGGGCCTGGCGCCTCTCCTGCTGGGCGTCTGGCCGCGCCCTACCCGGCCTCTCCGCCCTCCTGGGCGCAAGGGTCCGGACATCAAAGGGCTCCAGACCTATATCTGGGGCGACCCGGCAACAAGACGACAGTTGTATCCCGGAGTCAAGAGCCCTGCTGATCGGATCGCGGCTGACCCTACGGAGAAAGACTCTTCCTGAAACCACACTCTGAGCCCTGCTGACGACGTCGCGGTTCCATCGTGCTTACAAGACCTTCACAAACCTTTGGGGCCCTGCTGACGCTGTCGCGGCCCGACCTTGTTGAAACGTACCATCAGAGCCCAGCTGACCTCGTCGCGGCTCGACCGAAGCGGACCTACCACCGGAGCCCTGCTGACTGTGTCGCGGCTCGACCCAAGCGGAACTACCCCCCGAGCCCTGCTGACGCCGTCGCGGCTCTCCACGTCCGAGCCGCTCTGAGACCAGCACCCAAGGTCTGGCGCAGAGCCTTCCCGTACCTGGCTGGTACTAAGACTGTCCCGCTACCCTATCCCTCCAAGGACATTGAGACTCTTACTGGATCACTCGATCCCACTGTAAATATTGAGCGTGCTCCTTTTTATATAAAGAACCCAGATAAGCAACTGATACAGAGTCCTGTGTGGTGGTGTTACTGGGCCTAGTACGATCATAGGAGAAGGACCTCTCCTAGGCGGCTTCTTAGCGGCGCTCGGCTATAACTTTGCGGTAGGAAGGTGCCCCGGAGTAGTCCCCCCGACTCCCCGGTGGTCCTCCCTCCAACATTTGGTGGCCAGCGACGGGATCCGAGCCAGACGCAATCGTACAGGCAAGTAACGCACCCACTACCTAACCAGACGGAAAAAGAAAAAGGGAACCATGGACGGCCAAGAAGCAACCGTGGCCGCAACCTTCCAGCTGGAAAAACTGGAAGAATACACTCACAAAGAACTAAAACAATTCTGCAAGGACAAAGGGATCCCAACCACAGGATTGGGCACCAAGGAAGAAATGCAGAAAGCCCTGAAAGCCTGGGCAGAAGCCGAGGCCACTCCACCCCGCACCGAAGGGACCTCGGCCCGGGACGAAAACCTGCCGACCACAACCCCGACAGATGGGGGGCGAGGCATCCCCGAAGCCAGCCTATCCCACGAAGAAATGCGAGAACGGGAGAGGGTCCGGACACACGAAATGGACCTCGCACGACTCCGGCTGGACGGTGAGCTCCTACTGGCGGAGAAGAAAATAGCCTTGGAGCAACTACGGCTGCAAGAGGAAATCGAAGAAAAGAAACGGCATCGGGAACTCGAAGAGAGACGTCTAACCCTCGAGCACGAGCGGAGCCTCAAAGAACTCGAACTGAAATCCAAAACGGGGGAGACAAGCACCCCCGGGACCCGGGACGCTCTGCCACTGACCGAGCCAAAGGTTCATATCCCCAAGGATGTCGTCAAGGAATACTACAAGAACGACGACATCCAGCAGTGGTTCCGAGCCTACGAGGTAGCCATGACCTCCCATCGGGTACCCCGGAAGGATTGGGGTGCCGGCCTATGGGGGAGGTTCCTCAGCGAGGGCCGTGATACCCTGCTGCAACTCCCCGACGCAGTGATGACCTCCTACAACCACATGAAAGAAGCCCTACTCACCCGCTACGGACTATCAGCCGAGATGTACCGGCAGCGCTTCCGGGACTGCAAGAAGCTCCCCGGTACCACATGGGTCGAGTACGTGGACTTCTTCAGCCGGGCCTTTGAAGGGTGGATAAAAGGGAGCAAGGTCACCTCGTACAATGAACTGTTCGACCTCATTGTCTGGGAGCACCTCACCAACAACTGCTTTGTGGAACTAAGGCAACACCTCCTGGACAGTAAGCTGACTGAGCCCCGGAAGCTCGCCGCCGAAGCAGACTGATGGGTCAACACCCGGGTCCCCCGGAACCCCGTGGGGGACTACCAACGGAGTACCACGGGACCTCCTCGCCAGCGGGGCGGAGGAGGGGGGTCCCACCGCAGTCGAGAATTCCCGGCCGGACCGCCCAGAAGCCCGCCACGAGGCCAACCCGCCAACCACACGTCCCCGACCCTGGGCCGAAGGGGGACCCCCATCGCCCGGCCTGGACCCCGACCACCAGTGACCTGCTTTGGCTGCCAGCAGACCGGCCACTATGCGAGCGACCCGGCCTGCCCCGTGAACCGACGGAACGGGACCGCTGGGCCCCCTCCCCGACAAATAGCCGCCGCAGCCCTGGGGGAAGGAGAGGACGGGGAGGAAAACCACCACGACGGATCCCCCGAGTGGGAACCAGCTGCCATGTCGCTCGTATGCCTGGGCTCCCGAGAAATGGTGCCCCGAGCGGCCATCCCAAGCAACACCCAGAAGTACCAGCAGTGGGTCACCATCAATGGACGACGGGCCGAAGCCCTCCGGGACACTGGGGCCAGCGTGACCGCTGTCCGCTGCCACCTAGTGACCCCTGAACAAATCTTGCCACATGTCCTATGCCCTGTCCGGACCGCGGACAACACCGAAAGCATGTGCCGGATGGCCAGGATCCCCTTCGAGTGGGGAGGAGTGTCCGGCACCCTAAAAGTGACTGTCCGCGACGACGCCCCCGTGGACTGCCTCCTGGGGAATGACCTAGAGAGCTCCCCCTGGGCCCAGGTGGAGCGCCGAGAGCATCTGGGGATGCTAGGGCTGCCCGAGTGGGCCTGCGCCACCACCCGGTCCATGACCGCCCAACCAGCCGCTGCCGCGGCCACCGACAAGCCTACGGGCCCAGAACTATCACCCTCCTCCGGCACGGAGGAACCCGACGATGAGGCCGGGCCATCCGAACTTTCCCCCGACGAGGCCGCCTCCCTCAGCGAGATTCCCGAGCTGGCCCAGTGGCGCCACGATGGGGGCCCCACCCGCGAACAATTCCAGCAAGAACAGAAGGCCTGCCCGTCCCTCGAGGGGGCCCGACAGCAAGCGGCCGCCCAGGCCTCGGGGGACCCCACAGGAACCCACTGGGTCTATTGGGACAATAACTTACTATATAGCGAGCAGAAAGTCGCCGAACTGGGAGCCGGCCGGGGGTTGGTGGTTCCCCTCCGGTTCCGGGAGTTCCTCCTGAACCTGGCGCATGACGTGCCCCTCGCCGGACACCTCGGGCGGGACAAGACTTACAGCCGCCTAGTGACCCATTTCTATTGGCCCCGAATGCGGAGAGACGTGGACCACCACTGCCGGTCCTGCCAGACCTGCCAGGCTAGCGGAAAGACTGGGGGTCGAGTTAAAGCCCCCCTCCAACCATTTCCAGCCGTCCACACCCCGTTCGAACGAGTGGGGATCGACATCGTGGGGCCCCTCGACCCCCAAACCGCCCTGGGACACCGCTTCATCCTGGTACTGGTCGACCACGCCACCCGATACCCCGAGGCCATCCCACTCCGCACTGTGACAGCTCCAGTGGTGGGCCGGGCCCTGATGGGCATCTTCTCCAGGGTGGGGTTCCCCCGAGAAGTGGTGAGCGACAGGGGTACGAACTTTATTTCAAAGTACATGAGATCCCTCTGGCAACAATGTTGGGTCACCTACCGATTCACCACCCCTTACCACCCCCAGGGGAACGGACTGGTCGAGCGGTTCAACAGAACCCTAAAAGGGATGATCAAGGGCCTGGAAGAGCCCCTGAGGAGGAGGTGGGATGTCCTGCTGCCCTGCCTCCTGTTCGCCTATCGAGAGGTACCACAGAAATCCCTGGGCTTCAGCCCCTTCGAACTATTGTATGGGCACCCCATCCGAGGGCCCCTCAGCCTGGTCAAGGAGGGCTGGGAGGCGAACGTCCAAGATGCCCCCCCCGACATCTACCGGTACCTCCTGACCCTGCGGAACCAGACTCGGAAGTTCCGGGCCCTGGCAGAAGCCAACCTCGAAGCCAGCCAAGAAGACATGAAGCGCTGGTATGACGCAAATGCCTCGACCATCGAGTTCGAGCCGGGCCAGCAAGTCTGGGTCATGTCACCCGTGGACCCCTGCGCCCTGCAGGACAAGTGGACCGGGCCCTTCAAGGTGGTTGAGAGGAAGAGCCCCGTCACCTACCTGGTCGACATGGAGTCCCCGAGGAACCCCCTCCGGGTCCTACACGCCAACCGGCTCAAACCCCACTTTGCCCGAACTGAACTAAGCCTGCTGCTGGCTACTGACGATGGGGGCGAAAGCGACTCCGAGCCCCTACCAGACCTCCTGGGGTCCTCGGGCCAAGACGGCTCCTTGGAGGGCGTCCACCTCTCCGCCACGCTGACCCCAGAACAGCGCCATGACTGACGGAGGCTGCTGCAACCCTTCGCTGCCCTCTTCTCTCTCACGCCCGGGGTGACCCCCTGGTGCGTCCACGACGTGGATACCGGGGACAGCCCCCCTGTGCGACACCGCGCCTACAGAGTACCTGACCGAGTCCGAGCCTGCATACAGACCGAGGTCGCCAAGATGCTCGCCCTCGGAGTCATCGAGCCCTCAGACAGCCAGTGGGCCAGCCCGGTGGTCTTGGTGCCGAAGGCCGCCGCCCCCGGCACTTCTCCGGACCTCAGATTTTGTGTAGACTACCGGGGCCTGAACGCCGTCACCAAGACCGATGCCCACCCCCTGCCACGGGCAGATGAGCTGATTGATCGCTTAGGGGCCGCCCGCTACCTAAGCACCTTTGATCTCACCGCTGGGTACTGGCAGATCAAGCTCACTCCCGGCGCCCAGGAACGATCCGCCTTTTCCACCCCCGATGGGCACTACCACTTTCGGGTGATGCCCTTCGGTATGAAGAACGCCCCAGCGACCTTTCAGAGGCTGGTGAACAAGGTCCTGGCCGGGCTAGAAGCCTTCAGCGCGGCCTACCTCGACGACATTGCAGTCTTCAGCGACAATTGGGCCGCGCACCTAGGACACCTCGGAGAAGTCCTGGCCGCTCTCCAAAGGGCCGGGCTCACAATTAAGGCCAGCAAGTGCCAGATCGGTCAAGGATCTGTGACCTATCTGGGCCACCAGGTGGGGAGTGGCCAGGTGGCGCCCCTCCAGTTAAAGGTCGATGCCATCCAGGCGTGGGAGCCCCCCGCAACCCAAACCGCTGTCCGGGCCTTCTTAGGCCTCACAGGCTACTACCGGCGATTTATTAAAGATTATGGCAGCATTGTGGGCCCCCTTACGGAGCTCACTTCCAAGAAACAGCCCAAGGTGGTGCACTGGACGCCCCACTGTCAGACCGCTTTTGAAGCCCTCAAGGCGGCCATGTGTGCTGCCCCGGTGCTACAGGCCCCTGACTACAGCAAGGAATTTGTGGTGCAGACCGACGCATCAGAGTACGGGGTCGGGGCGGTCCTCTCCGAGATGGACGCCGAGGGCCTCGACCGACCTGTGGCCTTTATCAGCCGCCGACGGCTGCCACGAGAACAGAGGTGGAGCACCATCGAGCGGGAGGCCTTCGCTGTGGTATGGGCTCTCAAGAAGCTCCGGCCCTACCTTTTCGGCACCCACTTCAGGGTCCAGACTGACCACCGGCCCTTGCGGTGGCTCATGCAAATGCGGGGCGAGAACCCCAAGTTGTTGCGATGGTCCATCTCGCTGCAAGGGATGGACTTCACCGTGGAACACCGGCCCGGCAACGACCACGCCAATGCTGACGGCCTGTCCAGATTCTTCCGCCTCGGCGAGGAGAACCCCCAAGGAGATGGGTGACTCTCCCTGCCTTCAGCTGGGGGGGACGCGTGTTGGAGCCGGCCTCGTGGCGTGGTCCTGTTCCCCCTCGCTAAGCCGCACGAGGTCCCATGCACCTCGGGGCTCCTCCATTTTGGATTATACGTCACTCCACGTGACCACCTACGTGACCCTGCTCTACCCGGCCACGGTCCCAGCGAGGCCCGACATCGAGGCGCCAACCCCTGGCCCGTGGGATACCACGTGAGCCCTTCCCACTCCCGGCGGAGGGCAGTAACGATGGGACCCCCAACCGTCCTTCCACACCTAGGTGCGATCGCCCCACAGCTCTCTGGGGCCTGGCGCCTCTCCTGCTGGGCGTCTGGCCGCGCCCTACCCGGCCTCTCCGCCCTCCTGGGCGCAAGGGTCCGGACATCAAAGGGCTCCAGACCTATATCTGGGGCGACCCGGCAACAAGACGACAGTTGTATCCCGGAGTCAAGAGCCCTGCTGATCGGATCGCGGCTGACCCTACGGAGAAAGACTCTTCCTGAAACCACACTCTGAGCCCTGCTGACGACGTCGCGGTTCCATCGTGCTTACAAGACCTTCATGAACCTTTGGGGCCCTGCTGACGCTGTCGCGGCCCGACCTTGTTGAAACGTACCATCAGAGCCCAGCTGACCTCGTCGCGGCTCGACCGAAGCGGACCTACCACCGGAGCCCTGCTGACTGTGTCGCGGCTCGACCCAAGCGGAACTACCCCCCGAGCCCTGCTGACGCCGTCACGGCTCTCCACGTCCGAGCCGCTCTGAGACCAGCACCCAAGGTCTGGCGCAGAGCCTTCCCGTACCTGGCTGGTACTAAGACTGTCCCGCTACCCTATCCCTCCAAGGACATTGAGACTCTTACTGGATCACTCGATCCCACTGTAAATATTGAGTGTACTCCTTTTTATATAAAGAACCCAGATAAGCAACTGATACAGAGTCCTGTGTGGTGGTGTTACTGGGCCTAGTACGATCATAGGAGAAGGACCTCTCCTAGGCGGCTTCTCAGCGGCGCTCGGCTATAACTTTGCGGTAGGAAAGTGCCCCGGAGTAGTCCCCCCGACTCCCCGGTGGTCCTCCCTCCAACATCGAGTTGCCTCACCCAGGGAAGCTGGGTGCATAGGTGTCAAATGGTGTCGGGTTGCGTCGCTGTTTTCAATGGAAGCTGCTCAGGAAGTGCTGCTGCCGTGGAGAGGAGAAGTGTCCGAAGTGATCCAAGCCCGGATCGAGGATGGAAAGAACCTGAAAGCAGAGGGGACAGAGTCTGGGTCACTTACCAGCGACCAAGGGCACGATAGACCAATGCCCACAGATGTCGGGTGCTTCAGGTGAGTTGACGGGTGTCTTGACTCTTCAGCCATGAGGTCCAGAAAGTACCGATGACAACCAGGAGCTGGATTCGAGCTGTCCCAGAAAGTCTGTCGAGTGCTGCGGTGTCGGCGCCCAGATTGGACCCAACAAGCCTTGGCAACGGCAAGTCACTTGGAATCAGAGAAAGGACGTCGGTGCAGACCAGCAAGGTCTGGGGGACTCACCCAGTGAGGGTAAGTTGGGGAACTTCTGGAGCAGCCAGGAAAGCCCAATCAAAAGAGGAGTCGCCTTTGTGGGGACCTACTAGACAACGGGCTAGCGATCGCGAAGGAGCCTCAAGCGGTCGCACTGGAAACTGGCCCACGGGTCACTCGTGGAGTGGAGACCAGAAATCTTCGGTGCAGGAAGAGCTCAAGGCTGGGGCTACTCGGAGCCCAAAGCACAACTTCGAGGAAGACCAGGAAGATGATGGATCAGCAAAAGATCACTGTGTCCAGGGGTCAAGGTTCCACGTCACCCACGATAGCCATGGGCCTCAGCTTTGCTGTGGACTCAGGGTAGCCTTCGGGAAGTCTGGAAATCCACCTCTGGGGATGCAGAGACTTCGGCGTCCGGCAGGAGCTTCAGAATTGCAGACCAGACAGTTGCTTCTTTGGTGCCTGACATGCAGGGGAGTCACTCCTTGACCCCAAGGGAGATTTCTTCAGTCTTCTAGTTAAAGTAGAACGTCGAAGGTCCAGGATATATGTTGCAGAGTTTCGTCTAGGGTAATCTAAAGTCGCAAGGACTGGGTTCCCATACTTATACAAAGTTTGGGGGTTGGACATACTCTAGGGACCCACCTATGGGAGGGTTTGGAAAGAGGAGTGGTTACACCAATTTCCTTTTTCCAGTTTTACACCAGAGCAGGGGCAGGTAGCCCCTGCAACCGGTTTGAACTAGACTATGCACAGGGATACCAAGTGTGCCCCCAGTGCAGGACTTCAAAGCACCAGAGAGTGCTCCCGCCCAGCCCCAATACACATCTGCCTGTCTGGGGAGGTGGTTACACCTCCCTGGGACAGGAAACCTATTGTCCAGGCCTCCCCTGCCGGAGTTTCAGTCAGCAGCAGGAGGCCAGACCCCTGTCTGTGGCATCCATTTTGTGATGCCAGGGCTATAGAAAGTCCTTAGCGGGTAGACCGGTATGAACATGTCTCTCCCTCTAGAAGGGTGGAATGCTACCCCCGCTGCCAGAACTGGCATGGGGGTAGTATTTCAAAGCGTTTGACACCAAACACAACATATTTCCGTGCAGCCAGTCCAAAGTTAGCATTTACCACGAGGTTAAAATGCACTTAAGAGTATATGGTCAGACTACACCACAAACAGCATCAGAGGAGGTACTCCGAACGCTGCAGAGGGGTTCTGCTCATGCAGGGGCACCCTCTCACATAAAAACCAAGCACTCTGCCTTCAGGATTGTTAAGGCCTGCCATAGGAGTGACTTATAGGTTTTACATGTGTGTGCAATGGTAGCTATATAGGTAGCCTATACCACTGTAAGGGGTGCAAGCACCACCTTACTCAGGCTGCAGTAGCAGACCTGTGGTGTCATTGTGGAGTGTTTCCCAGGGGTGGAATAATACATGCTTCAGCCCCTGGTAGGCCTCTGAGGTAACTATGCCCTAGGTACATAGTATACCATATACTAGGGGCTTATAAGGCACCCCAGAATCCAATTAGAAATGTACCTAATGTACATGGAAACCATTTTAGAGAGGAAGCAGCTAGGCTGGGGTCCTGATTAGCAGGGCCACAGCCAGACTAAGGTCGAAAAACAGTGAAACACCAGCAGAAAGTGGGGGTACCCTTGTGAAGCAGATCCTACTCTCCTACAGACCACACCAACCCAAACTCAAGAGCCCTAATTGAAAACCTTGGAAGCCTGGGCTTAACACAATGAATAAAGGGACCTACCCACACCGCCGGACACCTCCTGGACCCTATTTTTCACCTACTTCAGCAACTTCCAAGTCGATGAGCCCACACCAGTTCCCGGGGCAGACCACGCCCTCATCAAGTTCAGCATCCCCATCCCAGTCCAACACACACACACACACACTCTCACCAGACCAATCCTCAAAAACTGGAACTGACAAGGCCTGGAACACCATTCTCAACACCCACCACTCAAACACATCAACAGCCTTCCAAAAGCCATCAAGAATTTCAACAATTGCATCACCTCCTATGTCGACTCCCTGGCCTCCGTCAAACACAGCAATACGAAAGATCCTTCCTGACCTCAGGCCAGTTGGCACATGTAGGAACTCAGACTGATGACACACCACTGCAAACAACTGGAGTGCAAGTGGAGAATGAGCTAGGACAATGCAGACAGGAGCACATTCAAATCTGCTCTCAGATGCTACCACCAAATGATCCAGACTGGGCCATATCAATGTTAGCACCTCCAGAAGCAAATAAATCTTTGCCATTCTGAAAGATTTTATCTCACCATTGGCCGCCTCCAACATGATCACTCCCTCACAGGACCTCTAAAACAATCTCTCAATTTTTCAGCAATAAAACATTTACATAACATAAAAAACATAACACGTGTATTTGTAAAGCGCACTTATCACCCAAGGGTCTCAAGGCACTGAATAACAGATATTTAACTTTAGCCCCCAACTGTACCCAACAGACCTCGCCAAACACCTCCCGATCTTACCCAAAGAGCCAATGCTAAGAAGATGGCCTACCATCACCCTAGCAGAAACTGCTGCCACCATGAATTCCATCCACTCAGGGCCCCATCAGACCCTGCCCCCACCACGCCTACTTTAGAGCACTGCAACCTATCAACACTATACTCACATCCATTCTGAATGCCTCAACCTCTTCTTTGACCTTCCCAGATGCTTGGAAACCTGCAAAACTACAGACCGATCTCCGTACTACCACTCCTGGCCAAGGTTTGGGAGAAAATCATCAAGAAACACCTCACTGAATATCTCAGCGAGCACCAACTTCTCAACACCACTCAGTCAGGTTTCACACGCAACCACAGCATAGATACTGCCCTCATTGTTACCAGGGATGACATTCTCATGACTCTCGACAAAGAAGACATGGCGGCCCTCATCCTCCTAGATCTCCAAGCAGCATTCAACACAATCTCCCATTCCAACCCCATCCAATGCCTACACTACATCACAATCCAAGGACACACACTCCAATGGATCGGCTCCTTCCCAACTGGAAGGAGATAGCCAGCCTAGCACAGTACACCTCAGATGCCTTCAACCTCATCTGCGGAGTTCTGCAAGGATCCTCCCTGTGCCCAACCCTCTTCAATGCTTTTTTGATCCCTCTCGTCAGCATCAACAAATCTTATGATATCAACATCGTCTATTACGCTAATGACCTGCAACTCAGTACCCAGATCAAATTTGATGCCTGCATGACTAAAATCGCCCACTGGATGAAGCCAAACTCTGACAAGGCCAAAATTGTGATCTTAGGAAAGAGCATATCACTGTGGTACTCCACCCGGTTGCCAAGAGAGCTAAGACCAACACCCACCACCCATACCCAGAACCTCAGGATCATCATTGAAAGCAAGCTCGACATGACCGCCAAAGTCAATGCCATCTCCACCTCATTGTTCATGCTTCCATACCCTGAAGATGCTGAGGAAGAGTTTCAACCCTTAGGGTTCTTTGCTCCTCAATACAGTAAGAACAGCTGAATGGAATGACCCAGGCTATGCATGTAAAGAAAACTTTACTAAAGGAAGTGCCTTAATTTGGTCTAGTGTAAATCCGTTCAGAAGTTTTAGTGAAATTAGCATTTAAAAAGTGTTCTGATCATGGTATGAAGAGGTTAAATGTAGGAGATATTCGGACTATTACCCAACATGGTACACCAAATACCATGTTAGGAAAAAAAAGGGATTAAGCGAGCAGGGTGTACCTACCATGACTCACAGGCCCATGTGGTCCCAAAGTAACCCTCCAAGCAACATAATATTTTATCAAAAAAATCTTTTTTTATTGCAGGATTTGTGAATTTTATGCTGAATTTGTGAATCCTGATAAAAAAGTATTCAGTGCACTACTGTTGCACTTGGCAAACAGCCACACTTGGGGGTTGGCCACATGCAATCGGGTAGGAACAGGACTTGGCCACAGGCCAGACCCTTTGGACAGCTCAATCTGCAAATGCTAAAGTCCACTTGCAGATGAGGTTGGCCGCCTGTGAAAGGTTGGGTGCCGTGTGGCCATCTCCTACACGCACGAACAAATGCTCCAATTGTCGGGCACCTGCTGAGACTTGGACACAGCACCTGGCTGGAGGCCAGACTCTGTGGCCAACCCCATGGTGAGATGCCAAAGTCTGTGCACTGCAGGGGTTGGCTGCATGTGATGGGCTGGGCGCATGGCAGGCCCTATGGTTAACCCTGGTGCGGACAGCCTTCGGGCATGTGCAGTGGGCAATGGTCACCTGGAGAGGTTGGGGACAGCCCATGGAGGGATTGGTTCAGGGCTGTGCCTACAGCTAATCTCGGTGTGAATGGCCTTTGGGCATGCACAGTGGGGGGAGGGGGGCTGGGCACAGGGAACTCTTGGATGCAATATACGATCACTCGCACAGTAGCAATGCAAAACCTAACTGGCACACCGAATGTCATGCTTATGTACTCACAATATTACTACGAATTGAAAACCATGCTTAAAAGTCACATGTAATTAAACAGTAATACATAATCAAACCAATAGATTATACTACATTCATAGTCATCACTGTCAAAAGTAGTATATGTATAGTGATATGTAATCTCATCTGCAAGATGAATTAGAACATTGGCAATGTTATATATATATATATATACACACACACACATACAACCACACACACATAACCACACACATAACCACACACATAACCACACATACACAACCACACACACACACAACCACACACATAACCACACACAACCACAACCACACACAACCATACACACACACACAACCACACACAACCACACACCCGCACCCACAACCGCACCCACCCACAACTGCACCCACAGACACACACAAATACACATATACAACCTCACACACACACACAACCACACACAACCGCACACACAACCACACACAACCACACATACAACCACAACCACACACAACCACACACACACAACCACACACAACCACACACACACAACCACACACACACCCACAACCACACCCACACACAACCACACACACACCACCACACACACAGAACCTCCCCTCACACACAGAACCCCCCACAAACACACACACACACAACCACACACACAACCACACACACACAACCACACACACACAACCACACACACACAACCACACACGCACACACAAACACACACACACACACAACCACACACACACCAAAACACACAACGACAAACAACCCCCCACACACACCCACACAACCACACACACAACCCCAAACACACACACACACAACCCCAAACACACACAACCACACACACACAACCACACCTACCCACATACACACAACCACACACACAACCACACACGCACACCCACAACCGCACCCACACACAACTACACCCACAACCACACACACAAACGCACACACAACCCCACACACACACACAACCACACCCAACTGCAAACACACAACCACCCATACAACCACACACAACCACTACCACACACAACCACAACCACACACACAACCACACACAACCCCACACACAACCCCAACCACACACACAACCCCAACCACACACAACCACACACACACAACCACACACACTCAACTACACACACACAAAACCACACACACACAACCACACACCCACACCCACCACCGCACCCACACAAAACCACAACCACACCCACAACCACATACACACACACACACACACAACCACACACAACTACACCCATACCCAACCACACATACAACCACACCCAACCACAACCACACACCCTCAACCACAACCCCACACACAACCACACACGCACCCACAACCACAACCACACACACACACTCAACCACAACCACACACACAACCACAACCACACAACCAGCCACACACACACAACCACACACCCACACACACAACCACACACACACACACACACAACCACACACACAACCACACATGCATAACCACACACATAACCACACACACACAACCACACACACACAACCACACACACACGTAACCACACACACACACACAACCACACACACACACAACCCCCCACACACACTACCACACACACACAACCACACACGCACACAAAACCACACATGCACAACCACACACACACAACCACACATGCACCCACAACCACACACACCCACAACCACACACACAACCACCCACACACAACCACACACACACAGCCACACACACAACCACACACACACACAACCACACACACAACCACACACACACAACCACAACCATACACACAACCACATACAACCGCACACATAACCACACACAACCGCACACACAACCGCACACACAACCACACCCAACCACACATACAACCACACACATACAACCACGCACACACACAACCACACACACACAACCACAACCCCACACACACAACCACCCACACACACCCACACACACAACCACACACACACACACAATTACGCAACCACACACTACCACACACATACAGCCCCACACACACAACCCCACAACCACACACAACCCCACAACCACACACACAACCCCACACACAACCACACAACCACACACCCACACACACAACCACACACACATGACCACATGCATAACCACACACACACAACCACACACACATAACCACACACACACAACCACACACACACCCACAACCACACACACACATAACCACACACAACCACACACACACAACCACACACACACACAACCACACACACACACAACCACACACACAACCCCCCACACACACACTACCACACACAACCACACACACACACAACCACACATGCACAACCACACACGCAACCACACACGCACCCACAACCACACGCACCCACAACCACACGCACACAACCACACACACAACCCCCCACACACACACTACCACACACACACACAACCACACACACACAACCACACATGCACAACCACACACACGCAACCACACACGCACCCACAACCACACGCACCCACAACCACACGCACACAACCACACACACACAACCACACTCACACAACCACACACAACCACACACACCCAGCCACACACACAACCATACACACACAACCACACACACAACCACACATACACAACCACAACCATACACACAACCATACACACAACCACACACAACCGCACACAACCGCACACATAACCACACACAACCGCATACACAACCGCACACACAACCACACCCAACCACACATACAACCACACACACACACAACCACACACACACCCAACCACACACACACAACCACAACCCCACACACACAACCACACACACACCCACACACACAACCACACACACACACAATCAAACAACCACACACACAACCACACACATACAACCCCACACACACAACTCCACAACCCCACACACAACCCCACAACCACACACAACCCCACAACCACACACAACCCCACACACAACCACACACCCACACAACCACAAACAACCACACACACAACCACAACCAAACACACAACCACACACACAACCACAACCATACACACAACCACACACACACAACCACACACACGCAAACCCACACACACACAGCCCCACACACACACAACCCCACATACACAACCCCACACACCCACACACACCCACAACCACACACACCCACAACCACACACACAACCACACACACAACCACACACACAACCACACACACACAACAACCACACACACAACCACAACCACACAACCACACACAACCACACCCACAACCACACACACAACCACACACACAACCGTAACCACACACAACCACACACAACCGCACAACCACACACAACCACAACCACACACCACAACCACACACAACCACACACATCCAAAACCACACCCGCACACACACACACACATACACCCACAACCACACACCCCCACACACAACCACAACCACACACAACCACACACACACAACCACACACAACCACACACCAGCACCCACAACTGCACCCACCCACAACTGCACCTACACAAAACCACACCCACACAACCACAACCACCCACACATACAACCACACACAACCACAACCACCCACAACCACACACACAACCACACATGCACCCACAACCACACACACACACAACCACACACCCACACACAACCACACACCAACACACAACCACATACACACACAACCACACACACACAATCACAACCATACACACAACCACACACAGAACCACAACCATACACACAACCACACACACACCCCACACACACAACCCCACACACACACAACCCCACACACCCACACACACCCACAACCACCCACACCCACAACCACACACACAACCACACACAACCATAGACACAACAACCATGCACACCACAACCACACACAACCACACCCACAACAACACACACAACCACACACACAGCCACAACCACATACAACCACACACAACCACACACCCACACACCCACACACACAACCACATACAAACACAACCACATACATCCATACCCACAACCACACACACAACCACACACACACAACCCCCCACACACACAGCCCCATATACACAACCCCACACACACACACAACCCCACACACCCACACACACCCACAACCACAACCACACACACAACCACACACACAACCACACACACAACAACAACCACACACACAACCACAACCACAACCACACACCACAACACACAATCACACACACCCACAACCACACCCGCACCCACAACCACACACACCCACGACCACACACACACAACCACACACACAACCACAAGCACACACACAACCACACACAACCCCACACACAACCACAACCACACACAACCACACACACAACCACAACCACACACAACCACACACCCACACCCACAACCGCACCCACCCACAACTGCACCCACACACAACCACAACCACACACACAACCACACACACACACACACCCACACACAACCACAACCACACACACAACCACACACAACCACACACACACCCACACCCACACACAACCACACCCACAACCACACATGCCCCCACACACAACCACACACAACCACACACACAACCACACACACACAACCACACACCAGCACCCACAACTGCACCCACCCTCAACTGCACCCACACACAACCACAACCACACACACAACTGCACACATAACCACACACACATACACAACCACATACACAACCACACCCAACAGCACACACACAACCACACACAACCACACATACAACCACACACAACCACAACCACCCACAACCACACACAACCACACATGTACCCACAACCACACACCCACACACAACCACACACCCACACACACACAAACACACACAACCACACACACACAACCACACATACATAACCACACACACATAACCATACACACAGCCACACACACACAACCAAACACCCAAAACCACACACACACAACCACACCCACCCACAACCACACACACACATAACCACACACACACACCACACACACAAGCACACACACAACCACACACACAACCACATACACAGAACCACACACACAACCACACACACACAACCACACACACAACCACACACACACAACCACACACACACATCTACACACGCACACACAACCACCCACACACAACCACACACACACAACCACACACACACAACCACACACACACACCCACACACAAACACACACACAACCCCAACCCCACACACACAAACCCAACCCCACACAACCACACACACACAACCACACACACACAACCACACACACAACCACACACACATACACAACCACACACACACAACCACACCCAACAGCACACACACAACCACACACAACCACACATACAACCACACACAACCACAACCACCCACAACCACACACAACCACACATGCACCCATAACCACACACACACACACAACCACACACAACCACACACCCACACACAACCACACACCCACACACACACAACCACAAACACACACAGCCACACACACACAACCACACACACATAACCACACACACATAACCATACACACAGCCACACACACACAACCAAACACCCAAAACCACACACACACAACCACACACACACCCACAACCACACATACACATAACCACACACCACACACACACAAGCACACACACACAACCACACACACAACCACATACACAGAACCACACACACACAACCACGCACACACACAACCACACACACACAACCACACACACACATCTACACACGCACACACAACCACACACACACAACCACACACACACAACCACACACACACAACCATACACACACACCCACACACAACCACACACACAACCCCAACCCCACACACACAAACCCAACCCCACACAACCACACACACACAACCACACCCACACACACAAAAACACACACACACAAACACACACACACAACCACACCAACTGCACATACACAACCACAAACACAACCACACACAACCACTACCACACACAACCACAACCACACACACAACCACCCATACAACTCCACACACAACCCCAACCACACACATACACAAACACACACATAACCACACCCAACCGCACCCACACCCAACCACACCCAACCACACATACAACCACACCCAACCACAACCACACACCCTCAACCACAACCACACACACAACCACACATGCACCCACAACCACACACACACACCCTCAACCACAACCACACACACAACCACACAGCCACACACCACACACCCACAACCACACATGCACCCACAACCACACACACCCACCACACACACACAACGTTGTTATCCAGATCAATGAAACAACAAACCGTGGCCCAAAACTTCTTTAAGCGTGATTTTTTTTTATTGCAATATCACTCTACACGCTTCGGAGCATCTGCTCCTTGCTCCGAAATGCGTGGAGTGACATTGCAATAAAAAATCACGCTTAAAGAAGTTTTGGGCCACGGTTTGTTATTTCATTGATTCGGATGACGATGCTGAGGCTCGCGTCCCCACCACGACCCGCCATTGGCAAGCGGCTCGGGTCTCCACGCAAAATCGAGTGTTGGAGATATATATTATCTACTGGCGGTCGCCAGTAGATAGTTATAGTTAGGACCTATTTTCCATAGGAAATCCACAACATTCTATTCCCAATAAGTCTGTCGTGAAATTTTCCAAACTTTTGGCCAGCTCCGCTCCGACCCTGAAAGTTTTGTGGTGATTCGTCAAGCGGGGCCCAGAAAAAAGGGGGGGTCTCAAAACGCATTTTTCCCAAGCAATTTCCCATAGGATCTGTTGTCGCAGCTACAGCCCGAACCGCTGAATGGAATGACACCAAATTTGGCAAAGAGGTAGACCTCAGTTCAGACTCATGCCTTTTGCATAAATGGTGTGAATCCGTTCAGTAGTTCCTGAAAAAATTAGAGTTAAAAGTACATATATATCTATGGCCGGGGAGGATCCGCGCACCCTACCCGCACTGTAAGCGCACCCTCCTCGAACCGAGCGCGCACCCTCCCAAATGCTGAATGCTAATTGACTGTCGAGTGTCTTTCTACATTCGAAACCAGGAACTGTTGGCGGCCATTTTCTGCCGCAGTAGAAGCGAGGTTGTAGAAGCATGGGGAATAAGTGTGTAAAACATAGAAAGGGGGCAGAGTGGAAATACTCTGACCCTGTAGAGGTGCTTAGGGGGTCCCAGAAGGACCCCCTGGGGCCCCCTTTTTTTTAAAAAAAAGGTGAAATGCGCGCACGGTGCGCGCATCCTATCGCGTTTGGTGCATGGATCCTCTCGCGTTAGGTGCGCGGATCCAAGAAAAAACAATTTGAAAAAAAGACAAGAAATCATTGGTTGTATCACAACTTTCTACACTGAAAGGTAGGGTGTATATTTCTGTTTTTTAAAGGCATGATTCTTATTGGTTAACAAAAACTGATTGTAAGGAACATTATATATGATAAGCTGGTATGTTGAAAAGTCAAGCAAACTTGGTGTCTTGTTTAGCAACATTGTGTGCTGAACTTGTGACCTGTGTGCTCAGTGCAGTGTTCCATGACCTGTTTCTATGGTAACAGGAAGAAGGCAGATTGGGGGAAGGGTTGAAATGTATTTCATTTGGAATGGGTTGAAATGTTTAACCAATAGAAATGTGTGTTTGCTTTTGAATTTATGTGTGAAGGATTGTGATTTGATGTTTACATGTATATGTGTAGAAAACGAAAGGGAAACTTTTCCATTCTTTGTTTTTGCTGAGAGGTGCACAGTGCAGAGATTCTGTAAAAGAAAATCTGGTGTGTGACTGATATACTTCTTAATCTACAAAAAAACTTGAAAGGTGAGTTATTTAATTGTGAGGGGATGAATGTAGACTATTTTAAATTTAATCAGACTAATGTATTTCTCCTGCTAAAGTGTAGGGAGTACTTTTTTTTCTCTACAATCTTATTGACAGTGTGTGTGCATGTAGAAACCATTCTGTGATAAGCATTTGTGTTTTTCATGTGTTTGCAGACAGATAATTGTGCTGTTTTTATATTTTGGTAGAATTAGAAACCAGTCATTGTTTATGAATTTGTGAAATGAGTTATGTTTCTATATTAAAATGTAGTACTCCTTCTAGATGAAGAAATGTGTTTTGGTATAGTGCAAGGGATAGTGGCCCACATGCATCAAAGCAAAAACCGGTCGTAAACGGGCAGATTTTCAGAATCTGCCCCTTTGCAACCGGTCTTTTTGCATTTGAGATGCATCATCACAAATGCAAAAATCACAATTTAAGTAATCTCTAAATTGCGATTACTTAAATTGCGATTGCATTTAAGGAATCTCAAATTGAGATTCCTTAAATGCAATGCATTAAAGTAATAATATTAGGGATTTCGCTAATAGGGGGAGCAAATTACCATGAAGTTGAACTTCATGGTAATTTGCAAAAACGTTGAAAAATGCACTAAAGTGCATTTTTCAAAGTTCCATTTTACACACACACATGCCCTTGGGGCATGTGTGTGTGCAAGATGTACTCATATGCAGATTTCAGGGGTGCAACAGGGTGTCCTTTTGACACCCTGGCACCCTTGAAATTGCATGAGCAATTTGCGATTCTCTAATTGAGAATTGCAAATTGAGAAAGTCTTCCCATTCATTCCTATGGGCCTCTAGGCCCATAGGAATAAATGGGGAGGTATTCCTTAATTGCGACTCGCAATTTGCGAGTCGCAATTAAGGAATGTTTAGAAATCGCTATTTTGTAAGCGATTTCTACATGCATAGCCTTTTGCTATTGCTTATAAGCGAATCCTTATTTTTCGCTAATAAGGAATCGCAAATGGCATTGTTGATGCATGTGCCAGAGTGTTGTTTGTCTAGAATCACACAGTGAGTATGTGTGCATTTGGGAACCACTGTGAGAGAAGCATTTGGTAACATTGTGTATTTGCTGACAGATAACTGTTTTAAAACCTGTCATGTTGTCAAGTTTTAGTAGCATTAGAAGCCAGTCTTTGCTTATGCATTGATAAAATAAGTCATGCTTTGACACTAATGTGCTGTACTTTAATATGTAGATTGTGTGTAGTCTCCTTACCCCTTGCACAGTAGTGAATGAGTTTTGGTAAGCTGCTAGGGATAGTGTTGCTTGTCTAGAATCACACTGTGAGTCGGTGTGCATTTGGGAACCACTGTGAGAGAAGTATGTGGTAACATTGTGTATTTGCTGACGGTTAACTTTTTTTATACCTGTCTTGTTGTCAAGTTTTAGTAGCATTAGAAGGCAGTTTTTGCTTATGCTTTGATTAAATGAGTCAGGCTTTGACACAAAAGTGTAGTCCTGAAATATGTAGATTGTGTGCAGTTCCCTTACCACTTCCACTGTAGTGAATGAGTTTTGGTAAACTACTAGGGATAGTGGTGCTTGTCTAGAATCACACTGTGAGTTAGTGTGCATTTGGGAACCACTGTGAGAGAAGCATTTGGTAACATCGTGTATTTTCTGACAGATAACTTTTTTAAAACCTGTCATGTTGTCAAGTTTTAGTAGCATTAGAAGCCAGTCTTTGCTTATGCGTTGATTAAATGAGTTAGGCTTTGACACAAAAGTGCAGTCCTGAAATATGTAGATTGTGTGCAGTTCCCTTACCACTTCCACGGTAGTGAATAATTTTTGGTAAACTCCTAAGTATAGTGCTTGTTGTCTAGAATCACACTGTGAGTCTGTGTGCATTTGGGAACCACTGTGAGAGAAGCATTTGGTAACATTGTGTATTTGGTGACAGATAACTCTTTTAAAACCTGTCATGTTGTCAAGTTTTAGTAGCATTAGAAGCCAGTCTTTGCTTATGCTTTGATTAAACAGTCAGGCTTTGACACAAAGGTGCAGTCCTGAAATATGTAGATTGTGTGCTGTTCCCTTATCACTTCCACAGTAGTGGATGATTTTTGGTAAACTTCTAGGTATAGTGGTTGTTGTCTAGAATCACACTGTGAGTCTGTGTGCATTTGGGAACCACTGTGAGGGAAGCATTTGGTAACATCGTGTATTTTCTGGCAGATAACTCTTTTAAAACTTGTCATGTTGTCAAGTTTCAGTAGAAGCCAGTCTTTGCTTATGCGTTGATTAAATGAGTCATGCTTTGACACTAATGTGCTGTACTTAAATATGTAGATTGTGTGCAGAACCCTTACCTCTTCTAGACTAGTGAATGAGTTTTGGTAAACTTCTAGGATAGTGTTGCTTGTCTAAAATCACACTGTGAGTCTGTGTGCATTTAGGTAAGGATTGTGATAGAAGCATTTGGTAACATCGTGTATCTGCTGACAGATAACTGTTTTAAAACCGGTCATGTTGTCAAGTTTTAGTAGCTTTAGAAGCCAGTCTTTGCTTATGCATTAATAAAATGAGTCATGCTTTGACACAATGTGCTGTACTTAAATATGTAGATTGTGTGCAGTACCCTTATCTCTTCTAGACTAGTGAATGTGTTTTGGTAAACTCCTAGGATAGTGTTGCTTCTCTAAAATCACACTGTGAGTCTGTGTACATTTGGGTAAGGATTGTGATAGAAGCATTTGGTAACATCGTGTATTTGCTGACAGATAACTGTTTTAAAATTGGTCATGTTGTCAAGTTTTAGTAGCTTTAGAGGCTATTCTTTGCTTATGCATTGATAAAATGAGTCAGGGTTTGACACTAAAGTGCAGTACCATGTACTATTCTCTTCACTGTGCCAGAACTGAAAATTTTAAAGTTTTACCCAGGCACTGTCCTAGCAGTAGTCTGATGATTTAGTCAGTTTCCAATTACTCATGTTGTGAACCGTACATTACCACATAGACTGCTTCAAATGTCTATGCAGTATGCATGCAGTCTTCTAACATACTATACACTTGTCTTTCACATCTTCAATTCCCTAGTCAGTATCCATACAGTCCAGCAAACATCCTGTCACTCCCTTTGCACTCCTCTAGTGACCCATTCAGTACCAAGTACTAATCCATTCACTGTGTCAAAAGCCAACCACTTATAAATTCACCCAGGCACTCTCTTTGCTGTACTCTAATCATTCCGTCAGTTCCCAAGTACTCATGCAGTGAGCCAGGCCTTAGAACATAGACTGCTTCAAATGCCTATTCACTATGCATGCAGGCCTCTAACCACCTACACAGTTGTCTTTCACACCTTCAATTCCCCAGTCAGTATTCATACACTTCTAGCAAACACCCTGTCACTCACCCAGTGTGTCTCCTTATAGTACTGTAATCATTCAGTCAGTTAGCATGTAGTCTTTTAGTGAGGTAGTCTTTAGGCCATGAACTGCTTCAAAGTAGTATGCACTATGCATGTAGTGTTTTAACCATCGTCACACTTGTGGTTCAGGGCTTTAGAGGCACATGCATCAACCATTTTTGCGAGCGCAAACGGTGCGATTCGCAAAAATCGGCCGTTTGCGCCCGCAAAAAGAGCATTTCCGATGCATGAAGGGTCAAGGCACTCACAATATGAGAATTCGCAATTAATTGCGAGTTCTCAAATTGCGATTGCATTTATGGAATCGCAAATTGTGATTCCTTAAATGCAATGCATTAAAGTAAAATAATTAGCGATTTTGCTGATAGGGGGCGCAAATTACCATGAAGTTGAACTTCATGGTAATTTGCAAAAACTTTGAAAAATGCACGAAAGTGCATTTTTCAAAGTGGTAGGTTACACACACACATGTCCTTTGGACATGTGGGTGCGCAACATTTGTACACAGATCGATTTCAGGGGTGCAACAGGGTGTCGTTTTGACACCCTTGCACCCTTAAAATTGCATTCTCAATTTGCGATTCTCTAATTGAGAATCGCAATTTGAGAACTTCCTCCCATTCATTCCTATGGGACTCTAGGCCCATAGGAATGAATGGGGAGGTATTCCTTAATTGCGACTCGCAATTTGCGACTCGCAATTAAGAAATATTTAGAAATCGCTATTTTGTAAGCGATTTCTACATGCATAGGCTTTTGCGATTCCTTATTAGCGAATCCTTATTTTTCGCTAATAAGGAATCGCAAATGGCATTTTTGATGCATGTGCTAGATAGTTTCTTAGTCAGTTTTTATATAAAATGTGTTTGTACAGTAATGGAATAGTATAAATTTGAAAGCTATTAATATACATTTAGGTGCTGATTCCGATCCTGTAAAACCCGGGTACAAATGGTCGTACGGAGCGTTTTCTCCGTACGACTCGTACCCAGGAATTCCACCTTACAAACCAGCAAGTACGATTTGTACAGAAATACCATTTCCATACGAATCGTAAAAAACACCATACGGCTAAAAAATACATACAATTCCGATCCTGGACAGCGCGTACGTGACGTCCGCACGGAGTCAGGCAGCGTTTCACGGACCAGCAAGTACGATTCGTACCCACAGCACTCTGCACGGCTATATTTTTACGGGAGCCAAAAAGTGCCAGAAAAGCTAAGTACGCCGCGATGCACGAGGAAAAGGGGGCCCGGTACGTGCCGTACACGCCATCACCCACATCGTATGTGTCATCATGTACGGTGCGTACCCCAACATTGCATACGTACGGACCCTACCCCCAGCCCCATATGTACGTGCCGTACCCCCAGCCCCGTATGTACGCGCCGTACCCCCAGCCCCCCGTATGTACGCACCATACCCCCAGCCCCGTATGTCGGCACCGTACCCCTGCCCCCCCGTATGTACGCGCCGTACCCGCAGCCCCCTGTATGTACGTGCCGTACCCCTGGCCCCGTATGTACGCTCCATACCCCCAGCCCCCCCGTATGTACGCGCCGTACCCCCAGCCCCGTATGTACGCGCCATACCACGCATGGGGTGGGGGGGCCGTACGACTCGTACCCCGGGCACAAGTGTACCTGGGGTAGGGTTTGTACACAGTTCGCTCCGTACGGGATGCTTTCCATACGCTTGTGCATTCGGAACGCCGGTATGGATCGGACTTGTGCGCTCGGACTTCAGTTTTACGACTCGTACGTAAAACTGTCCGGGGACGTCTCGTAGACTTTTCCCGAGGCGATTCGTATGTATTTTTCCCGTACGAATCGTACTTCACCGTTTGTACGGTACTTGTACGATTCGTACGTAAAAAAATACGGATACGAGTCGTACGGGAAAAAAAAATACAGGATCGGAATCGGCCCCATATTTGTGATTCTTTTTTACAGATACAGAACAGGAGTGTTTCTCATCCGTTTGCATTCTTCTCGTGCAAAATTGTTTGGATGAAGGATCCTTCGGTGTTTCATCATACTTGCCGTGCCGTACGAATATTTCTTGTTAGGATCCCCTTGCAACAGAACTCTTTTGCAAATCTTGCACGTGACCAAGGTGGCATTGATCTTTGTTTGCCCCTCGGGAAAAGTAAAAAATTTCCACACCACTGAAAAAAACGTTGTGGGCGTGGTGCGTCCTCCAAAAATTCATCCTTAGATTCGGTGAATATTTTAAAGCGACAACATTTACAGTTTTTGTAAGTTAAACTTATAAAATTTTGTTAGCTGTAAGCATTTTATATATCTGTGATTTGTATCTTGTGGTATTTTGCTGAGAATAGCATGTTGGGTTTTTTTTTAACAATCTTTTTGATTGTTTTTTTTTTTGCCCGCTGTTAAGTGATGAGTACGATTGAAATCACTATTTTTTTGTGAAATTCAATATATTCTGAGAACAGCAAAAAAGGCAAACAAATTACTTTGTGGAAATGATGCTGTGTTGTAAAAAATGTATTATTACATGTTATAATTTTATTTTCCTTTTCTTTCACAGATCCAAATTTAAAAATAACAATTTATATGAATTTAGATTGCAATGAAAATCTGAAAAAAATGTATACCATTTTTTATTGCTTTTACTGTGAAGGTAAGTTTAACTAAGTCTCAATATGCAGAATGAGGAGGTCTGCAAAAAGCTACAAAGTTGAAACACGTTTCTAAAAACACTCTGTTTATACCTATGTAGTTTTGAAATCTGACCATAATCAGATATCATGTGACCTGCAAAAAAAGAGATTTGAGGGGTTTATAATATTTCCCATTGTAGCTATTGAAGGACCGCAATTATTTCAATCATTCTTCTTTGAACATCTTTGCAGACAAAACTCTGTGCTTACCTTCTATCATTCGCAAGGAATTTTTAAACTGGAAATATGTCACTTTTTGTAACATAGTTATTGCGCAAGACACTCTTTCATATTTACAAAGAGAGGAAAAGGCACTCTGTGCACTTTTTATACTCCACCCTCATTATGCACACCAGTTTGCGTTGAAAGGGTGTTCTATAAGTGTTGTTGTGCATGATTGCACTGAATACTCATAGAAAAGTGACATGTCTAGATTTGTCAGAAATCATAAATCTCGATATGTGTGTGAATGCTGCACCATTCTACAATTGGTGTAGGAAAGCACAACAAGGAGAATTGTTTTCATTTCTCCACATTTTTATATCTTCAATGCATGCTACAATGCTTAGCATACATTGAAGTGAAAAATGCCTTTACTGATTGTTTTTGTGCAGGAAGGTGAGTCTTCCTGCACAAAAACAAACAGCTCATGACACAGATATCCTTGCACTATGGTGCAAGGGTGCCTGTGTCACCACATGGCTGCAGTTTAAGTAGTCGTGTAGAGAGAAGCATAGATTTGCAACACATTTATGTACATATGTTGCATCCCTGTGCTTCGGAAGTACTACAGCACACTGTAGTTAAAGAGGTTACTGTGTGATGCTGCAGCACTTCCTCATAGTTCTGCACTTATACATTCACCATACGCTACTAATGCATTCATTCACTCAATTACGTACTACACATACATTCATCTAAACTTTCACACACTAACAAGGAAATGTAGCTCTTTTTTTAAACCAGGAAAGTTAGTTCTTACAAGAACTTTTTTTTTTCTTCTTTCTTCTTTTATATTTTTTGGGGGGTTTTCTGAACAATTTTTAAATTTGGGGAGTTTTTCTGCAAAAAAAAAACAGGAGGAACCAAACAATGAACTTCAGGGAACAATAAAAAATAAATTTAAAAAACTAGCAAATGTGACTTTCTTGCCGGCGGCAGATCAGATTGATCGACTGCTCACCGTAACACAAAGTCACATTGCACTTAGTGCAGAGCACTTTTAAATATTGAAATTGAGGACGGATGTCCAAGTTTTTGGCTGATGGATGCACTCTTGAAGTGCTCGGCTGCGATGAGGTGGAAGGCACAGGAGTGTTTCTCATCCGTTTGCACTCTTCTCGTGCAAGATTGTTCGGATGAAGCGTCCTTAGGTGCTTCATCATACTCACCGTGCCGCACGAGTATTTCTTGTTAGGATCCCCTCGCGACAGCACTCTTTTGCAAATCTTGCACGTGACCAAGGTGGCATTGGTCTTTGTTTGCCCCTCGGGAAAAGTAAAAAATTTCCACACCACTGAAGAAAAACGTGGTGTCTCCTCCAAAAATTCATCCTCAGATGTATGAGGAGATACAGGTGATGCCTGCTGCCCTGAAGCCATTTTTGGTAGAAAAAAGTTAGAGCTAAGTGTAAACTTAGTCTAAAAAAATTCTTCTTCTCTGCAAAGAGATGCTCCTCCAAAGAAGGTCAAAGAAGAATGATTGAATTGGGTGGGGTCTTTCAATAGTTAGAACAGGAAGTGTAATGAACCAATCAAATCTCTTTTATATGCAGGTCACATGGGATCCGCGCACCATGCGCATATGCAGCACGCACCCAGCGCGCATCCGCGAAATTGAATTAAAAATAAATATAGGATTAGATGTACAAATATATTACTTTTAGGACTAGTTCAGAGTTTGTCTTCAATTAATATTCACATGAAATACATATATATGTTTTTTTAATGTTAAATATTTCGCGGGATCCGCGCAGCTACCGCGTCATAGATGCAGATGACGCATCGCGGAAGCGCGTAAATGTCGCGTTACGTACATCGAACGTGTCGCGTATAGGCTGGGAGTCGTGTACCGGTCGCATTGCGATCGCGCACAAAACACGTACCCAACGCATACCATGCGCGGATGCTATCGCGTAGGGATCGAGAACGGTGCGCATAGGGTGCGCAGATCCAAAAAACATGGAAAAAATATATATAAAATAAAGTTTTGAACATATAGTTAAAAAAATATTTTTAAAAATATATATAAATATGTTTGAAAAACCCAATAAAAACAAATAATATTTTTTAATTTTGAAAAGATTTAAATGATAAAATAGGTTAAAAAAATAGTGTTAAAAAAGAATTTCAAAAAAACATATTTAATGAAATTGACACACTGAAATTGAAAAATATAGAAATCCAATGAAAATCATTAAACATGATATCTTTAGAGATAAGTTATAGATAGGAATTAGCATTTAAAAAACCTTTGAAATTCACTGAAAAAACCATAGGTTTCATGCACGTTATAGTTAGGAATTGGCATTTAAAAAACCTTTGAAATTCACTGAAAAAAACAAAGGTTTCAGGGGCGTTATAGTTAGGAATCGACATTTAACAAACCTTAGAAATTCACTGAAAAACCATAGGTTTCAGGGGCGTTATAGTTAGCTGGACATTTCCCTCATACAAAACCCTAGAAATTCCCCTGTTATAGTTAGTTCAGCTAACTATAACTCGCGCCCCCGCAATGCACTGCTGATGACGTCACATATTACATCACTCATGACATGGTCAGTGACATCACTGATGACATCACTGATGACATCATCCAGTAAATGTGCGTTTTTCTGAAAAGTTTAAATATGTTTGATATATTTATAGCAGGCGTGAGGGAGAAGAGGGCAGCGAAGGGCCGCAGTAGCTTCTGGCAATCATGGCGCTGTTCCGGTGTCAGGGTGGCGGAGAGGTGGACGCCCTCCAAGGAGCCGTCTTGGCTCGAGGTCCCCAGGAGGTCTGGTAGGGGCTCGGAGTCACTTTCACCCCCATCGTCGGTAGCCAGTAGTAAGCTTAGTTCAGTTCGGGCAAAATGGGGCTTGAGCCGGTTGGCGTGCAGGACCCTGAGGGGGTTCCTCGGGGACTCCATGTCGACCAGGTACGTGACGGGGCTCTTCCTTTCAACTATCTTGAAGGGCCCGGTCCACTTGTCCTGCAGGGCGCAGGGGTCCACGGGGGACATGACCCAGACTTGCTGGCCCGGCTCAAACTCGACAGCTGAGGCATTCTCGTCATACCAGCGTTTCATATCTTCTTGGCTGGCTTCAAGGTTGGCTTCTGCCAGGGCACGGAACTTTCGAGTCTGGTTCCGCAGGGTCAGGAGGTACCGGTAGACGTCGGGCGGGGCACTTTGGACGTTCGCCTCCCAACCTTCCTTGACCAGGCTGAGGGGCCCTCGGATGGGGTGCCCATACAACAGTTCGAAGGGGCTGAAGCCCAGGGATTTCTGTGGTACCTCCCGGTAGGCGAACAGGAGGCAGGGCAACAGGACATCCCATCTCCTCCTGAGGGGCTCTTCCAGGCCCTTGATCATCCCCTTCAGGGTTCGGTTGAACCGCTCGACCAGTCCGTTCCCCTGGGGGTGGTAAGGGGTGGTGAACTTATAGGTGACCCCACATTGTTGCCAGAGGGATCTCATGTACTTCGAGATAAAGTTCGTCCCCCTGTCGCTCACCACCTCTCGGGGGAACCCCACCCTGGAGAAGATGCCCATTAGGGCCCGGCCCACCACTGGAGCGGTCACAGTTCGGAGGGGGACAGCTTCTGGGTACCGGGTGGCGTGGTCGACCAGTACCAGGATGAAGCGGTGGCCCAGGGCGGTTCAGGGGTCGAGGGGCCCCACGATGTCTATCCCCACTCGCTCGAACGGGGTGTGGACGGCTGGGAATGGCTGCAGGGGGGCTTTCACTCGTCCCCCCGTCTTCCCGCTAGCTTGGCAGGTCGGGCAGGACCGGCAGTGCTGGTCCACGTCTCGTCTCATTCGGGGCCAATAGAAATGGGTCACGAGGCGGCTTTAAGTCTTGTCTCGCCCGAGATGTCCGGCGAGGGGCACGTCATGTGCCAGGTTCAAGAGGAATTCTCGAAATTGGAGGGGGACCACCAGCACCCGGCTGGCCCCTAGTTCGGCGACTTTCTGCTCGCTATACAATAAGTCATTGTCCCAATAGACCCAGTGGGTTCCCGAGGGGTCCCCCGCAGCCTGGGCGGCCGCCTGCTGTCGGGCCCCCTCGAGGGACGGGCAGCCCTTCTGTTCTTGCTGGAATTGTTCACGGGTGGGGCCCCCGTCGTGGCGCCACTGGGCCAGCTCGGGGGTCTCGCTGAGGAGAGCGGCCTCGTTGGAAGAAAGTTCGGGTGGCCCGGCCTCCTCGTTAGGTTCCTCCGGGCCGGCGAAGTGGATGGTTCGGGGCCCGCCGGTTGGTCGGGGGCCGGGGCCGCAGCTGGCTGGACGGTCATGGACCGAGTGGTGGCGCAGGCCCACTCGGGTAGTGCTAGCATCCCCAGATGCTCTTGGCGCTCCACCTGGGCCCAGGGGGATCTCTCTAGGTCGTTCCCCAGGAGGCAGTCCACCGGGGCGTCGTCGCGGACAGTCACTTTCAGGGTGCCGGACACTCCTCCCCACTCGAAGGGGATTTGGGCCATCCGGCACATGCTCTCGGTGTTGTCGGCGGTCCGGACAGGGCAGAGGACATGTGGTAGGATCTGTTCGGGGGTCACCAGATGGCAACGGACAGCGGTCACACTGGCCCCAGTGTCCCGGAGGGCCTCGGCCCTTCGCCCATTGATGGTGACCCACTGTTGGTACTTCTGGGTGTTGCTGGGGATGGTGGCGCGGGGCACCATCTCTCGGGAGCCTAGGCACACAAGCGACATGGCAGCTGGTTCCCACTCGGGGGACCCGTCGTCGTGGTTCTCCTCCTCGTCCTCTCCCTCCCCCAGGGCTGCGGCGGCAATTTGTCGGGGAGGTGGCCCCGTGGTCCCGTTCCGCCGGTTCACGGGGCAAGCCGGGTCACTTGCATAATGGCCGGCCTGCTGACATCCGAAGCAGGTTACCGTCGGTCGCGGTCCAGACCGGGTGATAGGGGTCCCTCTTCAGCCCTGGGTCGGGGAAGGGTGGTTGGTTGCTTGACCTCGTGGCGGGCTTCTGGGCGGCCCGGCTGGGAATTCTCGACTGCGGTGGGACCCCCCTCCTCTGCCGCGCTGGCAGGGAGGGCCCGCGGTGCTCCGTTGGTAGTCCCCCACGGGGTTCCGGGGGACCCGGGTGTTGACCCATCGGTCTGCTTCGGCGGCGAGCTTCCGGGGCTCGGTCAGTTTACTGTCCAGGAGGTGCTGCCTTAGTTCCACAAAGCAGTTGTTGGCGAGGTGCTCCCAGACAATGAGGTCGAACAGTTCGTTATATGAGGTGACCTTGCTCCCTTTGATCCATCCTTCCAACGCTCGGCTGAAGAAGTCTACGTATTCGACCCATGTGGTGCCGGGGATCTTCTTGCAGTCCCGGAAGCGTTGCCGGTACATCTCGGCCGACAGTCCGTAGCGTGTGAGTAGGGCTTCCTTCATGTGATCGTACGAGGTCATCACTGTGTCGGGGAGTTGCAGCAGGGTATCTCGCCCCTCGCTGAGGAACCTCCCCCATAGGCCGGCGCCCCAATCCTTCCGGGGTACCCGATGGGAGGTCATGGCGACTTCGTACGCTCTGAACCATTGCTGGATGTCGTAATTTTTATAGTATTCCTTGACGACATCCTTAGGGATGTGAACTTTTGGCTCGGTCGGGGGCAGGGCGTCCCGGCCTCCGGGGTTGCTGGTCTCCCCAGTTTTAGCTTTTAGTTCAAGTTCTTTAAGGCTCCTCTCGTGCTCGAGGGTTAGCCGTCTCTCATCTAGCTCCCGATGCCTTTTCTTCTCCTCGATTTCTTCCTGTAGTCGTAGTTGCTCCAGGGCTATCTTTTTCTCCGCCAGTAGGAGCTCCCCGTCCAGCCGGAGTCGGGCAAGGTCCATTTCGTGGGTCCGGGCCCTTTCCCGTTCTCGGATCTCTTCGGGGGAAAGGCTGGTGTCTGGGGTGGTTCGCTCCCCGTTTGTCGGGGTCGTGGTTGGCAGGTTTCCGTCCCGGGCCGCGGTCCCTTCGGCTCTGGGTGGAGGGGTTTCGGGTTCTGCCCAGGCTTTCAGGGCTTTCTGCATTTCCTCCTTGGTGCCCAATCCTGTGGTTGGGATCCCTTTGTCTTTGCAGAATTGTTTGAGTTCCTTGTGGGTGTATTCCTCCAGTTTCTCCAACTGGAAGGTTGCGGCCACGGTTGCTTCTTGGCCATCCATGGTTCCCTTTTTCTCTCTTCGTCTGGTCAGGCAGTGGTTGCGTTACTTGCTTGTACGATTGCGTTTGCTCGGATCCCGTCGCTGGCCACCAAATGTTGGAGGGGGGCCCACCGGGTAGTCGGGGAGACTATTCCGGACACCCTCCTACCGCAAAGGTTATAGCCGAGCGCCGCTGAGAAGCCCCCTCGGGGAGGTCTTTCTCCTATGTTCGTACTAGGCCCAGTAACACCACCACACAGGACTCAGTAGTAGTTGCAAGATTAGATTCTTTATCGGGAGCAATGCGTGCAATATTTACAGAGGGATCGAGGGATCCTATCAGAGTCTCAATGTTCGTTCAAGAGGGAAGGGTAGCGGGACAGTCTTAGTGCCAGCCAGGCACGGGAGGCTCTGCGCCAGACCTTGGATGCTGGTCTCAGAGCGGCTCGGACGTGGAGAGCCGCGATGTCGTCTGCAGGGCTCGGATGGTAGTTCCGCTTCGGTCGAGCCGCGACGAGGTCAGCTGGGCTCTGGTGGTAAGGTTCAACAAGGTCGGGCCGCGACAACGTCAGCAGGGCCCCAAAGGTTCGTGAAGGTCTTTAAGCACGGTGGAGCCGCGACGCCGTCAGCAGGGCTCAAGTGGTGGTTCAGGGTGAGTCTTCTTCCGTAGGGTCAGCCGCGATCCGATCAGCAGGGCTCTTGACTCCAGGATACAACTGCTGCCCTGTTGTTGGGTCGCCCCAGATATAGGACGGGAGCCCTTTGATGTCCGGACCCTTGCGCCCGGAGGGGGCGGAGAGGCCGGGTAGGGAGCGGCCAGACGCCCAGCAGGAGAGGCGCCAGGCCCCAGGGAGCTGGGGTCGATCACACCTAGGTGTGGGGAGACGGTTGGGGGTCCCATCGATACTGCCCTCCGCCGGGAGTGGGAAGGGCTCACGTGGTATCCCCCGGGCCAGGGGTTGGCGTCTCGATGTCGGGCCTCGCTGGGACCGAGGCCGGGTAGAGCAGGGTCATACAGGTGGTCACGTGGAGTGACGTGCAATCCAAAATGGAGGAGTCCCGATGTGCATGGGACCTCGTGCGGCTTAGCGCGGGGAAACAGGACCACGCCACGAGGCCGGCTCCCACAGTGGGTGTATAAGTGTGCGAATGGGTGATTTTCTAGGTGCGTAACTGACTCTATAAGTGAGTCATTAAATGTATCTTACTGCAGACTAGTGACTAAACTGTGTGAATGTCTGTATGTGTCTGTGTGTTGGTGTATAAGTGGCTGCATGGTTTTGTGAATAGCTATATGAGTGTCTATATGGGTTATTGATTGGTTGTCTGAGTGTATGGTTGTATGGGTTCCTGAGTGTTTGTGTGGGTAGGGTGTGTGTGACTCTGTGCATAGATGTGTGAGTGGGTGATTCTATGGGTGCATGGTTTTAACAGTGCAACTGTGATGGACTGTATGGTTGGGTGAGTGTATGTATGAGTGTGTTAGTGATTGAATGTATATCTCAGTTGTACATGTGTCAGTAACTACATATGTGAAACGCAGAGTATATGTGTGTAAGAGTATATAACTATCTATATGTGAGAGTGTGTGATTGCGGGAGTGGCTGTATGGATGAGTGTGTGCTTGTATTAGTAATTGTATAAGAGTGTCAGAATTTGTTAGTATTTTTATGAGTAAGTGAACTTGAGTGTGTTTAACTGTATAGGTGAGTAAATTGGACTGTGTTTAATTATTTGCACAACTGACTAGGTGTGTCAGTACCTCAACGGATGATTGGCGGTGTCTATATAGGTGTATAAATGCATATGATAGTCTTGTACGGAGTGACTGTAAGTATGTGTGACTGTACAGGTGAGTGAGTGGAAGTGTATGTAGACCTAAGAGTCAATGAGTGGGTATGTAGTTATTGGTATTGGAGTATCTATGGTTTTCAAAATGGCCGTCTGAAATTTTGAGTCGGTGTATCAAAGGTTATATTAAGGTGTGAGAAGATGCACTAATTTATCACATGGATGACATCATCAGTGATGTCATCTGTGATGTCATTTGAGATGTCATCAGTGATGTCATCAGTGATGTCACTGACCCATGTCATGAGTGATGTAATATGTGACATCATCAGCAGTGCATTGCGGGGGCGTGAGTTATAATTAGCTGAACTAACTAGAACAGGGGAACTTCTAGGGTTTTGTACGAGGGAAATGTCCAGCTAACTATAACGCCCCTGAAACCTATGATTTTTTCAGTGAATTTCTAAGGTTTTTTAAATGCCAATTCCTAACTATAACGCCCCTGAAACCTTTGTTTTTTTCTGTGAATTTCAAAGGTTTTTTAAATGCCAATTCCTAACTATAACGTGCATGAAACCTATGGTTTGTTCAGTGAATATATATATATATATATATATATATTATCTACTGGCGGTCGCCAGTAGATAGTTATAGTTAGGACCGTGTTTCCATAGGAAATCTCAAAATTCTATTTTGAATAACTTTGGCGCCGGTTGACGAATCCTCGCGAACTTTTCAAAACTAATGGGGCGCTCCGCTCAGCTCCTACCCTGAAAGTCTCGGGGGGATTCGTCAAGCGGGGGCCGAGAAAAAAGGGGGGTCCCAAAATGCGTTTTCCCCATGCATTTTCCCATAAGACCTTTAGTCGAAGGTACAGCCCGAACGGCTGAACAGCATTACTTGAAATTTGGCAAAGAGGTAGTCCTCAGGTCAGGGATGTGCCTTTTGCATATATGGAGTCAATCTGCTCAGTAGTTCCTGAGAAAATTGCAGTTAAAGTACATAAATATCTATAGCCGCGCACGGTGCGTGCACCCTAACGTGCGCGAGCATAATTCTGATTGGTGGTTACATGTCAGTCAACGTTCGAATCGGTCGAAATCAGGAAGTGTCGGCCGCTATTTTGTTTGTTTTGAGTGCGAGAGTGAAAAAGGAAGGTGGCGAATGTGAAAAGGGGACAGGGTAGAGAGTTCCTGACCCCCCAGCCTTTGTCAGGGGGTCCCTGAAGGACCCCGAAGGCAGAAAAAAACATTTTAATTTTTTTTTAAAAAATCGCGGGGTGCGCGCACCGTGCGTGCACGGTGAAAAACCATTAAAAAAACATTTTTATAACTTACTTTATTGTAAAATAAATATATAAAATATATAATAATAAATACATAACTTAGCATTTAAAAAACCGTACAAATTCACTGTAAAACCATAGGTTTCACACATGTTATAGTTAGGAATTAGCATTTAAAAAACCTTGCAAATTCACTTAAAAAACTATAGGTTTCACACATGTTATAGTTAGGTGGACATTTCACTTGTAAAAAAACAATGAAATTCCCCCGTTATAGTTAGTTCAGCTAACTATAACTCACGCGACCGCCACTCTATCAAAAGGATGATGTCATCAGTGATGTCATGAGTGATGCCACTGACCATGTCATGAGTGATGTAATATGTGACGTCATGAGCAGTGGATTGCGGGCGCGCGAGTTATAGTTATCTGAACTAACTATAACGGGGGAATTTCATTGTTTTTTTACGAGTGAAATGTCCACCTAACTATAACATGTGTGAAACCTACGGTTTTTTAAGTGAATATATATATATATATATATATATATATATATATATATATATATATATATATTATTTTTTATTTTTTTTCAAAGTATGTAAATCTGTAGTTAAGAATAGTAAATGTATGCTTGCCTATATATACTTACCTTCAAGTTGTTTTACGATAGTCTATATTTGGACACAATATTATGTCATACAACCATCAATGTGTAGGTACACATGTTACGGGGGCCACCGCCAGGGCCAGCTTCAGCTTTGTGGCGCCCAGTACGACAGTGTTTGTTAGTGCTCCCCTATGACCTCCTTCTCCACAGTTTCCCTCACTATCACCCTTTAACAGTCCCCTTCTTGTCTCCATAACCACTCTCATGCATTTATTTTGTTTTAAAGTGCCACTCTTACCAGTGTACGGTGTCAGAGCAATTTACATCACAGAGACAATGAATCATAAATGTGTAAATCAATGTATAAGAAATGTTACATCAGACAGAGACAAGGTGTAGGAGTCACAAAACATCCCTACTGGTAGACAGAATAGTTTAAGATTTCTTGGTCTGTAGAAGCACAAATTCAGAATTTAAAACGGAACACCATGGTTGGGGGTTGGCTTTACTAATGAGAATTGATTTCTACCCAAGTGAACCCTTTTTGCAACATTAGGATAATGAAAGACTGGTTGGGGGGGAGGGGACACACAACTGTAATCTATACCTTGCAGTTTGCATGCAGCTCTTTGATGATAGCTAATAGCTCACTGTCCTACTTTAGGATTTAAACCTATAAACTGCAAGTAACAAAAGGGGCGTCTGACAGAAGCAGTAAAGCACTGACCTATTTACATTGTATGCACTTTGTGATCTGCATTGTACACGTGCTTTGCAGCAGGCATTTTAACCTCCTGCGCTACTTTATGATGAGTCAAAACGTTCACTAAACAAAACTCCGATCTCTCTGCAGCAGGTCCATCAATCAACAGAGTTATCTTGACATTTACAACCAGAGTTATTTTGACATTTTTATGCTTGCATGAAAAATGCTGGAGGCAAGGAACGCTTAAGCAGGTGCTTTTAAAACAATATTGCACTTGAAAACACGGCTCTCCCTCAAAGTCAGCAGCCGGTGCGGTGGATCCGATCGCACCGCCCTAGAGCCGGCCCTGGCTCACCGCGAAGATTTAGGATTGGCTGTTATGGTACAATGCTACAGTATTCACGCTGTAGAGTTTGGAATATCAGTGCATCCGCTGATAATGTGCACACACCATGGAGCGATGGATGCCCTCCATGTACAGTACACGCACGGCGAAGGGCGTAGCGAAGCCCCCGCTATGCCAGTTTAAGCGGGGTGCCTGTGACAGATTAAATCCTTTTATGGCCCTTCTTAACTTTCACCTCTCCGGCTTGCAGGTTATTGCAAGGTAAAAGGAATGACCGATAGATTCTGAAATAATAAATTGCAGGGCACAACTGTGGGATGGGGAAGGGATGGGGGAGCTCAAAAAAGCTTAAAATGGTGACAAAATGAAAGAGAAATGTTTTGAATATAACATTTAAAAAAAGTAAGTTAATGGCAATTGTAGTGAACTAGCTTGAAGGAAGGAAAGGAAAAGAAAATGAGAAAAGAAAGAAGGAAAGTTAAATGGAAGTAAGGTGGAACGTGGGCACAATAGAAGCATGGAAAGAAGTAGGGAAGGATGGAAAGGGAAAAAGAATAAAAGGAAGTGAAAATAATTAAACTTGGAAAAAGGGTTAGCAAAAAGATAAAAGAAAGAAACAAAGAAATAAAAGTGGGAGGGGAGAATTATGAGGAGCGAAAGAAAAGAAAGCAGAAAATAGGATGAAATAATAGAACGAAGAAATGAGAGAGGGGTATGAGGAACGAAAATAAATAATTAGCACATGGAAGGAATTCAAGAAGAAAAACAGATGAGAGAAGGGGAAACGGAAGGACAGGGGGATGATACGAAGAAAGGAAGGAATAAGAATGCGAGACTGGGACTAAGGAAAGGGAAGATGGAAAGCAGGAAGGAAAATTAAACATGAATATAAAGAAGGACAGAAAGCTCAAAAGACACTTGAAAGAAGAATGGACAGAACAAAAGAAAGATGGAGAAATGGAATGAGGGGAGAATGAAAAGGGAGGAAATAAATAAATATAAAGTGGGAAAGAAAGATGGAGAGAAATAGGGGAAGAATAAAACAAAGAAATGTCAATGCTGGTAAATGCGCAGGTTTTTGTCTCTTTCTTTTCAAGTCATGCTGTAAAATGCATCATTCTGAAGGTTTTTCCTCTGGGGAACAATGACCGCTATCTCCTTAGTAGAAAGATTCGAGAGCGCTTACTTTGCCAGGACATTTCATTCCATGGGGCTCAAAGTGGAGGGTATTTTATGTTTCTGGCTACTCCCTTGCGCACAGCCCCCTTTATGCTCCGGGAGTCGTCCTCGTGAGGGTCCTAATGAGTAACTTCTGATCAGGAGACAATTTTGCCTGATGCGACTGAGATTCAACCCACACTAAAGAGATTAATTATTCATGCGGATAAGTGTGTGGCCCCCTCGAGGGACGGGACGAATATGCCAGGGAGTGACGTGCACCAGATTCTGAGAGGTGCTGAGGGGCATCCGCTCAGTTTGCTGCCAGAATCATTAATGGCCCTGCCTCCTCTTCCATGGTGTTCTCCCCCCTTCCACGCTACCTCTTCAATGGTCTCTGGGGTGACTGGAGGTGGGGAGTCAGCTCGAGAGGAAGGAGCACAGAGACCCCACAAGAGAGACAGCTGTGTGATGACAGGCCTTGACTCCTGTCCGGACCCAGGGTGCCGAGATATCACGGGTATGGAAATTAAGACCCAGATCCTGAAATGTGCCATGGAACTCAGCACAGCAGCCAAAAATGTTGCACTGCGTTGAGTGACTGGGAGAAGGCAGGAGAGCGCCATATTCACAGAGATATGGCTCTCTTCCGCCCTTCTTCCTAGCACCGGTGCTAATTTTAACTGCTGTGCGCCAGACACACACCCAAGCACCATAGTGCTATGGTCTGTGCCAGAGTCTACCAATGGTTTTGTACATGAAGGGTACCATTCCTGTACAAAATACTATGGCTAGACACACCTTAAAGCTTTTCTTACTTTGTGTGTGAACTGCACAGTGCAGGATGCATGCAAAGTCGGTAAAAAATGAGAAACGAAAACATTTCTCCTTTTAAAGCATGCTTTCCAGCAACATTAAGTTTTGGAGATAAACCATGTCTACTCATGTTAGTAAATGGGTTTTAGCATCAAAATGCATGGGTGTGGTTGCATGGGAACACCCGCGTACCACCCATGTCAGTCAGTCAGTCAAAACCACTTTATTCGATTAATTAAAATCATAAAAGTAAGCTATACAAGTGCAAAGTGTTAAAAAGTTAATAACAACAAATATACAGATAAAAGCTATTCCGATAACATTAAAAATCATGACCAAGTTAATCAGTTAAAGGAAGTTCATTTATCAATAGCTAGGGGGGGGGGGGGGGGCAGTATCTTGAACAATTTTTAGTCTGCCCCTCCTCTCTCTAACTGAAGCTGCTAAAAAACTGGCAACACAGAACATGGTTAATGGACATTCTAATAAAGCTAAAAACATTAAGGCTGGCTTACACTGAACAAAATTCAAATTTTTCAACAGTGGAGTAATAAACTTTTTCCTAGCCTGTTTAAAAAATGAGCAAAAGAATACAAAGTGCATCGTGTCTTGAAGGGAGAAATCATCACACTTGCAAGGTGCAACCTCTTCCGGTCTACTCCAGCCCTCCACGTCCCAGAGGATCATGTGTATTTGGTTAAACCGCAATTTGGTCAATAACCATCTGTGGAAGGGATTGGAGACTGTTGACAGGTATAGGGGCATCCCTGAGGACGGAGTTAATAAGACGTGCCCCCTAACTGAAGATTTACAAAGCTCAACTCCCTCCCGCTCGGCCTCCTTTAATTTAATAAAGTTGGATTTTACCCACTCTAAGTCAGCCTTACATAAGGATTCTGGGTTGGAAAAAAATATCAGGTCTCCCCAAGTATGCAGCTAACATCTCAATGTTTGCCAACCACTGGATTTTATTCCTGTTGTCTAATCTCATACAGTCCAACAGGATTTTGTGGTTAAGTATGAGATTCGGGTTTAACCAAGTTTTAATCCAAAGCAGTAAAGGTGCTAGTGTAATTATGTCTGCTATATATCCAATCCCGAGTTCCATGTGGGCTGAATGGGAAGCAGTTGAGTGTGGAAGGCCAAGAAGAGAGCGCAAAAATTTATTTTCCATCGTCTGGATCACATCATGTTTGATGTAGCCCCAAATAGATGCCCCATACCTTACGGTAGAAATGGTTTTTGCTTTGTAAACAGTTAAAATAGCCTCGACCGGTTTTCCACCCAATCTTTTTGAAAAACCAAGAACTGCCGCAGAAGAATTTCTCGCGGAGTTAGCCTTTAGTGACAGCTGAGGGGACCACGAGCTTTTGTCATCAAAGACCACTCCCAAATAGGTGAAAACCTTTACTCTCGAGATTTCTTCTCCCCCACAAAAGAAAGGCTTAACATTATTCTTTGTTGGGCCCAACGACATTACATGGGATTTGCTGTTGTTAACTACCAGGTCCAAACTTTTCATGAAATCTCCAAACGCGACCAACAATCTTTGGAGAGCCAGAGGGGTCCTGGCCAGAAGAACGGCGTCATCCGCGTACAGGAGGACCGGGATCGGGGTACCTCCCATGCGCGGAATATCCGGCGTTACTGCCAGCAGATTTTGTTCCAGGGCATTTATATATAATGTGAACAACATAGGGGCTAATATACAACCCTGACGTACCCCTCTACTAGACTTAAAGCTGGACGTGCATTTCCCATCGGTCGACATCCTAATACAGGCGTTCAGGTCTTTGTGGAGCTCAGCGAGAAAATGTACGAGGGATACATCAAGTCCCATATCCAGGAGCATTGTCCACAGCTTAGACCTATTGACAAGGTCAAAAGCTGTGGACAGATCCATAAAACCCAGATAGATGGAGCCCCTGGTCGCCTTGGTGTATTTGGCTGTTATTAAAAGAAGATTCAAACATTGGTCCTCCGTACTCCGCCCAGCTCGAAAACCGTATTGGGCATCTGACAGAATATTATTGTCAGAGGCCCACCGGGTTATCCTAGCTAGGATGACTTTCCCCAAGATTTTTATAGAGGAATCCAGCAGGGATATGGGCCTGTAACATCTGGGGTCTGCCCTTTGACCCTTCTTAAAAATCGGTATTATGACCGACCGGGACCACGATTTTGGGAAACCAGAGCAAACTGAATGGTTAAATACATTAGTCAATATATTGGCCCAAAACAAAGGGTTGGCTTTATACATATCAGTAGGGACACCATCAGGACCAGGTGCCTTTCTTCCTGCAGTCTTCAATCGCTTTTATGACCTCTCCTATATGGAATCTAATTGGCGCAGGGATAGGATCAGGGACTGGTCCCGTGAAAGTTTCTGGTTCAAGGTGACTACCAGATATAGTTTCAAAATGACTCAGCCAATCTGCCTCGGCGATATTGGTTTCCAGCACACTATTTTTGGCGTTAGAAAAGAGTGGAGTATTTATTATTGACCAAAATTTTGCACTATCTTTTAGGGTGGCTTTATCCATAAGTTCGACCCAGGCATTATGTTTAATTTCTTCTTTCCTATCATGCAACGTTTTTTTATAAACTCTTCTGAGCTGTGACACCAAGCCTTTGTTCCTTGGGAATGCCTGAAGAGCTCTTTTAAGATCGCTATGGGATTTGGTACATTTATGATTAAACCAACCCAGGGCTGTACTATCAGTGGCTGGTCTATTTTTACAAGTTAGCTCTTTTGCCACTATAGAGCAAATAGCTTCATACGAGGATATTACTTGTTTCCCCGTGGAGTGGACATCTCCACAAATATCCAGATCCGAAGCCACGGCTAAAGTAATAATATTAAAAAACTCTTCTGGAATTACCTTGCTCCAGTTCAACCTCCTCCCCTGATCCTTTGCCTTCAAATCAACCACCGTCAGGTGAGGGGAGCAAGAATTTAAAAAGGAGAAACCATCAATCAGTTCAATTGTCACCGGGTTATGGTCACTAAAAATTGACTGTATAGCATTATATGACACAACAAATTTTAAAAGACTAGAAGAAAGAAATATGTAGTCGATTATTGTATCATTATCCCTGCCTTTGAAAGTAGGAACCCGTGTCCTTTGATCGGGGAAACCCGGTTCATACAATGCGTTTTCGGCTAAGAGTTTTTCCAGTGCTTCCCCCTTGCTTGAATGCTCAAAATGTTGCGGGGATAAAAAATCAGGCTCATCAATGTCAGTTATCATACAATTGAGACTACATAAATGCACGTTAAAATCGCCTAGCAAAATATAATGACAAAAAGTGGTTTGCTTTAAAGTATAAGTGTTTAAAAAATTCAATAACCAAACCAAATGAACATTCGGCAAGTCCCCTTGCTGGGAATTATAACAATTCACTAGTAGTAATTTCGTATTATCAGTGAATTTAAATTCCAGGATAAGAAAATTATTGGAAGGACAAGTTAACCTGCTGACTGTCCCTCTTAGTTTCACTGATACCAGGACCACTAAGCCCCCTATAGCCCTTCCAGATACAGGTGTTAAAGCTGGAGCAAAAAAGGATGTGTAACCGTTCAACCAGAAATCACAGTCAATTTCCCAGGTCTCTTGGAATGCCATAATGTCGTAATCTTCCAAGAAACTTAACCAAGAGGGATTATCTCTCTTTGAGCGTAAACCCGCCACGTTCCAGGTTAACAACTTAAAAGTTGTCTCCTTGGAATTTCCACGTGACGTTTTACTACAATTATTTTCAGAAGGGATCGTAGGTGCTTGGACTAATTCCTGAGGAACCAAAAGGGGGCTGGACTCATCCCCTGTTCCCTCATCAGCCTTTTGTCAATCACACGTGTCTAAGGAGGAAAAAACCTCAAAACGATTTCGCGTGGGGATGTTAGACCCATACTTAAAGAAGCTTTCTCCTCCAGGACCCTGAATGACAGACAAGGGCAAGACAATCGGTGGGATAAAAGTACTCATTTTTAAACTATACGGGGGATGTCTAGGTGGAAGATTATAGAAAAACCCTAGGGGGTGCACCTGAATGCTGTTTACATCTTGTAACAACGAAGCGGCCCTCAGTAAGACGGTAGCCACATGTTGTGGATGTCTAAAGTTAACTATTACACATTCACCTGTGCAAGATTTTTTTGTGGGCCCAATCCAACTCACTCGTCTGGTAGTTAAGATGTCGTTGGCAAAATTTAGTGGAAATCCACACTTCCTATGCAACCAAGAAACGGTTTTACGTTTAAGGGAGTCATGTGAATCTAAGTCGCTATCCTGGGGCGGGACATTGGTTAAAATCACAACGTATGGGGAACATGCCGGGGGTAAATTTATGACTCTACATTTTGTTTCTTCCTGTCTAGTAGGAGCCGGAACCAACCCCCTTGGCGCTGGTATATCAATTCTGTGTGCAGAGGTTGACGCCGGTAAAGAAGGTATGACTGGGAGTGTAGTAATGGGGGGCTGAGCTATCTGCTGTTGAATTCCTTCTGTAGGCACATGCCCAACTGCACCCGTCACCTTTTTATTTTTGCTATCTAATAATTTTAGATGTTTAGTTAGCAACCCTCCTAACCTATTGACCTCATCGACCACCAAATCAAGTTTCTGGATTAGGGGTTGCACCAACTGTTCTAATTTGGATTCCAATATCACTTCTAAGGAACTAAGTAGTTGGGCAAATTGGTCAGGGCATAAAGGGCTATTTGTGACATCACTATCAACACGAGAATGTGAGGGCTCGTCTAAATTAACCTGTTCTTGTTCGGTGATGTCAACCCTTTTAGTTGATTTAGCCCCCCCCACTTGCTTTTTTGCTTCCTACAGTTCCTGACTGGTCTACCAACATGGGTGACATCATCTGTTGTATCACTCAGTATATATGAATCTAGAGGTATAGGATCCGAGTGGACCTGGACTGTAACCGTAGGAGCGGCTATAGGGGCCTGGTCACACAAGCCATGTACCAACGGGGTCTCTACTGATGTCAATGAAGTTTGGATATTTCCTGGAGGACTGACCATTCCCAAAGAGGCCCTTCTTTCATTAATTATTTTATTTACCTTTTTCACCATGTAATTATCAAGGGGACCTATCCCTGGCGTCGGTGTATCCCTTGAGCCTATAGGCATTGTGTACCCCGACCCAATATAGTAAATGTCCAGCCCAGCAAGATGGCCTAGGGCAATAGATCACAACAAGAATTCGAACCCGGATCAACACGTTACCACAGAGAAGTCCCCTCTATCCGGGAAGTCCGGGAAATCGACGATCGATCAATGTGGGCCAGCCCAGCCCGAACCAGTCCCGGACTGTCACAGACTGTCCCGCCCTTGTCCCGGGCTTCTCCCGGCGCCGACCCGCGCGCGGACCCGCGATGCGGGGGCACAGTTGCAATTTAAGCGCCTCCAGGCGCGAAACGAAGTCCGGCGGGTTCCGGGTCCGCCGCTAGGGCAGTAGGGAGTTGTAGTCCGGGGCTGGGACCGCAGCGGTGAGAGAGAACAGGCTGCCGATGACCACGCCGCACACCAGCGACGCTGCAAGCACAGCCCCACCACAGGTAAGTAAAACCAGGCACTCAGGGTCAGCAGAGGACCACCCATGTAAAACCCCCTTGTTGCAAAGTAATGCAAGCAGCATTTTGGCCTGCTTTGCGTTACTTTCCCATGCAAACCAACGCTAATACCAATTAGCTTTGATTTGTTAATCTCCAAAAAGGTTTAGCGTCGGGTTACCGTTAAAAAAGTTACGCTAACCTGACGCTAAACCTTTGCCAATCTGGGCCTAACTGTCTTTTAAAGCGGCCCGCTACATAGCAAACAGTAAAAGAGGAAGCAAGTGAGGTAGGGTGTGGGGTAGGGTGTGGAGAAGGAAGGCAAACAGCGGCTGGCTAAAAGTGAGCCATTTCCAAAGTGTGCAATGGGATCCTGACCCAGGTGTCAAGTCCACAATAGACCAGAGTAACACGCCCGGTGCAAGTTGTTGGACTCGGCCTCGTGGCGTGGCCCATTCAGACCCGTAGCGACACCAGGCTACCCCCTACACCCCACACGACACTGACTAGCGTAGCCTACCCGACCCAGAACCCGGGGTTACCCCCGTCCTCCCCTCCATCTTCCCGACCCCAGGCATCCTTCCCCTTCCATCGGCCTCGCGGCCTCCAGTACCCGGCCCAGCACCCCAGATGGCCGCCCTTGACCCAAGCGCAACCCCGGCCTAGTCGCGCCATGCCGGCTGGGGGGAGAGAGAGCTCCTGGTGAGCAGGAGAGGGAGGAGTGGTTTCATTCACACCTGGCCTCCTCCCAAGAGATGCTTTCGATCGGCCCTACGGCCACCCTGAGGGCTGGCTCCACGCCTGCTGCGTGTCTGGGATCCCTCCCGACCCCGCTTTGAAAGGATCAAAGGGGCGCGTGGCAGGAACCCCCAACAAACGACCCCCAGGCGCTAAGACCCCTGCCCGTGAGGACTCCGGACATCAAAGAGGAGTCGACCTATAACAAGGGGCACCCTGGGACCCTCGGCAGTTGAATCCTGGAACGAACGAGCCCTGCTGACGTGGTCGCGGCTGAAGAACATCCTCCCAACATCCGACGGAACTCTTGGAACCTTGGTGAGCCCTGCAGACAGCGTCGAGGCTCCACCTGGCAGAGACGGACTTCTGCCCTAAAACATCCGAGCCCTGCTGACGTGGTCGCGGCTCACCTTGCACCCTAGAGAACTCTGAGCCCTGCTGAGTGACTCGCGCCTCCTGGAAGATTGTCCGACCTCCGACACCCGGACTCGAGTCCTGCAGATTGGACACACACTCAAGAGACATTCCGGTCCGGCTGGGCCCCAAAGATCGTCTCGTATCCCCCGGCTTGAGGATTGAGAGCCGTGCGCCGGATACGCTCCCGCACTGACCCTGATCCTAAGACTGTCCCGCTACCCCTACCCCAACCGAGACTTTGTGAGCCCTTGCTCTACTTGTACATACACCTGCGGATCATAAAGATCCTGATATTGCTAGATAAAGCATACGTATTCCAGAATCTACGCTGTGTTGCCTGGTGCTGAATCAGCGTGTACGATCCTAGGTACGAGACCCAGTCCTGAAGGGGTCTCCGACCAGTGCTCGGCTATTTCTCCTGGAAGGGTGGGCGCAGGGTGGTCAGGCACATATTCTGTCCTTCCCTGGGGCTAGCCCTTCTAACACAAGTCAACTGTAGCAAACCAGCTACAACACATTTACCAATAACACAGCACAAACCGACTGCAAACCCATAAGGAGCCAGTACAAGTCACCAAAATATTGACAACATGGGACTAGCTTCAAATTCAGGAGAGTTTATGTACAAGCCCAAAATGATAAACCTATTGCAACAAACACACTTGAAGCCTGTTATGAGGAACCCTCTAATGCATTACAAGTCTCAACAAGCCACGCGAGTACACTACAGCTAGTACACTACAAGATTTCATCAAGTCCACAAGCTCACTACATAGTTAAAGCAGTGGCGTAAATATACTGCACCAGATCCTCAACTCCACTGCAATAAACACACAGAACGTCTAATCTCCCTGCAGTTTATGCACTACAGCAAAATACCTACAAACAAAGCCATTCCTCAAGCTTACCCCACTCACACCTGGTGACAAAGCCCCTATAATTAACCCACTGAGCCGGTGAAGCAGCGATACCAATAGGCCAAAGGTGGTTGCCAATCAAGCGCAATTTGCAATTTATATGAAAACCCAAGTTTGTTTGTTAAATCTTTTAAATGCGAACTATGATATGAAGAGACCATCACTGAATTGTAAACAGCGATGAAAATGAGAAGACACTTGAAAACTGGATCTACTGCGTCCTATCAGGCAGTAAGGAGGAGACATGTCCCCATGTTGAGGCTTTGAGCCTGTGAGTGAGAAGGGCTCAGTTAGGATTCCTGCTCCTTGTCTAAGAGGATGCACACTACAAATTATGCCACAATTCCATTATCCCATGTGCCCTCACAGGATGGTCAGCCTCCCACACTACCTCACAAGATCTTGTCACAAGCCTCACCACTTACCTTTCTTACCATTACAGCCGGGAGATTGAGAGCCGCCTCGGAAGACTTCTAGGAAAAGTAGAGGCAGGATGTAGAAGATATCATGCTGATGTACTACCTCAAATATAGGCATGAGTGAGGGATCCTACTAAGTCCTGGTGAAATGTCCTTGAGTAATTTCTGGCTTTCCGAGTTACGATTGTCAATGCCTTAAATTACGCTACTATGCCATGACACATGAACAAGATTTTGTTCTGGTAAAAGCCCTAACGTGGGTGCACAGGGACAATGCGAACGAATCGAACACGAGCAGGAGGTGTTCATATGCAATGTGATTCTGTACTGCTTATCTCATTTTTTTTTTTAAACAAATTTTATTAGTTCATTGAACAAAATGCAATCAATCCCCGTCCCCCATAGTCCGCCCCCCAGCCAAGTCAGGACATCTTGCAATAACCATCCCAGCACATAAGCTACATCTGTACAGCATTCACCCCAATAATGTCCGTTCTACTAGGTAGTGCATCCACAGGAGTAATCCACCATTAGTGTGCGAGATAGCCAAAATACCCCCCACCCCATCCCCCAACATCCCCCCCAACGAGCCCCTCCTCCCTACCCACCCACCCAAGCATGTCGCCAGTACCTATCAGAAGTACATGTACATCAAAATCGCAGTCATCACCCGTCGAGTCCGCCTCTCGGGAATCCCAACAGAGAGTACCTCAAGAGCAGAGGGGGGAAGCCCTGCAGAGGGCGCTCAAGGAACCGGGGCCCCGTCATCCCCTACCGGATCTCCCCCATCTCCCACAACCGAACATTTGAACAAGTCCAGGAGAGCCATCCATGCCCGGGCCCATTCATGCGATCTTTCATTGTCACTGCGTCGAGCCAAACATAATCTATAAGTCCCCTCACTTCCCGCCCATTTCTCCATTACCCTAGCCCACCGTAAAAAATTAGGGCCCTGCCGCGCCTTCCAATGAGAAGTAATCTCCCGCTTGGCCAGGACCAGCCCTAGATCAAGAAACCTACTGGTGACCTTAGTCTTTGCTGTATGCGGAAATCCATGTAGCAAGCATACCCCCGGGCCTACCTCCAAGTCCCTCTCAGTCACCGTCAGTCTGTACTGCTTATCTCATCGTGTCAATTCTGGATACAAGGTGCTGGACCAGCATTTCACATGATAACACATACATTTAAAACCTTTTTTTCGTATTTCAAGTAATTTCCCAATGGAAATTACACAAATTTCTCCCATGCTTAGACCATACAACTAGTTGTACATATAAAAATGAATATGTACCTGAATGTATGTTATCTGTTTATGTGACTCAGCCACCTAGATGCTTGTGGTGTTATTTTCTGAGATCTGTCTGCACACATTTTCTTCCTGAAGACAGAAATGTTCCTCGTAAACTCCCTGTTTATCAGAGGAACAGGCCTGTGCCTGCCATCACATGACCAGGTTACAACTGAGTCACACAGGACCTGCCAGAGCTTAGTCACACAGGATCCTTGACTGAGCTCAGCCACAAAAGCATACTTGGCTGCCACTGCTTCTACCAGATTAGGCTGCCACTGGTCAACACAAGAAGCAGGTAACAAGAATCCAACACAGTACCACACCACCAGCAGTGGCGTAGCTAGGTTGCCATAGGCCCTAGTGTAAACAAAGTCACTGACCACCTGACTAGCATGACATCTCTGTCTGTCATATGCCCCCAACACTCCTCAACCTCCTTCGACATAGTCTGCATCTGTCATATCAAAACTCACTAACATTCTGATACAAACAATTGTATTTCCACTGCCTACACTGCATTTCTGAAAGTCAAAGCCATAACCCTAAAAAGCCTTACCAAAGCCAATAGGTTTGGGCCTTGTAAAGTGCAGGCACACAAAGACATAACATGCAGGGACATCACACTCATACTGCAGGCCTCACATAGGCATGCCCCTCACGCTGCACTCAAACAGGCATATGCCTCACTCTGCACTCACACAAGCACAACCTGCATTCATATAGGCACACCTCTCACAATGTACTTACAAAACATGATGGATATCCTGCACTCACACAAGCACACTGCTCAAACACAGGTACACTGCTCACTAGCGAGGAGGAGAGTTAGGACAGATGAAACATAGGAGGCACTAGCTGAGTATCTGGTGCATTGGTCCACTAGTGCAATTCAAAGCTGTTGAGGTAAGCTACACTGAGGCCTGAAAGTCTACTGAAGCCTAAATATCTACTGTAGTTACCTAATCTCCTATTGGCCACACTTGGACCGGCACTGCAAACTATGCAAGCTTGATCTTTGTCGATTATAGCAGGAAAGAGACTTGATATTAAAAAAAAATAAAGAATAACAAAAGAAAAAATATGTCAACTAAATATGGAGGGCGTGTCCTTCAACAAACAAAATCAAAAATTAAAGCTTCACACTGGTCTGTCACCTTGTAATTGTAAAAGATGATAGAGTCTGCAGAATTCCGTTTCAAGATGGGGGCATGGTTTGAAGGTTGCAGCAATGATGCCTGGCGCTCTTCATAAGAAAGATGTAGTCCAGTAGCAATGGTAAAGGAGCTGCTGTTACTCTCATTACTCAAATAGCACTAGTCTACAGGTACAGGTGAGCTGCTGAGAGATGAACTAAGGGAAATATCGCCTGTGGTCAAACTCCCTTGGATGCAGAGTAACACAGAGTGAGCAAGCAAAGAACTGTTACTTAGGCTGCCTGACATCCTAAAGACTAGCGGCTGTCAACAGACAGTTAAATATTAGCAACAAAGACAATGGCTGAAGAAAGCTGATCAGCAGCCCAATTGTATGTCTGCAGTTCAGAAGGGTTAAACCAATATGTGAATTACACTGTCTGATGAATACCTGATGTGGGCTTACCCATCGGGCATTTTTCATAAGCAAGGTTATGCATTATTTTTGGGAAAAAATCTGGCTGGTAAGGAAGCTAAATCAACCTCTTTGGTGACACGTACAACACAGAAAAAATAGAACACAGGGAGCAGGAATGTAGCGAGTCCTTGGCTCTCATACATAAGACATACAGCCCTGGTCAAGAGCATCACAATATTCACTGAAATACATGAAACAAGTGTGGCACTGCAGAACCAATGGAAGCTTCTTTAAAAGACATGGGGAAAGTGTGGCATTGGGCAGCACTATTGTACGCCTCACTTAGACACAACGAATAAGCAGCATTTCAGATGTGGTACAAATGTAAGGACCAGCACTGGGTGTGTTTGAATGCAATCTTAACTTGGATAACAGGATTTCAATGCAAAAAACATGTACAGCACCAGGCAGGAGTACACATTTCATTTAAACCCATAGAACACATATTAGTCTGGGCTGAAACAATGCAAGCTTCCCTTGCATGCCCAGAAAATGGACAGCATCTGCTGCCGCAGTCCAGGCCTGTGCCTAAACACACATACAATGTGCAGCATTTGGCAGCAGTGTAAGTTCCCCTCACACAGCACAAGTACATGCTGGTCAGAAGCATTGCAAGCTCCTAAGATATCATTAAATACAAAACACATATCATACTGACAGCAGCCCTATTTGCGGCACAGAATGCCCTGAGTATAGTATAGAGGTGTATGTTTCACTGACGGCTCAAGCCAGATTCCAGGCTCTGGTTTAGTCGAGGTTCTCATAAGCTCTCAAACCCAAAACGAGCTTAGCGTTCATGCGACTTCTGCCTGCTACCCACACTCTAACTTCATACTCCAAGAACGAAAGACACAGCCTTACACTTTTTTTCAAATAGTAGTGAGTAAAATATACCAATCTAGTGGCTGAATTACACAATGTGAAACCAGAAAACCTGATCAGTCCTGCCTTGGTCACATGACCAAATTGTGTGATCATAGCCAATTATTTTTTTTACCATGCCGCGTAATTTTTTAATTATTACATATGAGGAAACCTTAAAGTACAAGAGAATGTTTGCTGTACAAAAATCTCTATAACAGGCTGTAATGTTTATCCGTGTAAAATAAGAAGATCCCAAATGTAGGGCACACATGACAACTGACTTGCCCCTTAGCTCGCTAACAGAATTGTCTTCCGGATGGGACAAGGGGGTATGAATGTTTCCAAGTTCATGTTTAAAAGAAATCACTTTAAAAAATGCCTCTCAACGCAGTGATATAATCTGTTGTAATAAGGTGAAACATCTGTTAAAGAAATATACTTTATACTTTTTTGGAGACACTTTATCTATATTTTTATATGATTTTTGTTGCACTATTTCCATGCCAAATGTTCCCATAACTGAGCTCATGCCTGGGCTCTTAGAGCCACCACAGATCCTTGCCTTGGCCCTCCCTGTTAAATTGTTGGCTCGCCTATCTCTACTGCAGTAATGTGTACAACAGTTACTCGTGTTCCCCCTGCCCCATCAGTATCTCGCTCTGGAGACAGCATCCTGTTCTCCGAGATTCTGACCGATTTCCTACAGGTCTCAGACTGTAATCCATTCCTACTTCTGGTTTTAATAGGGACACGATAGTTGTTTTAACATTACCCTTGCGTTTTCTTTTATCATACAATTAAACAAACAACCCTTAAATAATTCATTTTCCCAGTTGCAACACTATGTCCTAAGCATGTTCATGTTATTTTACCATGCCAGCGTCTGCCCTCCACCTGGCAGGTTGAAGGTAGTGATGTGATCACTGTGACTGCAGAAGTCATGCATCAGCGTGGGCAGGACTTCTTTGACCTCTGTTGGAGGCAGGCAGCTAGGGGTGGATGGCGCACTCTGTGTTTACAACAGTGAGCATGTGCAGTGCTTGGCTATTCAGTGACTGTGCAATGAGGCCTTTGCTGTGCCACTGCAGGTGCTTCAGGGGATTCTGCTGCTCGGAGGCTGATTCCTGCCGCTGAGGGAATCGGACGGAGCTAGCAGCAAGCTCCCAGTGCTGTTAGAGCTCATTGTGGCCCTAGCAGGCAGCAGTGCTGGAACATGTTTCAGACGGGGGTACTGCCACCAATGTTACATCATTGAAATCATAGGGATTCTGGAAGCTCTAAGCATCACACAAAGAACAAGTGTCACAAATAATGTCCACTCATCAGGAGAGTGGCAAGGGAGTAGTATGTAGCTGATTTGCTCTTAGGAGTACACTGGCACAAATATATTGCTAGAACATGGTGGGGTAGCACACTATTGAAATAATCACTAAATTTGCAAAGACATGCAGTTTTACTGCTAAAACTATATAGTGCACAAAGGATAATGTTTGTTAATCGTGTTTCAATAAAAATGTGCCTCTTGTGCAACATCATATAAAGTGTCCCGGGTTGTTTTGATCCTATTAAAGTCTTTGTTTCCATCATACTTCAGAATTAGAAAAAAGTACTTCATTTGTGCTTTTCTGTTTATTTCTATTGAAATATTTGTAGACTTCATTTATAGGTATGTAAAGTTTACTGTGTGCTAGAAGAAAAGTACATCCCACAGCCTATCCTTTCACACTGACAAGATTGTCACATAGTTCAACTTACTCTATCCTCACACTTTCCATTAACAGAAAGAAAAGTAAACACCAGTCTCCATGTAAAAAGAAAACACAGCATTTGTCAGAAGACTAGACTGACATTTGACCTCTGTATTGGAACGCACAGTAAATGTGACAAGATTAAGGGCTCAAGAGGCTGTTGTAGTTGGCCCGCTCCTTCCTTTGGACCTGAACATTGCACCAGCTGCACCACTGGTATCCACACCCCTGACCAGCTGTGACCAATGCAAGGAAGATGTCACAGCTGCTCTCCACCGCCAGGGGCCGTTGCACTTGAGAACGGCCTTCTGCTGGTAAATTCCCAATAGACGTCTGCGGTCTTCCTGTATTAGGAAGGTGGAGGTACCTAGATTTCGGAAAGCCAGGTTGGGGGGGAGGGAGGTAGTCCTTTCGGGTCGCCGCTGCCAAGCTGTGGAATCTGCTACCCACTCACATTGCAAGTCTTTCCCCCATACCGCCTTTTGCATGCAGTTGAAAACCTGGCTTTTCTCTCTTCCGTGATGGATAGGTTTGGTCTCCTCTCTTGTAGTTGCTCTTACTCTTTGCTAGCACTTTGACACCCTTGCGTATTATGCACTCTATTGATTTCCAAAAATACAAATACAATACATCAACCATACACAGCTCAGACCACTAGATGCTAACACTAGATAAGGGTTGATGTGATGTCCTCCTTTCTCAACATACAGATTAAGATTCCATTGTATCGGTGCTGTGTGTTTTTTATAGTGGAAATATGTTGTAACCGAGTAGGTGTGTAAGTAGAGAGTAGATGGAGCTGGAAGTATCTGATAAACAATGTAACTGATAGTGAAGGTAACTTGTTGAGTCAGTTGCCAGTCGAGCTCCTCTCTGCCAATCTACTTCAACCTCCTATTAATGGTTGAGTAGGTTCGTTAAACAGCTAACAACTTGCTCAGATGAAGCCATGGCAAACATACCCTGCAAAGGGCAAGAGCTAGTCCATGGAGGACCGAGCCAGCAGCTACCCTTCCAGTACTACGTCAGTAGCAAGCCACACAGAACCAAGCTACCACTACCTCACACAAGGACCAGGCCACTAATAGTGCAATAATGAGCAGCATTCCTACATAAGACAAAGCAAACACCACGCCACACAAGACAGCCCACTCTGCTCATGCTCTCCACAAGGACTATAATTCCACAGGATCATGTCACCACCAGCTCCCAGATGGCCAGGTCACCTGTTTACCAAAAAGAACAAGGCCACTAATGGGAAGAAAAAGAGGTCCAACCGAGGCTAGTCCAGCATTTCATTTGAGGAAAGAGGTAAACAAACAGAATTTTAGCTTTTGAGGAAATTGTAGGGCGGGGTGACAAGTATACGATGGTTTCATCCCAGAATGCATCTGTGGAAAGGTTGAACCCAGGAATAAAGACAAACTTAACTTCTGTTTTTACAATATTTGAAGTTGCTTCAAGAATAAATGTAAATATTGGATTCCGAGATTAGGTTCAACCATGGACACCTCTATGAGGTTGAGTAGACTTGGGCTGCCTATACTCTCGTTCTTCCATTCAGAGTTGACTGCAGTAGAACGTATGCTTTAGTATTAATAACTTCTCCTCTCACCTTTCAAGGTTCATCACATAGCACACATCTACTGCCAAGGACTCTGTGTGGATCATGCTCCGATTAGGCTATTTCAGTGTTGGCTAAAAAATGCAAATGAAGTTTGTCTGAAGGGTGACTGAGCAGAAACGTGCATGCCATTGGCTGTTACCATTAAGGTGACTCCGGATCCCCCCAGTGAGTCGGCCAGGAGTCGGGTGAGGTTGCTGTCTCTATAGGGAATGTGGTTGGGTTTCTTCTTTGAGTCAACCAGTAAAGAGATGCAGTGACCTGTGGTGAAACACAACACAGAACATTGAGTTACACTGGAAGTGAGCTGTGCTGAAGGTGATGTAGACTTGCGAAGAGCACAGCGGGTCACCAGCATCATGAAAAAGCATAACGGATACGTAAAGAGGGTAACAGATAGAGGACAATTTAAGTGTTCACAAGTGTGAAGGGCCAAAGTATGTGACTGGTTGACTGGAAGTGTAATGGGGTTAGGCATAATTTGGGGATAACAGCAGGATTTCAGGGTAGACTGGAAGAGAAATAATGAGTTATGGATGGCCTGAAAGAGTGATGGCAGTGCTGGGCTGGAAGTCATTGGGAGTACACAAAGAGCTATAGAAACAAATAGATACCAATTACATGTGTGCACGTGTGAAAGGTGCGAGGGGTGCTGCTGGCGCCTTTTCTAATGTAAAATGCCAATACAGCTGTGTCAGCGTGTTTGGTTCATGAACGAATGTTGAAGTGGGCGAACAGCTCAACAGCAACACAGTTAGCATATGTTGTCAATCAATCAATCAATCAGTGACACTTGTAAAGCGCGCTACATACCCGTAGGGTCTCAAGGCGCTGGGGGGGGGGAGGGGGGGGTGCCGCTACTGCTCGAACAGCCAGGTCTTCAGCTTCTTCCTGAAGGAGAGGTGGTCTTGGGTCAGGCGCAGGTCGGTAGGGAGGGAGTTCCAGGTCTTGGCGGCCAGGTAGGAGAAGGACCTTCCTCCTGTAGTCGCTCTTCGGATGCGGGGGACGGCGGCGAGGGCGTGGTTGGCTGATCGGAGGTGGCGTTTGGGAGCGTAGAAGTTGACTCGGCTGTTGAGGTAGCTCGGGCCTTGGTCGTGTAGGGCTTTGTGTGCGTGGGTGAGGAGGCGGAAGGTGATTCTTTTGTTGACGGGGAGCCAGTGAAGGTCTCTCAGATGTCCGGAGATGTGGCTGGTTCGTGGGATGTCGAGGATGAGTCTGGCTGAGGCGTTCTGGATCCGCTGGAGTCTCTTCTGGAGCTTGGCGGTGGTACCGGCGTAGAGGGCGTTGCCGTAGTCCAGTCGGCTGGTGACGAGGGCCTGGGTGACGGTCTTCCTGGTCTCGGTGGGGATCCACCAGAAGATCTTCCGTAGCATGCGTAGGATGTTGAAGCACGCCGAGGAGACGTTGTTGACTTGCCTGGTCATGGAGAGGGAGGAGTCCAGGAGGAAGCCCAGGTTGCGTGCATGGTCTGTCGGTTTGGGTGCGGTGCCCAGGGCGGGAGGCCACCAGGAGTCGTCCCAGGCGGAGGGTGAGGAGCCCAGGATGAGGACCTCCGTCTTGTCCGAGTTCAGTTTCAGGCGGCTGGTCGTCATCCACTCGGCTACCTCTTTCATCCCTTCGTGCAGGTTGGATCTGGCGGCGGCGGGGTCGTTGGTCAGGGAGAGGATCAGTTGGGTGTCGTCGGCGTAGGAGATTATGCTGAGGTTGTGTTTGCGTACGATGGCCGCGAGGGGGCTCATGTAGACGTTGAAGAGGGTGGGGCTCAGAGATGATCCTTGAGGGACGCTGCAGGTGACTTCGGAGGCCTCTGACTTGTACGGTGGTAGGCGGACTCTCTGTGTTCTTCCGTCGAGGAAGGAGATGATCCAGTCCAGCGCCTTGTCCTGGAATCCGATGTTGCTGAGGCGCCGTACTAGGGTGCGGTGGCAGACCGCGTCGAATGCCGCAGAGAGGTCTAGGAGGATGAGGGACGCTGTTTCTCCATTGTCCATCAGGGCTCGGATGTCATCGGTGGCGGCGATGAGGGCGGTCTCGGTGCTGTGATTGGCTCGGAAGCCGGACTGTGAGGGGTCGAGGGATCCGTTTGTCTCGAGGAAGGCGGCCATCTGCTTGTTGACGGTCTTCTCGATGACTTTGGCTGGAAATGGGAGGAGCGAGATGGGGCGGTAATTCTTGAGGTCGGTGGGGTCCGCTGTAGGTTTCTTTAGTAGGGCGCTGAGTTCGGCGTGCTTCCAGCTCTCAGGGAAGATGGTGGTGTCGAAGGAAGTGTTGATGATGTCTCGCAGGTGGGGTGCGATGACAGCGTCGGCCTTGTTGAAGACGTGGTGAGGGCATGGGTCGGTCGGTGATCCGGAGTGGATGGAGTTCATCGTGCGGATGGTGTCTTCGGTGCTGATCGGGGTCCAGGCGTGGAGGGTGGTGGTGGGGGGTGGTTGTTCGGTCATGGTGTGCGTTGGTTGGTTGTTGAAGCTGTTATGTATGTCCGCGATCTTGTTGTGGAAGTATGAAGCGAGGGAGTTGCAGAGGTCTTGCGATGGGGTGATGTCGTTGTTTCCTGCGCTGGGGTTGGAAAGCTCTTTCACGATGTTGAAGAGTTCCTTGCAGTTGTGTGCGTTGTTGTCCAACCGGTCTTTGAATGCTGTTTTCTTGGCGGCGCGGATCAGCTGGTGGTGTTTCCGGGTGGCAAGTTTGAAGGAGGTCCTGTTGTCTGGTGTCGGTTCCCTTCTCCAGACTTTCTCGAGGGCTCGGCAGTTCTTCTTGGAGCTCTTGAGTTCGTCGGTGAACCATGGGGCCTTCTTGCTGCCGGGTCTGCTAGGCGGGGTCCTCAGTGGGGCGAGTTCGTCCGCGCAGTTGCTGATCCACTTCGTGAGATTGTCGGCGGCTTGGCTGGGGTTCGCTGAGCTGGCAGGAGGGTGCTGGTTCAGGGAGGTGGCGAGCTGGTCTGCTGTGATCTTGTTCCAGCTTCTGCGGGCTGCCTGTTGCTGGTGTTGGTGGGTCGTCGTTCTCTTGAAGGTGAAGTGGACGCAGCTGTGGTCCGTCCATTGAAGCTCTGTGGCGTGGCTGAAGTCTATGTCTGTGCTGGATGAGAAGACTGCGTCGAGTGTGTGTCCGGCGAGGTGGGTGGGGGTGGACACCAGTTGCTTGAGTCCCAGGTTGGCGAGGTTGTCGAGCAGGGTGCTGGTGTTGCGGTCATTGTTGTTCTCCAGATGGAAGTTGAGGTCTCCCAGGAGGATGTAGTCGGCGGAGGGGAGGGCATGCGGGCTGACGAAGTCGGCGATGTCCTCGCTGAATTGTGTGCGTGGTCCAGGGGGTCGGTAGATCAGGGTGCCTCTGAGGGTGGTGTTCGGGTTGGTGTGGATCTGGAAATGCAGGTGTTCGGCGCTGGTCAGGGTGTTGTCGGTGCTGGTCGTGAGACGGATGGTGTTCCTGTGGATGATGGCGATGCCTCCTCCCATCTGGTTGGCGTTTCGGTCCCTCCGGACGACCTTGTAGCCCTCTGGGATAGCGATGGCGATGTCGGGAGCTGAAGAGGCGTTCATCCAGGTCTCCGTGAGGAAGGCGACGTCAGGGGCTGTGGCGTCTAGAAGGTTCCAGAGTTCGATGGCGTGTCTGTGGACGGAGCGGGTGTTGAGCAGGATGCACTTGAGGTGGGTGCTGCTGGTGTTCGACTTGGTGGGTGCTGGTGCGAGGCTGGTCCGGATGCAGGTGAACTTGCAGGCGTGGCAGCTGAAAGGTCCGTGGGTACGTCGTGGAGTGGCTTGATGGCATTCTGGGAGTCGGCCGGTGTTGAGTGCGGTGAGGGTGGCGGCGGAGTACGTCAGGCGGGTCGGTCGGGATCTTCGTTGGCCAGGGGTCCTGGCGCTGGGCGCGGTCCGGTCGCGGACGGGCGCAGACGGGCTTACCTTTGGCGCGCCTTCGGCGCACAATCGGCGCGCCCGCTGCGCGTGACCGGAGCGCGTTCGCACGGTCGCCATATAAGGCGAAGTGCGCGGGTGGGCGGGGCAGCTGGGAGGCGGGAGCGGGGAGGGAACAGAAAGGAAAAAGGGGCGTGGTCAGCGGTGGTGGCGGGAAGCGGGGAGCGGGGAGGGAAGGCGGAGGGCGGCGAGGTAGGCGGGCAGACAGGCAGGAGAACGCAAAGGGCTGAAACTGACTAGAAAAAAATACAGGCACAAAAGTCAGACAAAAGCTGCTAACACGGGAGGAAAATGCAGTTCAAACAAGCACAAATGCTAGACAAAACAAGCACAAAAGTCAGACAAAAGCTGCTAACACGGGAGGAAAATGCAGAAACTGACTAGAAAAAATACAGGCACAAAAGTCAGACAAAAGCTGCTAACACGGGAGGAAAATGCAGCTCAAACAGGCACAAATGCTAGACAAAACAAGCAAAAACAGACGCCAGCGGCGTCAGCCGGCAGCGAGGCAGGCAGCGAGGCAGAGGGCAAGGCGAGGGGGCACACACAGCAGCTGGTGGCCGTGCGGCGCGGGGGTGTCCCACAAGTGGGTCACACTCACCTGCGTCGCACGGTCGCCATATAAGGCCAAGTGCGCGGGTGGGCGGGGCAGCTGGGAGGCGGGAGCGGGGAGGGAACAGAAAGGAAAAAGGGGCGTGGTCAGCGGTGGTGGCGGGAAGCGGGGAGCGGGGAGGGAAGGCGGAGGGCGGCGAGGTAGGCGGGCAGACAGGCAGGAGAACGCAAAGGGCTGAAACTGACTAGAAAAAAATACAGGCACAAAAGTCAGACAAAAGCTGCTAACACGGGAGGAAAATGCAGTTCAAACAAGCACAAATGCTAGACAAAACAAGCACAAAAGTCAGACAAAAGCTGCTAACACGGGAGGAAAATGCAGAAACTGACTAGAAAAAATACAGGCACAAAAGTCAGACAAAAGCTGCTAACACGGGAGGAAAATGCAGTTCAAACAGGCACAAATGCTAGACAAAACAAGCAAAAACAGACGCCAGCGGCGTCAGCCGGCAGCGAGGCAGGCAGCGAGGCAGAGGGCAAGGCGAGGGGGCACACACAGCAGCTGGTGGCCGTGCGGCGCGGGGGTGTCCCACAAGTGGGTCACACTCACCTGCGTCGCACGGTCGCCATATAAGGCCAAGTGCGCGGGTGGGCGGGGCAGCTGGGAGGCGGGAGCGGGGAGGGAACAGAAAGGAAAAAGGGGCGTGGTCAGCGGTGGTGGCGGGAAGCGGGGAGCGGGGAGGGAAGGCGGAGGGCGGCGAGGTAGGCGGGCAGACAGGCAGGAGAACGCAAAGGGCTGAAACTGACTAGAAAAAATACAGGCACAAAAGTCAGACAAAAGCTGCTAACACGGGAGGAAAATGCAGTTCAAACAAGCACAAATGCTAGACAAAACAAGCACAAAAGTCAGACAAAAGCTGCTAACACGGGAGGAAAATGCAGAAACTGACTAGAAAAAATACAGGCACAAAAGTCAGACACAAGCTGCTAACACGGGAGGAAAATGCAGTTCAAACAGGCACAAATGCTAGACAAAACAAGCAAAAACAGACGCCAGCGGCGTCAGCCGGCAGCGAGGCAGGCAGCGAGGCAGAGGGCAAGGCGAGGGGGCACACACAGCAGCTGGTGGCCGTGCGGCGTGGGGGTGTCCCACAAGTGTGCCCTGCGTCTGCCCGCAGGCTCATTCAGTGAGTGTCCTGGATGGCAGAGTAAAGCTCAAGGCATGCCAACGGGTGGGCATGTCTGGATTTCAGGGACTCCAATTTGTCGTGTCTGACAGGGAAGGGGTTAGCACCAGAGCTCCACGCTACCTGTGCAGATCTGGACACTGGCTCATTCTAGTAGCAGGGACAGCCCAGAAGGGCAGAGGGAGCTAATGACACCTGGATGTGGTTTATGGTGTTAATGAGGATTTATCAGTACTTATCTCATGCCAGGAAGATGCTGTACATAATGTACCTACCTAATGTCTGCAGGCTGTACTATATGCTATTGGAGAGGGTCCCATAGATGCCTGTCCCAGTAGGCCCTCAGATACTTACCTAATGCCAGTAGGCTGCGGTTGATGCTGTTGGCCTCCACCATGAGTTCTCCGGTGGAACCAGTGTGCTTCACCTTCTCACTGCCTGCCAAGTCCACGAAGCACAGCTTGCCGTGTTTGGTAATGAAGCAGGAGCTGTTCAGGGGGTCTGGCTGCACCAGGGTGAGGAGCAAACACAGGAAGAGAATGATGGTTACACACACACATAAATAGTGCAATGTCCATATGTACAGATGTGATTCTCCTTGACTCCTATTTTGAGCGTTTTGTTATCTAATACCCTAATCCTATATTTAGCATCTACCTTTCGCTAATGGGCAAAATGTGACTATGTTTCTCTTGCACCTCTAAGCTTCACTCCATATATGTGCAGCAACAAGTTGGTTATGAAAGACCTCTCTGTCTCTACCCTCTCATATGAGCGTCTGGAGAGTCCTGCAATCAGATTTATGATCAAAAAGCTACTATTATTAATATTTTAGTGGTTTGTGGAGATCTCCACCACTGGAGCAGAATTCACCCTAAAGAAAGTAATGGGGAACTTTAAGAAAAATAAATTCAAATTACTATAAAAAAAATAGTTATCTTTAATTAAACATATTCAAAAAACATTCAACTACTCCCAGTCATATTCAACTAGGACTACCAAAGTAACAGTGCTGAAGAAGCCTGAACTAAAACATAACATGTTATTAAATTTTAACTTCTAAATGTTTATTTCTTTTTTATTTGAAATATATTTTTAGTGAAATTAATTTAGATTTTAATTTCCCCCCCGCCACCATTTGGGGGGCGGATCAAGTGAAGTGGTAAAGTGCTGCTTCGCCCCCCTCAAAAGGCACCCATTCGCCTGGTAGTGCCACAGCCTTAGCGCATACATTTCAACACATGGGATACAGACAGTCTCATTGCAAAAATTCATACACGGATTTACTCAACGCCTTACTACAGACATTTCTCCACCTAGAAAAGTCACAACCTCACTGCAGAAACATCAGCATAAGAGAGGGAATGGGATGCACCATGGCTCAGTCTCAACTCTAGAATAGGAGCTGGTATGGTCCCAACCTTACTCAATTCATTCTTACACCTGGGATACTCACAGCCTGGTAGCAGACATGCCTACAGCAGAAATGCTGTCGGCCGTACTCCAGAAAGCCTACGCGTCAGATACTCACAGCCTCACTGCGGATGCAGATGGTCAGCAGGGCATGGCTACGACTAGACGACTCGTTCAACATATGGGCCGAATTCTGGCGGTTCCTCATTCCTTAAACAGGTCAAAATAGAGTGTCAAAGTAAGAAAGAAGAGATTAGATACACACAATGAAAGGCATAGGAAGGGCTGGGAAAATAATAAAGTAGGGTGTAGACATGCATAGAAGTGGGGAAGATGAAGGGGTAATACACTTACGCAATGGATGCTGGAATAGGGGAGGCGAAAAAAAACAGGGTAGTGAGAGCATGTGAAAATGAGAGTGGAAAGATGGAACAGTGAGCTGAGCGCCATGGGAAGAGAGGGAAAGGTGATGGATGCAGAGGAGAGGGTATGTATATAGAGAGAGAAAGGACGAAAGTAAGATAGGTATTATGCAGAGAAAGGAGAGTGAGAGATGACATCAGAAGGGGGTCATAAAGAGGTGGAAGAAAGCAGCTTGAAGAGGAAGGAAAGCAAGGAAACAACATTATTAGCAAATGTGTGAGCAATTTGCTCCTGTTGAAAGGAAAACAAGAAAGGATGAGATATTTAGGTTTCTTTAGCAAGCAAATGAATTACCTCTCCTGAGAAATAGCATAATTCATTATGTATCAGTGGCATGAACACTCAGCTTATCTCTGGAATAGCTGCTTCACCTCGGTGTATCTGACATCATCACCACCTTTCAGCACTGTCTCTAAAGCTCCATTACATTGTAACCCAGCCCTTCTCAGACAACCCTGCTCCTCTTTGGTGGATGTGTGTCTGAATCATAGACACTCTGCAGTTATTGGTGAGTATCCTGTACGGATACTGCTGCTTACCACGGATGTCCCAGGACCCCAACACAACTGCCCTCTAATTGGATAACCAGTTTGCTTTTTTGGGGTATGTGAGGAAATGATGCAACAGCCAGGTGTCGCGTGGTGCTCAATACACTTTATTTGTATAAGTCGTTAGAAAGTACCACTCCCAATTTTCACCAAAACCAGACCACAACAGCAAACATTGGCAATTCTTTATTCCATCGTAAAGGAAAGTTTATCGCTGGGCTTTGAGTCCATAATAGGAAGACTGTTAGTCTTCACGTCAGATTCTTTCATTCTTTTATACACTCTACTAGGTTCACTCGTTTTGGAGTTTTTTAATTAAGTTACTAATGAAGGTTTCAAATTATTATTCTTGACCTTTAAGGACCTGAGGCTTTGGCGTGCTCCTGGGGGTCTGTAAAGGGAGAGGTGATGTACCAGAATAGGGGTCAGGACCCCCTCGTGCCCTCTTTCCATGCCTCCATTTTTCCCTGGGCCCTCTTGCCTGTAAAGGGGGAGAAGGTGGATGCAACTGGATAGCAGAGTGCCCTCCTGTTCTTCCCAGTTGGGGAATTGAGTGTAACATAATGAACAGTCGAGTCCTTCTACTTCCCAGCCATAATCTCTATCCAGCTCCTGTGAATCCTAAGAGGTTTGTCTTTCCGCTGCCACAGATGCTGGAGCGGTGGTGACATGAATCGCGCGCAGGGCTGGAATTGCCAATTCAGGAATCATGGACTCCTCACCATTATTTGCGAGGAAAGTTGTGTTAGGGCTGTCTATGTCTGGTATAAACAGAGGGATCGGGGCATCGTTTCCATGCGAAACAAGGCTGGAAAGGTGACTTCCTCCTCCCCCCATATGCCTCCCCTCCCCACAACCAGAACATGCCCTTCCATCGGCGGATGTTTTCTTAGGTGCAAGATACTGAACATTACTTCAGTTTTCGCTCAGTGCTACAACTTCAGGAAAGAATAGGCACTTTATTGACAGCTGGGTAAAAAGCACAGCTAAAATTAGCGCATAAACACAGAATATTAAAAGGTACTGGCAACTTTGAGCCTACTATGTGATCGCAAACTATTTTATATCTCCTATACTCTACGAGCTACATTTTCTATAACAGTCATGAGGCTGCACTCAGCTCTGTTGTTGCTCATGAGAGCTTTCTCCTGCATAAGATTCAGTTTTGTTCAAAGTAGAAAATCCAATTTTTTCAACATGGTTCTCGTTCTTTTCTGTGTCAAATACTGTTGGCATTGTGAATCTGCACATTGAGAAACCACTAACTGCTTTATCGGGCATATGTTTCCTTTGTGATGTATATGCGGCTGTCCGTGGCCCTCTAGTGCCATCTGGGCACCAGCCCACCCCCTCTCTAATGCGGGGACTCAGGGAGGAGTACCCGCCTCCTTGCCTGTGGCGCACTAGGCGTGTCACTTCCGGCGCGCCGAGGATTGGGGGAAGGTATATAGGTCTTTCCCCCACCATTTGGGGGGTGGGGGAGCAGCGAGTCGCATAGCCCCCTCCGTTGCCTCTGCTCAGCTGAGCAATTGCGGTTATTTGGGTATACGGTCTTCCGCTCCCGCTTTGAGCATGCAGGGGTGGCTTCGTAAGGAAGGGGGCGCGATGATGCAGCCCTGGGCAAGCGAGCCAGCAGTCTCTGTGGGGGAAGGGGGAATTCGCGAAGCAGCAAAGTCCCGGACAGCGAACAGCCACTTGGAGGGGGGGCGGTCTCACAAGTGTGCGTGCCCGCCCTGGTTCGACGGACACATGGGCACCGTGGGTCTGCATCTGCCACCTGTGTGTCCTTGTAGTTAGGGAGTCTGTGCTGGCTGCCTTCATTCTCTGCCTCTGGGTTCCTGCTGGCTGTGGGGAACCTGGACTGAGCTTTTCCTCTACTCATGGGGGCTGGTTGTCTTTTCCTTGCCCAAGAGTTACAGATGCAGACGAGCTCTGAGAGTGCCGTGGAACTGGTCCTACGACCAGCTGTCCAGGCTCCAAGGCCCGCGGAGTCACTGGGGCAGGGGAAGGCCCTGGGATTGTGTCTCTGTGGTGTGTGTGATCCTTGGAATGCGGCGTACATTTCGAGGCATTGGGGATTGGGGCTAGATTGAGCCAGGAAATCACAATGCATATCTTTCTTGCAAAACGGCTGTAAGTTAATTAAAGGCGGTTTCCTTGTGGTTCCGTCTGCAGAGAGCTATGGAAACAGCCAAAGGTGGCGGGGACTGATGTCTCCTCGAACGAGGCCTGGTCTGGTTTCAGCAAGGCATGAGCCTGAGAATCGCAACTTGCGTCAATAGATTGTAATTATGAATATAAATTAAGGTTGCTAAAACAATTTACTATGCTAGCGGAAAGACAACCAGACCAAGTCGTCCCGGGTGTAAGGTAACGAGCGCTCATGTAAGCGAGCCAAATATTTTGTCAAGGCGGAGTGGCACCCAGGATGGTTTGGGAGCCCTTGGGCTGTTGTGCCCTCCGCCGATTGCGTAGTGCGCCTACTCAACTGAAAGAATTCGTTGTGCCTGTTCTACTTGCACTAAATATCATGTGTAATGGGGGGGAAGGAGGTATGTCAGGGTGGCCACAAAGGTATCTTACTTATGTTAAATCTTCCAGATCGCGCTTCGAACTAGTGGCACTACATACAGCAAGTTGGTCTCCAGCACGGAGCCCAATGCATGTTAACTAGTTACGTATTTAGGGCAATGCTACTGCTTCACATGTTGTTACACAGGGACGGTAACTTCCTCTTAAGCTCGGCGCAACCTAATTCAGGAAGGAGCTGGGGGGGCTTTGGCCTGCGCATAAGGTTAAAGTATTTATGAATGTTTGTACACATGTCCCAACTGGTAGTCTAGCGACCAGGGGCTTCGGGCACAGTATGAGCAACCCCTTTGACCGGGTTGGAGGTGCAGGTAGGGGGGGCCTTTTGTTAATGCCTGTTGTTTTCTGTTCCAGTTACTCGCACGGTGATTAACCGTTCACCGTCAATTGCCTAAAAGACACGGCGGTGCAAGGCTCAGCAACAGTTTCAGGTTTAAAAGGGTCACATTGTGGTCGTTTCTGTCAGTGATGCAGGGTATCAGGAGGCAGGAATACCCAGAAATAGAGTGTGACGTTTTTCTAATTACAGGACCCATTGGAACAAGCGCTCAGGCACTGCACAGAGAGGATTGCAGGGAACAGGCTCAGGTATGGCCAGGGCGCGCACAGTTGGGGAGGCGTTCGGGCTTATCACAGCTCAGGGATGGTAACAACGAGTAGAAGGAGATCTGATATGCAATTTTCAATTACATCTAGTACAGGCCCATGCAAAGTCATCTAGTACAGGCCCATGCAAAGTCACATCGCATCCACGTACGCTCCAGCCATCAAGGATAATAGAAGCCCACCCCCACCCTCCCGGAACCGCTCACCAGGATAGGTATCAGGAGAGCAAGAGACAAAGTAAGTACTGGGGCAGGCGTGGGTTGGACACGCAAGAGGGCGTAGGGGCATGGGGCTCCCGTGACACAGCCACGTGGTGGCATGAGCAGGAAATGTTGGGAGTAGCTATTTACGATTCTTTATCCCCCCTAGAAGCCGCATTGAGGCAGTCGGTCCAACAAGTCCGGAGCTATGGTTAGCCAAGGAACCCCCGCCCTCTTGTTTTCCCAAATCAGCTGTGTGGATAAGTCCCAACCCGGCACGTCACAGGATGCAGTATGGGCGGACTTTATGGCAATGGCTAAGGCCAAAGGAGTTGATTGGGCTAAAGGATTGCTCAACTCCAGAGAGCAAGAAGATTCTGGGGTGGCGGCGGACATACCAGTTGCCCCCCAGGTTGGACTGATGGAAGTAGGACCAGGCAGGCCGAAACGGGCTCGTCGGCCCACCAATAAGGACTTCCCTCCAGACCCAGCTCCAAAGGTCAGGGTAGGGGCCAGCCTGCAAGAAGCAGAGCCAGCGCTGGCTGCACCTGTGGGTGCACCAAACATTTCCGCTGTTGGCAACGGGAACATGGAGAAGATGGGTAAGATGATGGACTTTATGTTAAGCTTGATGGCCAACTTTCAATCACGTCTAGACAATCCCATTGCATCCATCCCACCTGTTCCCCCTGTCGTGGGCAGAGTAGGGGCACCTTCAATTACACAGGTCTGGGGGGATCAAGCCAGCAGCGTGAGCAGCCACAGAGCTCCTGAGGCAGCCACCAACGCAGGGAATCCAGGGACTCAGCAGATGGCGGGAGTGGGTGCAATGGCAGCCCAGATCCATGGTGGCGCAGTGTCAAGTAGCATTCCCCCAGAGCTGGGGGGGGGAAGCAGCAGGCGGCAGCTGCCCAAATGACTCCGGCAATCGCGCCCAGCCCCCTAGTCCCTCCCATTTTTGTGACCCCTTTGACCGCGCCCCAGGAAGTTAGCGTTCCCACACCTTAGGCTGAACAAGCCAAAGCAGCTGCGGCGCCCCTGCCACTCGTCACAGTGGCACCATTGGTGTCCAGGCATTGCTCCTTGGCATGGGAGGTGCCTTTAGCGTCCAAGGAGGGGATCTGGCGGCAGGAGTTCATCAACATATTCACCTTATTGATGCATGGGGTAGACGGGGTGGACACAAGAAAGATGGGGGGTAAGGAAGATGAGAAGAAGGTACGATTCCAAGCGTGGCCTGAGAAAACAATTGCAACCTGGGGGCAAGCTTTTGCCATCTTAGCAGCGGTGATCATGGAAAAATACCCAGAGCAGGGGCCGGGGTTGTTCCAGTAGGCTTGCACTATAACCAAAGAGGCGGAAATGAGCGGTGGGATGGGTTGGTACAACTACGACCGTGAATTCCGGAAAAAGATGGCAATGTGTCCCGAACAGGGGTGGGACCAAATGGAGGTCCGGCTCTGGGTCCAGGACATGGGGAAAGGCACGGCTGAAATTAAGGATAGGACAAGTATGGACACGAAGGGGGGAGACAAACCCAAGGGTCAGAAGCAGGCGAAGAAAGGCCAGTTCAAGCAGCCCTTTCGAGGAGGTCAAGGTGGTGGTCAGAAGCAAGGGAGTAAAAGATTCAACAATGCCACCTATAGGTTGTACAATGCGGGGACCTGCTCCTGGGGCAAAGCTTGCAAGTTTGCCCACAGCTGCAGTAAGTGTGGGTCCACCCAGCCGGCCGCCTCTTGTAACACCAAGCGTGAGGGTCCCCCTACACTTGCTGGATGGCAAGACAAGTAGTCCAGTTCTGGAGTCCAGCCCTCCCCGGATCCCACCCTCCCAGGTATCTCCATCACCACTCAGTGCGGACGCCCTTTGCTCACCCTCCCAAGTGGTGTCCTCTAAGGTTCCCAAGGCGAAGGGCTCTTCCCCCATCATTATTTCCAACCTCCTCCCCCTGATCCGATACTACCCGAACCCCAAGGACAGACTGCTCCTAGCAGAAGGTTTCATTGAAGGTTTCAGAATACCATATTTGGGTCCTTTAGTTTGTAGGGATGCTGCTGAGAACCTTAAGTCTGCCAGAGAGCTATGTGAGGTGGTAATGGAGAAAGTTCAGAAGGAAGCTTCCCCCTTGTAGGGTTGCCGGACCCTTTAATCAGCCCCCCTCAAGAATTTTGTAATCTCCCCACTGGGTGTGGTTCCTAAGAAAGAGCCAAGAGGCCTTCCGGTTGATCCATCACCTGTCCTACCCTGAAGGCAACTCAGTTAACCACTGGTTAGAGGAGGGGACGTGTTCGGTTTCCTACTGCTCACTAGATATGGCAGTGGACATGATTAGGAGAGTGGGCAGGGGGGCATGCCTGGAAAAGGCAGACATTGAGTCAGCATTCCACCTGTTGCCGGTCCACCCAGAAAGCCAGCATCCTTTGGGTTTCAAGTGGCAGGGTAAATTCTTCTTTGACAGATGCATGCCCATGGGGTGCGCCGTGCCTTGCGCCTACTTCGAGGTTTTCAGCCCTTTCCTTCAGTGGGTGCTCACTGGGACATTCAACGTTGAGGGAGTGACCCACTACCTGGACGACTTTCTGTTCACTGGGGCGCAGGTACACAGGATTGTTATAATACGTAAATAACTAGGACCCCCTGAATTTGTGGAGATAAAATTCCTAGGACAGGGTAATACACAATGAAACAATAACTTCCTAGGCAATAATTAATTATGAAGCTAATCTATTTTATGTGTGTCAAATTAGTCAAGAAGACTAAGATATAGCCACAGGATTGTCCTTTTTCCAATTTTTTATAACAATTGTAATTTTAACGAAATCATTGTAAAAAGTGATTATATATTGTATGCCTGTATTTCACAAATGTGATTTTTATATCTTGTGATATTTTGAGATATCAAAACTAAATATTATTTTGCAATTTTTTAATTAATTTGTGGTTACACTATTTTGACACACATAACAGAATTGCTTCATAATTAATTATTGCCTAGGAAGTTATTGTTTCATTGGGTACACAGGATTGTATCAGGGGCCTGCAGTGTTTTCAAGAACTGGTGAGGCACCTAGGGGTCTCGTTAGCACCTGGTAAGACTGAGGGTCCGGCGCAGGTTCTCACTTTTTTAGGCATTGAGCTGGACACGATTAAGAGTGGGTCCAGGCTTCCTGCGGATAAGGTGCAGGCTCTGCGTCAGGACAATCAGGCATTGCTAGAGAAGGACAAAGATGCCATCCAATGCCTCTTGGGAAAGCTGAATTTTGCAGCTAGAGTGATCCCGGTGGGTAGGGTGTTTGCCAGAAGACTAGCAAGGGCAACAGTGAAAGTCAGTAAGAAACATCATCTGGTCCGGCTGGGGAAAGGTTTGAAGGAGGACCTAGCAATGTGGCATGAGTTCCTCATTCATTTAAATGGAACGGTGATCTGGAGAGCACCCTGGGCGGAGAGTCCAGAGCTCTGCCTCTTCATGGATGCATCAGGCAGAGAGGGCTTTGGAGCAATAATGGGTACCAAATGGTGTGCACAGTAGTGGCCCAACACCTGGCGCAAGCATAACATAATGGCAAATATCACTGTCCTAAAATTGTTCCCCATTGTGATCGCACTACATTTGTGGCCCGAAGCGCTATCCGCCAGAAAGGTCCTATTCTGGTCTCACAACATGGCAGTGGTGCAGGCCATCAATGGGCAGACAACCAAGTGCCCATTGGTGCTGTGCTTGCTAAGAGAATTAGTCAGGGCATGCCTGCGCTGCAATGTTGAGTTTAGGGTGAGGCATATTGAGGGGGCCAAGAATGTTCTCTCATTTTCAGTGGCTCTGTTTCCAGGAGGCCTGGCCACGAGCGACAGCGGAGATGTCCCGCTTCCCGGCACACCTCTGGCGGATCCTACAGTGGAACAGCAATTGAGAGCACTGTGAGAACACTCTCTGGCACCAGGTACCAGGAAGAGATATAAGGCACACCGTATCACATTCTTGGAAGTTTCACAGACTCAGGGCCACTCTTCGCTACCCCTGGAACAGAGAGTGCAGGCATTCGTACTATGGGCAAAGGAACAGGGGAGGAGCCATTCTTGGGTATGCGGCCACTTGGCGGCAGTAAGCCATGACGCCAAACTAAGGGGAGGGCACGATCCTACTAAGTCCTTCCTGATCAGGGCGGCCCTCAAGGGTTGGGCCAGGGATGAGATCAGGGTTCCAGACAACAGGGCCCCCATTGACTTTCCCACACTACAGGGCATGTTGGATGTGATAGAGCAGGTCACGTATTCACAGTCTGAGGCCAGACTCTTCTCGACGGCCTTCTGTCTGGAGTTTTTTGGGGCTTTTCAAATCAGTGAGCTGGTGGCCAGGTCAAAGACAGATAGGTCAGGCGATGCCTTAAGCAGACAGGACGTCATCCTGGAGGGTACCCTGTCCATTCATATCAGAAAGTCCAAAACTGATCAGACAGGGCGAGGCACCGATGTGGTACTAAGACCTCTAGGGGATCAAAGATACTGCCCAGTCGCCAAGGTAAAAGAGTATATGGCGCTGCGCCCCGACGTTCCTGGCTACTTTCTGATTCACGCTGACCAGGGGCCCCGGACCAAATTTCAGATAGAACGCATAATGAGGGCTTGCCTAGCACGGTCACGTCTTGCCCACCCTGAAAAAAAATTACTCTAGTCACTCCTTCAGGATCGGGGCGGCCACAGTTGCGTTCAAAGTAGGCATGGAGCTGGAGGGGATAAAAAAGGTGGGACGTTGGGAGTCTCACTGCTACAAGCGTTACATCCGCCCTTGAAGGCAATTTTGTATATATAAGTAATTACAGTGCGCAGTGACTTTGAGTGTACTAATGATGAATTATGCGTGAATACAATGATCATTAAAAAGCAGAGTGTGAAAATGGTGTCCTTTACTTTCCCAGGATTCCAAGTATGGGTGATCGGGCACTCTTTCGTTGCCGGAGTGGCACAGTGGGCTGCGCGCCGGAATAGGACGCTGGTATTTTCACAAACAGAGTTTGTTTGGATGGGTTTCCCCGGAACGAGATGGAGCAGCCTCATGAACAGATTGCATCAGAGACTGGCCCAAGGGGGGGTCCCCCTCAATTTCTTAGTGATACACCTAGGGGGCAACAACCTCATTGCCATGGGGAGGAGGTCACTCTTACAAGCCATGAAAGCTGACTTGGGGGAAATCAGTAAATACATGGGGCAATGTGAGCTCTGGTGGTCAGAGATAATTCCACGCAGAGTGTGGCACAGGGCAAAGTCAGAGGAGGCCGTTGAACATTCCCGGAAGAGAGTTAATAGTTCAATGCGTAAGTTCACAGATCAGAGGGGTCTGGGCATCATCAGATATGAGATGATTCAAGCTAAGGTGAAAGGATAAAGTTGGGGTTCATTTATTACCGGTAGGGATGGATCTCTTCCCTCTAGATTTGCAGAAGGCTCTGGAGATGAGAGATTGCAGGTAAGAGTATAGCTGTTTTGGTGGGGGGCTCTGGCGGCAACAAAGGCCACCTCCAGAGCTGTGGCAAAGTTACAGGGCGATCTGGAAGCAAATGGGTACAGAAGGGTACCTCTGCAGGGCACAATAGGGGTGCCAGAGCCAAATCCCAGGAGCCTCATGGCAGGTTCCTGGAAAACCACGTTGTCGTCCCGTTAGTCCTTCGGGCGGTTTTGGGCATGAAAAACCGGGGGCTTGCCTTGCTACGCTCTGCCCTGAAAGGGGCGTGAGTAATAAGGGACCAATATGTCACGTGATCCAGAAAGAGGATCACCCCATAGGGTGCAGCACAGATTGGGTTATCCCCAGTGCTGCTTGGCTCATCAGGCGGGCAGGCAGCACAGTTTGGTTACAGCTGCCTGCCCTTGAATCGCCCGTAAGATAACCCACCATATTGCATACTTTTGTATGGAAAAAACCTGCAGCAATATTTTCCCAAACAAAAGTTGTATTGTGTATTTATTTATTTAGCATGCATGTTATGTGTTTGTGTGGGTAGGGTGTGTTGCCAATGGTGGCACTATGCGGCTGCGCGTGGCCCACTCCGGCGGCCACTCAAGAGGGCGGCCCTCTAGTGCCATCTGGGCATCAACCCACCCCCCTCTCTAATGCGGGGACTCAGGGAGGGGTCTCCCCCTCTTTGCCTGTGGCACGCTAGATGCGTCACTTCCGGTGCGCTGGGCGCGTCACTTCCGGCGCGCTGAGGATTGGGGGAAGGTATATAGGTCTTCCCCCGCCATCCTGGCGTCCTCTGTTGCGCTGGACACGAGTCTCCCACCCTACCGCTTGCCCGGCGTGGGGGTTGCAGGCAAGATATATGGGGCCTCATTTATGAAAAGTGACGCATCACTGCGTGAAAACAGTGATGCGCCACTTTTCACTGCGCCCTCCCTGCGACTCCAGTGATGCGTCATATTTACAGTATGACGCATCATGTCGCAAGGAGTCACAGATACGTCAGTATTTCTGACGTATCTGTAGGCGCAAAAGTGACGCATCGCTAGAGTGTGTCACAAAAGTGACGCAACTCCAGCAATGTGTCCTTTCACATGGGGCAAGCCCCATGTGAAAGGGCCTGCGTCAGTCTTACGCCTGCTGTGAGGCAGGCGCAAGAAATTGACGCATTTGCACACTAGAAGTGGCGCAGTGAAATCTCGTAGATTTCACTGCGTCACTTCTACGACCCTTTGTTGCGTCAAAACGCCCCCCTTGCATACATTATACCTGGCGCAGGTATAATGTGGCGCAGGGGTTTACAAAGTGACGCATCTACCTAGATGCGTCACTTTGTAAATATGGCGCAACATGGCGCATGTTTTCTGCCACTGGTGCGTCACAAAAAGTGACGCACCGGCGGCGCAAAAGTGACGCAGGGGCTCATAAATGAGCCCCCTGGAATGTTGTAATGTTTTCTTTTTCATTGAGGTGGAGTTACAGGGCAATCTGGAAGCAAATGGGTACAGAAGGGTACCTCTGCATGGCATAATAGGGGTGCCAGAGCCAAATCTGAGGATCCTCATTGCAGGTTCCTGGAAAACCGCATCAGCGCCCCGTTAGTCCTTCGGGCGGTTGTGGGCCTGAACAACCGGGGTCTTGCCTTGCTACGCTCCGCCCTGAAAGGGGCGTGAGTAATAAGGGACCAATGTGTCATGTGATCCGGAAAGAGGATCACCCCATAAGGTGCAGCACTGATTGGGTTCTCCCCAGTGCTGCTTGGCTCATCAGGCGGGCAGGCAGCACAGTTTGGTTACAGCTGCCTGCCCTTGGCTCGCCCGCAAGATAACTCACCATATTGCATACTTTTGTATGGAATAAACCTACAGAAAAATTTACCCAAACAAAAGTTGTATTGTGTATTTATTTATTTAGCATGCATGCTATGTGTTTGTGTTGGTGGGGTGTGTTGCCAATGGTGGCACTAAGTAGGTTGCATTCTGTTTATCTAATACATAACCTACCTGTTCTCTGCAGGCGACAGCTGCAGTGGAGCTGATTCCCTTTGAACAATCTCACAGGGGTCAGCAGTCCTAAGGGGGATGCATGGGTGACAGCCACCTTCCTGGGAGCCACTGAGAGGAGGTTAGACAGGAGTGTGGAGGGCAGGCTTGGACCACTCCATCAGTGAACCACCAAAGAACTAGTAAAACTGAGATGCGTGAATGGGGAGATATCGGTTTTCAGCCTGTTCTCAACTAAAGACTAAGATAAGACCACTGTAAAGATACCTTGGCTTGCGTGGGACGGAATCTATGTGAATAGCCTTTGGGAAGGCAGGCCACATTTCTAATATTATTAATGTAATCCTTTGAAAGATTTGAACTGATGACTCCTTTAGCAGGGTCTTTGCTGTAAAGAAAGACTGTGGTAAATTGTGGATGGGGGGGAATCAGAATAAGGGTATTTTCCTCACCTCTTCTAGGTGCTATATTGAATGGTGTTTCCGAGAAAACCGTCACATTTGACCTCTGCTGCCTGTCACTTGCGCCCTGAAGTGTTTTGGAGACACAGATGCCCTGAAGTGCTGGGAGATAGCGTGGGTGGCCTGTAAGCCACCATAGCTCAAGCTTGTAAAGCTCCCAGATAATGTGATCCAAACACTCCTATGGGATGAGGGTGCCCCGAGAATATCCCTCCCAAAATTGATGATGAGCTTGAATGGCGGAGGAATAGCTCTTCCATCTCTTCAAAAATAATATTAGGCTGCCCAGCTTACAGCGGTGAATCACTCGGTTCACCTCCAACAGGATGAAACCACTTATTAAATGGACCAGCGTAACATGCAACCAGGGGCCACCTCCGGGCGATATATGGTGGGAAGCGCTACAAGTCCTTTCCAACTACGACTTCCTTATGATTCAAATATGGCACACAGCACTTGGGGCACTGGGGTGGAGGGGTAAAATCACCCAAGTTACCCCACTATGCGGCACAGGGAAACTGGGCATATTGGCTATGCAACAGGGCTTTAATAAGTGGGACTTGATTGGCCTTTCCAGGGTGGGGGACATGTGGGCACATGGGGAGGAGATATCCTTTGCCGACTTTCAAAATAATTATCAGTTGGTGCACACAGAGACATACCGCTACCTCCAGATTAGCCAAGCCTTCACAAGGCGCTACCAAGAGAGGAGCTCCCAGAGGCCTCCCCACTAGAGGATAGGCTGTTGGATGACTATATGGAGAAAAAAACGATTACATTGACCTATCGTAAACTCCTATATAACTCCCCCAACCCCTTGGCTCATCTGCGAGAGAAATGGGTGGGTGACATGAGTGATTTGGAGGATGAGGACTGGAAGGAGGTGATTGCACCTCCTCTGGAAGTAGCCATATGCTCTCACCTGGTGCAGTTGGAAATCTTACACAGGACTTATTACGCATGCACAACAATGTTTAAGAGGGGTAGGGCCGACTCGGCGCAATGTATTATGGCGCCATCAGCAAAGTGGTGTTTATTGAATATTTGGGATGAAACTGGCCTAAGTAGTAAGGATCATCTCTGGGTGACATTGGGATTTATGGTGGTCAAACGCAATATAGCCAGGAAGTGGAGGACATCATCCACTCCGACTCTGCAAGAATGGGCAATAGGTATGGATTGGTATATGCAGGCAGAAAAGGTTGTTTACGAAAGCAGAGGTTGCCCAAATAAATGGACTATCAATCAAACAGGGGGTCTTGTAGAGTGCAGCTTGCCACTCCGGGGCTCTCCAGGAGCTGGTGGACAGTGCAAGCTTCAGTCGAAGTCCTTTTTTGGGGAGTTTTATATAGCATGAACTTGACCCAAAGGTATCAGAGCAGTTTACATGAGCACCAGTTGCGTTACAGATGGACACATTCATTTTGTTAGGCACAAGGAGATATAGTGATTTGCCCAGAATATACTGGATGCTGAGCGACCCTGACAAAACTCAAACCCAGTTCCCCATCTTCAAGGTCGACCACTCTAGCCGTTAGGCCACACTCAAAGATGGTGAGGTGCACAGGTAGAGGAGGAGGTCATTCCAAGACCGGGCGGCGAAGTAGGAGAAGGAGCGGCCTCCACAGCAGCTGCAGCAGATGCAGAGGATGCAGGCCAAGGCAAGGGTGGAGGATCGGAGTTCCCTAGTCAGTCGGTGGAAAGTAAGTCGGTCATTGAGGTAGGAGGGTCCGGACTTATAGGCATGCATAAGGAGCTTGAAGAGACATCTTTCCTGAATGGGCAGCCAAAGGAGAACTCTGAAGTGCGGGGTGAACTCTGGGGAAAGTGGAGTGAATACAAAGGGATGATGTGTATACTCATTGATCAAGTTAATCCCCTTGAAATGACTTGAATGTATATCTGTTAGGTTGGTACATGGAGCTGACATGTCGGCGTGGTGGGAATACGCTAAGCGTTTGTAAGCTAAGAAGAGGAGCTTGTTGCACTGTGTCGTAATGATAATGATGAATAACAGAATTTTTGTTGACACCAAAATGTCATGTTTGATCTGCAAAATACAAATAATTTTGAATAAAAGCTTGTAAGGTACCCATGAGACAGAGCACAGCAGGACGTTTGACCATGGAGGAAAGACAACCAAATCCACAAACTTGCATGGTGCTGGACTTGGAAGCAGATAAGAGACTGCTGAACTCTGCGTGGGAGTGTGACCCTCAAAGACCAGGCCTGGTGCGTTTTGATCTACAAAAGGGTTAGTGTTGGCTGATCTTCGGTTAGCTCACGAGGTCATATAAGAGCACCCACAAAACGCTTCTTGCAAAGCATACTAGTTGAATAATTGTAACTCTTCTCACACCAGAATGAATTAAGATTCTTTGTTGGAATATGAAAATGAGTGGCAGAACGAACTTACACCCACTGTGAACTGGCATCTGGAAAGTGCAGTCTCCAGAGGAAGGCAAGGACTTTGGAGTCAACAACAAGGACTGAACTGGTAGCTGAGAAGGAAGGGGTACAGTTTACTGGCTTCGGCAGGCTCGGAAAAACCAGGATGATTTTGACTGCCATGAGGAGGCAAGCCAGAGACCCCCCTATAGGAACTGTGAATGTCTGTGGAAGCGACTGACCCTCCGGCCTGTCTGAAGGTAAGATTTATCCTGGAGCTGGGAGTTCTGCTATATGGCTGGAGCGGGAGGCATCCGGCCGTGGCCATTTGTGAGCCCTGTGCAGAAACGCTCATCGAAGCCACCTAGACTGGTCAGTTTAAAGCACTATTCTTTTACAGAGACTGATATAATATCTGTCATTTTGGGCCTTATTTTCACACTAAAATACTTTCTTAATTTACTAAATTGGTATGGGAGCTTTCCTGAGTGGTTTCTTGATCCAAGTTTTGTCTAGGTACTGTTAACCGTTAACACACAATTTCTGAAGCAGCCTACCCTGTCAGCTCTGTTCAACTAAGGAATAAATAAGGCTCTCTTAGAGAAACAGTGTTTACCTGACTATGAGCTGGTCTTGCATTGTAGTTCAAAAATGTGATTAGAAAAAGTTGATGAGAGGCAATACACAAATTCAGCAGGTAAAGTTTAAACAATATAACATGCAGTCTTCAGATGTTGATTGAAAGTCTTTTATTATTCAAATATCCTTAGTATACATGTACAAGAACAGCCAACGCGTTTCACCCTATAAAAAGGGCTTCTTCAGGGCAATAAAGGTTGCTTAGTTCACAAGTTCAAGAGTGAATGACAGCAACGAATATAATCAAAGAGGTTTCTATGGAAAGGGACAAAAGCCCTTGGGTCCTCATTCCAGATAAGGGAGTATGTCGACCGAGGTCAGGAACAAATACCTAGGGCCTGATTCACAGAACTAACTTAAGACAAAATCCTAAACTTACTACCATTTTGGTATTCACAGAAGGCACTTACTCATTTTGGTATTCACAGAAGGCACTTACTCATTTCGGTATTCACAGAAGTTAGGAGTCCTAACTTTAGGACTCCTAAATGCCTTCTGTGAATACCGAAAGCCTTAAAATTAGGATTTTTCTCAGTTTAGTAGTAGTATAGTTAGGACTCCTAACTTTAGGACTCCTAAATGCCTTCTGTGAATACCGAATGTCTTGAAATTAAGATTTTTCTCAATTTAGTAGTAGTAAAGTTAGGACTCCTAACCTTAGGACTCCTAAATGCCTTCTGTGAATACCGTAAGCCTTAAAATTAGGATTTTTCTCAGTTTAGTAGTAGTATAGTTAGGACTCTTAACTTTAGGACTCCTAAATGCCTTCTGTGAATACCGAAAGTCTTATAACTAGGATTTTTCTCAATTTAGTAGTCGTAAAGTTAGGACTCCTAACTTTAGGACTCCTAAAAGCCTTCTGTGAAAACCGAAAGCCTTAAAATTAGGATTTTTCTCAGTTTAGTAGTAGTAAAGTTAGAAGTCCTAACTTTAGGACTCCAAAACTGAAAAAAATCCTAATTTTAAGACTTTCGGTATTCACAGAAGGCATTTAGGAGTTCTAAAGTTAGGACTCCTAACTTCTGTGAATATCGAAGTGAGTAAGTGTCTTCTGTGAATACCAAAATGAGTAAGTGCCTTCTGTGAATACGAAAATGGTAAGTAAGTTTAGAATTTTGTGTTAAGTTAGTTCTGTGAATCGGGCCCCTAGTTTGGGGCAATGAGTATAGCGAATCACAACGCTGCAATTCAGCATTGTGATTGGTCTGAGCGTAGTGGACCGGTGCTCAGACGGGGACGGGAGGCTTTGCATGTTCCTCACCAGGCTGTGTAATGTAGCCTGGTGGGGAAGATGCAAAGTACTCAGGACTCTCAGACCGGCAAGCAGTCATGCGTCCTTAAGGAGTTCAAACCATTCCTATCCCTGCTCCGGCCAGCCCCACCCAAGAGCCACTGACTTCAACAGGAAAAATAAAATGTTAATAACGATAGTTATCATTTTATTTTTCGTTTTGAGCAGTGAGACGACGCTTCTTTGCCTTAGCGAAGGAGCCTCTACTGCTTGCAGGACACCCAGGTTATTGCCATTGTAGCAGATGTCTGGTTGCTTATATTTTTCTTTTAGAGCAGTTTTGTAGGGAGGATGTCAACCAGCGTGGAACCACGCCTTCCGCACCGATCCTTTTTTGGAGAGAGTCTAGGAGGCGATTGTGATCGACCGTCTCGAAGATCTCTGATAGGTCAAGGAGTATGAGCAGGCAGCAACGGTCTGTATCCAAGGATTTGTCAAGGTCATCTACTATGTTCAAAATAGCTGTTTCCATGCTGCATCCTTTTCTGAACCCAGATTGGTGAGGGATCAGGAGATTGTTTCTTTCGATCAGTGCTTAATTTGCAAAATAATAAGTGCAGGGTTCTCGTCAGGAGCCCACTGCAGGTTGCACCACCCATTGCTTCTACCAGCACTGCCAGTAACAATACCAGCACAACTACCAACCACCACACACCTAGCAGTGTGCAAATTTAGACTATTCTGGGCCATCATAGCTATAAGAATGGCTTGTGCCACAGGTATTAGTCATTTTCAATGTATTTTGAATTAATAAACAAATGTTGTTGTGCTGATCTCTAAATTAGGGAAGTCTCCCACATGAATAGCACTTGTTACAATGCATGCGTTGACAACGCATGCCATTACAAAACAAATTGTTATAACAACGCATTGTTACATCGCATGCCATTACAACGCAAGTCATTACAAAGACTTGCTGTAGGGGGGCGCTGGAGTTTGGAATAGTATAATTTACTATTCCAACTCCAGTGTGTGCAACAGTAGGGAAGGTGCTGGATTGAATATCCAACAAATCCAACACCTTTTCCCCCCGACAGCAAGTCGTTGTAACGACTTGCATTGTAATTGCATGCGATGTAACAACGCGTTGTTGTAACGACTTGCGTTGTAATGGCATGCGTTGCAAATGCTGTTTACCCTGCTAAATGGTGGCGCTGTTTGTCTGAGTGTCAGTGGTGAGAATTAAGTCTCCGTGCTGAAAATTAAGTGCTGTTGCTGAGCACCGGAAACCACTGGTTCAAATTAAGCACTGCTTTTGATGTGTTCATTGAGTTGTGAGAAAATAAATATCTGTAGAGTTTTGGCTAGGAAAGCGAGATTGGAAGTAGGTCGGAAGTTATTTAGGTCATTTGGGTCTGCTTCTGGTTTTTTAAGTAGAGGTGTGACTTGACCATGTTTTAGACAGTCAGGCATCACTTCAGTCATCAGCGAGCCGTTTATAATTTTAGTACAGAGGAGCGCTAGTGCGTGGTTGGGTTGGGTCAGTTTGGTGGGATGATCGTTTGGATGTAGCCAGCAGAGCAAATATGTCTGCCTCCAAAAGTGGGTAGAATACATTCACCTCTTAGGAAGAGGTGTGGTGCCGCGGCCAGGGCGACTGACTCCGGAATCTGGGGATCACGGTTCGGGCGCCGGCGACAGATTAGCCCAGCACCATGTGACTCTTGGCAATAGCTTGCTTAATCTTACTGACGGCCCCCAGTGCCTAGAGACCCTTACGGGTGATTGTTCGCGCTTTACAAATGTGGATTATTTATTATTATTATTCTTAGGAGCTATGTGGCTTTTGGGGTCTATTGCATCAGTTGTCATTTTGAGGTGTAGTGAATGAAAGGGTGGTCATGGGGTGGGGGTTGTTAACATCATTACCTGGAGGGGGATCTCCTTGGAGGACTGGTTGTGATCGTCAAGGGAGAGCTCTATTTTTGTGATTTTACTTTTGGCAAATTTTTCGCACCTTTCTTTTGATAGCAGAGGATTTTTTGGTGCTGGTTTGGCGGTTTGATGTTTGATGATGTTGAAGAGTTCTTTTGGGCGTTTTTTTGCTTTGCCCAGGGCATTGCAGAAGAAAAAGGCTTTTTTGTTCATGACGGGTTGTTAATATTTGCTGCGTTCTCTCCTGAGCTGGTCCAGGTGGGTTTCGCCAGAGTCTTTCTGCTGTTCTGAGCTGTCGTCTTTCCCCGTTGAGGTCTTTGTTTAACCAAAATCTCACTAGTGTGTTTCTCATCTTTTTTAGTTTTTGAGGGGCTACTTGGTCGAGGGTGGAGAAAATTGTTGAGTTGCAGTGATTAGTGAGTTTGGCTGTAGAGAGGTTCTTGGATGGGGAGGGCAGTGGAGCCAACATTCTTTCTTCAAGGAACGCTTGTAGATCTTGCCTTATATTTCTTGTCCTTCAAAGTTTTTTTGCATGGGGTTGGGTAGGAAAGCACTTTGTTGATGTGGAATAAAATTATGTGGTGGTCCAACCATTCAATGAGTAGGATGTTTTCAATAGCTAGTTTTTCTTCATGCGCTATGATAGCGTCTACGGTTGAGCCTTTGTTGTGGGTTTGACATTTGCAGTGCTAGAAGAGGTTTTTACTGAGGAAGTGGTCATTTAAGGATTATATTAGGGTATTGTTTTGATCGTTCAAGTGAAAGTTGAAGTCATCTAGGATGATGATGTTGGCATGTGAGAGTAAGCAGTGTGAAATTAGATTAGCTAGCTGTTCACCAGAGGAGATTACATTTCATGGTGGGTGGTAATAAAAGTGAAAGTTTATTGTGGTGTTGACTTACATCCTTCTGGTGGTACTGATATATTCAAATGTGTTGTAAGTGTTGTAAGTGTGCTTCCCTCACTTTGATGTTGTTGTTGGCGATGCCTCCACCTCGGCTGTCCTTCATGTCTTTCTGGATGATTGAAAATCCTGGGGGGACTTGCATGTCTAAGATTGGGTATGAGGATTCTTTTAGCCATGTATTCGTGATGAAAGTAATATCAATGTTGTGGTTCAGTACTGATTCTGCTAGTTCTGTTGCATGCTTAGTTGCAGATCTGCAGTTTATGAGCATGCGTTCTGCAGTTATTGGTATCTAGCAGGGAAGAAGTCAAGGGTATATTGATGAGGTGTGTTGATGACCTGGTCGCATTCGTTGGTTTGAGATTTCTCCCTTGTCCCGTGATAACCTAGATCTTGGAGGTTGGGTGGTTTCTATTATCTGCCAGGTTGTAATGTCTGGCTAGTTCCTCCGCTTCTCTCAGAGACATTGCGGTGCTTGCTCCTATAGGTCTTTGAGCTTTGTTGTTGAGAGGTGTAGTGGACCAGCTGTGTGGTTGTGTCTTCCCTGGTATTAGGAGGTGTTGGTTGCTGCATTTAGTGGAGTGCTGGTGGTGATGGGTGAAAAAAATCAGGTCATGAGTTTAGTTTAATTGACATGTTGGTGAGATTCTGTAGTACTTTTTCTAGTTGGTTTTGTATGTGCGTTGGTCGCTAAAGTAGCCAGGACATGGGCATTTGATTTCGTGAAATGGGGGTTGGGGAGTTGCGCTTCATTTTGTGAGGGGTAGGGCTGTCCACAGTCCTAGAGTGAGTGTCGGTGGGAGTGGGGTTCACGATGTCGTAGGTGGGGGTGATAGGGAAGGGTACTAGGTCCTTGGTTGTTAATTAAGGGGCTGGTGGGAGTGTATAGAGTATGCCCCTCAGAAATAGTGTCGTCAGCTTCTTGGGGCGTGTAGAAAGTGGGTGGTGGGAGTTCGGGCATGTGACCTTTGGTTGTTGTCCAGAGATGTCCAGGAGGTCTGGGGGAGAGGGACAGGGTGTGTGGCTTGTGTATGGGACTGGGGATTATGGGAGTTGTTGGGGAGTGGTGTAATTTTGGTGTGAGCTGGTGAGCTGAGCTGGGCTGGTGAGTGAGTCGGTGGGTAACTCGAATCTCATTAGTGAGCATGGGGTAGTGGTGCAGATCAGTGGGCTACCAGGTGAACCGAGTTCGGTGTCAGCTGGGGTGGGGGAAAGGTGGGTTGTGAGGGAGGGGTTAGAGTTAGGTGTGCAATTCTTAAGTGCCTCCTTAAGGGCATGATGAGTATCGAGGGAGGAGGTAGTGTTATTGGAGTGACACGTGGGTTTCGTTTTGCGTAGTGTCCTGTGGGGGAGAATGATGAGGGGAGTAATTGGAGTGAGGCAGTGATATGGTACTTTTTAGTGAAAGAAAAATCGATTCAAAAGTGCGTAGGTTGGCATCATTGGTTTGTATCATAATGGTTCTATTTCTGAAGCTAGTAGCAGTGGCATTGCCTTTGAAAGCAGGTGAGCCGGTGATTGTTAGTTTACTACTGTATGGGATGTTAATGGTTTTGGTAATGTGCAGGCATTTGGATGAGATGGAATTGCAATTGGTGCTCGCTATATTTTATGATTGGCCATGGAGTCACAGACACTACATAAGCAAATGGTATGCCAAATTCAGGAATATATACCATCTACTGAACAAGCTCAAAGAAAGAGGTTACCCAACAAGGTTGTGAAAGAGATGCCAAAAAGTAGCCTAGAGGGGCATTACTTGAACTAAGACTGAGGTCTGATGAAGTTAAATTAACCTGTGTTACACCTTTCTGCCAATAAAACAACAACATATGGAATATTATTGATAAAGAATGGAATCTAGTGAGCTCCATACCACAATCTAAACCCATATCAGCTCTCTTTAATGCAGAACACATCAAGTAAGGCTAGGTCCACTCAGCTTTAAAAGCCTATAAGAAGATGCACCTCCGAGAAGCATGATTAAGTTACCACCAAGGCACAGCATGTAACCAAACAATTACAGGCAAAAAATGTGAACATAGTGACATCAAAATAATCCATGAAGATTTCACAAATTGTAATACAAAAAAATAGATTTTCCCCATTGTGTTGTCTTCTGAATTAGAGTATGCTGGCTAGACTATGTAAGAGATAAAGGCATCAATTGCACAATCTAAATCAAGGATCAGATGCAAGACAAGTCTTCTAATTGCTCACGTTTTGGGAAAAAGTCATATGGAGACATCTTTGAAGTCAACTATGCTAGACACTGTTAGAACAAACATTATGTCAACACAAAGCATTTGTTTTACACAAGGAAACAAATCCTTAAGCTCCAAAATGTTTGATGAAACTCTTTACAACCATTTAAAAACCACCTGCAAACATATATGTCATGGTGTAGAACTGACACTGCCTATCAGAAATAAAGAATAAATATCTGTGTAAACCGCTGGTAGAAGAAACGGTAACCTCGAACCATTAGCCAGTCCAAGACCTCTTTTTGACAAACTCTAAAGGCTACAATAAGAACCTGGCATATTTGGGTCTCCACACACCATCGGACTGGAAAGAGTAAAAACTGAGGAGCTCAGGCTCCCCAACCTCATGGCCTCAATCACTCAGAGCGAATTCTGAAATCCACGTGTTGGCCACCAATGTTATCATAACACTTATCACATTATTATAAATATCAAAGACAATATTATCAGTAATGGATTAAGACTATAATAAAAGGCACTTCACTTTGAAATCAAGATGTGCCCTGCAGTTACAACAATGTGCCGATGGACATGGACACTTGGATTGTAACATGGACCTAAGAAAAACAGGGCCCAACAAAAAAATTAACAGTAATAAGTCTCCATCAGAAAGAAAATTTATTTCATGAGGATGCCGGCATCAGAAATCGACACTATCTGACAAACGTGTTCCATTGATATGCACCTTTGGCATGACAGCGCTACATGGATTAAAATACGGCCGGCTTGAACACTGGTGGCACCCTGTGCGACGATGTTTTTTGGTGTCCCCCCGAATGACCACCTCACCCATGGATTCCCTCATAAGCACCCTTTAACAGTGCCCCTCAAGTATCTATAACTGCTGTCTCGCAGATTAATTTCGTTTTATAGCACCACTCATACCAGTGTAAGGTATCAGAGCACTTTACATCACACACACATTGCACAGAGGCAATAATATATGTGTAAATCAGTGCATAGGAAATGTTACATCAGACAGGACTACACCGTGTAGTGTAGGAGTGACATGTCTTTGATACTGGTAGGCAATATAGATTGAGTCCTTATTCTGGAAAAGCACAAATTTAGAATTTAAAACATAATATCATTGTTAGGGGTTCCCTTTAATAATAAGAATTGTTTTCTACCCAAATTAACCCTTTTGGCAAGATTAGAATAATGAAAGACTGGGCAAGAAACATATAGCTCTAACATATACCTTGCAGTTTGCATGCAGCTCTTTGATGACAGTTAATAACTCAATGTTCTACATTAGGATTTTGACTTATAAACGATAAGTAACAAAAGGAGCTCTCTTACAAAAGAAGTAACCAGCTGACCTATTTACATATATGCACTTTGTTATCTACATGGTACACGTTCTTAACAGCAGGCATTTTAACCATCTGCTACCGTAGGTCAAGGAAGACGATTAATCACAGGAGTTATCTTGACATTTTAATTGATGCCAGAAAAATGCTGGAGGCCAGGAACGCGGCAGCAGGTGCGTTTAAGATATTAATAAACTTGCAAAAATTACGCCCCCACCTCAAGTCAGCACCCGGTGCGGTGACACCGATCGCACCGCCCTAGAGCCGGCACTGAGCATGCCATAACCCATTGCTAAATATGTCCCCCAGATAAGGAGATATGTCTGAAGAAATCAAATGATGAATGGATTCCACTGACCCGCTGCTCTGAAGCCTCCCACTCAATTGAGCATAGAGTGTAGGAGCTCAGAAGCAGTTAAAGATTGCGCCTTCCCAGTGGCGTGGCATAAGCCTCCGCAGCCCCCTGGGTGCAGGGGGGCCTCCGAGCTCCAGGGGGCCCCCCACCGAAACTTATAGGTGATGGGCCAGGGAGTGAGGCCCCCCTCCGAGCACTTTGAAGGGGGGCCCCCTCAAGTTTTGTTACACCACTGCACCTACCTACAGGATTGGAGTGTTTACTTCAAACACAACTGAGCCAGAAATGTTTGCCGATGAACAAGGAAGACTAAGGGACAGAGAGAAGCCATCCACATTCTATTAAAAAGATTAACTCTAAATCCTTAGACCTAGCAGGATCCTAACTCATAAGTAAGCACAATGTTACAAATTTGATTCCCATCTTTCTTCAGCCAAGCAAACATGCCAAAGTGCTATAATTGAAAAACAGCAAATTCAGAGACCAATCACCACGCCCTCAGAGTGGGGAACGCTTACATACATAAACTTTACATACATTAATTTCTTCACAAATATTATATAGTTGTAGTAATATGCAATTACACATCATGCAGGACTCTTTAAGTCACATGTTTTATGACTTAATAACTTTTGTGGTGAGGGGCTTAGTGGTGGTGCAGCATTTTGCCTGGAGGCGTAAAATCGTAAACAATGAGTGGTTGGTTCTCTCCCCCCTCCCAATGATATTGTCTTTTCTTCTGAGTCTACTAAATGGTATGAGGTTCATCATAGCAACAGTTTGAATGTTTTTTATAAGAAGTGACATGGCAATAGTTGAAAACAGATACTTCATTCATTAAACTTTATTCGGTTAATACGACCATTAAAGTGCGAATGCTTGCAATACATTAATCCATCATTACACATTAAATAAACCATCATTAATAAATACATATATGATAAAAGGATATTAAACACCACTGATGGAATAAAACATGTTCTAAAAGATTAAAATCTATTAATATTATAAAAACATGTATCACATATTTAAGAAAGAGCTCAAAATGTAATCAGATTTGGACAATTTACAAATAGTAGCAATACATGGGTATTATAAGCATAGTATAACTCTTTTATAGCAATTACAGAAAGCAGATTATCGTGTCATGCACGCAAACCTTCGGCTTGTCCACATTTTACCCAAAACATTTGCAACACCACATGCTACAAAAATCCTACAGTCTGATTTAAGGATGCAGAGTGCTTCCTGGTGGCAACGGGTTCCTAATGACCTGCAAACTGGGGATACCACTAAAGTCTTTGATAGTTATAAAGTGGACAAGCAAAGAAAATATGGCCAATTGTTTCAGCCATTGAAGCGCAGCCCGGACAATGTTGGGTAGTGGACGAGAGCTGGCGCCAACTAGCTGTGAAGGAATTCACTGGAAGACAGCCTAATCAAAACTGAATATACAGTTTTCTATCCTGCGGGATGGTAATAGGATCCAGGTAGGCCTCTAAAGTGCTTTGTATTTTGAATTCCATCGTAAGGTGGCCCACTGATGATTGTGCAACAAAGGATTGTGCTACCCAACTCAAGTACTGAGATTTAACCAAATCTTTGCTAGGCAATTGACTTGCGTCTCTACTATCCCAAGAACTTCCCAGGCCTACCGGTATTAATAGTGATCTGACTTCCTTAAACCACCTAATCTTTTTAAAGCGATCAAGCTTGTAGACCTCATCAAGCGCTGCCATATAATGTGAAAGCTCAGGAGTTTGTCTACGACGCAACCAGAATAGTAAAGGACGCAATCTAGCCTTAGCCACAACTATGCGTCTACCCATATCAAGTCGCAAAGGATGAAGTGGTGTGCTCTCTGGGAGTAAACATAAAGATCTTAAGAACTGTTTTTCAGTAATGAGTACATTTTCAGTATTTTCAAATCCCCAGAGTTCTGCCCCATAAAGGGCAGAGCTCATTACCTTTTGCTCATAAATCTGCAAGGGGGCAGCTATTGGTCTGGTCTGGGAAGATCTGTGTCCCAATGGTCTGTCTCTACTGGAGGTTCTGCTTTGAGGTCTGATCTTTTCATACCATTTTCTCTGATAGAGCAATACCCAGATATTCAAAGGAAGCCATATGAGCACAACCCAACACATCTTCCCCTTATACAAATGAAAAAAAAGTGGAAACATGGTTAAAGAAAAAAAACATTAAGCAAAGGCTCATAATAAAGAAACAACACTGTAAAGATGATCAATATGCAGGAACACTAATGCATAACATAGCCATGAAACCTACTGGGTAATCTGATCTGGAAGAAGGCACACGGGTATCGGAATTCTGACATGTACTACCTTGATTTGAGCGAGATACACAACAACTAGGTACCAAAACATGAGAAAATTTAGGAACAGAGATCTTGCTTTTGTTTCACCATCTTCCGTCCTCCAATTATACAGCACTCTTGTTCACTCTTACAACAGACTTGGGATCAGAGAACTTGGATGTACCCTTGGACAAAATCCGAGAACATTTGACCCTGACACGATCACCAACTTTCACATTAAGTTCCCTGGTGCTACATTGAATGTACTTGTTTTGGGCTTCAGCTCTTTTCTTGCCTACTTCTTGTATCTTAGCTGCTGGTAATTCAAACACACCCATCCACTTCCTTAACAACTTAGAAGATGGAAGACGGCCCCCTCAGTAAAACGAACAGGGAAACTTCAGTATCAGAATTGGGGTTTGTGCGTACAGCCCATAACAAGTTTTTAAGTTCATTTTTGCAATTAAAATTACTGGCTTTAGACAATTGTATGTTATCCTTAATCACTCTATTGAATCTCTCAACGAGACCATTACTCCTAGGGTGGTAAAGTGAGGTTTTGGTGTGTTTAATATACATGAATACTAAAAACTTCTCAAATTCTGAAGAAGTGAATTGACAACCATTGTCCGAGACTACTTCATCAGGAACACCTTCCCTAGCAAAAAGAAATTCTATCACACAAGAAGTTGTGGGAACTTTAACAAATTGTAACTCTGGCCAACAACTGTGATAATCCATTAGGACTATACAATATTCTAAAACACCACTGTCAGACATAGTCAATGGGCCAATAATGTCAATGGCTAGCTTGGACCAAGGCTTGGAGGAACGCTCACAGCTTGAACAGGACTAGGAACTGTCACTTGAGACTTATCACTTACAGCACAGTACAAACAGTCTCTAACAAAATGTTCAACATGCTTGTCAAGACCAGGCCACCAAAATTGCTCTCTAACCCTTCTTTTCATTGCAGGCATGCCAATGTGGCCTTCATAAACTAGGGAAAGCACTTTGTTTCTCATGCCCATGGGAACTACGAGTAAAGAGGAGCGATACAGAAGACCATTAACTATAGAATGCTCATCAAAGACATGCTTGAATTTACTGATGGTTTCATCATTCGAACATTCCTTTGTCCACCCTGTGTGAATCACATCCATAAGCTTTTTAATGTCTAAATCAGAATCATACACACCTCTCCAATCACTCTCCAAAATGGCTCCATCAGATTGAGATACAGCGTAACAAAAAATGTCGGACTCAAATTTCACATCGTCATAATCGTCCACATCATGTGTACTGCTGGGTATCCTGGATAAACAATCCGCTAAGATATTTTGTATCCCAGGAACATACTCAACATCAAAGTTATGTTCTAACAGCCTATATTGCCATGTCTCCCCCTTTGGTGGTAAAGAGCTGGTCAAAGGTTTATGATCCACTCTTACAGTAAACTTGGAGCCCCACAAGTAGTGTTTAAAATGGACAATGCCCCACCAGCAAGCCAACACTTCACGCTCTCTCACCGAGTATGTAGCTTCGGCACCCTTGAGACCTCTGGAAGCAAACGCTGATACCTCAACTCTATCATTCCTGTGCAGCATAAGTACAGCACCAAGACCCTTCTGACTGGCATCAGTCATGATTATAGTATGGTCACTGATGTAGAAAGGCTTGAAGGGAATGGCGTGTGCAATTTCCTTCTTGATTAATTGGAATTCCTCATCACATTCAGTACTCCACTTGAAAATGACATTTTACTTCCCAAGATGAGCCCAATAGCTGTTCCTTTGGGGGTATCTCCGTCGCCAGCTGGAATATAGCCGGTTGGGCCTCTAAGGGAAACAAACTGGGATGGGAGGCTTTGATTAGATCATACGACATTCTATGTCTCCAAGAAACTTGGTGTACTGTTAAACCAAGTTTCGATGGCTATGTATGTTATAGCCTAGAAGCTTCAGAGTCCAGACATGGAAGAGCCAAGGGGGGAATGCTTTTTCTTATATCAGTAGACCTAAAGCTGACGGTTGTAAAACATCTGTCAGTCGGAACCCATTCCCAAATTCTCTGGGTGCGACTACCAGAAGGCATAGAGGTGCTTTTAATAAACTTTTACAACAATATTTTTAATAATTCTCGGCACAAAGTGATAGATGAGCTTGATAGTGCCCTCATGAAGCTTGTAGCAGAAGCAAAATGTATTTTTACTTTTATTTGGTTAGGTGATTTTAATTCCACAACCTGTGGTTTGTCCTCCTCTAGGGTTTGTGGGGTACAAAATAACAGTGGTAAGAACACGCCCCATTTCCCACATAACGCCTATGGGGAGGCTATTAATAGTGTAATGGCAACTTATGATTTAGAGCTGGTGAGGCCTGATGTAGAGGCCAGTGGTTATTCTATTCCCACATTCACTGGGAGGAACGCTAGCTCTAGCATCGACCACATTTTGGTCTCATCTAGTTTAGTGCCCCATTGTCTGATCAAGATAAGGGATGCCTCTAATTTGAGCGATCATAACTGTATTACTATGCGAATCGAATCATGGAAGTGTAGAGACCAGCCGGCGCCAAGAAATTTAGCTAACATCGAGCCGCATAGAGTAAACGGGACTAGGCTAAGGTGGAAAGGGGAAAAATCTGCAGTATGAGTGCCCATAATCATATCTAAAAACTTGGTAGACATTAACGCTATTTTAACACCAGGGTGCTCGCCTACCTTTGTTGTGACTAATTTCATTAATATCAATATGACTATTAATAACATATTTACGGGAAACAAGCCGGGTACGAGAGGCAAGGGTAAGGGTTGGTTTGACCATGCTTGCACAGCCCTTCTTTCCCAACTTAAACAAGCTTTAGCCCTTATACCAAGGGATAAGAATCAAGTCACACTTCTGCGATACGATTATAAAATGGCACTTATTAGAAGGAAGAAGGAACTACAGCAGGAAGCTTGGGATAATTTAACACAGGCGGCAGAAACCTTGGACAGCCGCTTATTCTGGTCTACCATTAATTCCCCCTTCCTACAAGATGATAAAATCCCTCAACTTTCTTCTAATGTGGGGAGTGAGGCCTGGGTGTCCCATTTCTCAGCCATTTTCCAAGATAGTGTCCCGACTGACAATGAGCAAAGGCAATGGCCCATGCTTTCACTAGACATCTCCTTAGGTGAGGTGGAATGTAGTATTAAAGCTAGCAAGGGGGGAAAGGCACAGGGGCCCGACGGAGTCCCTATCGATGTTTATAAGGCCCAACCACTGATTTGGGGACCAATACTTACTTTGGTCCTCAATGCAGCGGTAACCACTTTGATTCCACCCACATGGGGAGATTCAATTATTGTCCCTATTTACAAAAAGGGGGACAAGGCATCAGCCTGTAACTATCGGCCGATTAGTCTGCTGGACTCATCGGTGAAAATTATGAGCAGGGTGATGTTGTCTAGATTGGAAACGTGGGCTGAGGAGAATGGGATTCTTGCCAACTCCCAATATGGCTTTAGAAATGGCCGTGGGACCCTAGATCAGTGCTTGAATTTAGAATTATTAATCGGCAAGTTTACTAAAGCTATGCATGGTAATTTGTATCTTTGCTTTGCCGATCTAAGTAGCGCTTTTGATCTAGTTAACCATTCGCTCCTTTGGTCAGTTTTGTTAGAATTAGGCGCCCCCAAGGAAATCATTTTCTTCCTTGTTAGATTATACAATAAGATGCAAGCGTGTGTTCGATATGGGGTCAACGGGGAGTGTACCCCGAACTTCAGTGTGAAACGCGGAATAAGACAGGGCTGTGTCCTCGCCCCCTTGTTGTTTACTTTATTTATTAATGGGGTGGAAACCGTCCTGAAAACAGTTAAGGCTGATGCACCTCAGGTTGCCGGGATTAGTGTGCCAGTTCTGCTTTACGCGGATGATGCTGTGCTCCTATCTCGGACACCTATTGGTTTGCAGCGCCTGATGGACCGGTTTTCTGAATTTATAGGGGAGAGGAAGTTGCTGATAAACAAAAGCAAAACCCACACCATGATTTGCGGGGCCAAGACTCGCAAGAATTATGCTTTTTTTGTAGAAGGTGTGAAAGTGCAGCAAGTAAATAATTTTTGCTATTTGGGTGTCACTTTTTCGAGTGATGGCAGTTGGGCCCAGGACTTAATAAGTGTTAGGACCAAAATGGTCAAAAGCTCCTATGGCATATTTAAATTTGCCGCAAACATAGGGGATAGGCGAATCAGAGAAATGATGGAGATATACAAGGCTAAAAGTGTCTCCATTGCCCTATATGGGGCAGGGTTGTGGGGTTACTCTAATGTTGGTTGCTTACAGAGGGAAGAAAACATCTTCCTCAAGAAACTAATGTGTCTACCTGCTTCTGCCCCAACAGAGTTGATTCATAAAGAGGTTGGGGTCACCTATTTGAGTGACCTTGCTTCACTTACGCCTTTGTCGCTTTACCAAGCAATTTGGCACAAGGAAGAGACCGAGTTCAACCAACTTGTTATTAAGGATTGCCTCAAATTAGATAATTGTATGAAAATCCCATGGCTCAAGTATGTTGTTGAGAGCTACCAGGCTATTTTCGGGTTGAACTTGTTGCTAGATTCTTGTCCCCCCCGAGTTCTTGTCAAACATGATATGAAAAAATCTTTTATGTTGTTTAGAACCCAAAAACGTTTAGCTGGGACTGGTCCCCTCACTACTGTTCAACTTTATAACAAATATACTGTAAGCGAGGGTTTCCAGCAGTATCTGAACATGGTAACCCGACCAGCTCACAGTTTTGTCTTAACCAGATTAAGGTTAGGAATGGTACATGTCTTGGTGGCCTTCCCCCAACAAAAAAGGTACCCTGTCGGCCCTTGCCCGTGCGATGGTCATTCAAAACAAAGCAGCATGCACTTTATGCTTATCTGCACTCTCTTCTTGAATGTAAGGATTACATTTTTAAAACCCATGTTTTTAAAATATGGTATTTCTAATATGGAAGATGCAATGAGGTTGCTTTTTAATAGGAACTCTCCAGATATATGTTTTTATACTGCCAGTTTTATCTGTAAATCTATTTATTACAGGAGAAGTATGACTTTTTAAATGTGTTTCTATTTTGTCTGTATTTTTTGTATTTCTGCATTTTGTCGTGTGCTTTTATGGTCATTACATGTTGTGAACCGAATAAAGCTTCATGAACTGAACTGACATTTTACTTAAGGAGATTTCTCAAGTGAAATGATTTGGAAGAACAATTAGGTACAAATCTAGCATAGAACATGATGAGTCCCATGAAGGATCTCAACTGATCTTTATCACCAGGAGCATAAAAATCCTCTATAGCTTTAACTAGACTGGCTTTAGGCTAAACACACTTAGCAGATCTTCTGTACCCCAAATAATCCACAGAAGTCACATTCAATTTCCATTTTTCAAGACTCAATGTGACACCTTTTTCTTTTTGAATAGAAAAAACAGTACACAATCTTTCATTGTGTTGAATCTGATCAGAACCATAAACACATCATCTTGGAATGCCATCACCCCGGGGATATCCTTAAACATGATCTCCACAATTCTTTGAAGGACCGCGGATGTGGAAGCAAGACCAAAAGGCATGCGTTTGTGTTGGAACAAACCCTCTGGGGTGATGAACGCAGTGTAGTGCCGTGAATCAGGGTGTAAATCAATTTGATGTTAAGCTGATGTCATGTTAAGTAAACTGAACCATTTACCATTCTTAAGGGTAGTAGTCATCTCAGTGATGTTGGGCAATGGGTGTTGATCAATCCAGATATGGTGATTCGAATCGCGAAGATCAACACACATGCGCAACACTCCATTGGCTTTTCGGGCTAGGACAATGGGGGAAACCCAATCAGAAGATTCGATGGGTTCTATGACATCACTAGAGCATAGTTTATCTAATTCTTTTTTAAGTGCATCACGTAAAGCCAAAGGTACTCTGCGAACTTTGTGCACTATCGAGCAATCTGATTTTGCATTTGAATCCTTTAAATAGACCTAACTTGTCTTTAAAATTTTCAGGATACACAGACTCCCATGTTCTGGCAAAGTGGCCTTTCTTAAAACATTTGCTACAGGTTTTGTTCAAAGCAGGACAGAATCTTGCATTTCCAAAGTGAGAACTGCTACTGCAACGGTAACATTCCCAACGTTTGTTAGAGAGTCTGGCGTTGGTATTAAATTTTGCATATCCTCCAGTTCTTTCTTAGTGCGTCTTGAAGTTTTATATTTAGTTTTACCGCTGAAACATTTTGTGTTGAAGAACTAGAACTAGAAATCGACATTTGTTCCAGATAGGAGGTAGCTCTCTCAATCCTATTGGCAATCTCTAATGCTTTTTGTAGAGTTAACTCAGGCTTGGACAAAAGAGCTTCTTGAACTTTTTTATTATTGGTTTTCTCCACAAGTTGATCCCTAATCATTTCTTCCTCAAATGTTTTATAATCGCATGAAACTGCTAGGATACATAAAGCGCCTACGTAGGTAGATGCGGACTCTGCAGGATGTTGCGCTCTTTTGTAGAATGTGTGCCTTTTTAATGTAACATTCTTACAGGCTTTAAACGTAGTGCCAAGAGATTTAATTGCTGTGGCGTATTCGTCTTCAACTCCATCGCCTTCACCTTCGATAAACAAAACTAATACTTTAGGAGTGTGCTTAAGAATAGTGCGACCTTCTGAACCAAGGCAATGTCTTAGAATTGCGAATTGTTTCTTCTGTGTAAATGAGTCACCATCAAGGGCATCTAGATATGCTTTGAAACTTTCCTTCCATTTCTCCCAATCGGATTGAGAAGAAGCAGGATTGGGTGAAAATGCAGAAGGAGGTAATATAGATTGTTGCATGACAGAGAAAGTGACCAAATATAAGGACAAAGAAAATGGTATATAATACTGAAAGACTATAATATAGTTGAAAAGCACGCAGTGATTGTGTCAGAGAAATTGCAGGAGTGACACACTTTTAAAAAGGTGTGTAATTTTTGCAATTTTAAGTAGCTAATACTGCGGTGACACACACACCTTGTCAAAAGTGTCTATTTTGCAATTTAAAAGTGATTCCTTTAAAAACAGTGCGCATGAAGATCAAAATGATAAAAGCATTCGTTGTCCAGTTTAGGAGCTGGCGTTGGCGTTTCTATTGTAACGCAACACGAAGGCAAAATGGTGGCAAGCAGGGTGGGGACGCAGTGTGAAGTGGCGCCAGGCAGACAGGCAAACTTTACATTTGAAGCTCGAGACATGGGTACGTCACAGCATGAATGCAGTTATGTGTCCGGTGGAAGCACGTGGAAGTTCGCTTAGAGGAGCGCGAGGCATTTTAAATAAAGAGGTCAAAATTTACAATTTCTCACCACAATTTCGGATGCGGTTTCAGACTTAGAGTGTTCCATTTTGCTGAATTTCAAATCCATCAATCAATTAACAGGCGCGACGACTTCAAATTGGTCCATTGCTCCGAGTCGACGGCTGGAGACAGGGAAGGACACAGGAGGAGCTGCAGGCACGCGTGGATGTCTTGAGGACAACAGGAACTCGTCGCCAGTGAAAAGAAGAGGTAGGTAAGTCTTCTTATTTCTTTATTACCCACAAGACAGGAGCAACGAACAGCTAGTCTTTCCAGGACCTCTACCACCGTGTCTCTCCCCGTTCTTACATTCTGGAGCACCACAGTAATGGACGTTCCCTAAGGTCACGAGAGGTACAGGGGAACAAACAATACATATACAGTGTACCTTGCAATACAGTATGAGTACAACCCAACACAGTGCACTGTCGATCAGACTGATAGGCCTATAATTGGTTGCGAATGAGCGATCACCTTTCTTGAAAACTAGGATCACCTCGGCTCCCTTCCACATAGATGGAATAGGAGCCCCTGCAACAATGCCATTTGCCAGAGCCAAAAAGGTATTTGGACCAATTGGGTTATATCACTTAAGAAGACATCTCCAGGGATGCCATCAGGCCCTGGAGCCTTTTCCTTTACAATATATCTTATTCTGAGTGTAATATCTGCTATGGAGTATAGACTTGAGGTCCGATGGCTGCTATGGTCAATAGAGAAGACCTCATCAATCTATCCCTTGAACCAGTGTATACCGCAGTAAAATGGTCATACCAAGTGGATATGGAAATATTATTGGAGGGTGGAATTGGTTTTTCTATCCCCTCCTTGTCACAAGAAGCCAGAGTTGCCGAGAGTATTTCCTCCTACATGTATCACTAATCTTAAGCCAGCGGTCTTCCTCCCAAGCCTTTTTGCCTTGATTAAAGCTACCTTATAGTTTCTCCTTACTTCTCTTATTTCGTCCAAAATATTAGCCATAATTGCATTTGCTAATATCAAACTTAAAGCCCTACATTCTTTGTTAAACCAACTAAAGCCAGCTTTGTTAGTTACCCTTAGGCCGATGGGGCCGATGGGGCATGATAATATAAGGCAGCAAAGTTGAATGGCACTCCATGATCTTGTGAAGCTCATCCTGTTGCTTAAGTAAATTTCCCAGTTCACTGCAACTATCTAATAGTTCAATCTGTATTTTTCCAATTTTCACTGTATCAATAGCGACTCGCTCCCATTTTATTCGCCTATTGTTAATCGAGGGATACTTTTTCCTAGAAGTAAGTTGTACACTTGGGGCTGTTTGGGCCAGTGACCACAATGAGGACATTGTGCGCTCAAGAGGGTTATGATCACTGTCAATGGTCGCTCCAACCACCATAGCCAATACCCGAGGCCACAGCTTGACACCTAATAGGAAATAGTCAATACGACTCATACTAGCTGTCCTATTAAAAGTATTTGCCCCGTTCCTATCTGACCTTGTCCAACCATTTGCTGCCCTAAGCCCATATTCAAGCATTAGTGCATAAAGCTGCAACACTGTGCATGTCCATCTTTTGATAGGTGATAAGTCAAGCCCCGGTACACACCATAGCTCATCGATGTTACCACTGTCTGTTAAATCCTCTACTCCAACAGTTCGTAGCTCACATTAAAGTCACCTGCTACTATCAATGGGTCAATTGTCTCGGGCACAAACATTAAAGAGATCTAGACCAACACCATTTCGGCCCCTGATGTGGATGGCTAGAATATCCAGGCTATTAACAACTTTTTGGCCCGAGAAGCTTTATACGATCTTGCTCGTCCAGACCGAAAGCGCAAGGGGAAAAATTTTGATTTTTTTGTTCGCCCGGACTACTGCCATGCCACGGTTCAACAACGCTGGCATTTATGTCAACTGATTCCCTCTTTTCAAGCCAAGGGCGCTCAGGCTTTTCTACTTAATCCTTCAAAACTTAAAGTTATTCATAAGGAAAGAACATATTTTTTGGTTACAGAGAAAGCAGCTAGGGACTGTTTACAATTGCTTTGATGTCATTGGGGATAAAGGGAAAAAAAAAAAAGTCAGTTGGCTCATTAGGGGTATCATGGCCTTTTCAGGATGTGAAAGGGAAAGGTATAAGTCCAAGCTAAAAAAAATTGTAGCTGGTGTATGTTAGGATGTAACCCACTTACTTATCTTTCTTTTTCTGCTCTCTGGCTTTTTATTTTCCCCCTTTCTTTTCTTTTTTTTGTAGAGCCTTAGGAATTTCAGACTTTACAGTCCATATATCTTACTCTTCACTTTGTTTGTTTTTTAAAGATACCCTATATGGTCGGAAGCGAATGGTGAGCAGCTCTAAGCTTCTCAATCCATCATTAGAGGGACTTTTCAGTCCCTTTGCCCTTTGTGGGGTGGTGTAGGGAAGGGTGGGGGGTTTGCTATGGGTGGAGGGGGGTTCTCTCGCGCTTGGGGGGGGGCAAGCAGGGACAGCCTTAGTAACTTTAGTATCCTTAGGAAACATTGTGATTGTGAAGGACCTTGTCATTTATATTTTTCTTTTCACTGTTTAGTATTTCTTATACTCAATCTACATTATACGACATTATGTGATCTATTGTTTAGACATGGACTAACTTGCGGTAATGGCTAGCATCAGGATATGTTCTTGGAACGTCTGTGGCCTCAATAATTAAAAGAAAAGGGGAATATGTGCACAAATAATACAGAGTATGCGGTTATATTTTCTATGTATATAGGAAACTCATCTTATATGGAATAACAGAGCTTGGCTGGCTGATTTGGGCATGCATGTAATTGGCTGTACTAAACAGGGTACTACTACTAGGGGGTTGCTATCCTCAGTAGAAGAAATCAGGCTACCCTGAAACGGATAAAGACCGACCAGTATGGTCGGTGGGTGATAGCCGAAATCTTAGTAGATTGTATATCATGGACTCTCTGTTCTATATATGGCTCAAATACAGATGATCCAGACCTCCTTAATTTTTTAAGTACAGAGCTTGCAAGTTGGCCTTCCACCCTTATCCTCTGTGGTGACATAAATATTCATCTGGAAGCAGATTTTGATATTCTTCACGAGTCACTATATACAGGATAAAAAAAAAAGATGTTTAAGGCATTAAGTAGTTTGGTTTCTGAATTGGGGCTTCAGGACGTAGGATTTGTAAAAAGAGACTCTCTTTCCGGTTATACTTTTTTCTCAGCACCCCATCAAAAATTTGTCCGTTTGGACTATTTCTTTATATCTTCTATTTTGATGTCTGACGGCAAGTACGAGATTTTCCCAAAGATAATCTCGGATCATAATCCTATTGCAATAGAAATCAAAATAGACTCTGGGTCACTAGGCAAACCAACAACATGGACATTTGAACGGAGGCTCTTAAGAGATCCAGCTTACATTGAGCATATGGAAAAATGGATTAAAGACTTTTTTGAGTTTAATATGGGATCAACCTCCATTCAGATGGTATGGGATGCTTTTAATTCAGGGGTGAGAGGGGAGACTCTCTCTTTTTCCATTAATAAACAAAGTAACTATCAACGTAAATTAACATCTTATTATAAGGTGGTTCTGGAATATGAAACAAAACTAACGGTAGCCATTAAGAACTCCTTAGATACGGAGAGGATCAAAGCAACTTTAGCCATATTTAAATCTAGGTTATATGAGAATTTTTGCTTCCATACTTGCAGAACAGCTCACTGCTTTCAGGACACAGGTATACGAGATGGGCGAGAGGTCAGGTCATATTTTGGCAAAAAAAAATCCGGCAAGAAGAAATCTTCAATTCTATTAACAAAATACAGGACGAATTGGGCCAAGTCCATGATCAGCCTGATAAAATCTTGGAGGTTTTTCGCCTTTTTCATAAGAATTTATATACAGAGGAAGTAATAGCGTATACATCAGACTTAATCCTGAACTTTACCGCCAATAATAATATCTCCAGGTTATCATCCACACAGACAGCCCTGTTAGACAAAGATATCACTTGGGAGGAGATAGAAGCAGCTATTCTTTCTTTACCATTGGGAAAGTCCATGAGACCAGACAGAATTCCTCTTGAGTTTTACAGATTTTTTCGGCATGTTTTAAAACAGCCGTTGGTTTTCATATGTTTGGAAGCACAGAAGAGTGCGACTCCCCCTTCTTGGAGCGAGTCAACTATTATGGCATTCCTAAAAAAGGAAAAACCACCTTTACAACCGGCTTCATACAGACCCATATCTCTTTTAAATGCAGACAGTAAAATCTATTAAAAATACTGGCTTCTCGCATTTCCGGGGTTATCTCTACAATTGTCTCACATCTGCAGCATGGGCTCATCCCAAATCGTGATACTACTGACCATATCAGACGAGTGATTGCTTTGATGGACTGGGCCCATGGCTCAAATACAGACCTGGGAATCACCCTGTTGGATGCCGAAAAGGCATTCGACAGGGTGGCGTGGCCTTATCTTTGGAATCTCCTCACCTGTAAAGGCTTCAGTTCTAAAATGGTTAGGGCTTTAAAAGCACTATACGTCGCCCCCTTTTCCAGTATTAGTATTGGTGGGAAGAAATCTCTTCCCTTCAGTATTCACCGAGGTACTCGACATGGCTGTCCCGCTTCACCTCTTCTGTTCGCTTTATACATTGATATTTTTTTAAATAGACTGAACAATGCTGATGATATAAAACCAGTTCAAGTGGCTGCTACTACATATAGAGCTTTAGCTTACGCGGACGACATAGCAGTCCTGACTACGGATATTAAGGGGGCAATACCAATAATTCAAGATCTAGCATGCCAATTTGGTAATTTTTCTGGCTATCGCCTAAATATGCAAAAAACACAAATTTTATTTGTTGGTTCGAATCCCCCAACACATTTAAATATAGTTTCAGTGGCCACCTACCTGGGCATAAAAATTACATCACCTGTTACAGCTATTCCAGAACTTAACCTGACTCCCGTACTGAAAAAAGTGAATTCTTCTCTAGAACGCATTGATCATCTTCATTTATCTTTATATGGCAGATGTAACGTTTTAAAAATGATGATCTTACCTAAATTTTTATATATGTTTAGGGCAATCCCATTAGCGTTTCCCTCGACTCTTTTTCAACAGCTGGAAAGAATGTCTGCTAGATTTCTCTGGGGGTACAGGGGGCACCGTAGGTCATACAAAAAAATGGGTATAGATAAAATTTCGCTATATACCCCATTTAAATCATCTAGTATTTTTCCGTCAACCTTTCAGGATTCAGTTATGACTCGGTGGCGTAATCTAGGCATTAGTTGCATAGGCGATCTCTGGCAGGATGGTCATCTAATTCCTTTTTTATTATTAGCGAGCAAATATAACTTAACTCGCAATGATTATTTCAAATATGTACAGATACAAAGCTTTTTTAATACTTTCCGACCGCAAGATCGATCTGGTTTAAAGAGGATCCCACTCATTGATAGTCTTTTTACAAAAAAAAAGATTGGTGTGTATTATAATTTACTTTTGGCCTCACTTCCAGATGGTATTCTTTCATATCAAAACCGATGGAACGAATAATTGGGTATTACCAATATTAAAATCGATGAATCCATAGCTATGGCTAATAGTATATTAATTACTGGGAGAGCCCGTACACAACATTATATGGCCCTATTTGATTTATATTATTCACCCTTCAAAATTAGTAAATGGGGTACTACTGCAGGTACCTCATGTAACAGATGTGGACTTTTTGCAGCAGATGCAATTCACATGTTTTTTGCATGCCCTCGATTGTCTTTAGTATTGTCTGAAATTCAAACTTTTCTTAAAATATTAACAGGTCAGACAATTGTTTTGACAGGAGAATTAGTAGTAATAGGCGTATCGTCCATTGACCCATCTGAAGGTCAGACAAATTTTCTTTTTATTTCTATGGCAACTTGGAGGGCATGTATTACTCAAGTTTGGGTGAACCAAGACCCCCCTCTTTTTCTTTTTGGAGAGCACGCCTATTAGCTAAATATAATTTGGAAAGGGCCATATATAGGGCTAAAGGCAGGAAAAGGAGAATGATGGGTGAACAATTGTGGGCGTCTCTAGAGAACTGGATTAATGAGATTACGCATTAAGATGTTTTTTTACTTAATATGTGTCTGGAAGTCCTTTACCTCGCCAATAATCTGGCATATTATGTTAAGATATTATATGTTTTGTTTCCTTTCTGTATCAGTTATACAACTGCTGTTCCCTGCTTGCATTAAATGAAACTGTCAATAAAGAGATTTAAAAAAAAGAAAAGAATATCCAGGCTATGAGTATCGATCACACATAGGGTCAGTTGGAGATCTATTTTCACCCAGATCAATAACCCCCCAACAGGCCGCCCATGCGTTTTGTTATGTGCTGGATGACAAAAAGTTACATACCCAGGTATAAAGACTGGAGCGGTTGACCAGGTTTCCTGTAGAATACATACATCATAATGTTCTATGTATTGTACCCAGTGTGCAAGTGCCATTTTGGACCTCACACCAGCTATATTCCAGGAAATCATCCTGCGCACCATTGGGGAGCTTCTCCCTTCCGAACTGCAACTTAAGTGCGAGTCTAGAATTAACTCCAGTGGTAAGCAGAGGCTATCTTTAGGGACACCAATATCTGTCAGTGATTGGTCATAATAACCTTCACATGAACCTTTCGCTGCAGTTAGTTTAGGATTCAATATAGGCCTGGTATTTTCATAAGGTAGTCAATCAACAGTAGCAAGTGTAGAGTCGGACCCCATTAAAGCGTTGTTGCCACTGTTGATTTGTGACCGAAAAGAAGTTTGAGGCCTATATTTTATTTGAATACTGGTCGACTTCAAGAACAACATCTAGCCTCTAGGGACACAAGATTATGGGCAATATTCTCATCTTTAAATAATAGCTCAATACAATCCAATTTTGAAATAGGGTCATTTTGCCTTTTAGCCCATAGAATTTCCTCTCTGATTACTGATATGCATCATCTCACTTTACGGATCCAATGTGTAGCTTTGTTGATCAAAGAATCTTTGTCTACATATCCCATATGTGAGATGCTTTTGGGCACATTGATCAAATATATACTCCTACCCTGAGTATGAGCCTGGTGTTGATTATAACTCACTTTTGGTACATTTGGAGTTTGTATTCTGCCTTGGTTTTGTTTACTATTGTTTTCAAGGGTAGAACCAGGAGGGCATATGGGGATAGACATCAAGGGAACTATGGGTTTTATATTGGTAGCTGATCCTAGGGCACAAACTGTTTCTGACTTGGGTTGATAGAGGAGTGTTTCTCTCTTGGAGGAGCTTACCTTGGTCAATACGTGCTGCTATAAGTGTCTTAAGTGTAGTAACTTCAGTCCTTAGATCTAACACAATTGAAGATAAATCCTGATCCCCTACAGACAATACATCTAAAGTGCCCTAATCTCTATGATCACTTGTTCGTTCACTCAAAGCACTCCCTATAGATGAAATGCTTCCAAATCAGTTACTCCATTTTGAATATCATGGGCCATTCTGTAAAGGGAGAAACCTATTTGACAAAACGATATTGGAGTCAATTATTGAATCACTATTATCAGTCGTATCTGTAGCACCTATAATTTTATCTGTAGAGTTAGAAATGTTAGTGTCAGTGGATGGTCCCCTATTCTCTGGTGCTTTAGATACTACTGTAGTGGCACTAACATTAAGATCAGCTTTGGTGCCTAACGAAGGGTTTCTATTGCTGCGAGTATTCCGCTTTTTAAATATAACCGGTACACATCTCGTACAGATAGGAGAGGAAATAGGGGAAGGGTTGAGATTCGGGAGGGGAGTGGCAGAGGAAGATGCATTGTTAGAATTTAAGAACTCCACAGAGGGGTATAGAGTACCTAAGGTATCAGGAGGAATAACAGGGGTCAAAATGTCCTCACATTCCACTAGAAGGTGGTCAATACGATCTCAAAGACCATCAGTTGCCACTGATTTGTGGGACAGTTTACGTCTAGTGGCCTTCGGGCAATGACCACCAGTCCCTCCCCCCATTCATAGCCGATTTCCTTTTGCCCATTAATTTAGGACTTTATGTTACAAACAGTAAAGAACTTCGTAATGTAGAAGGACAAAAATACTATAGAAATAAAAGGAAAAAAAAATCAATTCTATCATTAGAATCAATATCTAAACCTAAGAAGCAAAGATATAAAGATCCAAAAAAGCTGTAGCAATGTCACAATATAAGTCCAATAGGCAAGAGTCCAGCGCATTAATACCAGAATAACAAACAAAATAGAGAGCCAGGAAAATACTACCAGGGAAGTTTACATCACAATAATGTTGGCCTTGGGGCGCCAAGCCAAGAGAGGTGGCCCTGCCTCTTCCTGGCAATGACGGGCAAGGATGGGCGCGCCCTTGGCCTGGGCTTTGCTCGGGCGCGCCCCGCGCTGCAGTGATCGTTGGCGCTTTTTGTAGCGCTAGGAAAAGTGCTCCTTCCTCCTGTGAGCAAGGTACTCTGGGGCTTGGAGTCCCCTCAGGTGTTGGCAGCAATGGCAGGGCAGTGCAGAGCAGTGAAGCAGCGTCCCGCGCTGCGGTTATCGTTGGCGCTTTTTGTAGCGCTAGGAAAAGTGCTCCTTCCTCCTGTGAGCAAGGTACTCTGGGGCTTGGAGTCCCCTCAGGTGGCGGCAGCAATGGCAGGGCAGTGCGGAGCAGTGAAGCAGTGTCCCCAAATCAGTTTGTCATTTGGAACGAAGAATTACACTTTATATTTCTTAAGGGCACTCTCTATTTCAAATGTCTTAGCTCCATGCGTGTTGTAGAATGTTGCTCTATGCGCGCTGCAGTATGTTACTTCTCTTAATTGAGAACAGTTAGAGTAGGTGTAGATGAGCTGAGTTGGCTAGCACCGCTGACCCTTTACATAGAGGGAACCAGCACAAATCATACACCTTCGAAAATAATACAACAAGGGCTGTATTTATGACCTGGTTTTTGTCACTCTTGCATCACACAACTTTGTGCAAGAGTGACACAAACCTTAAGACAGATTTTTGAGCCAAGCATAGCCACTTTACGTGGCTATAAAGATCTGGAGTAATACAATGCAGCGCAAATCGCTACATTGCTCTGTCCAGGGAAGGCATTCTATGGGCATTGCGTGGGTGTTCCCATGCAACTCCTATGGTTTTTGATGCATTCCCAGATTTACAAGACCTTGTAAACCTGGGAATGCACCAAAAAGATACACCTTCCCAGGAGAGCCATAACGAGGAGAAATATCTTTCTTTCTCCCTGTTACTTCCTCGTTCTATGTGTGGTGCATTGTGCATCACACATAGAAAGAAGAAAATGCCTCTCAGGATTGATTTTGTGCAGGAAGGTGTGCCTTCCTCCACAAAAACAATTCTGCATGTGACACAGGCACCCTTGCACCACGGCGCAAGAGTGACTGCATTGCCGCTAGGCAGCCCAATGTGCGCAAGGACAGGGGGGAAAGTCAGGAAGGCATGGTATGCCATAAATATGGCGTATTCCTGCTATTTCCAGGTGACGCAGCGCAGCTATGATGAACCTCATCACAGGTTCTAGCCAGCAAGGGAGATTAGTGTGCAAACCTTAGCAAGATCCCGTTTTTAATTAACTATTCCTCTCCTTCACTGCGGCACTGGCCCCATGGATTTCTGCTTCTTCCAGACTCTTCCCTTCATCCCCTCTTTAGCATCCTACAGCATGTCACAGAGTTTTGACATTCTGTTGTATGCCTAATCATACCGAAACTCCTCCGAGACAGTTCCAGTGGTTAATTTCCAAAGGGATTGACTTTCAATTTGCTAAAATAATAACAACAACAAAAAAACATATTTCCTTGACATGCCTCAAACCTAGAAGTATTTTTCATGTCTTAAAACAATAAACTATTCCTGTATTTCACCGTGTCCATGACCCCACACAGTTCTTCCAGACTCCATCTTTGTAACTCATTTCTCAAATCTAGGATTTTCTTTCACCACAACCCACTCAGCCCACTTTCCCCACCCCTGGCAGGCACGCCACAGTATATGACAAACGGCATCTACTTTCAAAAGGTATACAAGCCTTTATAATTTTCCATTACACAAAACACTCGCAGTACTCAGCCACTTGGCTAAATTTTCTTTTCGTCTATTCATTTTGTAGTAGTTCTACTTCTAATACTAGGATACATTTCCCACAAGCCACAAACTCACAAGTATTTACCTTGAAATCAACGAATTATTCCTCCTTTCACTGTGGTACTGATCCCACAAATTTCTGCTTCTCCAAGACTCTTAATAAGTTACAAATGATGGGTTTTCTGTCACAACAAACCATGCACCGCTTCTTCATTACACATCATGTCAAGGATTTATGACATGCTCTTTCATGCCAAATCAAGTCAAAAACCATAGCAGAGAGAGCCAGTGGGTATTTCCCACAGGAGCTAAATTTCAGTAGGTACAATAATAATTTAACAAATACAATTAAATATATCTGGAGGTGGGGTTCGAACACTCACATCATTTATTATAAGGCCAGCTAGTCTGCAGAGAGGATAAACGTTACATTTATGTATTTATTTAGCAGTAGCTCTTTTATTACTATGTTGAAATGCTAAGCATTTTTCACATCATAAAAACAAACAAAAACTCGCTCCTTTCACTCACACATTTTCTCTCTGGTCCACTGGAGTCCATTTTACAAATGTAACGTTGTCTTCACAATACAAACTATTGCATCATCACCAAAAGATCCAGTATTCTGTGTCTATGAATGGTATAACCAAAAACATGCAGTGTGGTGAGCTACAGAGCAGTGTATGAGCTGTAAGAGAGTAATTAGTGATGACGATTCGAGCCCTATAAAGTGAGGCGTGAATAGCCCAATTCAGGCAAAGGGATTCCCCTCAGAGGTCCAATAAGGTGTGAGGTAGTTTAAGTGAGATTTAACTAAGATTTCTGAGCCAAATGGACACTAATGGATTAAGTGATGGTAATAAGACAACAGTGAGTGTGGAGAGGGCGCAAGGATATCCATCCTCGAGCATCACATATATGAGTAATGGGATACATAACAGCATAATATGGGTTTGAAGATTTTGTAAGAAGGATAGATCTTCTTCTACATCTTTTTGCAGTGATACCGTGAGGATTTTCCAATGGGGAATTTCTATACATTTTTTCCTAAAGAAGATGGTAGTGATACTAATGTACCACTGAAATGTGTTGACGACATTGTTAAGCCACTATCTACGATGCACTAGTTGTTTTTAGATATGTGCAAAGGAATACATAGGAACCCATTGATAGATTGAAAGTCTCTGTACTAAAATGGTTTTGTTTTATTTTGAATATTTGCCATAATGAATTTGAGAAATGTCATTTTATATGTGACGTTTTAGGAATAATTCTTGTTTTTAATAATTAACACAATACAATATATTAAAAGCTATATCTTTTTTCTAAAACCCATGTAGTATGTACTATAGTATTTATAAATATCGCTTAAAGAGCAAATAGGTGTTGAATTAATGAGTTTGGTGAATGAGAGGGACGTGGATCTTGATATAAAGTGAAGGCACCTCAGGGAATGTTTGTGCTTTCAGTTTCTAACCAAAAACATTGCCATGGTTCTTGTACAGGGCAGATTAAAACACAGAGACGTGGTGACATTTAGATCCTTTTTTCGAAGTGGCAGAGGGGGCAAAAGTGCCTTCTACCCATCTTATCAGCCGGTATCATTACTAAATAATGATCGTAAAATCTATACTAAAATATTACCTGAAAGAGAAGAGACAGTTCTCTCCACTCTAATTCATGATGGTTTCATTAAGGAACATTGTATTGGTAGAAATATAAGGGTTAGTCTTTCTGACCATCATAGAATTATAGACACTGCAACCGTACTCATATGCCCAATGGCAGCTTTTCTGGTTAATGCAGAGAAAGCCTTTAATTTAGTAAATATGACTTATCTATGGTAGGCACCATCATTATAGAGGAAGTCAAAGCTGAGAATTTGGAATCACAGAGGCATTAGGCAAGGATGTCCCCTTTTCTCCCCTCCTTTGTGTTTTTTTAAACTATTCGCAGAAACACTGTGGAAGAACAGAGAAATTACTGACTGTTAGAAAGGGTAGACGGACCGGGAGGGTCGGCCGGGGTCAGGAGGAGAGGTCTCCGGGGAGAGCCGTCTCCAGCGATCGTACAGACAAGTAACTTCCCCCCCACAGACAGATACCACACACGGATAAGGTTCAGTGTTCTTTATAAGCACTTCTTAAGGTACGGTTGAATGGTACAAGGAGGTCTGGACTCAGGGGTCCCCTCGATTCAAGTCTCTCAATGCAGGGTAAGGGGTAGCGGGACAGTCTGTTTACCAGTCAGGTAGTTCGGATGAGATGATGACTAGCTCACAATCCTCGAGCTTGGTGGTTTAGTTGGTACGGGCCGCGGCAGCGCCAGCAGGTCCCGGTCGAGATGGTCGGTACACGGTCCGCGGCAGCGCCAGCAGGTCCCGGAAAGATGGTCGATGTACGGTCCGCGGCAGCGCCAGCAGGTCCCGGTGAGGATGGTCGTTACAACGGGCCGCGGCAGCGCCAGCAGGTCCCGACGAGGATGGATGTTGCAGAAGGCCGCGGCAGCGCCAGCAGGCAGGACGATGGTTCCCAAGAGCGGGCTACGGCAGCGCCAGTAGTCCGTCAAGGCTGAGTTCTCTCGGTGTCTCTCGACTCCAGGATACAACTGCCTTCCTGCTCCGGAGTTGCCCCAGTTATAGGGCAGGCGCCCTTTGATGTCCGGACCCTCGCACTTGGAGGTCGGAGGGCCCGGGATGAAGGTGTCCAGACACCCAGCAGGGGGTGGAGCCAGCGCCTGGGGGAGCTGGAGGCGATCGGCACCTGGCGGGGGAAGAGCTCTTGACACTTCGTTCTCCCATTGACCTGCCAAGTGGTCCGCTCACCTCCTGGGTGGATGGTGGTGCCGGGATGTCGGGGCCGGCCAGGCCCGGGGTTAGGGTCGGGGCGAGGCCACGCGGCCTCGTGGTGCAGGGCCCAAGATGGCGGCTTGAACCGGCCGGGGGAGCCGGTGGGGCTGGGCCCCGTGATGAGTAGAGGTCAGAGGGCAGAAGATCCGTCGGGAGACGGGGTACCGGTGCTTTTCGTGGGTTATGCCTGGTGGGCCGGAGCTCGGGCCCTGTCGGGCGGGGAGGGAGCAAGCCCTTCGTGTGGCCTGTCCAACATGCGTCCCCCCCAGCTGAAGGCGGAGAGAGTCACCCATCTCCTTGGGGACTCTCTTCGTCGAGGCGGAAAAAGCGGGACAGGCCATCCGCGTTGGCGTGGTCTTGGCCTGGTCGGTGCTCCACAGTGAAGTCCATTCCCTGCAGGGAAATGGACCAGCGCAAGAGTTTTGGGTTCTCCCCCCGCATCTGCATCAGCCACTGCAGGGGTCGATGGTCGGTTTGTACCCGGAAGTGGGTACCGAAGAGATAGGGCCGGAGCTTTTTGAGGGCCCACACCACTGCGAAGGCCTCCCTCTCGATGGTGCTCCAGCGCTGTTCTCGGGCCAGGAGACGTCGACTGATGAAGGCCACCGGCTGGTCATGACCTTCGGGGTTTAACTGAGAAAGGACGGCTCCGATGCCGTGGTCGGAGGCGTCGGTCTGTACCACGAATTCCCGACTGTAATCGGGGGCCTGGAGCACAGGGGCGGTGCACAGGGCGGCCTTCAGCTTCTCGAAGGCCGCTTGACAATCGGGGGTCCAGTTAATCCGCTTCGGTTGGTTCTTGGACGTGAGACCCGTGAGGGGCCCCACGATGCTGCCGTAGTCCTTCACGAACCGCCGGTAGTAGCCGGTGAGCCCCAAGAAGGCTCGGACCTCGGTCTGGGTGACGGGGGGCTGCCAGGACTGGATGGCAGCAATCTTAAGTTGTAGCGGGGCCACCAGCCCGCTTCCCACTTGGTGCCCAAGGTAGGTCACAGACCCTTGGCCAATTTGGCACTTGCCGGCCTTAATTGTGAGGCCGGCCCGCTGGAGGGCCTGTAGGACCTCTTGGAGGTGACGGAGGTGGTCGGGCCAGTGGCGGCTGTATACAGCGATATCGTCCAGGTAGGCAGCGCTGAACTCTTCGAGCCCCGCCAAGACCTGGTTCACGAGGCGTTGAAACGTGGCGGGGGCATTCTTCATGCCGAAGGGCATGACCTTGAATTGGTAGTGGCCATCGGGGGTAGAGAAGGCTGACCGTTCCTGGGCCCTGGGTGTGAGGCCGATCTGCCAGTAGCCCGCTGTTAGGTTGAAGATACTGAGGTAGCGGGCGGCCCCCAGCCGGTCGATCAGCTCGTCTGCTCGGGGGATCGGATGAGCGTCGGTCCGGGTGACAGCGTTCAAGCCCCGGTAGTCGACGCAGAATCTCAGTTCAGGTGCGGTGCCGGGGGCAGCGGCTTTGGGAACCAATACAACCGGACTGGCCCAGGGACTGTCCGAGGGCTCGATGACCCCGATTGTGAGCATCTTGGCCACTTCCTCCTGTATGCAGGCCCGTACCCGATCTGGTACGCGGTAGGCCCGGTGTCGGACAGGGGGACTGTCCCCGGTGTCCACGTCGTGCAAACACCAAGGGGTGACCCCGGGGGTGAGGGAGAACAGGGTAGCGAACTGCAGCAGGAGGTTCCGGCAGCCCTGGCGTTGCTCCGAAGTGAGGGCGTCAGAGAGCCGGACCCCGTCCACGGAGCCGTCATTCTCCTGAGTCTTCAGAAGATCCGGGAGGGGTTCGGAGTCTTCCTCTGCTCCACTGTCCGTAGCCATCAGGAGGCTGAGTTCTGAGCGCACAAAGTGTGGCTTGAGTCGGTTGGTGTGGAGGACCCGAAGGGGGTTCTGGGAGGTCCCCAGGTCGATGAGGTAAGTGACGGGGCTTTTGCGCTCGACCACTTTGAAGGGCCCCGTCCACTTATCTTGCAAGGCACATGGTTCGGTGGGGGACATCACCCATACTTGTTGTCCAGGCTCGAACTCAACGGAGGAGGCATTGTGATCATACCACCTCTTCATGTCCTCCTGGCTGGCCTCGAGGTTCGCCTTGGCCATCTCTCTGAAGCGCCGGGTCTGATTGCGTAGGGCCAGGAGGTATTTGAAGACGTCTGGAGGGGTCTTTAGGGGGGCCATCTCCCAACCTTCTTTTACTAGGCTGAGGGGCCCTCGCACAGGGTGCCCGTACAGGAGTTCGAAAGGGCTAAAACCGAGGGACTTCTGGGGAACTTCTCGGTAGGCGAAGAGGAGGCACGGGAGTAGTACATCCCACTGGCGACGGAGGGGCTCTTCCAATCCCCCAATCATCCCCTTGAGAGTGCGGTTAAAACGCTCCACTAGTCCGTTCCCTTGGGGGTGATAGGGGGTCGTGAATCTGTAGGTGACCCCGCATTGTTGCCAGAGGGACTTCATGTATTTGGATATAAAGTTCGTGCCTCGGTCGCTGACGACTTCTCGGGGGAAGCCTACCCGGGAGAAGATCCCCATTAGGGCCCGGCCAACCACCAGAGCTGTCACGGTCCGTAGGGGCACCGCCTCGGGGTAGCGGGTGGCATGGTCCACCAGTACTAAGATGAACCTGTGTCCTTGTGCCGTGCGGGGGTCCAGAGGCCCCACAATGTCTATCCCCACCCTCTCGAACGGGGTGGTGACCACAGGGAAGGGTTGCAGAGGGGCTTTCAGCTTCCGACCACTCTTCCCGCTGGCTTGGCATGTGGGGCAAGATCGGCAGTGGTTCAGGACGTCGTTCCTCATTTTCGGCCAGAAAAAGTGGGTCACTAGGCGGCTGTACGTTTTGTCCTGGCCCAGGTGTCCAGCCAGGGGGACATCGTGGGCCAGGTTGAGCAGAAAGTCTCTGAAGCGGAGAGGTACCACCAGTACTCGACCGGCCCCCAGCTCGGCGATTCTTTGCTCGCTGTATAGCAGGTCGTTATCCCAGTAGACCCAGTGAGTTCCGGTGGAGTCCCCTGCGTTCTGGGCGCTGGCTTGTTGGCGGAGTCCCTCGAGGGAGGGACAGGTCTTTTGTTCCTGGCGGAACTGTTCTTGGGTGGGCCCCCCTTCTTGACGCCACTGAGCCAGGTCAGGAAGGTCCTGGGGTTGCGCGTCCCCTTCGGTCGCCGGGTCTGGGAGGCTGGCCTCATCGTTGTCTTCTACTGGGGCGACCGGGGGCGGAGGTGCTGGCCATTCCGGTTCTTCTGATCGGGGGACGGCACGGGCGGCCATGGACCGGGTGGTTATGCAGGCCCAGTCCGGGAGGCCCAGCATCCCCAGGTGCTCTCTTCTCTCAACGGTGGCCCACGGGGAACTCTCGAGGTCATTCCCCAGGAGGCAGTCCACGGGGGCATCGTCCCGGACCGTCACCTTCAACAGGCCGGAGACCCCTCCCCATTCGAATGGGATGCAGGCCATTTGACACATACTCTCAGAGTTGTCTGCCGAGCGGACGGGGCAGAGAATGTTCGGCAGGATCTGCTCGGGCTTCACCAGGTGACAGCGGACGGCCGTCACACTGGCGCCTGTGTCACGCAAGGCCTCGGCTCGCTGTCCATTGATGGTCACCCACTGACCGTATTTCCTGGTGTTCGCGGGTAGGGGAGCCCGTGGGACCATGTCTCTTCCCCCTAAGCACGCCAGGACCATGGCGGCCGGTTCCCACTCTTGCTGGGCCGGCTCATACTCTTCTGGTTCCTCCGATAATCGCTCTTCCCCCAGGGCGGCGGCAGCTACCTGGCGGGGCTTGGGTGTTTGGTTCTGCGGGCAGCTCGGGTCATTGGCGTAGTGGCCGACTCGCTGGCATCGGTGGCACGTGACGTTGGCTCGGAACCCAGGACGCCACGGGGGGTTGCCCCGGCCGGCCAGAGGCGGGGTGCTGGCCACGGGGGTTGCTGGCAAGGCGTCTCTCCCTCGCCCCTGGCCCCCTCCTCCTCCCCGAGGACGGTGCTGGCCTTGGTTGCTTCTGTTCTGTTCGTGTGGCCCCCTCCGGCCCACTCGGGTGCTTTCCCATCGGTCAGCTTCGGCGGCGAGCTGCCGGGGGTCAGTCAGCTTACTGTCGAGGAGGTGCTGCCTGAGCTCGACGAAACAGTTGTTCGACAGGTGCTCCCATACCATAAGGTTAAAGAGTTGTTCGTAGGTGGTGACATGGCTCCCCTTGATCCAACCCTCGAAGGCACGGCTGAAATAGTTCACGTATTCTACCCAAGTTGTACCTGGGATCCGGGTGCAATCTCTGAACCTCTGGCGGTACATCTCGGGTGTGAGGCCGTAGCGGGTGAGGAGGGCAGCCTTCATGTGGTCGTAGGACGACATTTGGTGATCTGGGAGCTGCAGTAGGGCATCGCGACCCTCGTTGATAAACCTCCCCCAAAGTCCGGCTCCCCAATCACTCCGGTCGATCCGGTGGGAGGTCATGGCGATCTCGTAGGCTTTAAACCACTGTTGTATGTCGTCTTCTCGGACATACTCGCGGACAACATCCTTGGGGATGTGGACTTTTTTCTCGATTGGCCCCGGGGTGTGTGGTCGCTCAGGCACCCCCAGTTCTTTATTCTGTTTCCGAAGTTCTATCTCCGCTAGTTGGCGCTCGTGCTCGAGCGTTATTTTTTTCTCCTCCAGCTCTCTCTGTCTCTGCTTCTCTTCTCGTTCTTCTCGGAGCCGCATATGCTCGAGGTTGAGTTTCTGTTCAGCTAACTTGAGTTCCCCATCCATCTTGAGTCGTGCCATTTCCAACTCGTGCAATCTGGTTCTTTCTCTTTCTCGGATCTCCTCCTGCGAGAGGCCCGTTCCCCGCTCCTCGGGAGCCGTGGCGTTCCCCTCTGGTGTGATGCTGCTTTGGTCGGAGGGTCCGGCGACCCCAGTTTCTGTCCACGACTCTAGGGCGTGCTTTAGATCACCCTTGGTACTCAGGCCGGTGGTAGCAATGCCAAGTTCTATGCAGAATTGTCTCAGTTCGCGGTGGTTGTATTCTTCTAACTTATCCATTTGGAATTTCTCGGTGGAGCTGCTATCTTTGGCTAACATCGTGTTTTTGTCGTGGGGTGAGCTACTCTCTGTACGATTACGCGTTGATTCGGATCGTGCCGCTGGCCACCAATGTTAGAAAGGGTAGACGGACCGGGAGGGTCGGCCGGGGTCAGGAGGAGAGGTCTCCGGGGAGAGCCGTCTCCAGCGATCGTACAGACAAGTAACTTCCCCCCCACAGACAGATACCACACACGGATAAGGTTCAGTGTTCTTTATAAGCACTTCTTAAGGTACGGTTGAATGGTACAAGGAGGTCTGGACTCAGGGGTCCCCTCGATTCAAGTCTCTCAATGCAGGGTAAGGGGTAGCGGGACAGTCTGTTTACCAGTCAGGTAGTTCGGATGAGATGATGACTAGCTCACAATCCTCGAGCTTGGTGGTTTAGTTGGTACGGGCCGCGGCAGCGCCAGCAGGTCCCGGTCGAGATGGTCGGTACACGGTCCGCGGCAGCGCCAGCAGGTCCCGGAAAGATGGTCGATGTACGGTCCGCGGCATCGCCAGCAGGTCCCGGTGAGGATGGTCGTTACAACGGGCCGCGGCAGCGCCAGCAGGTCCCGACGAGGATGGATGTTGCAGAAGGCCGCGGCAGCGCCAGCAGGCAGGACGATGGTTCCCAAGAGCGGGCTACGGCAGCGCCAGTAGTCCGTCAAGGCTGAGTTCTCTCGGTGTCTCTCGACTCCAGGATACAACTGCCTTCCTGCTCCGGAGTTGCCCCAGTTATAGGGCAGGCGCCCTTTCATGTCCGGACCCTCGCACTTGGAGGTCGGAGGGCCCGGGATGAAGGTGTCCAGACACCCAGCAGGGGGTGGAGCCAGCGCCTGGGGGAGCTGGAGGCGATCGGCACCTGGCGGGGGAAGAGCTCTTGACACTTCGTTCTCCCATTGACCTGCCAAGTGGTCCGCTCACCTCCTGGGTGGATGGTGGTGCCGGGATGTCGGGGCCGGCCAGGCCCGGGGTTAGGGTCGGGGCGAGGCCACGCGGCCTCGTGGTGCAGGGCCCAAGATGGCGGCTTGAACCGGCCGGGGGAGCCGGTGGGGCTGGGCCCCGTGATGAGTAGAGGTCCGAGGGCAGAAGATCCGTCGGGAGACGGGGTACCGGTGCTTTTTGTGGGTTATGCCTGGTGGGCCGGAGCTCGGGCCCTGTCGGGCGGGGAGGGAGCAAGCCCTTCGTGTGGCCTGTCCAACACTGACTACATAGAAATATATTGGCTATCTACTACCAAAATCAAATTATATGCTAGTGATTTACTGGTCCTAACCACACACTCTTCAGCTGTCAGAATAGTTCTAGACAACTTACTCAGGTTCATATGGTTCTCTGGGTATAAAATTACAATGGATAAATCTGGAGTTCTGCTGTGCAATACCCCAGAGGAGCAAACACATTACTGAAGATAGGGGTGATTGATCTAGCTATCAAAAAAACAAGTAAGTTTGATAACAGCTACTCCATAAATTATCACAATAGATGGGTGGAGGTCAATTAAATGTTTGATCAGAATTGACCCATCACTTAGACTGAGATAGTCAATTTTGAAAAAATTATAATTCTTCCAAAAGTTCTCTTCTTCTTTCAGCAGTTACCGGTTAACGTTCTGGATAATTGTTTTTTTTACTAAACTAAATTCTTCTCTAGATGGCCTTAACTGGCTAAATTCTATTCTGAGAGCAGCCAGAAAAAAACTGTATGGTGATTTGGGAGAAGTAGAAGGTCTGGCTTGTCTGACCTTTAAAAGATGATACTGCTCAGCATATTTACGCGCCATTAAATTCAGGTTTTTGTCAGATTTCATTTACCGCTCAATTCCAAAAGGATATCTAAATAATTTTAATTCCCGAAAGTACTTAAAAAATAAGATTTATAATTATTAATCATAAGGCTGGATTTGGTATAATATCCACAAATAGCTTGAGTTCTTTCACTTTACAAAATTTAGAGCAATATGAGGGAATATGACATTTTCACTATTACAATTACCAATCAATTTACAGATTATTAATGACATTTTTTATTTACGTGAGATAGCAGATGCAAATAATGGGCTGAAATGATATACGATATTATTAATAGATAGAGATAATCAAATTCAATCAAATGCAATATTTTCAATTAAACAAACTTTCAAAGGCAATTAGATTACATTTACAGGTCCCCCACACCAATTTTTGAACCATTATATTTATCAGAATACACTGTGAAAATAGTAACACAAGTTTGCAACAAATTTTGTAACAGAAATGTATGTTGGACACTAGAATTGACAACTTTCTTGGAATTCCATGTTATGGACTCGGGCAACGTTATTTGATCACTGTCAGCACTTTTTGACTACCTCTAGAAATTGTGTACCCCAACTTCAATTTTAGATTTCCCTAATGTAAGATGATCAATGTTGGTCATACACAAATGTTTTCTTTTGGCCATTACTAACAGCATTTTGGGACCAAGTAGAAAATTATAGTTGTAGAGCAATAAGGTTGGAAGTAATCTGAATCTCCAGACTGGTTTTATTTGGATCAGATGACACATATAGAATGTCGCCTTCATTAACACGTACATGTTAATCTTAACTACTGCAGTTGCGTGGTTCGTTATCTCCACAAATTTGAAAACATTTCGTGTTGCACATTTTGATTAAAGGGAGAGACAGTTATTTTTTATTATACCAGCTATTAACTGTTGCTAAAAATCATGTATCATTAAGGAACACAGAATTATGGTTCGCAATGAATACCTTAATGTCCATTACTGATTTAGGAAAGTAATATGGGTTGGGAGACTATTAATGTAAATAATGTAAACCAGGCAACATTCATAATTTCTGCTCTATTCCTTGTGCTGTTTTCTGCATTTTCTTTAACACCTTCTGTGCAATGGACGTAACGGTTACGTCCATGGCTGCAGCGCTGTTGTGCCATGAATGTAACCGTTATGTCCAAAAAGCAGAGGGATTTCCTTTTTTTTTGCCTCAGGAGGTCGGGAAGAGCTTCCTCAACCTCCCGTGGCATTATTTACCCAATGTAATGAGCATCGCGCGCATGGCACGCTGACGTCATTACATTGAAAATGAAACTGAAATGAGCCGATCGGTTTGTTTCAGTTCCGCTGCTTCGTTGTTTCGGTGCTTATGGGGCTATCTCAGCCCCCAAAACACCGAAATACACAGGAGAGGTACCATTGGAAAGGGGAGAATCTCCCCTTTCAAATGGTACCCCTCCCTAGTGGATTCCTGCTTGGGGAATCGCTGCAAGAGGGCGGTACCCAAGCAGGGATCCACCCACTAGACATCAGGCTGGGAGGAGCAGTCACTTGGGCAATGGCTTTTGCTCCTCTCATAATAAATTGGGCACAGTCAGGGGGGACAGATGGGGCAGTAGCCCCCAATCTGCACTCGGGCGGGCAGAAAGCACATTAGACACCAGGGATACTTTTTTTTGTTATGCTTAGTGGTGGGGGCTGCCCTAATTGGGTACTATAATGCCCCTACCCCTCCCAAAAATTTGCTAAAGTCTTTCTGCCTCCTCAGGGGGGGCAGATGGGGGCAATAGCCCCCAATCTGACTACCGGGGGCGAACAGAAAGTCCACTAGTCACCAGGGATGGTTGTGTTATTTAATTTATAAAAAAGGGGTGGTTGCAGCCCACAATTGACATACTAATGTCCACACCCCTCAACAGATGGGGGTTTTACCCCTGATCTGCCCCCAGGGGAGCAGAAAGCCCACTAGGCATCAGGGATGATTTTTGTTTTGTAAAAGAGGGGTGGGGGCTGCCCACAACAGGTATACCAATGCCCCACCTCCCAAACCGAAAGTGATGGTCTTCCTGCCCTGGATAGGCAGATGGCAGTTATTACCGCCGATCCGCCCCCTGGGGGAAGGAGAAAGCCCATTAGACACCAGGAATTTTTTTATACTTGGGGTGGGGGTTGCCCTAAATGGCACTATAATCGACCCCTTCCAACAAATTTGCCACAGTCTTTCTGTACCCCCAGGGGTGCAGATGAGGGCAATCGCCCCTGATCTGCCATTCCTTGGGGTGGCAGAAAGCCCACTAGGCACCAGGGATGTTTTTTGTTTTTATGTAAAAGAGGGGTGGGGCTGCCCACAATGGGCATACCAATGCCCCCACCCCCAACACAAAGGGACAGTCCTTCTGCCCCCCTGGGAGGCAGGTGTGGTTATTACCCCCAATCTGGCCTGTGTGGCAGAATGCCTACTAGACAACAGGGATTTTTTTTGTAACACTCAGGGTAGGGGTTGCCCTATAATGCCCCACCCCTCCCCAAAAGTTGCCACAGTCTTTCTGTCCCCCCTGGGGTGCAGATAGGGGCAATAGTCCCCAATCTGGCCCCCCGGGGGCAGAAAGCCCTTTAGGCACCAGGGATGCTGTTTTCTTTTTTTTTATAAAAGAGGGGTGGGGGCTGCCCACAATGGACATACCAGTTTCCGCACCCATCAACACAAAAGGGACAGTCTTCTAGCCCCCGATAAGCAGATGGGGGTTATTACCCCTGTTCTGCCTCCCAGAGGAGGCAGAAAGCTCACTAAACACCAGGGATTATTTTTTTTGTTATATTTAGAGGTGAGGGCTGCTCTAAATGGGCACAATAATGCCCCCACCCCGCAACACAAAAAGGACAGTCTTTCAGCCCCCAGGAGGCGGATGGAGGTTATTACCCCCAATCTGCCCCCTGGCGGTGCAGAAAGTCTACAAGACACTAGGGATTTTTTTTAATACTTAGGGGTGGGGGCTGGCCACAACGGGCATGACAATGCCTCCACCCCAACACATAAGGGACAGTCTTTTTGCCCCCCCTGAGGCAGATGGGAGTTACTACCCGCAATCTGCCCCTGGGGGGGGGGTAGAAAGAACATTAGACACCAGGGATTGTTTTTCTTCCTAAAAGAGGTAAAAGATGAATGGGGGCTGCCCATAATGGGCAATGCTACTGCCTCCACCTCCACAGTCTTTCTGCCCCCCTGGGGGGCATAAGGGGCATTAGCCGCTGATCTGCCCCTTGGGGCGTCAGAAAGCCCACTAGGCACCAGAGATATGTTCATGGGAATGTCAGGGAGCAAGGGTTGCTACCCTTTTTTTTGTGACCACATTATAGCTGCTTCTGCCCCAGATCAGCGATATTTTTAGGCACATCTGCTCCCCGGGGGGGGGGGGGGAGGCAGAAAACCACTAGACACTAGCAAAAGTTTCTGTGTGTGTTTGTGAACTGGAGTTCAGCTGATGGTTTGTGTTTACTGGCGTTTGGCCGGCTGTGTGAAAACCTGCATTTTGCTGGCTGTGTGTTTGGACTAGAGCTTGTCTGACAGTGTGCGTGGACTGTCGCTTGGCTAGCGGTGTGCTTGGATGGTGGTTGGCTGGCGGTGTGCGTGAATGGAGCTTGGCTGGTGCTGTGCATGGATGGTGCTTGGCTGGTGGTGTGGCTTGCGCAGATTCTCCAGTATTGTTTTACCCAGAATCCACTGCAAACCTCAAATTTAGCTAACAATTCACACTTTCTTCACATTTCTGTGTGAAAATTTGGCAGATCTCTGCATTGGCACATATTTCCCACCACCCAGCGTTTCCCTCGGTCTCCTGAAAAAAATGATACCTCACTTGTGTGGGCCCCCAAAGCAGGGAACCTAAAAGTTGATAAAATGAAAAACTGAGGGGGAACCAAAGTGGGTCCAAAAGGGCAGGTTTTTTTCATACATTTTTAGGTTGACACTGCTTTGGGCACCCACACAAGTGAGGTATCATTTTTATCAAGAGACTAAGGGGAACGCTGGTTGGTAGGAAATTTGTGCAGGCGTGGTAATCTCACAACCTTCCAACACAGAAATGTGGGAAAAATGTGACTTTTAGCAAAATTTGAGGTTTGCAGGGGATTCTAGGTAAGAAAACCTTGGGGGATCCACATAAGCCACACATACCTTTCAGAAATGCCTGGGTTTGATAGGTTTCCCTACATGGCCGCCCAGCCCTGGACCAAAAATGCCAGTGCCCCCTATGTATGACAAAACAAACAGTTTTTGCAAGAGGGGCACCTGCATTTTTGGTCCCAGGCTCAGCAGCCATCTTGGAAAAACTACAAAACCTAGACATTTTTGAAAAGTAGACATCCGGGGGAGTCCATGGAGGTGTGGCTTGCATGGATCTCCCAACGTTTTTCTACCCAGAATCCCCTGCAACCCTCAAATTTAGCTAGGAAAATCAAGTTTTCCTCACATTTCTGTGTGGGAAAGTTGTGGTATCACCAGGCTCGCACAAATTTCCTACCACCCTCCGTTCCTCGAGTACCCGCAACAGGGAAGGGTCCAAAACATATTGTGAAGACTTCAGAATTATCCTTCACAAAACGTTCTGGTTTTGCAAGGGGGGGCACCTGCGTTTTTGGTGACAGGCTAGGCGGCCATCAAGAGAAATCTTCCAAACCCAGACATTTATGAAAACTAGACACCTGGGGGAGTTCTGGGAAGTGTGGTTTGCGTGGATCCCCCAACGTTTATCCAGAATCCCCAGTAAACCTCAAATTCAGCTCAAATAAATCAAATTTTCTTCACATTTCTGTCTGGGATCACCGCACCAGCATACATTTCCTATCACCCAGTGTTCCTCTCAGTCATTTGAGTAAAATGATACCTGACCTGTGTGGGTGGGCCAAGGGCCTATGACTGACAAAAACATAGAGATTGATGGGATAGCACAGCAAGTTCTAAGTTACACTCTATAGGAAAACCTTGACGGAACGACACAAATAACCCCATCCTGAATTTAGAATTTTATCTTCTTTTCAGAAATGTATAGCTTTCTGGGCTCCATTGTTGGTTTCACACCCATTTCTACCACTAACTGGAAGGAGGTTGAAAGCACGAAAAATAGGAAAAATATGCTATGTCCCAGTAAAATGCCAAAACTGTGTAGAAAATGTTGATTTGCTGACAAAAGTCTGCTTGTTCCTGAAAGCTGGGAAGATAGTGATTTTAGCACCATAGACCCTGTGCTGATATCATTTTCAGGATAAAAACTAGACGCTATCTTCTGCATCACCTTTTTCCCATTTTTCTCCCAAAAACCCAAAATTTACCTGTATTTTGCATAATTTCTCGGTTTCCTCCAAGGGAATCCACAACACCCTGGGTACCTCTAGAATCCTCAGGATATTGGAAGAAAAGGATGCAAATTTGTCGTGGATACCTTCTGTGGACAAAAGTTATGGGGGCCGAAGAGCAACTATCCCTATCCGAAATAACCAAAACGGCACGGCACGCCAGGGGGGTGGGGGGGGGGGGGGGGGCTGGCAGCAAAGGGATTAAATGAATGTAGTAATACAGTTTGTTTGTCCCAGTAAGCTGCTACTTCACTTACTAGTGTACATCTTGATTAGTCCATGCACTGAGGTATCATTGTCATTATGCAGTCATTGTGTGACAACAAAATTCCAATTGGGAAGGGTTTCAACTTGTTCTTTTATGCATGTTCTTTTATGCATGTAAATTTGCTGTGTATCATCATCATAAGTCTGAACTTTCAAGCTGAATGTCTGGTAGTAGCTCATTATACATGTTGAGTTATGTAGGGCTTAAACCAAAGTCTTGACGATCAGGTTAGCACAGAGCTGTTTATTACAAGTTTATGCTGACTGATATGCGGAGTGCCTACCCCGGTATTTTAGGGCCAGGTCACCCAAGCGTACTATTTGATGTTTTTAAGGAATTGTTGTGTGCAGAATTCTTTTTAATTTGGGGAAGAACTTTTATCTTTGGGCTCACCTTTTTAACTGCCACAGGCCTCTTGTGCTCCTTCCTCTCCCTCCCGCTCTTCATTCCACCGCAGGTTCTTCCCGTTTGAGAAGAGAGAGCGTTGAGGGAGAGAATCGACCCCCGGCTACTTCCGGTCTCCTGCGGGATCACAGGGCCAACGGTCTAGTTGTTCTCGGCTCATAACTATTTAAACACTATGATGACCCTGACGGGCAGCGGACGAGCACAGCGGGCACACTGCTGGCTCGCCAAAGGCAAGCCCATCTTTGCTCTGACCACGCCCAGCGCCAGCCACCTTACCAATTTTTCAGGGTAAAGGTCAAATTGTCTTCAGTACTCACAAGATTAACTGATTCTCGTGCAAGATTCCTGTAAGTACTGCCCAGGACCTGCAATGAAACCTCATTCCCCTTTGATTATTAGGACTTACCCTCAATGCCGGCTCATCTTAACAAACTTCAAAATTAAAGACGCCATCCCTACTATACCAGCTACTACCTCTTCCAATTTGATTCAAACAACTACTGATTAAATTCCTATTAGTAAAGGGTCTAAATGCTTTAAAGTGATGCTTATTAATGCCAGGTCACTGATAAAAAACGCATTGGCTTTTGCTGAGTTCTTACAGTCTCATGAATTGGATTTGGTGTTTGTTACAGAGACCTGGGCTGATGCCGGATCTGATCCAGATCTTATTATGGCCGCATCGCCAGGATTTGCAAATTCCAAATTAGACCTTACTTTAAAAGGGGGCAGAGGGTAAGCAATTATCTTTCATGAACACCTGAAAGTCTCTTCTGCGTTTCTATGGGCCGTATCGAATTGGGAAACGTTAGTCTTCAAAATTGCCTTGACTAACCAGTATTCCTTTAACGGGGACTTTAATGTAGAGGCCCTAGGCCTTAGTGCTGCCTTAATGAACAACAGCAGCCAACTTCTGGATATTTAAGTTCATTTTTCTGACTTTACTATCTTAAGAGACTTTAATTTCCACCTCAAAAATATAGCTGATAGAGACAGTGCTGCTCTCATTGACCTTCTTAAAAATGCAGGTCTCTCAAAGCTAGTTAAAGGTCCTACTCATGTGGTCGGCCACTTCCTAGATGCTATTTTTCAGACAGCCCTATCTCAAAATCCTATCCATTCTCCCTCTGGGATGGTTTCACCACTCAGCTGTGATGTTCAGTATCTCTCCAGAAGCGGCAGCTGTGCCGGCGCCCCCCTCCTTGGCCAAATCGCTAAGTCGCTCTTGGCATAAAATTACCCCCGAAATTCCCAAGACTTACTTGCGTGACTCTAAACTTGGAATTTCGGTGGAACTTGATTAGGCCACTAATACTTACCATAATTGGATTACTGGTAACCTAAACATCTTGGAACCTTAAAAACCGTGACCAATAAAATGACCTCTCATTCCGAGCCTTGGTTTGACGATAGCCGGAGACGACAGAAACAAATCTCCCATAGGATTCAAATGAAATGGCGCACTCATTATGATAATAATGACAAAATCTCCTATAAAAAAGCCATCATGGAGTACAAAATAAGAATTTCAACTGCTAAAAAATGTTATTTCTCTACTAAAATCAGGACCTCCCTCAATATTCCTAAAGAACTTTTTTCTACAGTTCAGAAGTTGAGTAAACTCCCTGAACAGAAAAACAAGGAGCAGATCAAGAATTCTGCGATCTTCCAGCAGGTTTCTTTCAGGCAAAAGTTAAAGCAGTCTTGGACTTTTTTACCCCCACTCATCGGGCGGTGGAAGTGCGCATAGAGGGATCTACCTCCTCAACTCTTGGGGGAATAAATTGAACAGCTATCCCAGCAGTCACTACTTCAATTTTTGACATTTTTAATCCCATTTTGGAATCACTTGTCATGACTATCCTTAGTCAGACAAGATCTGGATCGCCCTGGGACCGGTGACCTCCAAAGGTCCTCTATTTGGTTCCTGAGGTTACAGCTAGCTACCTTAAAGGTATCTTCACCAGTATGTTTTGAGATGGGTATTATCCAAGAGAATGGAAGAGGGCATCCATTCTCCCACTGCCGAAGAAACCATATCTGGATAATAAAGACCCTAACAACTATACGCCGATCTCTCGATTACCTTTTCCAGCCAAGATCGCTGAGAAGGCTATGAATATGAATATAGAACTAACCCAGTTCATTACAGATAACAATCTCCTTGATAGCTCTCAATACGGGTTCAGAAGTCCCTGAGTTGGCCCAGATTAATGTGTCGGAGGAAAATAGAGAGGTCCTGGACAAAGGAGGGAAGAAGGCCTTGATTCTGTTGGACTCTCTGCGGCCTTCGATATGGTTGATCAAGATCATCTTTTAATTGATCGACTCTTTGTCCTAGGCATTAGGGGCAGGGCACTGGAATTCCTTAAGTCTTTTCTCAAAGATATGGAGCAACAGATGGAGCTTGGTGGGTACAGGTCCTCCCTGTTCTCTTTTCCCTGCTGTGTGCTGCAGGGTTACTCTCTGAGTCCGATCCTTTTTAATCTTTATGTCACCCCCCTCTGCTCAGTTATAAAGTCATTCGGATTTACGATGGTGTCATACGCCGACGACATGCAAATTGTGGCAACCTTTGCTGGTGACCCAAAGGACACCGCTTCTAGATTTAATGGCTGTATGCGGGAAGTTGGGAAATGGATGTCCAAAAACTGTCTGAAGTTGAATACAGGAAGAACCGAGGTGCTTCTGTTTGGGTGCAATACCTCCTTCTGGACACCAAGTTCGTGGCCGCAGGAACTGGGAGAACTTCCCAATCCGATCACCAAGGTAAAATATTTAGGAGTCTATTTCGACACCTAATTGTCTTTCGAAAGGCAAATTAATGCTATCACCTCTTCCTGCTTTTTTATGATCAAAACTCCCAGGAAAGTGGTACTTTTTATTCCTTTAGAGCTGCAGAAAGCCATGGTTTCGGCACATATTCTGTCAAAGATTGATTATTGTAGGGGGGCGTGGCCAGGTTACCAACCAAGATGGTCGTGCAGCTCTGAAGCTCCGCCGTATCGCCCAATATCCTGGCCCTACCAGCGCACATCCTGATGGTCTAGCCCTAGAATAAATACGTCCTGATCCCTCACGCCGTGGTGGTAAAGTGGCATTCCGTGATCAACACAGAGCTATTGCTGTAGCGGCCTGTGTGACCAATCTGAGGTGGACCTGAAGCACGGGCTAAATTTCAGCGGCTCCCTGCGCATGCTCCAGCGGGGACCTTGGATCTCCCAGAGTGCTTTGGGCTTAGCGTCTGGCGCCTCCCCTGTGATCGGGTGGTGCCACGTGATGCCGGAGGGCCTGTGGAGGGCCCCCAGTGCTGCCAGTTATGAGTAAGTGGTCTCGCCCCTGTTGCGCTGTGGCGCTGCCTGCAGAGGGGACGCTGAGGGGATGCATTTTGTTGGCAGCATCTTGGGGGCGGCAGGGCCCCCCCGGACGATTGTGACTTGGCCTGGTGGGTGACACGGCCTGGTGTGGTCGCAGGTGCAGAGGCGTCACAAGATGATGCAGTGTGCCGAGTAGCAGCAGTGCTAAGAGTGTGGGTCTTGAGCCATGACTTGAGCCCCCGATGCCTGTGACATGTAATAGGCGCAAGGAGTGTTGTTACCTGAGGTATCTGAAGTGGGGTCCCCCTGCGCCAGTGGCTATGTTGACGGTCTGAATTGGCTGGTGGTCTCAAATAGACTCTGATCATCAGTCGATCTGCATGGTGCACTGCTGTTTGATGTGCCTGCTTCTCCTGGTTGCTGTCAGTGAGCGCCATCTTGTTGCACTCCCGCCCTTCCCCGTGCAGGATTGAAGTACTTGCTCATAACCCTTTCCTTGGTGTACATGGATGCGAGGTCAGTGGCAAAATCTGATATGGGTCATAAAGACCCGAAGCAGTGTCTACTTCAGTTTGGCCGCTCTGCCGATCATGGTGGAGGGGGGTACTGAGATTCTACTTCGGCTGCTGCTGCACTGGGATCGGATGCACTCATGCAGGAACTCAGGATGGGATTCAGGGCGCTTTGACTCATTGGAAAAGTGGTTAGACACAATGGGAGCCAAATTGGACACACACAAATGGAGATTGGATAATGTTGAGGGTAGAGTGTCTGATTTGTAGGATGGAGCGGCACAGTCTACGAAACGAATAGACCAAATGGAGATGATTCTAAAGACAGTGGCTTTGAAGAATGAGGACTTGGAAGCGCGCAGTTGGCGCAACAACATCCGCATTTTAGGGGTCCCTGAGTCTACCAATGTGGGGCGTATGGACACATTTGTGGAGAAACTGCTCATTGACCTTTTTGATAAAGACGCTTTTACTCCTGCCTTTTTAGTTGAACAGGCCCATCGTTCTCTTGGTCCCAGGCCCAATCCATGATGCCCCCACTGGCCCATAATTGCCCGCTAGCTGAACTTCCGTGATAGGGATACAACACTCCGATTAGCCAGGGAAAATGGGTGACTGTATGACAGGGTTTCAACATTGCGCTCTACGCGGACTTCACGGCAATGGTCCAAGAGGCGAGAAGGAAATATACGGGTGTGAAGACCACGCTTCGTAACCTGGGCCTGAGATACGGCATGATATACCCAACTCAACTCCGGGTTGATGTAGATGGCAGGTCTAGATTTTTCGATACCGCTGCAGCTGTCCAAGCCTTTTGTCAGGACTATAAGGCAGGCTCCTTACATGTCTTCCGGGGGAAGGCTTCCCACCTTCTCTGACCTCACATTAATCACCTGGAATGTTTGGGGACTTAATAATGCCAAAAAGAGGAATATTTGCAGCAGCATAAAGTAGATGTCGCCTTTTTACAAGAAAGCCATCTCTCTAAACAATCCTTCAATCATTTCGCAAGCGCCTGGGGCTACCATCGCTATTTTGCAAATGATGGTGCATACGCAAGGGGGACTGCAGTCTTACTTCACAAGCAGTTGCCCTTCCAGATGGTGTGTGTCCATAACGATGAGGAGGGTCGGTATACGATGGTCACAGGAAGCTTGGTGGGCTACGAGGTGGCTTTTATATGTATATATGCCCTGAACAACGATAGTACAGGCTTTTTTCATGAACTTCAGCTACTACATTTAGACGCGGATTATATTTATATGGGTGGGGATTTTAACCTGCTGTTGGACCCTACGAAAGACAGCACATCGGACTCCTCCGATACTGAATCTCGAGCTTGTGGTGCACTATTGGAACTTTGCAAATTGATTGGGTTAGTAGATGTGTGGAGATTTTGCTGACCTGGGGAGACTGCCTACACACATTATACGCACAATATAAAACTTGGACCAGGTTGGATTTTTGGTTGGTGTCCCCAAATCTTACTTCTTGGTATTGTGAAACTAAACGTCTCCCCAGAACACTTTTGGATCATTCACCGTTACTTCTCATGGCTCTGCTCCCCAGCCCAGAGGGTTGTGAATGGCAATGGAGGTTCTCGGGACAGGTGTTGATGGACACGGTGTTGAATGCTGTGCTCCGAACGGCCATTATTGAGTACTTTGAATTAAACCCAGGCTCAGTCCAGGCATGGGCAGTCTTATGGGAAGCATTTAAATCCTATATGCGGGGTATCTGCATTGAGAAACACGCAGGGGTTCTGAGAAATGTTAGGGGCACATTATCACACATTGAACAACAGTTAGAGGATATGGATAAGGAACCCATCACTGGTAACGCCCAACTTAATCAGAAAAGTAGACTGAAACTCCTATTGGAGTTCAGGGAAGCAGCGGAACAAGAGACGCTCTTTCTGTGCAAATATGCCACAGCAAGACGATATGGTGAGGGAGATCGACCGAGCCGCACCTTGGGTAGGCTCCTGCGCCCGATATCTGGACAGGCTTCTATCCCAGGCATTCAGGCACCAGGTGATAGGTTAGTGTCAGACACTGGAGAGATACCTGACTTATTTCTAGAACACTATACAGAGCCATACACTTCCCGCGCTGCACATGGGGAGGAGGCCCGATGGGATTATTTGTCGAAGATAACTCTAGTTTGGCTGGAAAAGGGGATGCAAGATTTCCTGGTGGACCCATTCTCCAAAGAGGATATTACAAGCACCATTGATGCGCTGAACTGCACCACCGCTCCTGGCCTAGATGTGTTCACAGGGAATTTTTATAAAAATTATTATAAGGAGCTATTGGCCCCCCATCTTTAGAAGTATACAATGAAGCCCTGGAGAGTAAAGTTTTGCCCCCCCACACTGCGTGAAACAGTTATAGTTTTATTGCCTAAACCTGGAAAAGACCTGCCCATGTATGGTTCATATAGGTCATTATCTTTACTTAATCTTGATTATAAAATGTTGGCATCAATTGGAACCCCGAGTATTGGAGCGAACTAGAAGTCCATTGAAGCAGGGTGTGTCTCTGTAGATCCCGAACATCAGCGTCAGTAAAAAAAGTGAGATTGAGAGTGTATGATTTGCCAAAATTAACCTTAAACCCTGCCACTTCTTTGAATCTTTTCAACTCGGTTTGGAGGGGAGGCATGGAGTGCGATGGGTCAGTGATAGATGAAAGCACATCGTCTGCGAAAAGAGTCGGCCACATCTTTTAATCCTGTAATCCCAAGGGCAAAAACTGCCTCCTGGGGGGGAAGAAGTTTCGTGGCAGGCACAGTTAGCCTGTGGAATTCTTTACCTCTGGGACTCAAGAAAAAAAGCAATCTTGTTGCGTTTCGCAAACTTCTAAATACCTGGCTGATTAACAATTAGCTTGAGCTCACTCATCCAGCCTTTTCACCTCCGGGTAGCCTCTATTTCAGATCCGGTGCGCCTAAACACCCTCGGCTATAAAATGTTATTTCATTTCATTTCATTTCCGTGTGGAAAAGAAGGCCTGTTCAGTGTTCAGGCTCACAATTTGAAGCATGTGAAGTGCATGGTGCGCTCAACACAAGTACACCGAGCTACAAATGTCTATAGAGATGGTCCACACGTCCAGTAACGTAGGCAGTCACTGACTATTGCTGTGCGTGTTTATTTTTGTCAGGTCATGACTGTCACTCAATGTCTATTCTGCCTGTAGCCTTTCATCAGCACAGGGCTCAGAGGTACACAGTGGGAACAGCATGCAGGTCCAAAGCTGTGAAACAGCCCATGTCATATTAGAAAATAATTCGATTCGTGAAATAGAATAAGTACTTCAGGAGCATTGCAACTTATTTAAATTAATGTCCAGTCTATATCATTTCACGTAAAGGGTAATTTCTAATATTTATCTCACTACATAAACATAAAAACCTTTTTTAAATACACTATATAGTGTCACTCAAAGTGTCACAAATAAGGTGTTGGAATGTCGCACATGAGCACACTAAAGGAAAAGAAATGTCAAATATCAGACTCAAAATGAGGTGGTTATACTCCTCAGGAATATGCAACATGTTGTGGTATACAAAATGAGGATATAGTTTGTTGTGAAAGAAAACCCTTAATTTGAAAAATTTGTTGTAAAGGAAGACCCTGAGGGCAGGATGTATGACCCTAGTAAATTGCGAGTCGCAATTTGCACTCCATTGCGAGACGCAAATTGCGAGTCGCAATTTGCTATGTACGACAGTGTCAGAGACACTGATTGCGATTCCTAATGGGGTCGCAAAATGCAAGGCTCATTAATATTAATGAGGAACTCGCATTTTGCGACCCTATTGCGAATGGCTGGCCCTCCTAGGGATGGTGACCTGCTGGATTCAGCAGACCACCATGCCTGGGACTGCTTTTAATTAAAGTAGCTTTTTTTTTTTTTAAATGCAGCCCGTTTTTCTTAAAGGAAAACAGGCTGCATTTAAAAAAATGTTAATGAAACGTTTTTGTTTCATCCTTTAAGGTCAGGCAGTGGTCTTTGGGACCACTACATGCCCTTAAAATATATTTTAACATGCATTTGCAAAGGGGACAGGGGCCCCTGGGGACACCTTTCAATTTGCGATTGCATTACCACCTACTTCAAGTAGGTGGTAATTTGCGAGTGTTTTGCAACACAAAACAGTCATACATGGCTCATGAGTCACTATTAGGAAGGGAACACCCCTTCTTAATAGCGAGTCGCAAAACCTATTTTGCGACTCGCTAATTGATTAGCGAGTCGCAAAAAAGGTTTTGTACATGGGCCCAAAGCTTTTAGCGTTCGAAAACCCGTTTGCGCACGCTATAAATCGTTGTACATCTGACCCTGACTGAAGCAGAAATGTGTGAGGCCAGTGCCACAGTGCAGGTGTGGAATAGTGAGTTTTTTTAAGGCATGGAAAATACTTGTGGGTTTATGGTATGCAGAGGAAGTTCAGCATGGTAATGGAAGAAGGACTACTGGGAAAGGAATGTGTCAAAATGTAGCCACCCGTGGTCTTTGTGAAAGAAAAATCTTAATTTGATGGATAATGGAAAACTTTGGGAGAAGCAGAAATGTGCTGGGCAGTGACACAATGAAAGAGATGATTGAGTAGCTGTTTTTAAGCCATGAAAAATACATACGAATTGATGGCAGGTGAAGGAATTTCCTCATGGTAATGGTAGAAGAACTATAGCAAACAAATGTGTTAAAAACATTCCATGGGGCGTGGCCAAGATGGCGGGGTGAGCGGACGCTTCCTCCCGTAGCTCCTCCGGCCCGGCCAAGCTAAAGCCTTTTTGTTATGCTTTTCTCCCCCCGCTGAGGCTCAGCGCGGGAGAGGAGCGTGGCGGAACATCAGGGGCACATATCGGTGCTGTTTTGGTCCGGATCGCCCCGGGGGAACCCCCCCAAAAGTTCGTCTGAGATCAGGGGACGACGGCGGTGAGCCCGAGGGGCGGAGCGTATTGGAGAGCTGTCCGGGCGCCTCGGTTGGGCCTGGTGCTGAAAGCTGCGGTCTGGAGGGGATCTGGCCCGCCGCTCGACGGTGACTGAAGGAGCCTGGCGGGAAGGGGCCCGACGGTGTGGAGGGCTTGGGACGGGTGCCCCGGCACTCGGACTGGTGACGGCGACACCTGGCACTGCGGAGGCCCTGACCCCTAGCCGAGGTACGGCGGACTCCTTGTTGGGGCCGGATCATCTGGCCCCCTGTGCGTGACTAACGGGGGCCGGTGGTGGAACTTATTTCACGGCGGGGCACCTCGGAGGCCCCGGGGGTGTCGCCGGGCCTAGTCGGTGTGGCTTGCTCCGCCCGGCCGCCATTTTGTCCCCGAAGGAGCAGTGGTGGCGACCTCCGCTGAGCCCTGGATGCTGGCTGCACACGACCTCCCGATATTGCTGTCTTGACTACCGGAGGGATGAGCTGTTGGGACCCCCTCGCTGCGGCCCCCTTGGTTGTCTCACGCTAGCTCTTGCGGCTGACGGTGACCGGGCTCGGCCGCCATTTTGTCACCTGTGACGCAGCGACCTCACTTGTGGGGGATCCCCCGGCCCGAGTGCTTGCCGGCGGCTGAGCATCTCTGGGGCGCCTGGATCGGGGCCCGACTGCGGAGCTGACGATGGCTGGGAAAGGAGGCCCGAAGAAAGGGGACCGTACTCTGCCGGACATGCTTGGCAGGGCCCAGCACTTGCGGGACAGGACACAGCCCTCGCCGGGGCCCTCCCGGGCTCCGGCGGATGTGACTGGAGGGGAGCCACCCGTCACGAGGGCCTTCATGGAGGAACTGTTTAGCTCCCTCAGGGAGGACTTCCAGACACTGAAGCGGGAGGTGGCCAGCGAGGTCCGAGAAGTGCGCAGAGAGGTGGAGGGCCTAGGTGAGCGTGTGGAGGCGGTGGAGACGGAGGGCCAACAGCGAGCGGAGGAGATAGTCCACCTCCAGCAGGACGTTCTTCGCCTCCGGGAACAGTGTGTGGAGCTCCAGGCCCACTCTGAGGACCTCGAGAACAGATCTCGGAGGAACAACATCCGAGTGCGTGGCGTGCCGACTGCGGATGAGGGGTCCGATCTGGGGGGCTATCTGCGGGCCCTGTTCCGAGAAATCCTGGGGGAGGCCGCGGACTTTCCCATCAGCATCGACAGGGCGCATAGGGTTGGCCGCCAGCGCCAGCCATCGGCACCCCCACCGGACATTCTGGCCTTCCTGCCCGACTTTCCACTAAAGGAGCGTATCATGGCTGAAGCCCGCAGGAAACAGCCCCTGACCTTTCGGGATCGGCCGGTGGCGCTGTACCAGGACCTCTCTGCCATCACTCTCCAGAAACGCAGGTCCTTTAGGATTGCCACTGACTTTTTGCGCGAGCATGAGACGCCGTACTCTTGGGGTCACCCCTTCCGCTTGATTTTTCGGTGGAACGGGGTATTGCATCAGCTACGCTCCTTGCAAGACATTTGTGGTGTCCTGGGGCTCACGGCAGCGGAGGAAGAGGGAGCTACGCCGTCGTGGAGGTCCTCGGAGGGACGGAATCGGCGGAGGTCATCGAGGCGGCGCTCAGCGACCAGTGCAGGGCGCCCGGACTCCCCTACCATTAGGGCGGACATGGCAGACGCCCTGAGGGCGGCGGCCGGGGACTCGATCGGCTCCTCTAGCGTGGCCTTGACGGCCTAACATACACTCCGGGGGGAGATGTCTTTAGCTTCTTAACATGCTTGGCACGGGGCGGGGGGGTTGGGGGGGAGCGGGCGGAGGTGAGTGGCTGGACGTCCACTTTGCTATTTTCTACGGACTTGCCCGTTTTGGGGCTTGACTGAGACTATGGGGTGTTTGAGTTTGGGGATGGCTAGTTGCCAAGGTTGTGTTTTGGGTGGGGGAGGGGGTTGTTTTGGGGTTGGGAAGGTCCCGTCCGATGTTGTCTTTGCCCGCTTTGTCTTGGCTTGTCCCGCGCTGCGGCCCCGCGCGCCCCACCCGCTGATTCCCTACCCATTGCATGGCGCTCCCGATCCCTGCGAGGAATGCCGGGCCTAAAGGTAGTGACCCTTAATGTTCAGGGTCTGAATAACCCGGTGAAGCGCAGGGCGATCCTGTCGTTGCTGGAGGGGACGCAGGCGGACATTTGCCTTTTGCAGGAGACACACTTATTGCCCCGAGACTGCCACAGGATGCGCTCTGCTAAGTTCCCCACCCAGTTCTTTTCCTCGGCAGCGAACAAGACGGCAGGGGTAGCCATTCTCCTAGCGAGCTCCTTTCGGGGGGAGGTGTTGCATAAGTGTGCTGAACAGAAGGGGAGGCTCCTTGCGTATCGCATGAGCCTGGGAGGCATAGCATTTACGGTTGGCTCCGTTTATAGCCCAAACGAGCACCAGGAGCGCTTCCTAGACTCCGCGCTGGTGGATGTCACTGCTTCCCCGGACCGACACGTTATCTTGGGCGGAGACCTCAACATTGTCTTTGACTCTGGGATGGACAGATCGGCGCAGCGCTTCCCGCAGACGGGGGAACTGTCCCAGGCTGGGAAGGCCCGAATTGCGGACATGGACTTGCATGATCTCTGGCGCTCCCTGCACCCCACGGATAGGGACTACTCTTTCTTCTCGCACGCACACCGCACTTACTCACGGCTGGACTACCTCCTGGTGAGTGGACCGATGCGTGCCGCTGCCACGGCGGCGGACATCGGGGTCCTGACCCTGTCTGACCACTCTCCAGTTATCGGCGTTTTCCAGTGGCCGGCGGCCTCCCCCTCTCGGGGGGTGTGGCGCCTCCGGGACACACTTCTACACAAAAAATCGGTGGTGCAACGCATCGGGGAGGTCATACAGGACTATCTCACTCACAATAGCAACACTGACACCTCGCAGGCGACACAGTGGGCGGCATTGAAGGCCGTCCTACGGGGGGAATTCATCTCTATCTCTGCAGCCGAGAATAAGGAGCGACAACTGAAGAGGGATGAGTTGACGGCTCAAGTTCGGGAGCTTGAGCAGGTCCACCGCCGTACGGGAGCGCCGAGGGTCTGGAGGCAGTTGAAGGCAGCGAGGAAGCTCCTCTCGGCTCTGGATCTTGATAGGGCGGAGTACGCCGCCTTACATTTGAAACATGCCTACTACACTGGGGGGGACAGATGTGGCAAGCTCCTAGCACACCGGCTCCGGGTCGCGCAACAGCGCAGCGTCGTGAAAGAATTGGTGGGCGCGGACGGGGGGGTTGTCTCCGGGGACGCGGAAGTAGCGGAGTCTTTCCGCGGCTTCTACGAGGCGCTGTATGCTGAGGAGCCCTCCCCGCCACGGGAGACCGATAGCTATTTGGAGTCGGTGACCCTCCCGGTACTGGACCCGGCTCAGGCTGACCACCTGGAGCGGGACATCCATGTGGAGGAAGTGATTTCAGCTATTGCGCGGCTGAAACATGGCAAGGCCCCGGGCCCGGACGGGTTCACGTCGCTATTCTACAAGACTTTTTGCACGGCCGTGGCCCCTGTCCTTACGCGGCTGTTTAACTCTTTCTCCGCACCGGGAGCCATCCCTCCGGATCTCCTGAGGGCGACGGTCGCGGTAATCCCGAAGCCTGGGAAGGACCGGGCCCTTTGCGGCTCATACCGGCCCATCTCTCTCCTAAATGTCGACCTCAAGTTGTACACGGGGATTCTCGCAGCCAGGCTGGGTCCACACCTCCCCGACCTGGTGGAGGCGGACCAGGCTGGTTTTGTGCCCGGTAGACAGACGGTTGACAACACCAAGAGGGTGACACATGTTCTGGAGAAGGCCTCAAGGATCTCGGGGGAGCGGATGTTGTTGTCCGTTGATGCAGAGAAGGCCTTCGACAGAGTTCACTGGCCGTATCTTGAGCGGGTCCTTAAGAAACTGGGAATCGGCGATAAGTTCCGCACCATGGTATTTAATTGCTATAAGCATCCTTCAGCGTCGGTGCGGGTAAACGGGTGTAGCTCTGGTAGCTTTGCCATCGAGCGCGGCACGCGGCAGGGCTGCCCTCTCTCGCCGCTCCTGTTTGCCCTCTACATGGAGCCGTTTGCTCAGAGGATTCGTGACAATCCGGATGCTGTCGGGGTCCGGATGGGCCAGTACGTCCACACCGTCAGTCTCTATGCGGACGATGTCCTGCTGACTTTGGACGACCCTAGGAGGTCGCTGCCTACTTGCCTCCGAGAGTTGGACGCCTTCGCGGGGGTGGCCGGCTTCAAAATGAATATGAGCAAGTCGATGGCACTGGACGTGTCCCTGGCTGCGGAAACCAGGAGGGATCTTCAACGGCTCTTCCCCATGCAGTGGTCCTCGTCCACGGTGCCGTATCTGGGGATTCTGCTGGCGCCTACACTGTCGGAGATGGTTACGGCCAATTATGCCTCCCTCAGCAGGAAGATCAAGGACGAGCTTGGCCGCTGGAACAAGGGCCTGCTGTCCTGGCTGGGGCGAATCGCGGCGGTCAAAATGACGGTGCTGCCCCAGATACTATATCTTTTCCGGGCCCTTCCACTCCAACCCCCGGTGGGCTGGATACGACAAATGCAGGCTGACATCTCCCGCTTTGTCTGGCAGGGCCGCAGGCCACGCATGAAGAGGGTCCTCTCCACGCTTGCTCCGGAAGCGGGGGGTCTCGGCATTCCGGACCTCCGTAAGTACTTTCAGGCGGCACAGCTCCGCTATCTGGTGGAGTGGAGCAGGTGGGAGTCCGACAAACATTGGCTCTTCCAAGACCAGGCAGTGGCGGGCCGCACCTTACAAGAGGTTCCATTCCTGCGCCGCGCGCACCGCCCCGCTAATCTTTACGCTTCCTTTGTTACGCGGGTCCCCCTGCGTGTGTGGGACGCGGTCTGTGAGGCCCGGGGCCTTACCACCTTCCCTTCGCCGCTCACGCCCATTGCGGGCAACCCGGACTTCTCCCCTGGGATGGAGCCGGGGGTTTTCTCCCACTGGGTGCAGGCGGGCTGCAGGGCACTCTTCCAGATCTATGGCCCGGAAGGAGTGGTTCCTTTTCAGCAACTCCGCCAGGAGTTCGGCCTGACGGAGCTGGACAGATTGCGCTACATGCAAGTTCGGCATTGGGCCCTCCAGCCTCAGGTGCGTGCCGCCGCTGCCCGTCCAATTACACCGTATGAGCGGTGGTTGGCTACTCGGACCTCCGACGCTAAACTGATCACTGATCTGTACAAACACCTACAACCCCCGCCGTTTCACTACTACAATCCGGGGAGGGAGCGTTGGCACAGGGAATTGGGTAGGACACTCAGCCACAAGGAATGGGACAAAATTGCGTATCGGGCGCGGCACTCTGCATACCACACGGGCCTTACGGAAACCTTCACTAAAGTGTCCACATACTGGTACTATACCCCGGAGAGACTGTATGAAATGCATAGACACACTGACAAGGGGTGCTGGCGGAGCTGCGGGCAGGAAGGTACCCTTACACACATCCTATGGGATTGCCCAGTGCTGACCGCCTACTGGAAGGAAGTTCTGGACGAGGTGGATGAGCACTTTGGCATAGAGCTGCCGCGCCTCCCGGCGTATGTCCTGCTGGGCCTCCCCAATGATCTAATGTACCCACTGAAGTCCCGCAGGGGTAGGCAGATTGCGATAGCGCTGGGGTCTGCGGTTCAGAACATTCTGATCCACTGGCGCACATCCACCGCCCCCTCCATCACCGGTTGGTTGCACAGACTCTGGCATGTGCTGGGGATGGAGAAGCTGTCGCTTACGGTTGCGGGGGAGATAGACCAATTTGAGGAGCTATGGCAACCCTTTCTAGCGCTGCTGTCCACTGAATTCCGGGAGCTCACCTGCCCGAGGTATCTTAGGCTTCTCAGGCTGCGGCCGCCGGTGACCCCGGCGGACTAGCTTACATGTGAGATGGGGACCCCCGGCGGGGGGGGGGGGGGGCTGTGCGGGGCTTCCTGGTTAGGGCTACTTTGCTGCGGGACCATAGGACGGGGGGAGGGGGGAGTGTTGTTGTTTTTGTACTGGGAGGATGGGGGATGGGAGGGGGGGGACTGTGTTCTGTTGAGGGGTTGATTGGGGGGGGTTTTATTGCTCTGCTTTTGGGTGTCGGATACGCGCGTGGGATTCCACAGCTTGTAATTCTAGCGTTCATTTACTGTGTTCTTCCCTCTGAGCCAACGCTTCACCTATTGCCAACCCTCTGGAGATGCATCCCTTCTTCTTTGACTGTATTCCACGTATCCTGCCTCCTGTCCCCCTCCCCCATGGTTTGTTTTGTCTCAATAAAAACGTTTTAAACATAAAAACATTCCATGGCTGGGTCCAAACTGGGATGGCGTAGTGGGCAAAAGAATGATGGATTTAACCAAGATATCTTGACTGGGAGAGACTGTTTGAATCATTCAGCATTCCGCCCATCATTTGTTGCAGTTACACTTTTCGCCCTAAGTGGGATGGGTATGCCCAGCCGTGGGTCCCTTTCTCACTGTGCCACTGGATTCAAGCTAGCCTGGCTGATGAAGGGTGACATACCCCGAAACCAGTCCTAGGTTTCTTGTTTCCAGTCCAGGGAGGACCTGGCATGGCAGTTCGGTCTGGACTGTTCCCATGAGGCACAGGGCCAAGACTGATTTGCATATGGCTGGGTCCAAACTGGGGTGGCGTAGTGGGCAAAAGAACAATGGATTTAACCCAGATCTCTTGACCGGGGGAGAATGTTTGAATCATTCAGCATTCCGTCCATCAATTGTTGCAGTAAAAACATTCCAAGGCACTCAATGGAGCAGAATAGTTGTAATCAGAAAAACAAAGCTGTTTGTAAACCTCTTGAACGTGGTTCAAGAACCAGAACTGGATGTTCCTTTTTATATTATTATTATTGTTTTAACCAGCAGAAAGTAGATTTGTTTTGAAATCACCCACTGGCAATATATTGCAGATGTTGTGCATGGTTAGGCATTAAAGTACATGTCAGAAATGTGTAAAATGCTATGATATTCTGAGAGAGGAATGGTTAGTTGTTTTTTTAGGCTTTAAATATTCTTGTGAGTTTGTGGCATGTAAGGGAACACCAGCAAAGTAATAGAAATAGGCCAATGCAAAAGCAATATGGTAAAAGGACTTTTGGCAAAATAACAGCTATAGAAACAAGTTGGTGTAGGGATAATTCAAGTGGCCTTGCAAGCCTTTGACCATGGATCAAGCCTCACCGCCGGTCTCGTATATATATCTTTAATTATCATTATTTAAACTAACTAAAGTAGATGTCTTTGAAAATCACTGGCTTGGTCTTAGAAGTTTTTTCATGGTTATGCATGAAACAACATGTCAGTCCTCGCAGACATATGGTCGAATGCCAGAGTAATGTGTGTCACATACCACAGTTAATTTATACCCAAGCATCTTTGGAAGCACTTGTATACACACTGGCCTGTGACAGAAGGACATTTCAAGATTAATGAAGACAGATGGGATGGGGGGACCTGGGTATTATATTCTTTTAAATCCATCCAACCTCTGAGCCTTACCATCATTCAGAAGGGCCATGACAGTGTCCAGGCTTTCAAACTCCACATTGAAGAGGTTCTCCACGTAAAAACCACGTGCTTTGCTCCATCTGACAGGCAGCGAGTCACACAGTCGTGGGTTTAGGAGGTCTCTGACCTGGAACCAGAAACAATGAATTCAAAATGAAGGTCAACTATACGATGGTGGACAGATTTCCACATGTATTATAGAGATGCGATGCAAATTCCAAAGAAATGCCATGCTGACAAGGGAACCTACCTGCATCCTCAAGACAAGAGGGCCTATCTGCAGTTAAGCATGGGTGGATATAGTCCACATGCTTGCCCTGGGGAGCTGTTTAAACGTCCCATTAAAAACAGTGGTGGGACTAGCCATCATCAGCCATGGCATCTCAGAACATGACTTCACACTCATATAATATCCCTCTTGTAAAGGGAAACAAGCCCGCTTGTCAATCAAACCTGAGATACAGTCTCTGCTAAACATAAAAAATATAACTTTATGTATACAATGTAGGCATCTATATCTAAACCAAACATAAATATAATTCAACTTGATGTCTTTGAACGGAAAGCAGTACATGCTTCAGCCAGTTAGTGATTTTACATTTAAAGCATAATCCATGCATTTGAATTATTCTAAAAGATCCTTGAGGGTTAATGAGTTTATTGTAGAGCGCTGCCTTCAACTTTTAACCCACAACTTGGACTACTAATATTGTTGAACAGTGTGCTTTTTTCATAAACCTTTGTGTAACTCGCAGGTCACAAAACCCTATCTGGTAAATAGTTCAGTATGTTGTCATGTGCTTGCTACGTTTGGATTTGATTTTCTCAGCAGTGCTTGCGTGTGGTATGGAGACCCTTTGGGTGTACTTCAGATATGATCATTTAAGAGAGAGACACACGAGAATTCTGAGCATGAGTGCTGTGTGCGAGTAGAGTCACCACCTCGCTCCTGATCATTACGGACATTATTTCCTGGTCTGTACTTTCGTGTGTCAGCCTAAAGAGTGGCTAGAGAGAAGTGGCTTGATAGCTTGACTACCAGCGGTGCATGGGCCTGGTCGGGCACTCTTGGCTTGACTCCAGCAGTGGTCAGCAAGTGTGGTGGGGTGAGATGTTCAATAGGGCCCAATCATCAGATAGTTAATTGAATTCCCCAAAGTACAAGACCAGGAATCATAAGAGGGTGGACAATCGCTTCTCTGTACTATAATAACATTATTCTGGGCATCCTAGAGATTCGCGTGGACCTCTATGCACCAAGGCAACAAAATTGCAATTTCTAACCTGCAATTTTGAATTTATGGCAACCAATTGTCGAGGTAAATTATTAATACTTACAGTTAATTGTGTGAGTGGATACCACTAGTTTTCCAGGATTCCAACCATACCCCCAGCTCCTGTACCTGCTCATTGTAGATCTCAATGTACGATGCGCTGAGTGTGAAATCCACGGCACGGGACTGACTCTGCTCTAAGAGATACAGGAAGGACCTCTGCATCAGTCCTGCCAGGCTGCGGGGCATCAAATGATCCTCATACTGTGGAGAGTAGAGAGAGAAAATTGAAAAGGGGGAGGAGAGTAGACCTTGAAAGATTTGGTGCAGGGGGTAAAGGCAGAAGATGGGGAGAGCAAGACAAATCAAAAGGGGCATGGAGGGAGCTGTCCAAACGAAGAAGGCAAAAGATACAAGCTAAAATTGAGTGCAGGAGAGGCAATTAAAAGAGAGCACTAAGGACTGTTTGAAGATCTGGTGAACTTGAAATGATGTAAAAGGAGCGGCAGTAGCATATAGCCCCCACAGCCGGTGCTCCTATGTTTCCCCCGATACATCCATTCCCTACAGCTGTCCCATCCCAGACCCAGCCATAGTTCTCCAAACCCGCAGCCATCTATTTCCTGCATCTCCCCACTGTAATCCAGTCAGACATCATTCATTCATTCAATGCAGATCTCTCAGCCCACAGGAGCACATTTCATACAGTTCCCCAAAGTAATCCTTTCCCTATACCTCCCCAACAGTCATCCAGTCCCTACTGCTTCTAGAGAGCCATCCAATCCCTTCATCCTGCCCACACTTTCCTAGAGCTACCTCACTGCCATCCATTAACTACAACTCCACCCAGCCAGCAATCATACACCATTCACTACTAACTACACCTCCTCAAATGCCAGGGCCCCTATTCCATTTACTACAAATCCTCTATACAGTCAGCACACCAATGTCAAACTACATTCACTACAAACCACAACTCCTCAAGAAGCAGCACTCTACTCAAAGCAAGTTCTCCAAAGCCAGTGCTCATGCTCCACCCACTACAAACCACAACCCCATTGACAGACACACACTACTTCCTTTCAGGTCCTCACAGCCTGCACAGCTGCACCATTCTGTAGCTTTTCAGATCCAGCACTCTACACCATTAGTTGCAAATCACCCACACTAGTACTCCATTCACAGCTCCATGCTGCCACCAGCACCCCTGCCCCATCCCATGCAGCCTCGGTGTTGGGAAGATAGCCAGAGAGCAGGTTTAGACAAGCACTCGCTAATGCAGGCAGGTGTTCTATGTATCCCTCACATTGGGCTGTGCTTACCCTTGTCAGGGGGCCCATTAAGCTGTACGTTTTTCCTGATCCTGTTTGTCCAAAAGCGAACACGGTGCATGAATATCTGAAAGATAATGGAAGTTGGGGAGAGTTTAGTAATGGTAGACAAGAGGTGTCAATGACAGAGGGGAAAAGAACGGAAACAGAAAACGACGGCCAAGAGGGGAAAAGTCAACAGGACATTACAAGCACCAATCCTGGGGACCAGGGGAGCTATTGTATCTACTCAAAGCCAGTAGAGTTGAAAACGTGAGGAGAAGGCCAATACGAAATTAAAATCTTATGAAGGTGAGATACCATGTTGCATATGGCATGGACAAGATTGTTTCGCCCTTGGAATGCACAGTCACCTTCCACATAGGAAAGGTAGTCCAGCCTTGAAGGTGGGTGGATTGCCACTGCCCACGTAGACAAGGCAGTAAACTTGCTGATGGTGGAGACAGCTTGCTAACATGACAGGATATAACACTAATATGATGGAGAGGGCAGGCACTTCAGACATGGGAATGATGGGCACCAGGCACGAAAATGGAAGAGTCTTTATACATATTGGTTGCACAGTCACTACAGATGCTGGCAAGGAGAGGTACACATTTGGATCAGAAAGTAAAAGACGAGGGCAGCCTATAAAGGAACTGTAAGGGGTTCAGAGCAATGCAGATGGAACACGTCCATAAGAAAAGCTTGCCCCCAGGGGTACATCCATAAAACCCATGAATTTCAAGGACGATGCACACTGCCTCACGAAGATCAGCAAAGAAGCACGCGGAATAGTGATTTACACAGCAGTGTAGAACAGGAGCTTGGAGAATGCTGAGATGCAGGTTAGCGCACTAGTGTTTGAAGCACATTAGCTTAGACAACTTCTAGGTTGGCTGGAACTACTTCAGGCTGCCATTTGGCAGAGTCATTAATGTCAGAAATTATTTACTTGGGGTGAAAAGCTCATAAATACAAATAATGCTACAAAAAGGTTCCCAAGGAATTTAATGTGCATACAATATTTAAAATACATATTAATCAATAATACTGTATCTAATTATGCAAACAGCCATCTAATAGGGCGAGAGTACAAATACCTCAATTAAAGAGGACTTTACTACGTCCATCGTTGAGCTCAAGTCCCGAATGACCACGTGTCTCAGCAATTGCTGTACCAATGTTGCCCTCAAAGCACATATAAGACAAAGGAACAAGTAGGACCTGTTTTCGATCCACTACTTGTTGCAAGCTTTGCATTTTTTTTGCTTCTGTGCCCCATGTTGCATGTATTTGTATGAGCATTTCTTATTTATAGACACAGGGCTCATTTAGTATTAATTGCATGGCTCTATTACATAAAATGTGCTTTATGAGAGGTTGATAGTGCATCAATTGCTCATATATTATTAATCATCTTTGAAGAGAGACATCTTGGCTTTCCTTGGGGGCTACCGAGCGAGCTGCATGCTACAGACATCTTAGCTGAAGGCTACTGGCTGGCGCCGCTGGCCTTATCTTTGCTTTTCGCAACTCAGAGCTGTATAGCAGAGCCAAGCTACAACCTTCGCAAAGCACAGTGTGATCAAACTTTATTGTCCAGAAAAGGTAGGCGTGTTAGAGGCCACCTGGGAAACCTTTATGGACACTTTGGTGCTATGAAAGGTTTAGCTGGGGGCTAGAAAGGGAGGTGTTTTACTATAGGCTGCTTTTATTACTCAGAGCTTTGATTGAATGAAAAACATCTATGCTGTATTTAATATGTTGATATTATTTTTAATATACTAATAAATTACCTGTTCAATTACAACCATTGTGTTTATATTTGCAGTTAGCGCCATTCATATAACCACACTAAATTAGGGCATTAATTATTAATAAAGCATTTTCTAAATATATTGGGCCCAATTCACAAACTGTATTTTATAGTTTGTTTATGAGTACTAAATTAGTACTATAAAAAAGCTACCAAACACAATTCACAAACATACTTGCAGAGGCCTCTGCCACTCCTATATTTTCAGTGTGGAGTTCCCGCCACAAGTGTGGTGATCACAGTACACGTACACCTACGGTTTGGTAGGAAATGTGGGAGGACCCAGGGGGAATGGCGGGAAAAGGGGGAATACTTGCTCCTAAATGGGTGCTAATTAGGGATGGGCATACAAATTCGAACATTCACCCACAAAAACACAAAACATTAACCCAGAAAAGAGGAAGCTATTGCTGTAGACAAACTACACTTCTAAAGTTAATACAGCCAGAAACAGTAAATGTAATCCAGCTTAGCCTTGAAGTAACCCTAGCACCACATATGGCCACTCACTGGTAGTGCAACTCACTCCCATAGAAAATAATGAAGGCAGAGGCTTAATATAAAATACCATACTAAATAATATTAATTAAATTAAATTATTTTGAACTTTTCACACACACACACACACATATATATCTCAAAACAATACCATTTCAGGCTTAGAGTGTCACCCATCTTATGCAAAAAGGAAGCAAGGAACTCTGGGTAGTTTCCAAGTTTAGGTTTAGAGCAGCTTCTCTATGGAGCACCCCACAACCCCAGCGACACTCTGCATCTGGTCACCTCAAATGTACTTCACCTTATACTGGGTGCTCCCTTGTGTCTGGACAAGGCTATAACTCTCTGAAGAACTCATAATAACAGAGAAACACATGTCGGATTGCTTCTATTCATTCCAGGTTGGCTTGGATGGTATTGTACCAATCCAAAGCTGCAATACTGTGCCTGGTGTGGTGAAAGGCTTTTATCCTTTTTTAGCTCAGCATGGATGGTACACTTGGCTTGAAGAAAATAAATATGTCTATAAAGAAATCAGTTGTCTCTGTATTAAAACAATAATAAAATTAGGAATATCCCAAGAGTATATCTGAAATTAAAGTATATTGTGGAGGAGCAGTACAATAAGAGAGAACCACCCATGGGGGCCTCTTAGTATCTGTTCTGCCAATTGGAAGCAGTTGGCTCAACAGGACAAAGGAAAGCCATGTGGCTCCTGCTGACATTTCATTGCCCTTAATCAGGACATGCTGAAAATGACAATCATAATCCTGAAAACACAGCAAAGAGTAGAGGTACAGCCTGTAAATGACATCCTCAGCTGAAACATTTTTCATAATTCACAGGAAGGATGCAACTTTCACGATATACAAGTTTTGAAACCACTACAAAATATAGACAGACAGACAGACAGACAGACAGACAGACAGACAGACAGACAAGTAGATAGATAGATAGATAGATAGATAGATAGATAGATAGATAGATAGATAGATAGATAGATAGATAGATAGATAGATAGATAGATAGATAGATAGATAGATAGATAGATAGATAGATAGATAGATAGATAGATAGATAGATAGATAGATAGATAGATAGATAGATAGATTTAAGAGCTCTTATGTTGGAGCCCACCCAAGCTTTATAAAGCCTACTGCCGAGATGAGCAGGCCTGAGGATGAAGGATGCCACTATGGTGAGTAAGGGTCAAATGCCCCTAAAGTAAAGATGTCAGATGTCTTAAACTACCTCCATCAAGTTCCCTTCTGAATAACCTCATTGATCCCAGACCTACGATATCTGTGAGATGAAACTCAGCCACCAAGCCACTATTGTCTGCTCCCAGCATAGAACTCACCCAGACAGCGCCAGGTCAATCAGTCGCTTTACACCACTCTCTTCAAACAGCTCTTCCTGAGAGGTGGTGGGATCGAAGACTGCATCAAACCTGAAGACTTTCTCCTGACTGATATGGTTCACCTGGGAAAAAGGGGAACGTAGAATAGTGCAAATGTGTTACTCTGAGCAATCAATGCCCTACAATACCCACCAAGCACCAAACCCAAAAGTCATGTGTGAGATGCAGATTTAGTTGAGAAAATCTCAGAGTTCAGTGAAATCCAAATATGTCGTCCCCTGTGAAATACCACAAGTAAGGTTTTCCCAAGTACTGATTGATCCATGTCAGTCCCCTTTCACACTATTTTAGAGTCCACTGAGATCTGAGACGATCTCATCAACTTGAACAGATCTGATCATGTGAAGATTTTAATTGAAATGTGTCCTCTTCAGGAAGAAAAAGCACAAATAGCCAAGCTGTTTCTGAATGTTCTTGCTAACATTACCTACCTAAGGGTCATCCAAGATTTGCCTGGTAGCTTATGCACACGTATATGGCTCACTGCCAGTAGATCCTTCAAAGGTTCTGTATCTGAGTGCTGCAACCTTCCACACGTTGCTGGGCACCGTCAGAGTGTCAGCCAAACAAATCAATGCTCCTGCACACACAAATCTGTCATGTTGCAGGTCCCAGCACTGTCAGCGTGAGTGCATGTGTTTATGTGTAGAAGCACAGGGCCAGGAAAGAAGAAAGCAGCCCCAAAAGATGGAATGGACTATAGTGGCCATGTCTGAGTCAGGTGGCCAGAGTACTCCAGGAGCATCGGAGAACTAACTGTAGCCTGCAGCAGCCATGTCTTCTTGCTCATGCCATTGTTGCCCACAGGAAGAGTCCAGATCTGATGTTGAGATTCCATTGCATCTTGGCTCCCAGGGCGAGAAAGGTGAAGATGAGCTGGCTAGGGTAGAGATGTTAGGATCGTCTCACTCATTCTCCACAGCGCAGCTTAGACACCTGCTTGTGTTGATTGTAAGAATTAGTGATGTGACAATTATTAGAAACGTGTCTACACTAGGGACTAAATATGAGTCCACTCTTTTCTATATGTGCCTGCTCCATTACTCAGTGCTGGGGACACCCTGGTGGATTCGCTCTGAGATTTGCTTACCATTCATTTTCTTTTTGTCAATAAGCATTTCAGACTTCGATTGACGTGTACAAAGAACCTGGTGCTTACAGCTGGAAATGCTTCCGCTTGGCAGATGGTGACCTAAGCCAGACCAGACCTCGACACCACAGCTTTAGGTGCCAAAGGTAAGACAGCTCTGTGGCAGAGTAGGTAGAAGACAGCCAGGTGTTCAGCTGACAGATCAAGTCAGACAAGTTTTAAAATTTGATAGATTGTCAAGTCTGGTGGCAGCACCTTTGAATGCACGGGGATCAGCACCAGGCTGGTGAAGATCTCTGCATATGATGGACTATGTGTCATCTACAAATTCTTAATGAGGGCCTAAGTTAGGCATGTATGAGATTTGGAGGGACAAGCCCATGAGGTTTCCAGCGACACTTCCTGCGTCGCCAGCGTTACTAGATTTGCACCTGAATAATGATGTCACTTTAAAGTATTGCAAACAACTGATTAGGTGTCACAATATATTTTGTTCCCAGGTCCAAACAGTACTACCCAACAGACTGAAGCCTGCCATGATCTACAGCATAGAGACTGGGCCCATTTCAAGATCCGTTAATGAACGTCAGCAATCTAGCACGGTGGCAAGGCCCGTACGAGATGCTGCTCATAGCAAACACTTTTTTAAAGCAACATGGACAGACTGCCTGGATTACTGATGCAGACCCCAGACCTACTGGCCAAAGTGCTTCTGCCAGTTCAGTCAGTGATGTCCTTAGAATGCAGCCCCTCACCCTTCACCCAGCTACAGCCGGCATCCCCAGCTGCGTGAAGCCTCCCTGCTACCTGATACCTTGTTGCGTCTGGCTGGCCCACTTTACTGGAAGCCTGTTAATTCATATATTCGGAGGGGACGGGCAGTAAGCAAGAAGAAAACAAGTGAATTGGGCCTGCTGGTCAATACTGCTCAATATACGGAGGGAACACTTTCCTGCAAATCTTTAAACAGTATTTGAGCCTTTCTTTGTGTTGGGTGTGTGCCCACTTGCCCACAGCCTAAAATGGAGCAATGGCCATGATCCCCCACCTTTTTTTACTGGAAAGAACAATGTGAAGACTTACACGTGTATGCCCGCCCCCATAGACCCTTAACCTAGGTTATTTATTTTTTTAATGTTTTTTATGTTGCATGGAGGTTCCCGCTAACTCCCGCTGAACTGTGAAGACCTGCCAAACTTTTTTTTTTCATTTTGTGCCCAGGGTGGATCCATCAAGGGCTAGGATTGTGTCATCAGTAATGTGATCAGTGATGTCAGCAAGAATTTCACTTGAGAAGACTTTAGGAAATGGTTTCAACAGTACTCGTGTGGTGGCCTGTTGCAGCAATACAAATGACCCTCCTTCTCTCACCAAACGAGAATGGACCAATATTTTCCATCCGAGGAGAAGCTTCGTCTCAGGGCCAGAATCCCATTTTCCTCCCCTCTTTTAATTAGTTGCAAACGCATTTCTTCATATTCGGCAAGCAATTCAAGACAATTCCTGAGATCTTGAAATCATACATGTTTTTTTAAATAGTCTTTTCTCCTTCATTTTATGGTTTTCTCTAAGGCCAATTCCTTTCAGTGCAGAATAATTAGAGCTCATGCTGTATATAGTACAGCTTCTTTGAAAGGGATCCATAGAAAAGCGCTAGTTTTAACTCCATCCTAGGGGGTTTGGTTAGTTTATTTCACCAATAAATGGATAAGAAAAGATCAAAAAGAAAACAGTCACTTAAAAATAGAGGTCATTGTTCATAACAGAGATTTTATTTCCAGGAGAATGGATGTGAATCTAGACCCTAAGGGAAGTTACATCTCTGTTCCTATTTGTCTGTAACACAGATGATTCCTTTAATTTAATTGGAACACAAAAATTGGCCAATTATGTCAAACCATTGTGAGTCTGTCTTCTGCTCCATGTTTCACCAAATTTCTCTGCAATTTCCAAATATGAACTTTCGCACCTATCAAACTCCAGACAAAGTGCCTGTAGACAAAGATACTTGAAAAAGAGATGACATTGTGGCAAGACCATTTAGTTGCTTGAAATGGTCGTACCATCTTAGCCAGTGCCCCAGATCTAGTGGTAGTCACAGCTCAATCTCTTGAGATGAGGTTCTTGGAGTGTTGAGTACTCAACCGGTGGGGCAACATCTGTAATGGAATTTTCAATGCATATCAATTGTTTAGATCTTTTGCAGGCTCCTTTACCAATCACTTTCACCAAGGACAAGCCACATTTACCTGTACTGTTGCAGGTGGACAACATTTCCATGGTCCAATAAATAAACCATAAACCATCTGGCAGGTGCCAAGTCTAAACTACTGGTATGGTTGACAAAGGCAAGTTAGAGATTCTGTCTGCGTAAAAGAAATTGTTAGTGCAAAGTTTTTTTCTCGCATTCACTTGGTGGTATGTCGGCACTCCAGGTACCTTCATGACAGAAAACTCCATCCAGTACTTTTTCAAAAACTGATTAATCACTGGGGAACACTGCCAATAATTATTCGTCCTATGTGAGATCTCACAAATTCCCCTACTTTTACAGTGTCTTCTTGCCATAGACATATTCTTGCAATGTCGGTCACATTTATGCCATTTCTCCTTTTGTCTTGATTTCCACATGCCTGATTCAAATACTTAAATAAAGGCCTCTAATTTCCCTACTCTGGATTGTTCAGGCTTGCTGCTTCACTTTGTATGTCTCAGGCTTGGTTCCGATCTCTTATCTGAATGGTCATAGATATTCCTGTATTGCATCCATTTCACCTTTACCTCCTTTAAAATCACCATTGCAAGTCACAATCTAATCTATTGGCTAATCTATTGCTGATGGATTAAAAACTTTCTGGTATTCTTTGTCACCAATGGGTCTTCTACCTTCAGCGGCTAGCCTCATAAATTTTCCATTGCCCAGGATAGCATCAAAACTTACAAGAAAACTTGGCAAGCTTGGAGTTGGTTGGCATGTGGAAAGGAATCACTATTTAATTTTAGCAAATGTCCAATTAGTTCTGAACTTCCTTGCCTCTTTGGCATCTCAAGGCAAGTCTTTCCCAACTATTCATGGCTACACTGCGAGCCCTTGCTTTTTGAGGACAAACACATAGGGTTACATCCTTTAGTCTGTAAATTACTAATGGATATCAGACACCCCCCCCCCCCTCTAAACTTTGTTATTCCTCAAATAATTTTGCAGTTGTTCCAAACGCAGCTAACAATAGATCCCTATCATTGCAAACTAACCACACTAATCCCCTTAATTTCTTTTTGAAAGAGTCTCAAATGATGGGGATCCAAGTATTTCTACAATACATTATTCTCCTTCAGGGGTGTTAATTTCTGTTACCAGATGCACGAAGAATACCTGCAATAGTTGTCAGTATTTTTATTTTTCTTATAATTCAAAGTTGTGTGTATGTATTAAAGTCTACTGGTTTAAAAACACCTCTCTTCCTTTTTTAATCTTTCGAAAAACAATGCTTCTATATCTTCTCCTACTTTAGCCAGATGGGCTAAGGCTATATATTTTTGACTGAAAACATACAAAAACTTTTGGGACCTTTTATTGCAACATGGTGATTAACGCCTATTTGGTAGGGTTGAATGAGCTCTTTCCAAGCATAATATGAGCACGTGTCCTAGTAATAAAATGCCGATATTTCTATCTAGAATAGTGAAGAAAAGTCCAGATTTTATTAAAAAATCAGAGGCACATATTATCCCTCCCCTGTTATATATAATGATTTTTTGTTTCTCTCCTATTTCATTTTCTATACATATATTCTTGATTCTTTAATATTCAGCTGTTACAACTCTACGTTCTTCCTAAGGATTCATCTCAACAGGCTACATCACAATAGATCATGGTAGCTCAAACAGTGAAAAGACAGACTTTTTCCCTATTTGTGGCTACAAGTCTGGGACCAATTTTGATGTCACAGTAATACTGTAGGAAACATGGGGGTGGGGAGGCATTCTTTTGAAAGAGGAAGCCTCATGCACAGTTTGTGGCATGCTTCATCATCAGTAACTTCTCCCCACCCTGGCAAGATAACGCAACCAGGGCAAACTCAACCTCCTGGTGGACTCGAACAAAGGAGGTAGTTCTTGAATAAAGATCTACTGGACACATGGCGGGACTCAGATATACTAAAAATACCTTGTGGTTCCCCCGTAAATCACTTTTATTAATGGAGACCTCAGGTATATCCAAAAACAAGAATGAGATGGTATTTGAGGACAATGGCTCAAACGGTTTCCCTAAGCCAACATGTTTCTGCCCTAATGTTTAGCCTATACAGGCTAGGGGCATTCTTAAGGGCTAAGGATCCCTAATTAGATGGCCTAATAGCCAAATATACAGGACATTAAAACCAGAATACCCAGGTGAATCCTACCTGAGAATAGATATATTACACCATTGAAGGTAAAATTAAATAAACAAAAGTTAGAATACATAGGAATTCCCTATGCTAGCATGCAGAAACACCACATTCTCGGTGTCGGCACACAGGTGAAGAATGCCCCTGACCTGTATAGGGTAAACATTAGGTCAGAAACATGTTGTCTTTGGAAGACGGATTGAGCCAATGTCCTCACACACCATTTCATTCTTGTTTTTAGATATATCTGAGGTCCCCATTATTAAAGGTGAAATACCTGGGGACCACAAGGCATTTTTAGTTGATCTGGATCCTGCCATTTCTCCAGTCGATCTTTATGTAAGAAATCCCTCCTTCATTCGAGTCCACAAGAAGGCTGAATCAGGTCTGGTGGGATTGTCCTACAAAGGTAGGGAGAGGTTGCAAATGATGAAGCATGGCACAAATTGTGTGTGAGGCCTCCTCTTTCAAAAGAATGCCCCCTCACCCCCCACATATCCTGACAGTATTCCTGTGACGTCCAAATTGGGCCCGGACTTGTTGTCTCAATTAGGGAAACAGTCTGTCTTTTTACTGTTTGGGCACCCTACTCTATTGTGATGCAGTATTTTGACAAGGGAGGGTGTACGGTGGTCTTACCCCCCCCCCTCCATTAGTGTGTTAAGAGTTCATCTCAACAGGACCAATAGAGTAGCCAGAAAATTAAAATACCCCCACCTTGAACCAAACCACTGATGTCACCAAGTAAGTGAGCCAGACTCTCCATAGAAGAGCTCCTTTGCCTCTGATATCCCCCAAATCTACCTTTACATTCTGTCATCCATTCATTCTTTTGTCCATCATTCAGTCTTTAACCATTTCATCGATACATTTGCCACTCCAACCATCCATCCGTTCGCACATTCTTCATCTATGCATGCGTCTGTCCATCAAGGTATCCATCCATCCATCCATGCACACTCTCATATTTCCATTTACTCTGTCATCCTTTCATTCACCCATCTACTTATCCATTCACTTATCCTTTCACCCAATCATCCATCTATTCACTCATCCATCCGTTCTTCCTTTCACCCATCCTATCTTTCTTTCATCCTTCCTTACTTTCACCTTGACTTTTTTTAACCATCCATCTTTCACTCCCTTTTCTATTAATCCATCATTCTTATAGCATCAATTAGGAGCGTTTGTCTTCCCAGTTGCAGACAGAAGAGTCCCATAAAGAACCCCACCCCCACTATAGCTGTTAAAGCGGGGAGTTCGCAATGCCACTGAAGAAGGACACATAGGAAGCTCAAGCGTCCAGGCTTCTGAATATTCCCAAAAAGTGGTCTGGTGATACGAAAGAAGTTGTTCTATTGTTTTCGTTGGGTTTGCTCTGATGTTGTTCCATTTCATTTATGGGATTCAGTTTGTCTTCACATCAATAAACAAGGCCGTTACTTCTGGTTACCGCTATATGTAGACTAAGCTCATGGTGGATTTGTGGCTTTACTTCCCTTCAACTTGTAGTTTGTGATCCACTGTTTGCAAGACGCATAGGTTTTTGATTTGTGTCTGCTATAATAAAAGTAGCGAGTTCAGAAAGCATAATATTCGCCTCTGTGTCTTTACAAAAATCTGGACTTTCCTTTATTATTCGAACTACAGAAACCTTCATTGATGTCGGTGAAGATTTAGTCATTTAAGACAGGTATGCTAAAAAGATGCATTGCCCATGCTCAGAAAAAAGCACGCCACGCCCACTAGGTTTTACAGATCTGCATGCATGGAAAACTGAAATGACAGCTACTTCTCTACTCCCACTGTGTCATGTCCAATGAGAAAGGAAATCTCCTGCTACCATGCCCGTGCATTGATAACTTCTACAGCAGCAAAAGCAAGTTGAAATGTCCAGGAGCCAAGAGCTGCTGTTCTGGCACTCTTGTACTTGTGCAGTGACCAAAAACGACTCTTGAACATGTGCAGCTGGAGTGGAAGGTGTTGCCCTGCAAGGACTTCCAGCCTCTACTAAGGCCATTCCTAACGGTTCAGTGACTTAATATCGAGAGACAAAATATCGACTACACAAAATATTCACGCCAAAATATAGAAGGACAGAATTTCGACTCCCTATCTACAAACAGGTAAGTACTAAAATATTGATTCTAAAATATAGAATGTTAAAATATAGTTAGCTAAAATATCGAATTTTTTTAATGTATTAAAAATAATATAAAAGTAATTAAATATTAAAAACAATTAAATAAAACATACATAATATAATATAAAAAAGCTTAAAATGTAAACATAATAAAAGTAATGTAAAAAAAAATAGAGATTTTGTTGGATAGTGAGAGCGTACAAATTACTATTCCCACTCCAGTGAGTGCAACAGTAGGGAAAGCGTTGGATAGCGTAGGGGTAAAAATTACTATTCCCACTCCAGAGAGTGCAACAGTAGGGAAAACGTTGGATAGCGGGAATGGAAAAATTACTATTCCCACTCCAGTGAGTGCAACAGTAGGGAAAGCGTTGGATAGCGTAGGGGTAAAAATTACTATTCCCACTCCAGTGAGTGCAACAGTAGGGAAAACGTTGGATAGCGTAGGGGTAAAAATTGCTATTCCCACTCCAAAGAGTGCAACAGTAGGGAAAGCATTGGATAGCGGGAGAGTTAAAATTACTATTCCCACTCCAGAGAGTGCAACAGTAGGGAAATAGTTGGATAGCGGGAATGGAAACATTACTATTCCCACTCCAGTGACTCCAACAGTAGGGAAAGCATTGGATAGCGTAGGGGTAAAAATTACTATTCCCACTCCAGAGAGTGCAACAGTACAGAAAGCATTGGATAGCAGGAAGAGAAAAATTACTATTCCCACTCCAATGAGTGCAACTGTAGGGAAAGCGTTGGATAGCGTAGGGGTAAAAATTACTATTCCCACTCCAGTGAGTGCAACAGTAGGGAAAATGTTGGATAGCGTAGGGGTAAAAATTACTATTTCCACTCCAAAGAGTGCAACAGTAGGGAAAACGTTGGATAGCGGGAGGATAAAACTATTCCCACTCCAGTGACTCCAACAGTAGGGAAAGCATTGGATAACGTAGGGGTAAAAATTACTATTCCCACTCCAGAGAGTGCAACAGTACAGAAAGCATTGGATAGCAGGAAGAGAAAAAGTACTATTCCCACTCCAATGAGTGCAACAGTAGGGAAAGCGTTGGATAGCGGGAATTGAAAAATTACTATTCCCACTCCAGTGAGTGCAAAAGTAGGGAAAGCGTTGGATAGCGTAGGGGTACAAATTACTATTCCCACTCCAGTGAATGCAACAGTAGGGAAAGTGTTGGATAGCGTAGGGGTACAAATTACTATTCCCACTCCAAAGAGTGTAACAGTAGGGAAAACGTTGGATAGGAGGAGGGTAAAAATTACTCTTCACACTCCAGTGAGTGCAACAGTAGGGAAAGAGTTGGATAACGGAGGGTAAAAAATACTATTCCCACTCCTGAGAGTGCAAAAGTAGGGAAAGTAATGATTTAAATTTAAAATAAGATTACATTAATTATCAATACCAATAAAAAGTTAATTAAAAATAATTACCAATTAATTAATTAATTAATGGTTTCTGAACCATTGCAAGCACTTATTAAGGCAACCCAGCAAACCCAAATACAGTACATTGGAGTAGTCTAGCTTAGAAGTAACTAAAGCATGTACCACCAACATTCACTGGAAATCATGTGGTAACAGAAAGAGAAGTTTCTTTATAGTCTCATTAATGAAAAACAAGAACTTACCACAACTGATACCTGGGGCTGAAAAGAAAGTCATTGATCGAAATTGACTCCCAAATTCTTAGCCACTGCAGAGGGTGAGGGGCGAAGGAAATGCATCTGGCCAACAATTCTCCCACCACAAGGTGGAAGCGGGTCCACACAGAAGAATTTCTATTGTATCAGAATTGCCCTGCAGGTTATTGGCCCAGTTCATCACTGGTCCCAAGCAAGCCTTAATGGATTCCTGGGATGCCGAAGAGCCATTTTCACATGAGTGGAGGAGCTGAGTATCGTCTGCATAAGAGATTATCTTAATACCAAAAGATTTAACCAATGAGGCCAGTGGAAATATGAAATAAAGTCAAGCTCAGGGATGAGTCCTGAGGTACTGGGAAGTTGAGAGCTTTGATTTCATCCCAGGCACAAAACGCATAGTATGGGTTTTAAGTCTCCTGCGTGGTATCAGCTTTGCCAGTCAGGAAAATGAAGTAAGAGAATGATCTGACCATGTACCTGCCATAGGGCCCACCACCACTAATGCAATGTTAAAGAAAATAAGATCAATTATGTGTGCGGCTGAATGTGTGAGGTGGAGAAACACATAAAGTTAGCTTAAAGAGACACTAATGCCTCAATTAATGTGACAGCTAGGGAATCCTAGGATTATCAGCATGCACGTTAAAATCTCCAAGTAGGAAGAAATTAGTGTATTGCAGTGTCCTATGAGCAACTGCTTCATCTATGGTAGCGCCTGGCGTTAGCAGCGCACATGCGCTGCTAACGCCATGCGAGGGCTTCTTGTAATCGATACAGATACAGGTTGCCCCCTGTTTCCATTCGCTAGCGTCATCGTGCATGCTAAACCCTGGCTTCCAATTCTTTGTGAGGCTTTTTAGTCCCTCCCGGTTACCACCCTGTCCGGTTTTAGCCCCGCCCACCTGGACTGGATGCTTTACTGGCGGCGTGACACTCTCCCCTTCATTACTCGGTGTAGGCACTTTTTCACTTTACAGCAGTGTTTTATCACAGCATAGCATCCTGCACTGCGTCCGCACCAAAAACAGAGCAGGCTGCCTAAAACGGCTTGCATCTTCTGCCGGCAACGGATCAAATGCTTTCACTTTTAATTTGCAGCCGCCCTTCCTCACAGTATAGCAGCCGCTTCTTGAGGCTGTGCAACTTTAGTTTTTTTTTGCATGGCACCTGTAGCTAAACTCGAGCAGGCTGTCTTGAATGGCTTCCGTCGGCAATGGAACAATCGCTTTCACTATTAATTTTCAGCCGCGTTTCATCACAGCATGGCAGCTGCTTGCGAAGGTCGCATGCCTTTCTTTTTTTCCACCATGGTGCCTGCAGCTAAAACAGAGCAAGCTGCCTAAAATGGCTTCTGCTCACTGCTGGCAACAATCAAGCTTTTTTACGTTTAATTACACAGCTTCATAGCGGATGAGCTGAGCGCCGAGCAGAAGAAGCAGCCAATGCTTGTTTAATACTGCAGGCAGGATAATGTGTGAACATACTTTATCAGCACTGCGCGCGTTTCACTAGCGCAACGCTGGTTTCACTTTCATTGTTGTGTATTTTATATGGTCTCCCCTCCTCTCCCCCAATTAGTCAGCAGGCTCCAGCACAGCCCTCCCTCTCCATCCGCCTGGCTCCTCAGCTCTGCTGTGAGACAGTCGAGGCTGGAGCCCCATGACTGATTGGGAGGGAGAGCAAACAAAATACACAAAAATTAAAGCGAAACAAGCGCTGATAAAGTATGTTAACAAATGTTAAAAAAACATGCAGCTCCTCCGGCCGTTAACTGGATTTGTCTCCGTGGAGTACTGCAGGTATTTGCTCTCTCAGCGTCGTGCCCTTTCATGAGTGTCGTGCTGGTTTTGCTTTCGTTGTCTTGCCTTTACCCCCACTCCTCCCAACTCTCTTCTCTCCCTCCCTTCTCTCCTCCCTCTCCCCCTCCCTTCCCTCCGCCCTGCCCCCTTCCTCTCCTCCCTCCCCTTCCTTTCCAAACAGTGAGCGAGCTCCACTGTTTTTGTCGGAGTAGACCTAAGTGGACACAAGCCTTTTTAGAGCTCGTGCCTGCGTTGCAGTGCACAGCCTGCTCGCGCTGCGAGAGCCCTTTTGTATGGGGTTTTGAAAGCTGACCACACGCTTGTGCGTGTGATCAGGCTTCGCCGGCAGGCAAAGGCACGCGATTGGGCAAAGGCGGGCGCATGTCCCGCCTTTGCAACGCCCATTCCCGACCGTGTCTAGCACACACAGCAGCGCACGTTCGCCTCGCTGCCGCACTCCCTCCCCCCGCTCCTCTGTGGTGCGCGCGCACCACTGGCTCCCCCACTGCTTGTTATGTGTTTGAGAACGCTTGCTGCCGATGTCAGCCCTGTGCAGGCTCCAGCTCCCTCGGCACCGTAACCCAGCTCCACTGTCTCTTTGACTCGCTTGTGACTAAAAGACTTTAACCTTCGCCCTACAGTACGCGCCATCACTTGATCGAAGAGCCCCACAAGCCATTGGTTGGCACAGCTCCCATTGACTTGCCTTGACCATCGAGCTTGCACGCAGTCTCAGAACCGAGTCGTCTTCACTTCTTAATTCTGAGACGCTCGAAGTTCTCTCGTGCATGTCACCATGGCTACCCGAGGCGGCGATGCGGACGACTCTTGCAGACCCTACCAGGTGGCAGTGCTTGGCGCCTCTGGTTTCACTGGCCAGTTCGTGGTGGAAGAGCTAGCACGGTTTACGTCCAGTTCAGTGTATCATCGCTGCACTGGGCCGTGGCAGGGAGAAACCGGCAGCATACGTATATTCATTTAATAAATGCCTTTAGGTTTCGTTTGTTCTTATAAATGACAGAGCATTATTTTTAAATGAATATACATCGGTTTTTTTTCTGGGAAAAAGGAATGTATGTGAAACGAGACACCAATTAAATCTTCCATTGTAACTTGAGGTTCAAGGTAGCAAAATCTTGGATGTGTTTGGGAACTTGTATTTTCAGAGATGTGCAGTCTGCAGTTATTTTTCAGGGGAATGGGAACTTTTCGGGTTCTGTAAATTTAGTTGTATGCAAATTGCTAAGTAGTCGCCGGGTTACTATGAAAATAAAAACGCCAGAAAACATGTCAACCTCATACCGCAGAACTAATAGCGATGTAGTGCATCGGGTTGACTGCTCAGAAGAACTCTTGTGTAAGCTGCAGGCAACAAGTCCCAGTGTGGGACAGCCGAGCCTTTCATTCTTCCGAGATCGATAACATACTTTCCATCAAACTGAGTAAAAATCATGCTAATTGAAACAATTATTGACCCATATTTACTGAGGCTGTTTAACTATGTATACAACACAGCCCTCCTATATTCTGGGAGAGGTTCAGTTGCCCCGCTTAGCTGCGCCTGTTCTTGCCCCCCTGCTCGCAGGCTGCCGCAGGACACCGCCCCCTCCCCAGCTACAGGACTGCAGTAATGATCTAACAGGCTTCGATAAGCAAATTAGTCCCAGCAGACGCCAGTCAATACCTGCTTGCTCTCGCTCACTCCCCGCGGCAGCTTTCCTCACTGCGCGCTACATTAGTAGTATTTGTCTACAATGGAATCGAGCTCCTGTCCACCGGAGTCATCTGGTGGAGTTAGGAGTGTTGTCATACATTGATATTCATCAAAGCCTCAGCCTGACAGAAGACCACAGGCCAGTTTTCGTTTTCCATGTTGGTTGTGGCAGCTCACTCCAAGTGGGCCTTCCCATTTGTCGAGATATGCACACTTATTCCTACCTGTTTCGACAGCGATGAATTGTGTTCATTATTGCAGAGGGTGTGAAGAGAGAGAGAACAAGCATTTGCAATGCAATTGGTCTCGCATTTACGTAAGTTTGAGCTATTGGCATTGTAATGATTTGGTTTTTAAAACATAAATAAAAGGCATTGCCATTTACAATGCCAATAGGTTAAACTTGCGTAAATGCGAGACCTATTGCATTGCAAATGCTTGTTTATTTTTGCTGGTTCATTCTTCACTTCCTCCCTTTAAAAGTCAAGTATAAAATTCCTCTCCTCCGAAATAATCCTGTTGCTTTTTGCAGCCTTGGTCCAGCTTTCTAAAGGCACTGTGGGAGCGAAGGCACGCCAGCTCGATTCACAAGAAACGTGAATCTGAACTCACCAAGAAGCATTTAGGCAGCTCACACTACATGCGTTTAGTCATGTACATACATAGACTGCCAGGCGCACGCACATATCATCCATCCTTCCATACATACAAGGCAGCAGACAGAACGAGTTGGGCTTCAGAAAAAACACAGAGAAGTGGAAAGGGATTCTCTTCAGAGATATTCGAGGACCCCTCTTTGCAGGAACAGTAAGAGAATTTGCAAGGGGATATAAACAGGGTGTCAGTGGGACTGAAAAGGTGCAATCTCTTCAAAAGGTTTGCTACTGTGTGCTATCTGTGGTGGCGTCCACTCTATAAAGATTCTAATGCAAGGGGCACTTCATTCAATTTAAACGCCTGTCAAGCATACAATCAGCTGCCAGCTCTAAGATGTTAACAATGCTGAAAACAGACTGGGGCGACGAGAAAGAAATATTGCATTTGAAATTTTTGGGGCAGAACAGCACAAAGGAGAAAATGGTGGGTGTGCAGCAATGACGCAATGGTGTCCTGGAGCTATAGATTTATATCTTTTGTTTGTGTGCCAATTGTTAGGAATTCATTGCAAAATAGATTGGCAGCTGAGGGGATTGATAGATTTATGGAGGTGTTTTTACACCAGCATTAAATCTTGTCTACTGGAACATGGAATGTTCGTCTAGCTGCTGTGCAAATACCTACCCAATACTTTATTACCTGTACTGGACAAACGGTAACTAACATGTTTTGTGTGTAGGACTTACTATCAGATGAGTTGCTGCATGTTGGAAGGTGGAATCTGACTATATGGTTGCCCCCAACTTTCTGCCTGGTATTTGGATGCTTTTTGACTAGTCTGGCTGGGATCCTGCTATCCAGGACCCCAGCCTATCTGCTTCCTCCCTAAAACTGATGTGAGTACCCTAGGTACATTCCAATTGGATACTGAGGACACCCTACCAGCCCCTTGTAGATGGTACCCTAGGTACCCAGGGCATGGGTCCCTCAGAGGCCTACCAGGGCTGCAGCACTTATTGTGCCACCCTGGGACAGCCATACCAAATGACACCACCAGACCACTACTGTAGTCTGGGTAAGGTTGTGCTTGCACCCCCTTACAGGGATACAGGTACCCTGTATCCCACCTATGTACAACACATGTATTCTCATTGGTCACCCCTCAAGCAGGCCTTACTAATCCTACAAGGCAGGGTCCTGAGATATGTGTGAGTGGGGACCCCTACCTGAGTAGGGCCCCTCTGCAACCCTCGTAAAAATCATTGCTGGGTTGTTTGTAGTGTAACAACAAACAATTGATGGACGGAATGCTGACAATGCAGACATTCTCCCCCAGTCAAGAGATCTGGGTTAAATCCATCGTTCTTTTGCCCACTACACCACCCCAGTTTAGACATGGCCATATGCAAATCAGTCTTGACCCTGTGCCTCATGGGAACAGTCCAGCCCGAACTGCCAAGCCATGTCTTCCCTGGACCGGAATCAAGCATCCTAGGACCGGTTTCTGGCTATCAGCCGTCATCAGCCAGGATAGCTTGACTCCAGTGGCGTAGTGAGCACGGGTCCCACGTCTGGGAATACCCATCCCTCTTAGGGCGAAAAGCGTTACAACAAACAATTGATGGACGGAATGCTGACAATGCAGACATTCTCCCCCAGTCAAGAGATCTGGGTTAAATCCATCGTTCTTTTGCCCACTACACCACCCCAGTTTAGACATGGCCATATGCAAATCAGTCTTGACCCTGTGCCTCATGGGAACAGTCCAGCCCGAACTGCCAAGCCATGTCTTCCCTGGACCGGAATCAAGCATCCTAGGACCGGTTTCTGGCTATCAGCCGTCATCAGCCAGGATAGCTTGACTCCAGTGGCGTAGTGAGCACGGGTCCCACGTCTGGGAATACCCATCCCACTTAGGGCGAAAAGCGTTACAACAAACAATTGATGGACGGAATGCTGACAATGCAGACATTCTGCCCCAGTCAAGAGATCTGGGTTAAATCCATCGTTCTTTTGCCCACTACACCACCCCAGTTTAGACATAGCCATATGCAAATCAGTCTTGACCCTGTGCCTCATGGGAACAGTCCAGCCCGAACTGCCAAGCCATGTCTTCCCTGAACCGGAATCAAGCATCCTAGGACCGGTTTCTGGCTATCAGCCGTCATCAGCCAGGATAGCTTGACTCCAGTGGCGTAGTGAGCACGGGTCCCACGTCTGGGAATACCCATCCCACTTAGGGCGAAAAGCGTTACAACAAACAACCCTCGTAAAAATCATTGCTGGGTTGTTTGTAGTGTAGCCATACCATATACTCTTAACCGCATTATAAGTATATCGCAATAGCGTGATAACATGAGAATGGCTACACAGAACTATATTGTGTTTGGTGTCAAACATGTAGGAATCATACTCCCAGTCCAGCCATGGGCATGAGGGCATGATTCCCCCCTGATAGAGGGGCAATATGGGAAAAGCGGCAGAATTTAGACACCAATTTAAAAGTGCACACGTATAACAAAATGGATGCTACCCGCCACCCACACGACTCTGGCTGCCTGTTGCTGGGCAAAACCCCAGCAGCTGGACAATAGGGATCCTGTTGCAGGGAGGTGCCAGCCTTCCCAGACAGGCTATGTGGATTGGAACTGGGTGGGTGCACCATAGGATGCCTTTCAGAGTTGCACGTAGGCTGCTACAGCGCCTACATTCTGCATACACCGCCTGGAACTGGTTCAGGGGCATCCTGCCCCTCGCCCAGGCGGGAAACACACAAAGGGGAGAGGGTGTAGCCACCCTTTCCCGCCTCAACTCCCATTGGTGATCTGGACCCTCCCCTAATCTCTTGGATAAAGGTGAATACTGTGTCCCCAGAGCCTCAGATTAATCTTGGACTTCACAGACTTGACCTTCGACAAGCTGCTGCCCAGCTGACTGAAGAAATCTCCCTTGGGGTAAAGGAGTTACCCCCCTGCTTGGAAGGCACCTGAAACACTGCAAGTGACCCAGTTGGAACTTCGCTGCTCCTTCGGACATCGACGACTCCTCTCAACCTTGAGGTGGGTTTCCTAGCATCCCAGAGGCCAGTGAATGTGCCCAGCAAGTCTGAGCACCATGGACCGCGTGGGTGCCGAGATCCCCAATACCCCAGGATACCAGCCACCTCTTGCGTAGCACACGACCCTGACCAGTGGTAAGTTGTACTTTGGCCCCATATTGAGCCAACCTCTCAGCAGCAACTGTTCCAAAGATCAGCGCCCTAGCTCACTTCGGTGGCCCGTGGGCACCCTTTTACGCACTCCAAATTGCTGCCTCCCATGGTCCCTTGTCTCTCAACTTGTGGGCCCTAGCAGAGGTCAATCTTTAGTTTTAAGAGCTCCTCTGATTGCTCCAGGCCTGCTTTACAGTCTCCTTGAAGGAGACCTCGCTCAGACCTCGTGGGTTTGCACCAGTAGCTGATTTGTTCATCTTGCGTGGGTTGCGGTTGCCAAGGCTTAGTGGATCCGATCCAGACACTAACATTGCAGCGACCCTCATCCTTTGTGGGACAGTTGCCTTCCCAAAGCTGGCCTTCCTTGAAGCCTCCCGGAGCCCGTGGCTGCAGATCCAAGCTACACCTTTTCCACTTGAAGCACCCGACATTGAAGGGCTCTTTTCCTTGAGCTCCCTGGTCACTGTGCCGTGACCCAGACTCTGTCCCCTCTGCTTTCAGGTTCTCCTCTACAAGATCTACAACTTCATTCTTCACAGCATCATCGACGCTTTTGGCTAGCAGCAGTTTTGTACATTTTCCCATTGAAAATCAGCCCACGACCCGACATCGAAAACGCCCTATGCACCCGGCTTCCCTGGGGCAGGTAACAGTGGTACCTCGGTACTCCCGTGGTAGTGGGCTCCTCAAAAGCTTAACTCTAAGTTTTTAACTTTGAACTCCTGCTAGAAGTGTCTTTAATCTGTTTAAATCAAACCGCGACATTCTCCATAGGCTTTAATAGAGATCCCGATAGCAGCTATTACCACTGCACGCGCCTCCTGTGGGTCCCCTTCCTCCTCACCTGGGGTGGATTCTCAAGGGGCCAGCGATCCTAAATGCCCTAGGCATTGTCTGTAGAATTGTTGTGGTTCTTATACCACTTTTTTAATATATGGTTTGGTCCCCCCCTTGGGCGCTGTGATTCCAGTGCTATTTATTGTATCTATAAATGCTTGTTTGAATTGTAACTTTACCTCTAGCCTCATAAAGAGACTTGTGGGATTCTGTTTAGAATAAATATATATATTTTATATATATATACCTGTGTGGACTACTCTTTCATTTGGTCATTCAAGAGGTTATCTATGGTAAAACAATAAGCTTAACACTCCTTCAAGACTTAGCCTTCTTTCGACATTTCCACAAGAGGCCTACACCCAACATCCACTCCCCTACTACTCATACCACAGATGAAGTTTCACTGTGCTCTGAATTAAACAAACAATTAGTATTGCAATTGTAATTAGGGGTAGGCCCATTACGTAAGGGGTACCTGCTCTGTCAGGAATTCAAGCCGGATCCCTTTTTCTTTAACTATTTTGACTTGTTCTCTGTATAATACCTTTTGATGCTTTTTCATCTTCCTTCTCTACTATACACATGAGCACTTATCTTCACTTCTTTCTCCTACCTTGGAAATAACTGCGTTAGTATCATATGCTACGTATTATGTCTCATTTATATTTTTCATTTTTTAATATGAAAATAAATTGATGCTTACAATTCAATTGACTTTTGGTGACCGTGTATCTCCCTGCTGAATGTGCCTCTACTTTGAATTCTTGATTATATGGATTAATTTTATATTACACTCTTTTACAGTTATTATTTGAGTGTTTTCAGGAGTGTTGGGGACCAACTGTTTTCCTTACTCCTCTCCTTTAGTGGCGTCCCTGTATGTATAGAGCATTTTTTGTTTTGTTTGAAGACTTCTTGAAGGTCCTCGGAAACCTTTCGGCCCATAAAGTTTGCATTCTTTAAAAGCTCTTTTATGGGGGATTAGAAGAACACCTTTCCTTTGTCGTTTGGAAGATTATCTCTTTGCCCGCACATGACAACGTTTCTCATGTTTACCCAGTCATGTTAAGCTTGGCATTCTGGAACTTTTAGTCCTGAATTTATAATGGAACAAACAGGACTGCAAGTCCCAGAAGGCAACGTTAGTGGGCTTTTTCATCGCCGCTCTCTCTGATGCCTGATGTGTCCCCACCTTTTTTACATTTTCTCTGGTACTAACACCGCCTTCAATGGAGTTTGCATAGCCAAAGAATTCCACTTGCTATTTTTTCAAGCGAGTTCCACCCTACTTTCGCTTTCATTAAGCTCCATCCCACCACGGGTAACTGCTGGGTAGAGCTTCGCCCTGCCCCTAATGGCACACATGTCGTCCTCTGTGGTTAACTCTGTGTGGTGGGCGATGTTTCATGTGATTTCAAAGGTTTACTGGTGCTTTAAACTGCCCGTGACTTGTGACAGTTCATGCCTCCTCTATTTACAGAAACGCACAATTGGGGGCGGCCAGAGGAAGAGGCTTGCACGCCTTCCTTTTCTGTTGGCTTGGATGTTATTCCTCAGGCTCTGGTCGGTGATGAGTTGTAGATGAACAGCACACACCCTAGAGCAGGATCCGGGAGCAGGCAGCCTCGCCTATGGTGGTTCACTTGCAGTGGTGTGCAAACTACTCTCCCCCAAGCTAAAGGCACCCCTTTGCAATAACATACTAAAGCTTGTGAGAAAGTGATCGCCGCTTTGTCTTTTAAAATGCACGGTTAATTTGTCCCATAAGACTTACACTGCGAAGTATGTTTTACAAAGGACATTGTTAATTCTTCGTAGGCTCGTAGTGCCAAAAGAGAATATGTGACAGCCTGTTGCCGACAGCGGATTACGGCGGCTTCCTCTGGAAACAGATGACAGATAAGCACCTGTAAGGTGTATTACGAGAGCCGCTAATCAACCAGTTCCTAAAATCCAAGTTACGCAATCTCGGCAGCCAGAATGACCCACTGTAGCTAACAGGGTTCTATTTTGAACTCTTATGCAGGCCATACCATGCTGCCGCTAATGTTAAGAAATGCAATTTAAGGTCTCTTTTCCTACGTATTTAATGCAGTCCATGAACTGTAATGTGTGGATCCTTTGATTAAGTTAAAGCCATTTGCTTTGCTAATGGTATTGTATTCTAGCTTGGCATTATTTAGTGTATATTTGTGATATATGCATATATTTGCATATATTTGCTCTCCCCTCGCCCCTTTCGTCTGCCTCATGCTATTGTACTCCTCACTATACGAAATTAACACATACTATTCTTCTATTCATTCACCTCCCAAATCTGAAACACTGCTCTTTTCCTACTAACTCTATGTTTTAAACTACTACACAACTAACAAAACAATTCTAACTACATTCAACTACAACATAACACAAATTTACACTAAATAATACAAAGCTAGTACCTTACGCCCCGATTTTGCCATTACTGGGGATGCCAAGAGGAAGGTTGGGCACATCAGAGGCAGTATTGACAACCTGGCATACGGCAGACTTACACACTCCGGGTGATTTGTATAGGGACGGTGCACTGTTAACATTTGAGCCGTTGGCCGAAGAGTCTGGGTTGCCAGCGGGCCAATTCCTTTTACATACCTCTCTTTTGAAGGCTCTGTCAAACATTTGGGGTGATCTGACGACTGAACCACCGACACATCTAGTGTTGCAATATCTACGTTATGGGGGCAGGATCGCATGTAGTACACAGGCTAGTGGAGGCGTTGCTCACACACACAATGAAACCGATGCAGCGTCTCCGAGTACGATGGGAGACAGACAGGGGCCGACCTTGGACAGAGAAGGAGTGGGATGCCATATTGGCAGGAGCCAGGAATATACAGAGAAATTCCAGATTTAGGCTCACACAAACATATCATACAAAGGGCATACCTCTCACCGGACATCATAAACAGGTATTTTAACACTGCCGCTTCTGCATGCGCATGCTGTCAACAACTAGGCGCAGATCTGCTTCACATTTTGTGGGCTTGCACATCTCTTCAGCATTACTGACGGGAAGTAGTCACGACTTTCAACTCCTGTACAGACATGCAGCTGCCAATGTCATGGGAAACCTGCCTCCTTGGGCTCTATGCCAGATCTAAAAAAAAGCAAAGTTGCCTCGAGATTTCATGATTTAGGCTTAATTACTGCAAAGCGCCTCATAACCAAGAATTGGAAAAACACGAATCCTCCAGTAACACCCAACTGGCAGTGCACATTTCTGACATGGGCACAAGCGGAAAGTACGGTGCTGCATAGGGAAGAGACAGCGGGTCTCCGTAAATACCCTATTGCGCAAGATTGGGACGCATTCCTCACTACATTGCGTGCCACTATCGCCATTACTGCAGATGGCACACTGGTCACTGATCAGTGAATGCACCATAAGACTGTTCCTCATATTCCTGGCTCAGAACATGGGAAGATATGCACTCCCTAGCTGCTTCGTTAGACACTGGGGTCGCCTCTCCTAGTTGGTAATTACACCTAGCTGCACGCTCTGTTCCATTGCACTGTGTGAAATAGGTCCAACAATATCTCCACATACCCAACCAAGAGAAAATGATTTCATTAGTATTTCGTTGATGGCAAACTTCCTCACCCGCCCCTTTTTTTAAGTTCCTTTCCCTTTCTTTATTTATTCATTTATTTATATAAGTATTAGTTTGGTTTGTAAAGTTTTAGATAATAAGCTTTATTGGACATTTTCAGTGCTTTCATTTCATAAAATGCCACTGGACGGAAATGTTATTCTTGTTATCTAGTAACGTGATGATCGAAAAGCAGCAAATGTACATTTGTGTTATAGGTGCATAGGAATGTTTCAGTATGTATTTAGTCCAATGAGTCGGGAGTTAGTTATGTTTAGGAATGATCATAAATTCCAAATCATGCTGCGGAAGCAATGAGAGTGATGGCACACTGAAATTCCAGTATGCATATCTCGTTGAAATGTAAGTCATGTCCTTAGCAAATGCAATGTCATCACCAACAATAATCTGTAGAAATACAGGAAGTATTCAGTTGTTTTTTGTATTGTATGCATGATATATATATTTGGAAATGCTGTGAATGTACATGATCACAACTCTGTTTAACCCTTTCGCTGCGGCGGGAATTGGGAGGGGGTTTCCCGGCACCTGTGGAGCAGAAGTTGGAGGGTGATTTTTTCACCCAATATCAGCTCCCGGACCCTGACTCTTTGCCCTTGCACAGTGCAGTGCACAAAGTGCTTTCTCATGAGTGAAGGGATATCAATAGCTCTGCATTCCTTCAATTTTTGGGCATGCGGTATGCTTTGGAGGGGTTTTCAGACTAATTCCTGCAATCCGTCGAGGTGGATTACCTGATGGCTGGCTTCTCTTCACAGGGCATGGTGCTTTCAGATGATGCTCTTCCTTCTGGCCCTATGGATAAAAAGGTGGAAGGGGAAGTGAAGAGGTCATTTGCAGCCCCCAATTTTTCCATCATGGCTCCTGCCGATAAGAATTATATGGTCCAATCCCTTCCAGTCACTGGCACAGCAGATGAGTGAGGGAGGAGATACTACCTCTCTGCTGGCGTTGCTTGAGCTCCAGGTCAACTATTTGTAATGTAATGTAATGTAAGGGGCACTTCTATAGCGCGGCTGCAACCCAACGGGTATCCTGGCACTGGGATTACCAAAAGACACTGTGTTTAACTGAGATTGAAGAACAGAGCTGAGAATTAATCTCTAGGAAAGAGTCTAGTTTTCAATTGCTTCCTGAAGCGTGACAAAGTATCCATTTGTCTAAACTCAATTGGCAGAGTGTTCCAGAGCCGGGAGGCTACAAAACTAAATGATCTGCCTCCCAGTCGAACTTTGACACGGGGACTGCATATCAGACTGGCTGAAAAGGAACGCAAGCTTCTTGCTGGGGAGTACCACAGAAATCTCCTCTGTAAGAGCTCAGGCCCCATTTTATGTGCTGCCCTACAAATGATACAGAGTGCCTTAAACTAGACTCACTGCACAATGGGCAGCCAGTGAAGATCTTTTAGGGCAAGCGAGGCTGATGCTCTGTGTTGTCTGTTTAACGCATGCTTAGCTGCAATAGGCTGTATCCTTTGCAGTTTTTTTAGCAATGAAGCTGGGGCTCCTAGGAGAAGGGCATTGCAGTAATCTAATCTGCTCATAATAATGCTCCTTACCACTTGAAGTCTAGCTGAGGCAGGTAGTAAAGGAAGTATTTTCCGAAGGACTCGGAGCAGAGATAGACAGGTGCTCACGGTTTTATCTACTTGAGAATCCAATTGTAGATTACTGACTAGCAGTACTCCTAGATTACCCGCTGTTTTAGCACGCAGTGGAGGATTGTTAGCAGAGGTTGCCAGAAATCTACTGGCAGGGGGCGAGGGACTTTACTTGCAGCACAGCAGAGTACTTCCGTCTTGTCCCCATTAAATTGTAATGAGTTATCTCTGAGCCAGCCTACTGTTTCTCGCATGCAGCTATGGAGTTTCTCCAGAGGAACTGCATCATTGCCCTCAAAGGAGAAGACAAGTTGGGTATCGTCCGCATAATTTATAACGTCAATGCCATTAGATTTTATGAGAGAGATAAGTAGGCACAGGTATAAATTAAAAATAATTGGGCTGATTGCCGAGCCCTGCGGAACCCCGTGTTTTACTGGGCTATTCTGGGAGAGAAATGGCCTCAAGGTCACTGCCTGCTGTCTGTTTGAGAGATAGGACTGCAGCCAGTCCAGTGCCTTGCCCACAATGCCACTCTCCTCAAGCCTTCTGATCAAGATCTTATGGTTGACCGACATCTCCTTTGATAATTTGTGTTCCTCAGCAGCACAAGGGGCTTCCATTGCTGTGTGTCACCATATTTGGGTGCAGGCATAGAAGACGAATGCTGCACAGTAATCTGTCCTCTTGAATCTGCCTTTTGAGGATTCAAGGGTGTTTGGACTTGTGGAGACAGTGAGGCAGTCGGCAGAGAATCAGAAGCTGGTTGCTCCCGTTCGCCGTCCCTCCAACGGGAGACGTGTTTGATATCATCATGCCTTTGTCTATCCTCAGGCTATGGGGGCCAGCCCTTTTGAGGCTGTAGTTGTGGCCGGGGGGGCCTGGAGGTGACAAATCCCGGTCTCAGTCAACTAGGGCCTCATCCACTACTTCTCCAAAGCAGTGACTATCCATCCCTTCCAGTTGGAGCTCAGCTTCACTTCTTTTGTAACCAGTGGCAGGACATATCAGATGCCTGGGCAGTTCAGATGGTGACCTCCGGTTACCAGATCGAGTTTTTATCTTGCCTGCCTTTCAAAAGAGACTACTCAGCCCCAGAATGCCGTAAAGCAAGCAACCTTGCTGGAAGGTGGTCGTCTTCTTTTGGAGAAGGCAGCAATAGTTGAGGTCCCGCCACAGAAGAGGGGACTGAGTTATTATTCCTTCCTGTTTCTTGTGCAGAAATCCTCAGGCAAATTCTGTCTGGTTGTGGATGTCAAAGGAGTGAATATGCACATTCCACATCGACACTTCAAGATGGTGACCTTACAGTCAATTCTTCAGTTGGTTCATCAGGGGAGCTTCCTCGCTGTCTCTGGTTGTGGAGTCAGGAGGAGATGGTTTCCACTCTGCAGGTGCTCTCCTAGGCACATCTCCATTTGTATCCTCTCATGCATCACCTTCTTTGCCACTGAGATCCAGATTCTCAGAAATACAAGGCTCTCATTCTAGTTAACCCAGAGATTTGGGAGTATCACCAGGGGTGGTTGACGCCTCTGAACCTTTCCAGGGGTTTCAGTCTCACTCCTCCTCCCTTGGTGTATCTTGATAACTGATGCATGAGCCAAAGGATGGGGGGCGGTTCTGGGAGTTTCCAAGGCCCATGGCAGATGGTCCCGCTTCGAGGGTCTCCAGTCTTCGAACGGGAGAGAGTCGATGTTGGTTTGGCAGGCTCTTCTTTGGTTTGCTCGTCTCCTTCGGGGTTGGCTGTTTGTGTCCAGACAGACAACCAGATTGTGTATGCCTATGTCAACCAGCAAAGGGTGGATGAGACGTGCTCTGTTTGTCTTTTCCCAGAAAATTGGCCTGTGGGCTGAGAGGAAACTCTCCTTTCTCTCTCTCTCTCTCTCTCTCTGCAGTCTATCTTCCAGGGAAGGAGAATGGGCCTTTCGGATCCTTGAACAGGGTGTTCCCCTCGTCTGTGACAATGTGTCGATCTCCCCTTCTGTTCAACAGATTCTCTCCAGGTTTGGTCTTCCGTGGCTGAATCTTTTTGCTTCAGAGGAGACTGCCCTTTTCCTTCAGTTTTACAACCTGATTCTTTCCATATCAGCATGGGCAATTCTCCATCCCGTGGTCTCAGGGGCTCCTGTTTACCTTTTCCTGTTTTCCTTGATTTCCAGGGTTCTTGGGATGATTCAGGTGGTTCGGCGGAAGTGGTGATAGTCATCACGGAATGGTCTCAGAGACCTTGGTTTCCCCTTCTTTAGGGCTTGGCACTGTGTCCCCATTGGCGGAGTCTCATTCACCCGTCTCCGCTGTGTGTATCTCTTCACAGCCCATCCTCTCTCATGCGCCTCCGGCTGTGGGTAACATACTTGAGTGGCTGACATTGTTGACCAGGGTTGTTCACTTGAGATAGCTCAGAAAATCCAGTTGTCTTGTCCGCATTCCACCCTGAAGTCTTGCAGTTGTCAGTGGAAGAACGGTGACTCTTGGTTTAGGGGGAAAGGGGTGTCTCCTGTTTCCTGCGATCCTGTCAGGCAGTTAGACTTTTCAAGGGATGGATTTGTGTTGGGTCTGGTGGTCTCTACTCTTTGTGCCCAGTGGGCCACTATTTTTGTCTTCAGAGGTCCAGATATGTCTCCTGTTTTTCCCTTGGTGGCAAACCTCTTAGGGAGTTTTTGGCTTCAGTGTCCTGTGTCCCGCTGTCCGGTCCCCCCTTGGGATCCTCTATTGGTGCTTCAGGCATTTTCAGGTCCTCTGTTGGTGCCTCTTTCTTCAGTTGACCTTAAATTTCTTTTTGCTAAGGTTTTGTTTTTGGTGGCGGTTTCTTCTGGTCGCAGGGTAGGTGAAATTGGGGCTTTGCTGGCTTCTCCCCCTTTTTTACATTTCTGTCCCGACAAGGTGCATCCCTACACCCTGTGGCTTCACCTTTCTCTTGCTGGTTCTTTTTAATCCTGTTTCTCTCTTTGTGACTCTGCTGCTGTAAGCCAAAGCTTGCTGATGAAAAACAAAGCGGTACAAAAAGGGGTGGTGATGGACGGAGCATCAGAACCAATCAAACACTCACACCCAGTCAACAGATCTGGGTTTGATCCATCACCGTTCTTTAGCCCACTCTGCCACCCCAGTTCAGACATGGCCAGATGAAAAACAAGTCCCGGTTCCCAAAAATGAGTGCAGGTGCACACCACCTGCAACCATCGGCACAAATTAAGCACTGTAACTAGGCCTTTCATTTTTCTGATGTTGATAAAATGAGAAACATTGGGTGGGGAAATAGTAACTTGTGTAAATTAGTGCTATATACAAGATCAGTTACCAACATTGTCATACAGGAGCTAAAGGTTGGTACTCACATACAAGGTGCTCTCTCCAGGACAGAATAAGACTGTCTTCTCCCCTCGCTGGACCTCAGTGTTGGTTAGTGGCCGAACTCTGTCCATAAAATAGAAGAGATAGTGTGGATTTCAGTAAGAATAACAATTAGAACGTCAGCTTTCCTAGATGGACAGTAAAGGAGAGTTCTAATTTTATTAGAAGAGCAGAAGAGAGTATGAGGCTCACATACATTGCATTATAATTAAACAACTTAAGAGTCTAAAAAAGGGAGGGAGAAGCAGAGGTTCATTCAGCTTCCAAGCCATACTTATCATCAATCAAATAAGGGGAAGAATGAACCACAAAGGTCTCAGGGGCAGATGTATCATCATTGTATTTTGCTAGTCCTTAATAGCGAATTTTACAGATTCGCTAGTAAGGACTCGCAAAATGCAATTTATGTAGGTTACGCAATTTAAATAGCGATTCCTACGCATTCCTTTTTTGCAACTCGCAAATTGCGAGTCGCAAATAAGGAATGGCTTCCCATTCCTTTCTATGGGCCAAGAGGCCCATAGAAAGGAATGGGAATTGCGTGCGCAATTTGCATGTACCCAATAGGTACTCGCAAATTGCGCATGCAATTTCAAGGGTGCAAGGGTGCCAAAAGGACACCCTATTGCACCCCTCAAATATGCATATGTGCACATGTGGCACACATACATGCCCTAAGGGCATTTCTAGGAAATCGCAAATTACCACCAATTTGAAGTTTGTGGTAATTTGCGATTAAGGCCAGATCGCAAATTTTGGGTGCTTCCAGAATTGCATTTAAGGAATTGCAATTTGCGATTCCTTAAATGCAGTCGCAAAATAGGGAATCGCAAATTTTGCGATTCCTTATTTAGCGATGGCCTTTTGGGATGATCCATCCCAAAAGGCTTTTTCCCGTTCGCAAACGGAAAGGGAAAACCCTTGATATATCTGGCCCTCAGTACCAGTGTCTCAGGAATATTGTATCAGAGACCCTAATCAATACGTTCATAGTCTGCAGTGTATATAATCTCCGATAGTGTCATCATAGAGTCTGTCACTTGAGTGTTCCATTCTCCAAGTGACATCATAGCCTACACCAGGAGGGAGACTGTCTGGATGTTGACAGCGGTAAGTGGATTAAAATTACATTCTATCCTGCAGGTAAATCTTTATTAAGGGAAAGGAATAGAATAGGGATAAGACCTAAAACAAAGTCGGTGTAAAGTTGATGAGTCATTAATCCATGACACCTAGTGGTCGGATCAACATGTTTCAGCCTGGAACATCCCTTGTGGGTTTATAGCCTTCGTCAGGACCAGAAGTGTGAAGACCTTACACTTTACACTGCAGATGGGTGGATTCACTCACACGTCTTCGTCAGAGAGCACATTTTGCTCCAGATGGAACGTGGTTATAGGCACCATCATTGGCCTATAACTCAAGCAGACATTTCAATTACGCCATGGTATGGAGGAGTTTTTGGACATGAGGTTTTAGCCTTTGGCTTAGAACTGTCCTTCGCAGTGCTACTGCATGTCTCTCGCCATCCGAAATGTCTGCCAACCCCAAATAACTGAATACAGCAAGCTAATTATGATTATGGCCAGAATTACTAAACTTTCTTGGAATAAAGCACTGAATTGCGTGAAATGGAGAGACATACTATATCCACAAAGATATGGTGCTGTTTCTCTCTGTCCCTGCAGTGGGGCACTTTAGGTTGGCTTGCATAATGTGCACACATTTGTACCATAGTGAAAGGGTGTGCTGGTGATGTCAAGCATTAGTTTTGTCCTGGAACAGTACTCTTTCAGGAAAAATTATGGAGAAAACGTTTCTCAAACTTTACGCCTGCCGCAAGGAGACATGAATTGATTGATGGAAAATCTTGTCTACCTTTGTTTTTTAATAGACAGGGCTTTGCATTAAAATCTATCGGAATGCCCATGTAACACCCACAAAACTTTAGGCATACTTTACAGTGCATATCAGGATGTACTCTGTAGAGTAAATCACAAAACAGCACTTTACGCCGGTGTGCATCACGGTTGTAACGCAAACCCTTGCAAAGTGTTAGTATATCTGTCCCATAGTCCTAAGAAACTAAAATGAAGGACCTAACTATCAATGGCAAAGATGGAACATTGTTGCAGAACTATCTAAAAATAAAATCACACCGTGGCATAGAAATTTACCCAGATATGAGTCAACGACAAATATGTTGATCCTTGTATTTGACACTCTGGCAAGGTATCTTGCCCATCCTTTTCTTCATTGCAAGGTTGTCCAAGTATATTTGCGAGAAGGGTGTGAAAGAGAACAATTTTTCATTTTATGTTCTTTTGAATAACAACAGTATCCCATGAAAGCAATCAATAATCCCATTATTCAAGCCCTATGGGACAAAACTCAGTGAGGCAATGGCCCTGTTCAAGGACTCTGAGGGAATTCAGCAGCAATCAGACATAAGGGCTATGTATCTGCTTCATAAGGGTGTTTTTTTATTGCATTTTAAGAATTAATGCCTTTAAATGCCATCTTAAACTTTTTATCTTTATATTTGTTTAGCTGAGATAATAAATAAATATTCATGGATAAGTGATGCAGATTGATAGGGTAGCTCACTGCACGCGAGGGACAGGTGCAATTAATGGAGGGGGCATTTTGAAGAGGCCCATAGCACTCAGAGGGACTGGGTGTTTGGGGCATTATTTGAGACTACTAAGGGCTACACCAAGATGGGCATTGTGTTCACTGTGTCTAGTGGCTTATACAGGGGTACAGTTGCTGCACAGGCATGAAGACAGTGTAACTGAGAGTGAATGTGAGTTTTCCGACATGTGCAATGCAGTGTTCTGTCTGTGGATAAATGTACCTACCTGGTTGAAATAATGATCCCTCGGTTGTGGTGGTTGAGCATTATGTGCATCACTTTTGCATGACACATTTGCAAGAATATTTAGGTATTGTCCCCAGTTGCGCAACTCAACACTGTGTCCTGATGATGGTCTTGTAGACCTTGTAGCCATAAGAGACCGACACATCGACAGTTCCTCCTCTTTTACATCATTTACAGTATCATCCTTCTCATCAGTTCATATCATTGTTGGAACAAAGAAACAACTGTATGGGACTAGGGATTCATAAGCCTATACGGTTAAGAGGATTTTGTGTTTCCAAGTGATCTTCTGATTGGATTTATTCAAAATATTGTTTGTGTGACCACCTGGGTGAAGACAGTGTGGTTATATTGATTTTTTTCTGGGTAGTGTGCTTTTCTTGTTTTTTGTGGAACAATTCTGTTTATTGAGGTCCACGATGTAAATAACACAACTTTTCTGCCGACAACCAGCGGCCGGCAGCGTACACAATAGAGGGCCAGTCGTACACAGCTGCATGCCCACAACCCAGGGGCCTACATCGATGTAGGGACCATTTAACAATAAACAAATAAAGAAAGTAAGAGAAGTTACCAGTGAAATGCAAACCATGCTTGCTCACGGTCCTCAACGTCAAGTTGGCGACCGCGAGCAAGCAAAATGACATCCCGGCGAGACTTTTTCCTCGTTCGCGATCAGCAACATCAAGTTACCGATCGCGAGTGTGGAAAATAAACCTCCCGGCGAGATTCTCAACGCGGGGACGTTAGGTTTCCCATTGCGAGTGGTCGTGTATGCTCGCGACCGCACGCGATGAGAAACTACCAGTCCGCGTTGAGAAAGCTGCCGCTCGAGTAAAAATCTACTCGAGCGGCAGAAAACTACAGCTCGCACTGTGCAAGATGCCGTTTTCAATGATTGCACAGTGCTGGATGCTTGTCCGCACTGTGCAATCATTGAAAACGGCATCTTGCACGGTGCAAACAGGGTACTACGCAGTTCGCGAAGTGCTACGCGTAGCTCGCGTAGTGCGAAGTGCACTTTGCGTGGCTGCGTGTAGCGCTACTTCGTGAACTACTCCCAGTGTTGGTTTGGAGCAGTGCCGCATGAGATGAAGGAGAGAACCCATTTGACCATAGACCCTCCAACATTTCTCCGAGTGCCCCTTGTTCCATCTTTGGATATGTGCTGGTGTAAGATACCAGTAGGATGCTATTTTGTAGGCAGACTCTGTATTCTAAAATAGATGTCATTCCATTCTTTTGAGGAGGGAGAGTGCCCCAGTTCCTCCTACCAGTGTAACTGACATTTGGATTTACTCGCAGAGCCATTGTCGGAAAGCAGACCATGGAGTTCGCAGGTAAGAAGCTCATCACCCTCCTTACGGACCAGCCAATTCTCGAAAACGGTATGTCGGAGAGAGGACGCTGTCTTATACCCCGGAGAGGTCACCCAGTGCCGAGGCTGTAGGTAATGGAACGCATCTGAACCGGGAAGATGTTGAAGTTGATCGAAGGGGATAATCCCCAAAGGGTTGAAAAGGGAGCCTACCCATTTGAACCCTTGCTCGTGCCATTGACTGAACACTTCCGAGCCGCATCCAGGGGAGAAGTCAGGATTATCGACAATCTGTGACATCGGGGAGGGGAACGTCATCAGGCCCCACCTAGGGGCAATGCAGTCCCATATTTTCATAGTGGGAGGAATGGCAAGAGAGGGCACTCCTGATGGGTGCCATGCGCTATCGGGAACGTAGCAGATGACGTTCCATTGTCCCGTGTGGAGGCTCTGTGGGCACTGTAAATACAGCAGATCCATTTGATGAACATGTCCCCAAAGCCAAAGTGGCAGAGAGTTTCAAGTATGTATGGCCAATGGACGCAGTCAAACAATTCCTCTGCGTCAATGGAGAAGAAAAGAGCTTCTTTTCGTGATCTCTGAATAATATCAAGTAGGTGCAAAAGCCTTTTTGTATTGTCCTCGCTTTGTCTCGTGGGGATAAAGTCAGCTTGGTTGGGGTCAACCAGCCCAGGCATGACCGGGTTCAGACGGGAGGCCAGGATCCAGGCAAAGAGTTTGGCATCTATATTGGGTAGGGGGATGTGTCTCTTGGACCCACTGTTTCCAGGATCCTACGATATGTACGCCTCCATCATCAAGTCCATCAACGCGCCCGAGTTGAGGAAAGAGTTATAGAGTCGCGTAAGAAGGGGAGCCAACTACTGAAAGAAGGTTTTATCAAATTGGCCCTTGAACCCATACGGACCCGGCCCTTGGCGGGCTTCAGCCACGCGATTGCCTCAACCACCTCCTTGACTCATATCAGCTGATCAAGTTGGGACTCAAAGCTGCCGGTAATTGAGTCAGAGGAATCCCCCACAGATAGAGTCTTGGGCCCCTCCGAGGGCCTGTTTGAGTCGGAGTACAGGTCGCTATAAAACATTTGAAGGCTGTGGTGATTTCCTTAACTGAGTGTACCTCCTTTCCCCGTGCCGTCCAAATCATACTCACTGCACTAGACAGGGTCTTGTTGTGGAGCCTATGAGCCAGCATCTGTCCGCAGTGGTTGCTGCTCAGGTAGAATTTGTGTCTGAGTGGGAGGAGGGCATACTCCACCCTATATAGGTCCAAACGCTTTAAAAGAAGCCTCTTTCGCTCAATGAATCGCCTGACCCTGGGGGCCCCCGTCTGCTTATAAATCGCCTCTAACTCAGAGACCGATTGCTCCAAGTGCAGGCACTTCTCCCCGCGAACCCGATTTTCTGCCACCGAGATAGGAATGAATTTGCCCCTAACTACCAACTTTAGAGCTTCCCACACCGATGATAGGGCAGTGCCCTCTATGTGATTGATTCAGAGGTAATCCACAAGCACCACGCACACTGCAGCAGTCATGGAAGGGGATTGCAGTAACGTGTCACAGAGTCCCCACCGGGAGGGGCAGGGATGAGAGTCTCCCAACCTTGGAGTTAGAGGTCATGGCGTGGTCCGGAATGGATCGGGATTCTATTCTCATGTCTCTGACTATAGCTGTGAGTGTGGGGGTGTAAGAAAATGGTCAATGCGCGCGTACAATTTAAAAATGCCGCAGAGTAGAATGTGCAGTCCCTCAAAGAGGGGTGCAGGTGATGCCAGATATCGGAGAGCCCCTCCTCCATCTGCAGCCAACATAGGCCGTCAGACCTGAAGGCTGCTGCTTGTGATGAGTGCTAGTTGGAGAGATCCAGAGTGGGGTGCATGACCAAATAAAATTCCCCCTATCAACAGTGACACACCCGGGGTCGCAAGGGCTGCTGCGAGAGCATTAAGAATACAGGGTTCCTGTCACTCATTCAGGGTATAGATGTTGGCCAGGGTGAAGTGAAAGGAGCCCCACTGTATGCACACTACTAGCAGGTGCCCCTTTGTTTCAGCTATTCTGCATATTAGCTTGCAGTTAAATTTCTGGGAAAAGAGGATAGCTATCACATTCTTCTGAGTGGGGCCCGATGACCAGATCTGGCGGGGGAACCAGCGGGAGAGCATGTGGGCAATGTCCTTCAGGACCAGGTGAGTCTCTTGATGTAAACATATGTCCTCCCCCCAATCGCTCCAAGAGAGACAGTTCTGCTGCACGCTTCACAGGGTTATTTAACTCCCAAACATTGAGGCTGAGGACAATTATTTCCCTAGGCATGAGTTATGGGGAAAGTGGGGCACGCCTCAGATTGAGGAATTATACAAAATGCAAGCAGCCTATGCAGCTAGGAATCACAAGAGCGCTTCTACATGGACACGCCGCGGGCAACTGGTGTGGAGGAGTGAAAAGAAAAAAAAACATAAACACAAATCAGCAACAATCAGTAAAACGTGTGGTGACATCAGTCTGTCATGGTCAGAAAACTTGTATGGGCCGTTGGCCAGTTGAAGCTTTTGCAGCCAGCCCAGACTCCCCCACCGGGGGTCACAACTCCCAGAGGAGAAGGTAGAAGGGGAACTGTCTGCATGGCTGGTGCGCCTCTCCAAAGCCACCAGCCTTGAGCCCTCTTGCCTGGCATTCCTCTGCAATTTCAGGGAGTCTCCAGCAACACCGGCGATCCAGCTAAAGTGGTGAGCAAAGCCTGCCTCTCTTTGGCCATGGTGGCTGTGTCACGGGGGTTCCTTTCTTCTAGTGGCACAAATGCTGACTGCGTCCTTTGTTGTACAGAGAGTCAGACTGTCGTGTAGTTCCTATAAATCTATATAGGATCTCCGTTTTTAGACAACATAAACTGTGGGATTGGTGTCCAGACTGATTCTAGACACCAATCCCACAGTTTATGTTGTCTAAACGCACAGATCCTATATAGATTTATAGGAACTACATGACATGGCGCCCCATGTTGGGCGAGATGTCGTGTAGTACCTATCAATCTATATAGGATTTGCGGGTTTAGACAACATAAACTGTGGGATTGGTGTCCAGACTAATTCCAGATACCCCCACCTGATGTGTTCGCCTGTATACCAGATCGCTCTCAGTGCCACTATGAACTCCTCTTACCAAGGAGAAAATAGTTTCTGGTAACTATCGAACATGACAACTCTGTCCCCTCATCATGGAAACAGCACAGTACTTTTCACTCACTTTGTCTCAGAGAGATACACAGAATAAACAATGTGGATGTTTTCAATATGCATTTATTGAACCAGCGTCATCCTAGTGTAAAATATGTGTGCTGCAACAACCATAAGACAGAAACAGATATATACGGTTATAAGCACCAAAAGAGTAAATAGATGGTAGACTTCTACCATAGGGCTAAAACAATAGAGTTATGCAGGATACAGATACATGACAGTTATAATGCTTACTCCTACGATGTGAACCCTAACTAGATGCAGCTAAATGTATCTAGCATGCATGTAGGTGTATCGGCCAGAATCCCCCTAGGATAAAGCCAACCCTATTACCTGAAGTGAAAAAATGAAGGACCCTGTCTTGGTCTCGAGCTGGACACCCCGCGAGAAATGTCAGACCACTGCGTGCTGGAGTACTTCGTGCATGGACCTCAGCGTCTCGTGTCAGCTTGTCAGCATGGAAGTATTTTTCCTCTGTCAGCAAAGATATGGTGCTTATATACCCAAAAGGCACCCTCAGGGGTTCTACCTTGCTGTGTCATGTCGGCCGAGGATGACGATAGGGATGACCCTTATACATAGTTATTATGCAGAAGATGGTAGTCCTGCTGTTATTCTGAGAATCCTCATGCATAATAAATAAGGCTAGTTTTCAGAGAAAAACACACAACATTTATGCAGCACCTAACTAGGTAAAAGGTCAGCACAAACCCATTATGTAGTACAATGGCAGGGTAAATGTTGGTGATTACACAGGCCTGTATTGGGGTACATTGCAAATCATAAAAAGACTTCCCCTTCGCAGCCGTCTCTTCTTTAAGGCCCACAACTTTGAGAGCCTCCCGAAGGGATCGCAGTTGCCGCAGCATACCCTCATAACGGAAGATTAGGTGGAAGGGGTGCCCCCATGAATACAATATCCCTTTCTCTCTGAGGTGTCCTGTGAAGTGACAAAATTCTCTGGGCTTTCTGAGGGTAATCACAGAGAAATCCTAATACAGCACCGGAGTATGGCCCCTGAACTGGACTGGATGGGTCTCCCTGGCCTGGCGAAGGATTGACTCATTGAGTTGAAAGTTGTGCACACACCCAAGTATGTCCAGAGGAGGGGTGTTTCCAAATCTGGGCAAGCTTAATCTATGGACCCAGTCGATCGAAATGTCTTTCTTTGGGGGACCCCAGCATGTGGCAGAACAAAGCCCCAGCGTAGCCCCTCAGGTCCTCTTCCTCTGCTTGGGCCTGAACCCCTCTGATTCGGACGTTGTTCCAGCTGGACCATTTTCCTAGGTCCTCTACATGTGCCTGAAGCGCGACTTGATGTTCCTTCAGCCAGAGGATCTCCTCCTTCATAATCTCCAGCTCCTTCTCCCTCCTGGTTATGCAGTCTTCCAGCACGGCCACCCTGTCTCCCACCTCCTCTAAGTCCTGACGCACCTCTTTCAAGTCCGCAAAGAGCTGAGTCCTCATAGCTTGTAAGTCCTCTCGAAGGGACGAGAAGAGCGATGCCATGAAAACTTTCATGGCAGGCCCGTTGGTATCCGCAGCCTCTTCTTAAGGGTCTGCATTGGACAAGGTGAACTTAGATGGAGCCCCAGCAGCTGTAAGTTTGGTAAGCATGTCTCTCAAAGACCGGTCTTTCTTAGATTGCATGGTAGACATGATGAGGGTCACCAATCAGCCCGTCCGACTCAGGAGCGCTAGTGCGGGCGGACCTCCGGCCCCAGTGCCTCCATCCAGTGCAGGAATTATCAGGCTTGTCAAGCACCCAGCCCGGACACTATCTGTGGAATATCTCTAGGCAATCACATGGCCCAGTCCGGAGAGTCCTGACAACCCCCGGGGCAGTACACCGTTCTGGTCAGAAGCATCCACGGTGCAACCCCACCGCAAGACAACCAGCCCTCCCACACCTCTGCGGCAGGCCTGTGTCTCCAATAAACGTTAGAGGGCAGACTCCCCTTTCAGACCTGGGTCTCGGTGATAGCCGTTGTGCAGGGAGACCAAGGAGCGTCCCCACACTAAGGGTCCCTGACTCCACAGCACCCGGAGCCCACCCATATCCAGTCACGGGCCAGCTCCTTGTACACACTCCTCAGGGACTAAGAACAGGCAGCGTGTTTCCCCAGCAGAGGCTGCCCCAGGACAGTGCAGCAACAATCCAGGTGTTAGTCACTTGAGAGAAGCCAGTGCCACTAGTACACTCTCTGTGCAGTTGGGTCCCACAGAGCTGCCCTGCCAGCAGCCGGGCTAGCAAGAAAGAGGAGATGCAGCAGCGTCCCGGTCGTGCAGATCTCTGCTCCCGTCTGGCTGATGGCCTCAATCGATGCACTGTCCCCTTCTCCAGGTCAATTGCCCACTCAACAGGGCATTCAGGTGGTTCCAGGGGCCCCAGGGGACCAACCCCATCACCAACTCATCCCTCGGGCCCCACCCATGCTAGGCCACATGCCAGAGCCACTCACAGCCATCTCCTTCCGTGGCCGACACAGCCAGGGCCTAGTCCAGCTCTAAGCTGCACCAGGGTCTCCTTACCTCCGCTGCTTATCACTAAGCGGGAGCCCCCCGGCTCGGGGTCCCCACTGACTCCGCTCTGCTTAAGAAATTCGGTGGGGGGGTTGCTGGAGCAGAGTTTTCTGTTGAAAATTCATCGGGTTTTGAAGCTTCAGTTGTCTAAACGTGGTAAAAATAAAATTACTAATTTTAATCATTAATTATTTGTTTTGTGTAAATGTTTTTTATTAATCAATATGTATGTATTAACAAGAGAAAACCGACACGAGGGAACGCTTACGTGTTGCTATTGACAATGTGCATGTTTTATTAAATAAACGTTGCTGAGTGCTGTTTATTTTTAAGCACGAAACGCTTTTGAATTAATGCTTTTTTGTGTTGCTAAAGCTAGATAATTGCATACACATAAGGGTATTAGTGGGGTTAACACTGTTTAATCACTATGCTGTGGTAACGTTGTTTTGTCTCTTTTAATTAAGATGGTCTATTGTGGCCTATTGTGGCCTACTAAAAGATGGCTGACTTTTGAAGCCTGGTTTCGAGTGAGAATTTGTGATGGAAAAGGCCTTGCTGAATATGGACGCGAGTCATCTGTCCACAGTCCTTGCCTGGTTAAAACTTTCCGTGAGGACAGCAGCAGATCTGGGCATGTTTCCAGATGCATTGGGATAGCAGCCTTGGCAGCCTTGGAAAACAAAGGAGCTTTAAAGAAAGACTCTAAACTCTGAGCTCACCAGAGGAAATGTGTGGAAGTTGAGAAGAAACATTTTAAGATTTAGTTCCTGTTCTGTCTTTTTATTTTTGTGACTTTTTCTGAGCGGAGATTTTTCAAAATGTAGCGATGCTACATCCTTTCCTTCTCGCTCTGCTCAGCGGTTCGGCGGATGAAGTTATGTTAAATGTTTCTTTCCTTTGTCTGAATTATTATAAATATACTAGACTAGAGAGGGTTTCATTCCATTGCGTTTTGCCACTTTGCCATTTTTCTTCCCAAACCTGCGTTGGTGAGGATCGATGCTGTGAGGACGGTGACTTGGGAGATTTCTACTGAGAGACTTGTCCTGATGACCCATTCTGACATTTAGCTAGAATAGGTAATTATGAGAAAATTATTTATTCTGATTAATTTCTTTTGACTAATTTTAGATAAAGAATCATAATTTTAAATACGGTGTTGGTGATTATTTCTTGTCAATTATTGAGTACTCTATTTGATTATTGATGTATAGATTTGTTTAGATTATGACAATTGCAATAGCTAGGTCTTATCGACCTCGGTGTAGATGTGGGGTTTAGAAGTTTAAGAAGGTTTCTTTCCACAGGTTCAATGCTGGTAGAGTATTTGAGTGTATGTTAGTGAAATGGGCCCTAGTGTATGGTGAGTGTATGTGCGTGTAACTGTGAAATTACTCTATCCGTGGAAGTAGGGAGATTTTGTACACCCCAATCTGCATCAAGTTCCTGGTAGCAGAGGATGGTTATTGATGATTGTCTTGATCTGATTAGATTGCTTGTACATTAGCTTATTGATTATTGATTATTGATTGATGTTGGTATATGTACTAATACTATATGTTGGAGTCGTCATGTTGAGTTATATGTAGTGCTTCTGGAACTTGGGAGCTAGTAGCAGTTCCGTAGTAGGGCAGAGGGAAGTATATGCTGCTCTCGGGAAAGACGGGATTGTTGGTCCTGTACGTATGCAGGAAAATTCACATTGTCTGGGTTCGGAAACAGTGACATTGTTATATGTTACTATTAGAGATATTTCTGGTATATAAGGAGTGCGTATGGTAGTGAAGGTTATCTGTGAAACTCTGGTTTTAAGTCCCAGGGATCCGTAAGGTTCACCGTTAAAGCTTATCGCGGGAGAAGTAATAGGTATTCTCTGAGCTTGTTTGAGAAACTGGGTAGAAGTAAGCTGCTTGGTTGATGTGTGTTATAATTCTGTAGTGGAGCAGATTGTTCGCTGTTCTCGGGAAAAGCAGGATTCTGTGTGTATGTACTATATTTTCTTGTATGAATGTGCGTGAATGTTTATACATTTAGTTGATTGTAAGACTCTTTGGACAAGTCCTAGAGGAAACAGTTAATGAATGTATGTTAGAAGGGCAGAGTAGAGGAATGTGCTACTGTGTCAACGAGAGGTTTCTTGTGAAATAGATTTTCTTTATTATTCTTTGGTTAGCGAAGCAGACAATGGAGATGTTTATATGTTGTAACTAATAGATTTTGTAGAAATTCGACACAAAGTCTACTGAGAAATTTTGTAAAGGAGGGGTAGACGACTGACAGGAGACAGGAGCGAGAAACTGCAGCGACTGCTGACGTCAAACAGACCGCGCTCTCATTGGATATTAGATCAGAATAGTGCTCGCGCTGAGATTGGTGCGTTGGTGTGAGCCGCGCAAGGATTGGTGGAGCTATTCTAGTGACGTAACATTCCAGGATTGGTGCGTTAGTGTGAGTCGCGCTGTTATTGGTTGAAAAATCATATTGTGTAGTTGTATTACGGAAGGGATTAGAAAGTTTTGGTAAGCGTTAAAATGTATTACCAAGAGGAGAAAAAGAAAAAATCTTTGTTCAGAAAGATTAAAAATTGGTTCGACAAGGATAAAGATGTTAAAACGAGAGAGGGTGAATTGTTACCTCCATCGAAAACGCCTGCATCCTTCATGGCTGCGAGATATGGGAATCATACCTGTATATGGTTGGAGAATTGGGTTAGGTATACCAAAGAAGATGGAGTTTTAGCATTTCCAGAACATGGTTCATTTAATCTGGCCGTGTTGAAAAATTTACGGGAAAAGATGTTATGTCTTGACCCAAGACCAAGGCCGACACAATTCGAGGCTTTAGTGGAATGGGAAGAGGAAGTACATGAGCGAGAGAAACAGAGGTCTGGAGGCAACTATAGGTATATGTTCGGGAGGAGACATGGTCGTGAAACTCATCATGATCGAATGACAAGATGGCGAGATGCTAGTATGTCAGAGGGATTATATCCTGTGAGAACAGTTGAAGAGGGAGCAGAAAGGGTTCCTGAGGCAGAAGTGAGAAGATATGGAGTTAATGAATATGAGGATGAGGTTTTAAATGACATGATTTACAAAAGACCACCTCCATATAGACCGGAACCAGAAGAGAGTACACCAATTGTTTCTACGATAAGAGATACGCATTGTATCATTGAGACAGAAAATGTGACACCTGAGTTAAGAAGTGGTAATCCTTTCAGGGAGAGGGAGAATAGAAGCAGTGGCAAAAATACGAGAGAATTAGCCAGAACTACATCGGAGTTGACTGAAAGGATCAAGGAACTGACAAAAAATCTAGATGCTGTTACGTTACCCGTAACCATAGGTCCGGTTATGCCTGTTTTTGATAAGCAGAGGAAGGGTGAGAATGGTTTGGTTATTCCATATGTTGGGAATAGATTGACAAGTTTGGCTGGTCCTTCAGGAGATTCAGGAAAAAGGGCAGGAAAATTCAGACATGACACCTGTAATGAAGGATTAGAGGAGTCTAATTCAGGACTGGATGCTGGTGAAGCTAGTTGTTCAGAGATGCCAATTTTAGAACCGCAGAAGAAAGTGGTTCCAGTGAGAAAATCTACTGAAATAACAGCTGAGGATCTGAATGAATGGATGAAAGTTCTTCAAAAGAGGGATAAAGATTCAAAAGCAATTGATGTTGCTAGGTTACGTGTAGAATTAGAAGAGCTGGTTGCAGGGACAGTTCCAACGGAAATTCTAAAAAATCATCATGATGGTGAATTATTATTCATGTGCAAGAATATCACCTGGAGAGCGAGAAATACACATGACAGATTAAGAGCAATAGCAAATGACTATGGAGTTGACATTGATAAAGTGAAAGTTTTGCAGAAGTCTTACAGGATGGATTTCACAGACAAGGATATAGAAAATTTGAATGGTACTGGTAGAACAGGACAGATTAAAGAGATGATCGCTTTATTGCGAAAATGGGGTGATGTTGAAAAGTGGAAGGATAGATGGTACAAAAAGAGAGAAGAATCAGGGGATAGGACTTATTCAGCATTTTCTGTGAGAGAAAAGGAAAAACCAGTGGATATTTATCCTATGAGAGAAATACCTGGAGGAGGATATGTACATGTTCCATGAACCAGACAGGATATTTTGTCATTTACGAATGATTTCCCTCGATTGAGAGAAAAGCCCGTCGAGTGGTACAGGCAGGTAGACAGGTTTGTGAAATTGTCAAAAGTGCTGTGGATTGACCTAAATAGTCTGTTTGATATAATTGTTCCAGCAGACTTGTGGGCTGAGTGTAAAATAGTTGTGAGTTGGCCTACTGAGGAATATCCAAGAGATCAGAGAACAGGAGCACCAGATCCAGAAGTAATGAGAAAGTATGAGCAGGTGATCGTATATCTGAAAAATAAAGTACCTCCAAAAGAAACAGACTGGGTTAAAATAGATCGAACACATCAGGAAGCAAAAGAATCAGTTCATGCTTTTTACGAGAGGCTGATACTGGCATTTAAACAATTCAGTGGAGATGAACACCTGGGTGACAAGGATTTGAGTCATTTTGTATACAGATTTGTATATGGCCTGAGACCTGAGATTAGTGAAAGAATTCGTGAGCATACTGTGGATTGGCAGAGTAAGAAAATAGATGAGATTCTGAGACATGCAAAATACTTCAGTGATGAGATTGAAGCAAAACAAAGAAAGCTGAAAGAGAAAGCAATGTGGGCACAGGTGAAAGTTGCGGAAAGACAGGAAGCACAGTTGGTGGAACAGGCGAATAATCCAGGAAATAATGCAGGGAATAGACCTAGGTATGCAGGGAAAGGAAAGGGGAATCTTGAGGAAGCAAAAAAGAAGTTCCCATGTCACAACTGTGGCCAACTGGGACATTGGAGATCAGAATGTACCAATCCACCATTAGTGAATAATGAGGGAAACTCCTTGAATCAACAGGTGCAGAACGAGGGGAAAAATCAACAGCAGCAACAGCAGAAAGTTGTGAGACAGCAGAGTCAAGAGCCAAAACCGCCCTTGCCGCAGAATAGAGGAGCACAAAAGTATAATCCGGATTCGGGATTCTACAATGATGAGCAGGTAAACAAACCAAGACGTTCTAACCAGGTACAACAGTACTTGTTAAAGAATGAAGGGAGTGAGTCTGAGGGTGATTATTGACGGTGCCGAAGAGAGGAGGAAGAGTGCATACTTGGTGCAACTCTAGAAATAGACCAGGCAGGACCATTTGTGGATGGAAAAATAAATGAAGAAGGTGTTACTTTTTTAGTAGACACAGGTGCGACAAGATCAACTGTCAGGTCAACAGATATTAGAAATCTTCCTCTCTCGGATGAAGCAATCCAAGTAGTTGGTGTAGCCAATACACAAATCAGAACACGTCTTACTGAACCAGTAAGAGTACAAATAGGGAAATTTTCAGACATGCACAGATTTATCGTCTGTGACACAAGTCCAGTGAACCTGTTAGGTAGGGATTTGTTATGTAAAATGAATTGTACAATTTTTTGTACACCAGATGGAATAGCTTTTGAAACACCAGATGAGGATGTTTTGTACCGAATGACTCTAGAAAATAGAGAAAGTGAGTTAATTGGTGCATATGCTGTGTTTGATCCAGAGGATTTGCCTCAAGAGCTGAGAGACACAGTGAAAAGGACAGTTTGGGATTTTACTGGAGAGGATGTGGGATTGATGAATAATGTAGATCCTGTGAAAATGTCAGTGAAAGAGGGAATTACTTATCCTAACATTCTTCAGTACAAAATGACACCAGAAATAATTGAGGGAATAACTCCTATAATTGAGAAAATGATTCAGCAGGGAGTTCTGAGAGAACTACTGAGTAGTCCGTGTAATACACCGATAATGGGGCTAAAGAAGCCTAATGGGAAATTCAGGATCGTACAGGATTTGAGAAAAGTTAATCAAATTGTGGTGGCATGTTGTCCTATTGTGCCAAATCCATCAGTGATTTTGTATCAGATTCCACATGATGCTGAGTGGTATACAGTGATTGATTTGTGTCATGCTTTCTTTTCAATTCCATTGCATCATGACAGCCAGCCGATTTTTGCATTTAGATTTGGCCAGCGTATTTTAGCATGGTGTCGTATCCCACAGGGGTATACAGAGAGTCCTTCAATATTCAATCAGTTATTGAAAAAGTCATTGGAGAGTTTGATCATGCCTGAAAACTCAGTATTAGTGCAGTATATCGATGACCTACTTGTGGCATCAAAGACACGTGAAGCTTGTGAAGTAGATACTATAGCTTTACTGAATCATCTGGCAGATGGAGGGTTAAAAGTATCATAGTAATCAAACTGGAGGGAGAAGGAAGATCTGCTGATCCACTCAGCTTCCTTGTCATAAGTATCAAGTAAATCAAAAGGGAGTGGATCACTAGTCCCAGAGAACCAGGGTGTGCAAGGACAGTAAAGGTACTGTTTTAAAAACCCTCAATCACGTTATAAACGTTTCGGATGTTAGCGGTATATTTTCGTTCTCCGCTTCGTTCTTAGTAACGTGACAGCATCATCATTGGGTTTGCTGTTATGCTTTCTCCACCTGGAGATCGTACCACTGGTTGTTTTGGTAGTGATCGTAAATAAAAAATGAGAGTGAATTTGGTGAAGTGTTCAGTGGTGAAAAAAAGATAATTAAAAACCAACAGAGCTAGTAAAAAATCTTTAATTGTACTAGATGTTAGTGAGTTTAGTCAGTGTGCACTCAGGGTGAGTTAAGACCCTGTGCATTCTAAGGTGCCATTAAAAAGGTCGACATGTTTCAGCCCTTGTTGTGCCCCGAAGGGTCACGTGGGCTTTCTTCAGGACCTAGGAGGTGAAACAAAGACCTGAATATTCACAGGATCTTTAGGGTGAATTGATTAATGGGTTAATTATTCCCAAAGGTAACTATGCAACTTGAGCCTGTAAGAGTAGTTTCAAAGAGTAAGGTGGGGAAGGAAAGAAAAACAGACCTAGTTAAAATAATTAATTGTGAAGATAAAAACAGATTGTCATAACACATTCGTCAGAAACAGACAGCCAACTATACACAGATTGTTCCTTTATATCTATAAGGTTGTCTGCAGCAACTGGAAAATGGCAATTTTTAGATTCAAGACACTAAGTGTGTCCCATATTTCGTATGGCAAAATTCGTCCCTCCTTCAGCAACTCGTAAGAGATTTACACATTCCATCTTGTCATATAAGGTGTTGAGAGCGTTCATATGTGATTGTATCAATAATACAACTGAATGTGTAAGGAGACTCATGATTAGATCAGGGTGACAGTACTGACAGCCTTTGTTGTCCTAAACTCGCAAGCGCGTGTTAAAAAAGGGGGAGTCTACTTGAGGAAGTGCAGAGGCGCGTAATCATGGCGGTAGTTCTGTATTCATTAAAAATTCACAGATGTCTTAGTAGCGCTCGTATTTTTACAGTTAGCTCAGAAGCAGTTAGTTTATATGGGAAATAGGAGGAGCGGTATAGAGTTTGCGTACTCATGGCAGCTTTTATATTTTTACGCAGAGTAGTTGAAGCTTACGTATGAAACTTACAGCAGCTTGTAAAATAGATTGAGCAGTAGCACTGCTTGATGTTACATAGTGCGAGTAAATATAAATCTGACAGGGATATATTGGCGAAAATATATTAATAGCTGGTGCTCAAAACGGAGGCGGCGCGTGTGATTTGAAAGGGCTTCCGTACCTGTTTCCCGTTACTGTGGGTAACAGCGGGTGTGGAGTAGGGCGGTCGCTCGCGCTCTACAAAAATAATAAAGAAGAAACACAGGATTTGAACTGTCACACTTGGACCAAGAAATACATTACGGTTCTGTTGTGAAGTTGAGTCCACCATCTCGCTAACCTCTTCGGCGCTGGACGCGGCTTCTGTGCTGGCTCTGCCCTAGTCGACCCGGTACTGCCGGTAGGACCTCAGAGCTCGCGTTATATCTGATATGGACCGCGTAGAGATAGTCGAAAGACTACTAAGAGATGGGCCACATAGAATTTAGAAAACTGAGCGGCAAGACGTGGTAATTACCGATTCTGTGTAGATAAAAAGCGGAATTGATGACATTGATGCAAATTATTCAGAAATGTACACAAGGTAGTTAAAAAAGGGAAAAGGGGGTCTTTATGGAGAAAGCGCTATGAACACGCCTTTAAATCATTGTCAGCAGCGTGTGTCCTCATACGGGACTACATATGCTCGATCAGGTACATCAACCCTTAAGCTTTTAAGAGGTTGGTATATATTTGGCCAGATTCTCAAATATTGGCAATGAAGTCTTGGAAGACAGGGGGTCAGAACATCATTTTCTCAATACACTCAACCATGGTATATTGTCATTCAAACCGTGGGTATTCGTTGAAAGTCGATGGACCCATCTTTGTTCTTTTTCGAACAAAACTTTCTCTGCTTGGTTGTTCTTGTTAGCAAGGGTTTCTAGGATTACCCAACGTAAGTCGTTGACAGTATGTCCTTGTTCCAGGAAGTGATTGCTCATCTTCGTAGTGCTTCTCTTGCACTTGACGTTACTGCGATGTTCGCAGAGTCGTTGTTTTACCTTCCTGCAGGTCATTCCAATGTAGCGCAAGCCGCATGGGCACGTGATCATGTAGATAGCGTGGGTGGTATTGCAGTTAGTGTGCGCTCTTATGGTCCAGTTTAGGTTGGGTAATAGCTGTAAATGTTTGGTTGCTGTTGTCAGGTGGCAAACTGAGCATGACCCGCACGGAAAGTGTCCTGTGACCGGTGTGTTATGCCAGAGGCCTTGTTGTATCTGCGTGGCTGGTTTTTCCAAAGGTCTTGTGTGTACGAGTATGTCTTTAAGGTTCCTCGTTCTTTTATTTGAGAATCTGGGTTTTGGCCATTTCGAGTTTCCCGAGGTCAGAGTTCGCCAGTTCTTGTTGACGATTTTCTTGATCTCGTTTGACACAGTACTGTAAGTGCTAACACATGTCAGCTGATCCAAGGTGGATTCCTTTACTGTGGTGTCTAGGAGGATCTCTCTTGGCTGGTTCCTTGCCCTTTTCTGGCATTTATTAATAATGTGTATTGGGTAGTCTCTGGTTTGCAGTTTTTCACTTAGTTCCATCGCCTGGCTTTTGTAGTCTCTGATGTTGCTGCAGTTTCTTCTGAGTCGTAGGAACTGTCCATACGGGAGGTTTTCCCTCAATGGACGTGGGTGAAAGCTGTTATATGATAACAGGCTGTTTTTAGCTGTGGGTTTGAAGTAGGTCTTAGTTTTTAGATTTTCCCCTTCGTTGAAGATAGTGACATCTAGGAAGTCAAGTTTGCTGGGATCCGCTGTGTATGTAAATTTCAAGCAGTCATCCCTGGTATTGAGCCATTGGTGGAATTCGCTCAGATCTTCATTATTTCCTTCCCATATCAGAAGCACGTCATCTATATATCGCTTCCAGAACATGATTTGGCTCAGGAAGGGATTGGAGGGGTCATAGATGTATGTAGTTTCAAAGTTGCTGACATAGAGCCCCGCTACACTTGGCGCAAAGGTACTGCCCATTGAAGTACCGTGGCGCTGTTTATACATGATTTTGTTGTATTCAAAATGGTTTTCTGTAAGTGCTAACCTACAGCACTCAAGTACGAAATGTCTCGGTGTCTTGTGTTCCCATTGTTGGTTGAAGAGAAGGGTCTCTAAGGTCTCCAGGGTTTTCTGTTGCGGGAGGCTCGTGTACAAACTTTCGATGTCAAGTCCCACTAGTAACATTCTGTTCTGTGAGTATTGTAGGTTCTGTAAGTGGTTGAGTAGATCTTTCGTGTCTTTCAAATAGGTGGGAGTTTTTTGTACTAATGGTCGTAAGTAGTAGTCAGCAAATTGTGACAACGGTTCTAGAATAGAACCGATTCCAGAGACAATAGGACGTCCGGGTGGCGGGCGTCGTTCTTTGTGGATTTTAGGTAAAGAATAAAAGTAGGGCATTCTAGGTGTCTTGGTTATCAGAAACTCTGCTTCAGTCTTGGAGACCCAGTTGTTAGTTTCTGCTTCATCGACCATGATGGCAATGGTGTTCTGTAAGCGTTGGGTCGGGTCTGTCCTGATGACTTCGTAGAATTTTTCGTCAGAGAGTAATTCGATGCACTGTTGATGATAGCCTTCTTTACTGAGAAGCACAATGCCACCTCCCTTGTCCGCTGGTTTGATTACTAGCTCTTGGTCATGTCGTAATGTATCTAGTGCTCTTTGTTCAGCATTAGATATGTTCATGAAGGGTCTTCTGGTTTGGTCTTTCAGATCACCCACTTCTTTCATTATGGCCTGTTCGAAGGCTAGTACTTCTACTGGAACTTGGTGGTTAAGTGGGCAGAAGTTGGATTTACGGCGGAGTGTCGTATCGCCGTCTTTCGTTATTTCTTCTTTTCCATTGAAGAAGGCTTTCAGCTTAATCTTCCTGCAGAATTCAGCCATTTCACACTGGAGTCTAAAGATGTCTACGGGTGGTGTGGGTACGTAACTAAGACCTTTGTTAAGAACATCCTCTTGTTCTTTGGTAAGTCTTACGTTGGTGAGGTTGAAAATCAGGTTGTTGTGCTTGTTCCCGCTTTTGCGCCTGTCATGCTCCTCGTGTGGACTTGATGTTGCTGGTCTGACCAGGTGACCCCTTTGCGTCTTGTCCTGTGGGTTGTCTGGCCTCTCCCTAAAAAAGGCGGTCTATGCGTGTAGTTGGATCCCATGTCAGGCATTACTGGAGGGCCCATAGGTGGAGGACCTGGATAGAAAGGGTTTGCCCATGCTGGAAGGTTGGGGTTGAAAGGAGTAAAGGGCATTTGAGGTGTCTGTGTGCCAAAGTAGGGATTGAACCAGGTGTTTGGTCTTCTTCTGTTTTGGCGTCTGTATTGACCTCTGTTCCTCCTCGGTGTGTAGGATTCTTCTCCACTCCAGTCAGAGCCATTATTCGTTGAACCTGTGCTTGAAATACTTGAGTTGTCAAAGGTGTCATCCGGGATCTTATAATCATCTGCACTGTAAGGGTGCATCTTTTCCATAGAGAATTTTTTCAGATCCTTCCCTAATTTTTGGATCTTGTTCTGTGTGATGTAGTCCTTTGTTTCGTTCATTTCTTTATTGATTTCTTCTAACCTTTTTTTATATACAGTTAGCTGTACCGTGCTCTTGATTTTCGTTTCTAGTATTTGTATTTTGATCGTCAGTTCTTCTGTGAGGCGTGTGGCGGTTTTTATTATGAGAACTAGGTAATCTCGGGTGCACTTCCAAGACATGGAAGACCAATCTTTTCGAAAGACTAGGTCTTGAAGGAAGATGCGTGGGGCATTGTTTACCCAAAGTCCTCTTGGTGCTGCGTTGGCGCGTAGGTACTCTGTCATAATTACGCCATGGATGGCTGTGCGCACTTGTTCTTTCTTTGTTTCTGATAGCTCATCCCAGTCTGTAGTCTGGGCTAGGGTCTGTGTGATATCTCTGTCATGTAGTAGCGAAGGAAGGGACAGAATTGCATTAATTTCTTCCGTGGAGTAGCTCAAGCCTAGATTCTCGGACATGGTGGCTTACCACAGGCAGTGTCTTGGGTAAAGGACGGAAAAAAAGGAGGGGGAGGGGGACTCCCACAGCTGCACGCTGCTAAATATTATAGTAATCAAACTGGAGGGAGAAGGAAGATCTGCTGATCCACTCAGCTTCCTTGTCATAAGTATCAAGTAAATCAAAAGGGAGTGGATCACTAGTCCCAGAGAACCAGGGTGTGCAAGGACAGTAAAGGTACTGTTTTAAAAACCCTCAATCACGTTATAAACGTTTCGGATGTTAGCGGTATATTTTCGTTCTCCGCTTCGTTCTTAGTAACGTGACAGCATCATCATTGGGTTTGCTGGTATGCTTTCTCCACCTGGAGATCGTACCACTGGTTGTTTTGGTAGTGATCGTAAATAAAAAATGAGAGTGAATTTGGTGAAGTGTTCAGTGGTGAAAAAAAGATCATTAAAAACCAACAGAGCTAGTAAAAAATCTTTAATTGTACTAGATGTTAGTGAGTTTAGTCAGTGTGCACTCAGGGTGAGTTAAGACCCTGTGCATTCTAAGGTGCCATTAAAAAGGTCGACATGTTTCAGCCCTTGTTGTGCCCCGAAGGGTCACGTGGGCTTTCTTCAGGACCTAGGAGGTGAAACAAAGACCTGAATATTCACAGGATCTTTAGGGTGAATTGATTAATGGGTTAATTATTCCCAAAGGTAACTATGCAACTTGAGCCTGTAAGAGTAGTTTCAAAGAGTAAGGTGGGGAAGGAAAGAAAAACAGACCTAGTTAAAATAATTAATTGTGAAGATAAAAACAGATTGTCATAACACATTCGTCAGAAACAGACAGCCAACTATACACAGATTGTTCCTTTATATCTATAAGGTTGTCTGCAGCAACTGGAAAATGGCAATTTTTAGATTCAAGACACTAAGTGTGTCCCATATTTCGTATGGCAAAATTCGTCCCTCCTTCAGCAACTCGTAAGAGATTTACACATTCCATCTTGTCATATAAGGTGTTGAGAGCGTTCATATGTGATTGTATCAATAATACAACTGAATGTGTAAGGAGACTCATGATTAGATCAGGGTGACAGTACTGACAGCCTTTGTTGTCCTAAACTCGCAAGCGCGTGTTAAAAAAGGGGGAGTCTACTTGAGGAAGTGCAGAGGCGCGTAATCATGGCGGTAGTTCTGTATTCATTAAAAATTCACAGATGTCTTAGTAGCGCTCGTATTTTTACAGTTAGCTCAGAAGCAGTTAGTTTATATGGGAAATAGGAGGAGCGGTATAGAGTTTGCGTACTCATGGCAGCTTTTATATTTTTACGCAGAGTAGTTGAAGCTTACGTATGAAACTTACAGCAGCTTGTAAAATAGATTGAGCAGTAGCACTGCTTGATGTTACATAGTGCGAGTAAATATAAATCTGACAGGGATATATTGGCGAAAATATATTAATAGCTGGTGCTCAAAACGGAGGCGGCGCGTGTGATTTGAAAGGGCTTCCGTACCTGTTTCCCGTTACTGTGGGTAACAGCGGGTGTGGAGTAGGGCGGTCGCTCGCGCTCTACAAAAATAATAAAGAAGAAACACAGGATTTGAACTGTCACACTTGGACCAAGAAATACATTACGGTTCTGTTGTGAAGTTGAGTCCACCATCTCGCTAACCTCTTCGGCGCTGGACGCGGCTTCTGTGCTGGCTCTGCCCTAGTCGACCCGGTACTGCCGGTAGGACCTCAGAGCTCGCGTTATATCTGATATGGACCGCGTAGAGATAGTCGAAAGACTACTAAGAGATGGGCCACATAGAATTTAGAAAACTGAGCGGCAAGACGTGGTAATTACCGATTCTGTGTAGATAAAAAGCGGAATTGATGACATTGATGCAAATTATTCAGAAATGTACACAAGGTAGTTAAAAAAGGGAAAAGGGGGTCTTTATGGAGAAAGCGCTATGAACACGCCTTTAAATCATTGTCAGCAGCGTGTGTCCTCATACGGGACTACATATGCTCGATCAGGTACATCAACCCTTAAGCTTTTAAGAGGTTGGTATATATTTGGCCAGATTCTCAAATATTGGCAATGAAGTCGACTTCATTGCCAATATTTGAGAATCTGGCCAAATATATACCAACCTCTTAAAAGCTTAAGGGTTGATGTACCTGATCGAGCATATGTAGTCCCGTATGAGGACACACGCTGCTGACAATGATTTAAAGGCGTGTTCATAGCGCTTTCTCCATAAAGACCCCCTTTTCCCTTTTTTAACTACCTTGTGTACATTTCTGAATAATTTGCATCAATGTCATCAATTCCGCTTTTTATCTACACAGAATCGGTAATTACCACGTCTTGCCGCTCAGTTTTCTAAATTCTATGTGGCCCATCTCTTAGTAGTCTTTCGACTATCTCTACGCGGTCCATATCAGATATAACGCGAGCTCTGAGGTCCTACCGGCAGTACCGGGTCGACTAGGGCAGAGCCAGCACAGAAGCCGCGTCCAGCGCCGAAGAGGTTAGCGAGATGGTGGACTCAACTTCACAACAGAACCGTAATGTATTTCTTGGTCCAAGTGTGACAGTTCAAATCCTGTGTTTCTTCTTTATTATTTTTGTAGAGCGCGAGCGACCGCCCTACTCCACACCCGCTGTTACCCACAGTAACGGGAAACAGGTACGGAAGCCCTTTCAAATCACACGCGCCGCCTCCGTTTTGAGCACCAGCTATTAATATATTTTCGCCAATATATCCCTGTCAGATTTATATTTACTCGCACTATGTAACATCAAGCAGTGCTACTGCTCAATCTATTTTACAAGCTGCTGTAAGTTTCATACGTAAGCTTCAACTACTCTGCGTAAAAATATAAAAGCTGCCATGAGTACGCAAACTCTATACCGCTCCTCCTATTTCCCATATAAACTAACTGCTTCTGAGCTAACTGTAAAAATACGAGCGCTACTAAGACATCTGTGAATTTTTAATGAATACAGAACTACCGCCATGATTACGCGCCTCTGCACTTCCTCAAGTAGACTCCCCCTTTTTTAACACGCGCTTGCGAGTTTAGGACAACAAAGGCTGTCAGTACTGTCACCCTGATCTAATCATGAGTCTCCTTACACATTCAGTTGTATTATTGATACAATCACATATGAACGCTCTCAACACCTTATATGACAAGATGGAATGTGTAAATCTCTTACGAGTTGCTGAAGGAGGGACGAATTTTGCCATACGAAATATGGGACACACTTAGTGTCTTGAATCTAAAAATTGCCATTTTCCAGTTGCTGCAGACAACCTTATAGATATAAAGGAACAATCTGTGTATAGTTGGCTGTCTGTTTCTGACGAATGTGTTATGACAATCTGTTTTTATCTTCACAATTAATTATTTTAACTAGGTCTGTTTTTCTTTCCTTCCCCACCTTACTCTTTGAAACTACTCTTACAGGCTCAAGTTGCATAGTTACCTTTGGGAATAATTAACCCATTAATCAATTCACCCTAAAGATCCTGTGAATATTCAGGTCTTTGTTTCACCTCCTAGGTCCTGAAGAAAGCCCACGTGACCCTTCGGGGCACAACAAGGGCTGAAACATGTCGACCTTTTTAATGGCACCTTAGAATGCACAGGGTCTTAACTCACCCTGAGTGCACACTGACTAAACTCACTAACATCTAGTACAATTAAAGATTTTTTACTAGCTCTGTTGGTTTTTAATTATCTTTTTTTCACCACTGAACACTTCACCAAATTCACTCTCATTTTTTATTTACGATCACTACCAAAACAACCAGTGGTACGATCTCCAGGTGGAGAAAGCATAACAGCAAACCCAATGATGATGCTGTCACGTTACTAAGAACGAAGCGGAGAACGAAAATATACCGCTAACATCCGAAACGTTTATAACGTGATTGAGGGTTTTTAAAACAGTACCTTTACTGTCCTTGCACACCCTGGTTCTCTGGGACTAGTGATCCACTCCCTTTTGATTTACTTGATACTTATGACAAGGAAGCTGAGTGGATCAGCAGATCTTCCTTCTCCCTCCAGTTTGATTACTATAATATTTAGCAGCGTGCAGCTGTGGGAGTCCCCCTCCCCCTCCTTTTTTTCCGTCCTTTACCCAAGACACTGCCTGTGGTAAGCCACCATGTCCGAGAATCTAGGCTTGAGCTACTCCACGGAAGAAATTAATGCAATTCTGTCCCTTCCTTCGCTACTACATGACAGAGATATCACACAGACCCTAGCCCAGACTACAGACTGGGATGAGCTATCAGAAACAAAGAAAGAACAAGTGCGCACAGCCATCCATGGCGTAATTATGACAGAGTACCTACGCGCCAACGCAGCACCAAGAGGACTTTGGGTAAACAATGCCCCACGCATCTTCCTTCAAGACCTAGTCTTTCGAAAAGATTGGTCTTCCATCTCTTGGAAGTGCACCCGAGATTACCTAGTTCTCATAATAAAAACCGCCACACGCCTCACAGAAGAACTGACGATCAAAATACAAATACTAGAAACGAAAATCAAGAGCACGGTACAGCTAACTGTATATAAAAAAAGGTTAGAAGAAATCAATAAAGAAATGAACGAAACAAAGGACTACATCACACAGAACAAGATCCAAAAATTAGGGAAGGATCTGAAAAAATTCTCTATGGAAAAGATGCACCCTTACAGTGCAGATGATTATAAGATCCCGGATGACACCTTTGACAACTCAAGTATTTCAAGCACAGGTTCAACGAATAATGGCTCTGACTGGAGTGGAGAAGAATCCTACACACCGAGGAGGAACAGAGGTCAATACAGACGCCAAAACAGAAGAAGACCAAACACCTGGTTCAATCCCTACTTTGGCACACAGACACCTCAAATGCCCTTTACTCCTTTCAACCCCAACCTTCCAGCATGGGCAAACCCTTTCTATCCAGGTCCTCCACCTATGGGCCCTCCAGTAATGCCTGACATGGGATCCAACTACACGCATAGACCGCCTTTTTTAGGGAGAGGCCAGACAACCCACAGGACAAGACGCAAAGGGGTCACCTGGTCAGACCAGCAACATCAAGTCCACACGAGGAGCATGACAGGCGCAAAAGCGGGAACAAGCACAACAACCTGATTTTCAACCTCACCAACGTAAGACTTACCAAAGAACAAGAGGATGTTCTTAACAAAGGTCTTAGTTACGTACCCACACCACCCGTAGACATCTTTAGACTCCAGTGTGAAATGGCTGAATTCTGCAGGAAGATTAAGCTGAAAGCCTTCTTCAATGGAAAAGAAGAAATAACGAAAGACGGCGATACGACACTCCGCCGTAAATCCAACTTCTGCCCACTTAACCACCAAGTTCCAGTAGAAGTACTAGCCTTCGAACAGGCCATAATGAAAGAAGTGGGTGATCTGAAAGACCAAACCAGAAGACCCTTCATGAACATATCTAATGCTGAACAAAGAGCACTAGATACATTACGACATGACCAAGAGCTAGTAATCAAACCAGCGGACAAGGGAGGTGGCATTGTGCTTCTCAGTAAAGAAGGCTATCATCAACAGTGCATCGAATTACTCTCTGACGAAAAATTCTACGAAGTCATCAGGACAGACCCGACCCAACGCTTACAGAACACCATTGCCATCATGGTCGATGAAGCAGAAACTAACAACTGGGTCTCCAAGACTGAAGCAGAGTTTCTGATAACCAAGACACCTAGAATGCCCTACTTTTATTCTTTACCTAAAATCCACAAAGAACGACGCCCGCCACCCGGACGTCCTATTGTCTCTGGAATCGGTTCTATTCTAGAACCGTTGTCACAATTTGCTGACTACTACTTACGACCATTAGTACAAAAAACTCCCACCTATTTGAAAGACACGAAAGATCTACTCAACCACTTACAGAACCTACAATACTCACAGAACAGAATGTTACTAGTGGGACTTGACATCGAAAGTTTGTACACGAGCCTCCCGCAACAGAAAACCCTGGAGACCTTAGAGACCCTTCTCTTCAACCAACAATGGGAACACAAGACACCGAGACATTTCGTACTTGAGTGCTGTAGGTTAGCACTTACAGAAAACCATTTTGAATACAACAAAATCATGTATAAACAGCGCCACGGTACTTCAATGGGCAGTACCTTTGCGCCAAGTGTAGCGGGGCTCTATGTCAGCAACTTTGAAACTACATACATCTATGACCCCTCCAATCCCTTCCTGAGCCAAATCATGTTCTGGAAGCGATATATAGATGACGTGCTTCTGATATGGGAAGGAAATAATGAAGATCTGAGCGAATTCCACCAATGGCTCAATACCAGGGATGACTGCTTGAAATTTACATACACAGCGGATCCCAGCAAACTTGACTTCCTAGATGTCACTATCTTCAACGAAGGGGAAAATCTAAAAACTAAGACCTACTTCAAACCCACAGCTAAAAACAGCCTGTTATCATATAACAGCTTTCACCCACGTCCATTGAGGGAAAACCTCCCGTATGGACAGTTCCTACGACTCAGAAGAAACTGCAGCAACATCAGAGACTACAAAAGCCAGGCGATGGAACTAAGTGAAAAACTGCAAACCAGAGACTACCCAATACACATTATTAATAAATGCCAGAAAAGGGCAAGGAACCAGCCAAGAGAGATCCTCCTAGACACCACAGTAAAGGAATCCACCTTGGATCAGCTGACATGTGTTAGCACTTACAGTACTGTGTCAAACGAGATCAAGAAAATCGTCAACAAGAACTGGCGAACTCTGACCTCGGGAAACTTGAAATGGCCAAAACCCAGATTCTCAAATAAAAGAACGAGGAACCTTAAAGACATACTCGTACACACAAGACCTTTGGAAAAACCAGCCACGCAGATACAACAAGGCCTCTGGCATAACACACCGGTCACAGGACACTTTCCGTGCGGGTCATGCTCAGTTTGCCACCTGACAACAGCAACCAAACATTTACAGCTATTACCCAACCTAAACTGGACCATAAGAGCGCACTAACTGCAATACCACCCACGCTATCTACATGATCACGTGCCCATGCGGCTTGCGCTACATTGGAATGACCTGCAGGAAGGTAAAACAACGACTCTGCGAACATCGCAGTAACGTCAAGTGCAAGAGAAGCACTACGAAGATGAGCAATCACTTCCTGGAACAAGGACATACTGTCAACGACTTACGTTGGGTAATCCTAGAAACCCTTGCTAACAAGAACAACCAAGCAGAGAAAGTTTTGTTCGAAAAAGAACAAAGATGGGTCCATCGACTTTCAACGAATACCCACGGTTTGAATGACAATATACCATGGTTGAGTGTATTGAGAAAATGATGTTCTGACCCCCTGTCTTCCAAGACTTCATTGCCAATATTTGAGAATCTGGCCAAATATATACCAACCTCTTAAAAGCTTAAGGGTTGATGTACCTGATCGAGCATATGTAGTCCCGTATGAGGACACACGCTGCTGACAATGATTTAAAGGCGTGTTCATAGCGCTTTCTCCATAAAGACCCCCTTTTCCCTTTTTTAACTACCTTGTGTACATTTCTGAATAATTTGCATCAATGTCATCAATTCCGCTTTTTATCTACACAGAATCGGTAATTACCACGTCTTGCCGCTCAGTTTTCTAAATTCTATGTGGCCCATCTCTTAGTAGTCTTTCGACTATCTCTACGCGGTCCATATCAGATATAACGCGAGCTCTGAGGTCCTACCGGCAGTACCGGGTCGACTAGGGCAGAGCCAGCACAGAAGCCGCGTCCAGCGCCGAAGAGGTTAGCGAGATGGTGGACTCAACTTCACAACAGAACCGTAATGTATTTCTTGGTCCAAGTGTGACAGTTCAAATCCTGTGTTTCTTCTTTATTATTTTTGTAGAGCGCGAGCGACCGCCCTACTCCACACCCGCTGTTACCCACAGTAACGGGAAACAGGTACGGAAGCCCTTTCAAATCACACGCGCCGCCTCCGTTTTGAGCACCAGCTATTAATATATTTTCGCCAATATATCCCTGTCAGATTTATATTTACTCGCACTATGTAACATCAAGCAGTGCTACTGCTCAATCTATTTTACAAGCTGCTGTAAGTTTCATACGTAAGCTTCAACTACTCTGCGTAAAAATATAAAAGCTGCCATGAGTACGCAAACTCTATACCGCTCCTCCTATTTCCCATATAAACTAACTGCTTCTGAGCTAACTGTAAAAATACGAGCGCTACTAAGACATCTGTGAATTTTTAATGAATACAGAACTACCGCCATGATTACGCGCCTCTGCACTTCCTCAAGTAGACTCCCCCTTTTTTAACACGCGCTTGCGAGTTTAGGACAACAAAGGCTGTCAGTACTGTCACCCTGATCTAATCATGAGTCTCCTTACACATTCAGTTGTATTATTGATACAATCACATATGAACGCTCTCAACACCTTATATGACAAGATGGAATGTGTAAATCTCTTACGAGTTGCTGAAGGAGGGACGAATTTTGCCATACGAAATATGGGACACACTTAGTGTCTTGAATCTAAAAATTGCCATTTTCCAGTTGCTGCAGACAACCTTATAGATATAAAGGAACAATCTGTGTATAGTTGGCTGTCTGTTTCTGACGAATGTGTTATGACAATCTGTTTTTATCTTCACAATTAATTATTTTAACTAGGTCTGTTTTTCTTTCCTTCCCCACCTTACTCTTTGAAACTACTCTTACAGGCTCAAGTTGCATAGTTACCTTTGGGAATAATTAACCCATTAATCAATTCACCCTAAAGATCCTGTGAATATTCAGGTCTTTGTTTCACCTCCTAGGTCCTGAAGAAAGCCCACGTGACCCTTCGGGGCACAACAAGGGCTGAAACATGTCGACCTTTTTAATGGCACCTTAGAATGCACAGGGTCTTAACTCACCCTGAGTGCACACTGACTAAACTCACTAACATCTAGTACAATTAAAGATTTTTTACTAGCTCTGTTGGTTTTTAATTATCTTTTTTTCACCACTGAACACTTCACCAAATTCACTCTCATTTTTTATTTACGATCACTACCAAAACAACCAGTGGTACGATCTCCAGGTGGAGAAAGCATAACAGCAAACCCAATGATGATGCTGTCACGTTACTAAGAACGAAGCGGAGAACGAAAATATACCGCTAACATCCGAAACGTTTATAACGTGATTGAGGGTTTTTAAAACAGTACCTTTACTGTCCTTGCACACCCTGGTTCTCTGGGTTAAAAGTATCTCCAGCTAAATTGCAGTTCTGCAAGAAAGAGGTGCATTATCTTGGACACAATATTGAGAAAGGTCTGAGAAAAGTGACTGATGACAGGATCAAAATTATCAGGGAAATGAAAGCCCCAAAGACCCAGAGGGAAGTGAGAATGTTCCTGGGAATGGTGGGTTATTGTCGTCAGTGGATAATCAATTTTTCGCTGATAGCAAAGCCACTGATTAAGCTGACTAAAAGTGAGATGACAGACCCATTGGAACTAGATGGAGAACAAATGGCAGCATTCGAAGAGCTGAAAAGCAGAATGTGTGAAGCCCCTGCTTTGGGTATGCCTGATTATGAAAAGGAGTTTGAATTGTACTGCAGTGAGAGAAATGGATGTGCACTTTCAGTGTTAATTCAGAAGCATGGATTACTGAGAAGGCCTATTGCGTACTTCTCATCGACACTTGACCCTGTAGCTGTGGGTTTACCAGGTTGTCTGAAATCTGTGGCTGCAACATGCAGAAGCCTAGAACAGAGTGAGGGAATCATAATGGGATATCCTGTAAGGGTATTCGTACCTCATAATGTGGCAATTCTTTTGACAAGAAGCAGAACTCAGTATATGTCACATAGTCGGTTGACTAAATATGAAAAAGTCATTCTGGGAGCATCAAATGTGACTCTTGAGAGATGTGTGAATGTGAATCCAGCGACATTGTTGCCGGATATTGAAAATGTGGGTGTGAAAACAGAAGATGATCACAATTGTTTGGATGTGCTTGATTACTGTACAAAACCGAGACCAGACATAAGGGATCTTCCCTTGCATGAGAGTGATCATGTGTTGTTTGTGGATGGATCATGCCTGAGGAATGATGAGGGTGTGCTATGTGCAGCATATGCAGTGTGTAAGGTTTCAGAAGTAATGGAAGCATCATCATTGAAAGGAGTGAAATCTGCGCAAGTTGCTGAATTAATTGCATTGACAAAAGCTTGTGAAATTGGGAAAGATTTGAGAATGACTGTGATGACTGATAGTCAGTATGGATTTGGAGTTGTGCATGACTTTGGCCAACTTTGGCTACAAAGAGGTTTCTTGACGTCGAGTGGGACTCCAATAAAGAATGCTGAAGTGATTGGGAAATTGCTTGAGGCGATACAGCTGCCTAAAGAATTAGCAGTTGTGAAATGTGCTGCCCATGGACAAGGAGACGATTTTGTGACAGTTGGCAACAGATACGCAAACGACATTGCACAATACTGTGCAAAGAATAATCAATCTATTAATCGTGAACGAGAGAGTGAAATGTCTTTTTGTTCTGTGATGTTTACTAATGTCTTAGAGACATGTGATGAAGTGAAACAGTTGCAGGATGAGGCAGAGGAGTAAGAAAAGAAAGATCGGATTAAGGCAGGTTGTGCCCCGAGAGAGACAGACCATGTTTGGGTCTATAGAGATGGCAGACCAGTAATGCCCAACTCCATGCTGTCAGCAATGGCAAGGATGTATCATGGCCAGGGACATTTGGGGAGGGATGCGATGATCAGGTCTTTCAAACAAACCTGGTACAATGCAAAGTTCAGGACAATTGCAGAGAGTATCTGTCAAAGATGTTTGATTTGCCAGCAATTTAACACTGGGAAGAAGACAGTGGTGAGTCTGGGAACAATAGGCAGAGAAGGAGGTCCTTTTACAAGAATGCAGATTGATTTCATTGAAATGCCCCAAGTGAACAGACTGAGATATGTACTAGTGGTAGTCTGTTTGTTTTCAAGATGGGTTGAGGCCTATCCGACTAGGAGAAATGATGGAGTAACAGTGGCAAAGTTATTGTTAAGAGAGTTGATTCCTAGGTACGGATTTCCAGTAACGATTGAGTCTGATAGAGGTGGACACTTCTATAATGAACTCATGAGTTTGATTTGTGAAGCATTAAGCATACAGCAGAAGCTACATTGTGCATACAGACCAGAGGCTTCTGGTGTGGTTGAGCAGATAAATGGCACAATTAAGAACAGGATTGGTAAGACGTGCTTAGCCACTGGCATGAAATGGCCAGATGTCTTGCCTCTAGTGCTAATGACTATCAGATCTACTCCAGATAGAACTACTGGTTTAAGTCCGCACGAGATAATCATGGGACGTGCAATGCGACATGCATATGTACCTGTCAATAAGTTGATGACAATAACTGATGACATGATTTTGGATTACTGTAAAGGCCTGGCTGACGCAGTTCATTCTGTGTTTCACCAGATTGGAGAAGAAGCTACTACACTTGAGAAGAAGCAAGCTCATGATCTGAGTCCAGGGGACTGGGTGAGGATTAAAGTGCACAGAAGAAGAAATTGCTTGGTTCCAAGGTGGGGAAGACCAAGACAAGTCATTCTAACTACGACGACTGTAGTGAAGTGTGCTGGTGTGAAAAACTGGGTGCATGCGAGTCATACTCTGAGAGTTCCAAACCCAAAGTGTGGAAATGTGGATTTTCCTGGTCAGTTATGTCCCCTATCTTGGACCCCAACGGTTCTATGTGCATGTCACAAGTACATGTATGTTCCCTCCAGTTCCAGTTATGAAGACGCAAATACATGTGCGTCCACCGTCAACATGTCCTCTGTCAGATCCGCCATGAATAGGCCGGATATTCCATTCCTAAATATGAAAGGCCACCGGCTTTATATGGTTCACTTTTGCCATTTTACAGTCCAGGCAAGTAGGCCCTGATTCTGTCATCAAACTCCTTTTGCCTTCTGCCTCTGAAAGCTCCAGTCTGAGCCTGCATCTGTGACCATGAACTTTGTCTCATTCTCTGCGCGGCTCACGAAGCCTGACATCAGCCTATTCTCTGCCAAGAACTGTATTTCACCTTCGAATTATCTGCTTCCCCCTCAGCAGATGCATTCCTGCCTAGTAGTTTAAGTAAACATTCTTCCAGTTACCAAGCAAAAGGCCCGGCTTCTCTGTCCTCATGCAAGTAATTCATAGCCCTGTCACCATGGAATATTCCTACCCCCTCGCATTCAGTGTAGACACTTAGACGCTTGTACACGCACGCACAGTCAGTATAGAATAGATTCTGTCCGAGAGTCCTTCTTTTGTGGATAACATAGTTCTTTAAACATAGGATGTTAGATATGATTTGGGATTAGGTTGACCTGACTCCCCAGACTTTTCGTCTCCACATGTAAAGCTAATGTCAAGTCCCCTTCACCCCCTAGTTACACGTCAATTACACGTCATGCTGCTGCGCGCGCATCTATGCCAAGTATTATCTTATAGATCCACCTATGTACGACATCATAAACCAATCATGTTCCTTTTTACTCCTTATTACACCCATTTTCGGTTACGCAGGTACCACGTCAAGTTCCTTATCAATTGTTACGCCTACTGTATTTGCTTCATTATAATGTATGTACTATAAAAGTTACTTCTTGTCAATAAAGTATGTACTTCACTTCCTGAACCCCCGTGGTGATGGAACTTGGAGCATCCGATTATAATCGATTATTGGAATAAAGCCCATTCCAAAACTCTAATATCACGGATTCTGCCTCTCATTTTACTGAGCTATTTTATTATGATTCTGTATCAAATTCAGTCCCGGTAAAGGAATTTTATTTACCACATGATGGCGCCCGAACAGGGACACTTTCTCATCTCACGCGCCGGCGGTGAGTTGTAGGCCCGGTCTCCTGCCACAGCTGGACGGACAATTACGCGTACCAGCAGGATTTCCTGTATCTCCCTCCGGTCAAGCGGGGGCGACTGAGACTACGATCAACACCCAGACGAGGCGGTGAGAAGTGCGAAGTATCCCGACCAGAGCCTAGCTGAGAGAGAGCAAGATCCGAGGTATACAGAGACCCACCAGTTCGAAGTCAAGCCCAGTTCCCGACGAGTCGAGTCGAGTCCAGTCCGGTTCAAGTTCAGGTTACCGAGGCCTTCCGTTTCCGAAGCTACCCGGTGAGTACCATTACTGGGGAGGCATTTCTGACGTGCACATAGGTTGTGCCGGTCAAGACGGGTTTGGGTACACAAATCCGGTCTGCACTGTTTTAGCAGTGTATCTGTACTGTTTAGCAGTATATCAAGTATTCCGAAGTATCTAGTTATTGTCAAGAATTATGCTTGGTGATTAGTTATGCAGACGATCATCATTGTTGCTTATTCTAAAGGTTAAAAAAAAATGTTTAATGTTTAATGTCTAATGTGTTAAACGTCCTGCATATTGTGGTATGAATGGTTGTTCATTAGTGTGCTTTTGTATTAAGTGTGTTCAAAATTAAGTATCGGATTAGTTGTCAATATGCCGCTCTTTTCGAAATTAAGACAGATCACTACTAGGAAAGGGGTACTTGAAGAAGCCGTCCCTATTCCTCCTAGGGATACTCCAGGGCACTTCATGTATCACAAACATGGCTTAGACGCTATATTATTTCTTGATTTATGGGTAGACTACACCAAGGGATTACCAGAAAGTCAGAGGTGGCCCGCAGCTGGGACCTGGGATGCAGAGTGCATCATGAAAGTCGAGGAAGAGTTATGGAAAAGGAAAGTCAGACAGTCACAGAAAGACGCCGTTGAGTTATGGCGTAAAGAATCTCATAGACGTACAGAAAAAGCACGTAGACAGGAAGAGAAGAGTAAAGAAAGTTCAAATAAAGTTCAAGAAAATCTATTAATTGAGGAAGGTATCCGAGTGAAATCAGAACAAGTAGATAGGCAAAGAAATGCCCTCATGAATGGTATGTATCCCCTTCTAGCCGAAGGATTACCTAAGGCTACTCCAGAGATACCGAAAGACTTGCCACCCCCATTATTTCCAATTAAGGTACATCCTAAGGGGCATCCTAGAACCGCAGAAGATGTTTTTCTTTCCTCATATTTAGATGACGTAGCTCCCGAGTATGCTAATTCCGCCCCACATAGACCGCATACCAGGGAGGTCCAACGCCAAGATCCAGCACCCGTATCCCTACAGCAACAAATCGAGTCACAAGTTCCGGCAAGCACATCTGTTTCCGCATCTGTCCCTACAGGTACTTCCATAGCTGTGTCCACACCTATAGTTGCCGTGTCACGTTCGACGAATCCTTTCACACCCGACGCCCCAGATGGGGCCACGGGAGGTGCTACCAATACTTTTTCCACGCCACCTAGAATAAATAAACTTATTTTTCAAGAGTCAGCGCATTCACGTACACCCAAATTCGTAAGTGAACGTGCGCTTAAGGAACTTCTTATAGATTGTAGATATGACCCGGTGATCGGTAAGGAGGACAAAATGATCCTGGCATCATTACGTATCAGACGAGCCGCAGGGTATTTAGCGAAGTTACCAGGAATGACTACGCATCTAGATAAAATATATCATTTTGTTCAAACAGGGCGAGATCCAGAATGTATTAACAGAGCTATGGAATACCAGAAAGTAGAGATACAGGGGGAACTGTTACGTTTCCTCATAAACTGTGTGATCAGAAATCAAGACCGACCGGGGGTAGACCCGGATGCAATGCAAATTCTTACAAGATGGAGCCAGAATATATCAGAAGGGAGACACGATAAGCAAAATTGTATAATAGCCATGTGCCGAAAGATCCGTAAAGAAATAGAACGCCTACACGAAGAGCGATTAGAGACAGACGAGTTCGAACCAAGCGAGGAAGAAGGGTCAGGACCGCCCGCGGGACAGTTGGACACCATAGCCTATGTAGGTAGAGGAAGATCTTGTAATAGAAATCAGACTAGATGTCATACTGACTCAATACGTCCGATATGTCCAGATAATAACAAGAATTTCCAAATACCTATAATTAATATAAGGTCTAACGAGCATTCGTTCCAAACTGCCGACAAACTACTCCGAGAACGAAGGGGTTATCATTTTCTCGATTCTATGGATGAACAAGATTTAGCCAGGGCAGCTGTCCATTGGGTGGACAGTCCCGGAAAATATAGTGATGCTACAGTAGTACGCACATTTTTGAATCTCACCCCAGATGAACAGAGGTTAGCTGGGATTTATATGATTCAACAACTCATTATACTATATCGGAGTCAGCATTCGGACCCTGGTCCCTTACCTGACATATTGACTGAATTACTTATGAATAAATGGAGAGGTCCAGGTACCGAATTAATTAAAGAAATTCTAGTATCAAGAAAGCAGTATATTCTTTTTGTATGCTCAGAGCATGCCTCATTGCCCGGCAAGGAAAGAACCACGTATCACATGGATAGACAGAATCCCTTACGAGAAGTACACCCAATAAGAGACGAGGACAACGAGTTTAGGCGCGTATTTGTATATACGCCCATATCAAAAATAGAACTGTTGCAAATGAAGAAAGTGGTACCCAGTCATGACAAAGATCCAGCGGGTTTTCACCGAGAAATTAAAGACATGTTACTCATGGGAGAGTATACCTATCCCGACATTATGACAATATTAAAGGTGTTGATGCCTGCTGGCATTTATGAGAAACTCAAGGAAAAAGAGTGGGAGGTAGGAGATCAAAAGATAGAATGGTCAGCATTAGAAGCAGAAGAAAGGGCCCGAGGTCCAGGTTCGGGGCTTGGGGACAAAACTAAAGCACTACCAGGTTTACTAGTACAGGTACTGCCACGGTTATTAACTACGAAAAAGGAAGATTGGGGTACAATTTCAGCCTGTAAACAGAAGCAAGATGAAGACACTAGTGATTACTATGCCCGATTCGAGAAATGTTTTGGTATAAATAGTGGCATAAAAGCAAGTAGCGAATCATACCCACATCTGTTTGTAACAAAATTAGTAGAAAATGCTCTGCCCCCAGTGAAGAATAGAGTATTAAAATTCGAGAGTACCTGGCAAGGTAACACTCCAACACAAATGTTACAAATGTTACAGTACCATCACAATAGAATTAGAGAGGAACAAGAACATGAACACAGACGCATGAAAGACACAAAAATGAAAATGCTAGTTTCCCAGACAGTACCAGCTGAAGGACATAAAAAGGGTATGACACATTCCGATTCAGCAGGACCTGTAAAAGGGACATGCAATTATTGTAAAAAGCCAGGTCATTATGTACACGATTGTCCAGTGCTAAAACATAATATCTCTATAGGTAAAACACAAGAAAGATCACGGCCACTAAGACAAGATCAGAATGAACAAGGAGCTATGCAGCATGCCCAGGCCATGCCAGCCGCACAACAGCCAATACAGTTTGTGCCAGCTGCACCACCGTTGCCTGCTGCTGCCACACAGACCACAACACGACAAATGTATCAGACTGCACAGTATGAATATCCTGAGTATCAGCGTTACGCATGAACTAGCCTAGAGAGGGAAGTTGACTTACCCCTTATTGAGATTCCTGTAGATCAAGAAGGACCTTATGTACATAGTGAATTATTAGGTCAAGATAGAAAATTTTTACTCGATACAGGGGCAAGTCGAACAACTATAAAACGTAGTGAAGTTCCAGGGGCACCCCTCTCAGGCTCTCAGAATATTTCCCTTGGTTTTTCAGGAAAACCTATTGTTAATGAAGTATCACAGCCTCTTCCACTTACGATAGGACCTTTGACCCGAACTACAGATTTATTGCTTACTAAATCATGTCCAGAAAATCTGTTAGGAATTAAAACCCTGAAAGCTCTAGGAGCCATAATATGTTGTTCTCCGGAAGGAGTAAGGTTGTTTTTACGTGATTTTAAAGGTCACTATGTGTCTAGAGACATGGATCCCCGACTACAGACTTTACCTACACATCTATGGGCACAAGGCCCTACTGATGTTGGTTGCATGAATATTACACCATATCGAGTCACACTCAAGGCAGGAGTGGTGCTACCACGAATGCGACAATACAAGTTACCACCAGATGCTGTAGTGGCTTTACTACAAATCATTGACGAGCTAATTGCCCAAGGAGTAGTTGTAGAAACAGACTCCAATGTATGTAATTCACCGATAATTCCGATTCTTAAACGAACAGATCCTACAGCTCCGCCAGTATATCGATTGGTTATTGATCTGCGCGAGTTAAACAAATGCATTGTGCCACAATTTCCTGTGGTTCCAGATATCTCGTCATTATTGACAGCTATTGATTCTGAAGCAACATTCTTTACTGTAATTGACCTCAAGAATGCCTTTTTCAGCGTCCCAATAGATCCGGAAAGTCAATATTTGTTCGGATTTAGTTTAAATGGGCGCAGCTTTAAATTCTCACGCGCACCTCAAGGATTTACAGAAAGCCCCAGCATCTATAGCCAAGCACTGAAACGAGAACTTGACAGTATCCACATGCCAGTTAACACTGCTCTGCTTCAATACGTCGATGATCTGCTGATCACCGCCCGAAGCGAACCCGAATGTGAGAAAGCATCACTGACCGTTTTACAATTTCTAGCCGAAAAGGGGCACAAGGTGTCCCCTTCTAAGCAGCAATTCTGTGTCCAGCGAGTTGTTTATCTTGGACACTCGCTGTCCAAGGAGGGAAGGCAGCTTACACCCGACCGCATTCAGTTAATAGCTAACATGCCAATACCCAAGACACAAAAGGAAGTACGAGCTTTCATAGGCCTCACGTCATATTGCAGGCAGTGGATCCCTCAGTACGCATTTCTAGCAAAACCACTCATTCAGTTAACCACACAGGAGGCAGCCACACCGACTGTTCTCCCTTGGACTCAGGAACACACACAAGCTTTTGAAAGCCTAAAGAAAGCTTTATGTCAAGCACCCGTTTTAGCAACGCCATGTTACAGAAAACAGTTTACACTCTTTGTTACAGAACGCGAAGGTACTGCCTTGTCAGTACTCACACAGGAACAAGCAGGAGCACACAAACCATGTGCTTATTTTTCTAGTACATTAGATCCCGTAGCTCAGGCTTTGCCTGCATGCCTGAAATCAGTAGCAGCGACAGCTTTAGCAATCAGACAAAGCGATGCTATAGTGTTAGGACATCCATTGACAGTTCAAGTACCACACGCAGTAGAGGTTCTTGTGAATAGAACGCAAACACAACACTTGACTATAGCACGACTTACGGGGTATGAACTTACATTGTTTCAGCCACATATAGAAATCAGACGCTGTAACACATTGAATCCTGCCACACTTCTACCTGTAATCGGAACAGACCCACTAGCCCATGACTGTATTGAAGTTATTACGATAACGACGAAACCCAGACAAGACTTAACCGATGTCCCATTGTCAGATCCAGACCTGACATTGTATGTAGATGGTTCATGCATGAGAACAAGTACAGGAGAGTTAGTGGCCGCTTACGCAGTCACAACAGATACTGAAGTCATTGAAACTAATCGTATAAATACTTTGTCAGCCCAAGCCGCAGAGCTCATCGCTCTGACACAAGCCTGTATTCAAGCCACGAATAAAAAAGTCAACATATACACTGACTCACGTTATGCATTCGGAGTTGTACACGACTTCGGCGTGCTGTGGCGAGAGAGAGGTTATTTAACTTCCCACGGTGCCCACATTCAGCACGGACCCCTCATTCATGCCTTATTAGATGCAATACATCTACCCACTGCAATATCAATTATAAAATGTAAAGCTCATACGAAGGTTACTGATATCATTTCCCAAGGCAATGATCTAGCCGACAAAACAGCTAAACAGACTGCTCAAACTCAAACCCCCGACATGACAAAGACAACAGTCCCGACACCGACACATTGTATGACAGTTAAAGATCCCACTCTTGACGTAATTGACATACAGACACATGCTACACCAGATGAAATAAAGAAATGGACTGAATTAGGAGGGATCCAAACGGACCAAGGATGGATGATGAAGGAAAAGTCTGTATGGTTCCTTCCTGACTCAATGGTCCAAGTTATAATTAACACTATACATAGTCCAGCACATCTAGGAGAAAAAGCTATGCTAGACAGCATTCAACACATTTGGTTCAATAAACATTTACGAGCAGCAGCAAAACAAAAGGTCCGTACCTGTATGATCTGTTGTCAGTTTAACCCAGGAAAAAGCGTTCCCGTAGAACAGGGTGGATTTCATACTCCTAATCATCCTTTTGAAGTACTCCAGATGGATTATATCCAGATGGAACGATGTCGAGGATTCAAATATGTTCTTGTAGTTGTCTGCGCTCTGTCCCGTTGGACAGAGGCATACCCGGTTTCAGATTACACTGCCCCGACTACTGCCAAACAGTTGGTTCGAGAATTCTTCCCACGATACGGTTTACCACGTGCTGTTCACTCAGATAACGGCCAGCCGTTCTCATCCGAATTAATGAAACACGTTTCACTTCTGTTAGGATATCAGTGGAAATTCCACTGTGTCCGACACCCCGAGGCAGCAGGTCTCGTAGAAAGACATAACCAGATCCTGAAAATCAGAATGTCCAAAATATGCAGAGAAAAAGGTGTCGACTGGGTAGTAGCGTTACCCGTTGCACTCTTTTACATGAGAATGGTAGCACACTCACGAACAGGGCTATCCCCGTATGAGGTGATCTTCGGCAGACCACTGAATATGTGGGGGACGCCCATACCACGCAAAATAACTGATATTGACTGTAATATGCTGACAGATTACTTGGCTTCTTTGATGTCTGCACTACAATCTTGTCGTTCACAGGTAGCTGCAGCCTTTCCCGACAACACTGAGGTGAAACCCCATGACGTTGTTCCGGGTGATCTTGTGTTTGTGAGGAATTTCGACCGAAAGACTCAGCTGGAGCCCAGGTGGAAAGCACCCAAGTTGGTCCTGTTGACCACGAGGACAGCCGTGAAGATCGAGGGCCGCAAGGGCTGGATTCATTCAAGTCATATCAAGAAATTTCATGGACTATCCTCGGATATAGACACTGTGCCCTGCACTCCCTCACAGACTGATTCAAAACTTCCTTTGGTTGAAAAAACTGAAACAGAACTTTGTAAAGAAAAATTGAGGCCTAGAACGTCAGACAATTTGATTGTTTAAGTCCTCTCCAAGGTGAAGCGGTTGAATTTGTCCCTGACATGTATCCTCTAAACCTGAATCATGAACAGTCGCGAAAAATGTTGAAACGACAGGCGTATTATAAATCACTGCGTAGCCACTGTATGGGGACATTATTAGTTCTGTTTTTATTGAGTCTTTTAATAATTATTACAAGTATGTTGTTGCACATATATTACCCTATTTCTAGACATGTTTATAATGTTACTGCTGAACATTCTTTTAGTGACTTACCTCCGCATGAATTATCTTATAGACTTGCGCTGCGCAATAACACTTTCATTAGTATGTTACATCATTCCCATCAGACTAGTAATGCCACCAATTGTTGGGTGTGTGGCCGACTCCCTCCCTATCAGAATTATGAAGGAGTCCTGCCTTTCTTTCCACATCCATTCACACATAATGGCTCCTGTGGAGCATGGTTTAGTTTAATCAATTCCATAGACTCAGACACAGCAGTTTACCAAGATCATTGGATATGGGGAAACCTGAACCTAGTTTTACTCAAGGTCTGCTACCCTGACAAGGAGGGTCGCCCCAAAAGAACAGGAACTGATCTAGAAAATGAAGTATATGGATTAGGTAATTTTACACCTGATCTCATGATTCTAAATGTCGTATCCGAAGTTGAACTAGTCTTACCCACCATGTCAGTATTCCCAGCAAAGGGTGAATTGTGTGTAAGAAAGGTTGGTTCCATACATATGGGCCATAGTAAATGCACTACTATAGTAGAATTCCGTGATCAAGGCAAATCTTCATTTAAAGCTTCTCGCCACTCCTACTTTATATGTGGTCAGACTGCATATATGCGTCTACCTCCAGATTGGGATGGTACCTGCTACATTGCATTCCTTCTGCCACCCGTTTTTCTAGCTCCTCCTGATTATTACAGAAATATTCATTTAGTACACAACAGAAAGCGGAGAGATCTCCCCATTGTCGATTACACTGAGACGGCATGGGACAAGTATGTAGATTTTAATAAAGGCATCTTTCCCTATATAGGTACTGTTACTAATAGTAAGCTGATACGTAGATTAACCAGAACCCTTGAAGCAGTAGTGAATGAGACTATTTCCGCCTTAGGCAATTTAACAGAAGAGCAGTCTGCTATGCGGATTGTTGTGCTTCAAAATCGTCTTGTCCTTGACGTCATCCTGGCTGACAGGGGCGGAGCTTGTAGGGTCATCGGATCAAGCTGCTGCGTATTCATACCAGAAAATTCGCCATCTGTATATAAAGCCATCACTCGCCTTCATAAGATTGTAAACCAGATACACCAGAACCCAGGCACTTGGACTTGGTCCAGTTGGTTTTGGAGTGTGATATCAGCCTGGGGATGGAGAGTTTTATCCTTCCTAGGTATTGGCCTTCTCATACTATTCAGTTGCTGTCTATGTCTACAATGTGGACCAGCGATTTGTGGTCTGTGTGCCACATCGTGTATTCCACCACCAAGATTTCATTCAAGATCACGGAAGAAGAAAGAAGAACAAATGATGCTATATGAACAGATCAATGGATTGATGAAGATCGATATCTCTTGAAGGGCAAGTAGGGGACAAGGAGGGAATGTGGAAATGTGGATTTTCCTGGTCAGTTATGTCCCCTATCTTGGACCCCAACGGTTCTATGTGCATGTCACAAGTACATGTATGTTCCCTCCAGTTCCAGTTATGAAGACGCAAATACATGTGCGTCCACCGTCAACATGTCCTCTGTCAGATCCGCCATGAATAGGCCGGATATTCCATTCCTAAATATGAAAGGCCACCGGCTTTATATGGTTCACTTTTGCCATTTTACAGTCCAGGCAAGTAGGCCCTGATTCTGTCATCAAACTCCTTTTGCCTTCTGCCTCTGAAAGCTCCAGTCTGAGCCTGCATCTGTGACCATGAACTTTGTCTCATTCTCTGCGCGGCTCACGAAGCCTGACATCAGCCTATTCTCTGCCAAGAACTGTATTTCACCTTCGAATTATCTGCTTCCCCCTCAGCAGATGCATTCCTGCCTAGTAGTTTAAGTAAACATTCTTCCAGTTACCAAGCAAAAGGCTTCTCTGTCCTCATGCAAGTAATTCATAGCCCTGTCACCATGGAATATTCCTACCCCCTCGCATTCAGTGTAGACACTTAGACGCTTGTACACGCACGCACAGTCAGTATAGAATAGATTCTGTCCGAGAGTCCTTCTTTTGTGGATAACATAGTTCTTTAAACATAGGATGTTAGATATGATTTGGGATTAGGTTGACCTGACTCCCCAGACTTTTCGTCTCCACATGTAAAGCTAATGTCAAGTCCCCTTCACCCCCTAGTTACACGTCAATTACACGTCATGCTGCTGCGCGCGCATCTATGCCAAGTATTATCTTATAGATCCACCTATGTACGACATCATAACCAATCATGTTCCTTTTTACTCCTTATTACACCCATTTTCGGTTACGCAGGTACCACGTCAAGTTCCTTATCAATTGTTACGCCTACTGTATTTGCTTCATTATAATGTATGTACTATAAAAGTTACTTCTTGTCAATAAAGTATGTACTTCACTTCCTGAACCCCCGTGGTGATGGAACTTGGAGCATCCGATTATAATCGATTATTGGAATAAAGCCCATTCCGAAACTCTAATATCACGGATTCTGCCTCTCATTTTACTGAGCTATTTTATTATGATTCTGTATCAAATTCAGTCCCGGTAAAGGAATTTTATTTACCACAAAAGGATGGGACTGGTAGAGAGTATTTTGAAGAGTTAGATTCCAGTGATGATGAAGACCCAGAACCAGTGAGAAAGAATTAAGGTTCAGGGAAAGAAGCTTTTTCTACAAGTTCAAGAGAACCATTGAGAATTTCAGAAAGGAGATCTGATTCTGAGAGAGAGCCTGAAGTTCCAAAAAGCAGTGGAGGAAAAAGAAAAGAAAAGAGCAGTTCCACAGAAATTACTCCTGAATCAGAAGAGGAGGAGATTGAAGAACCACTTGAGATTATTTCTGAAGAAGTAGGGTCAGAAGAAGATAGAGAGGGACAGATTGCGGAAGACCCCCGAGGAGGTGTAGGGAACACTTCTAATAAGCTAGGTGAAGGGACAAGTAGACAGCAAGAAGATTGCGTGTCGGAGACCCGAGGAGGGAAAGAAGTAGGGAAGTCTCAAATAGTGGTGAAAAAGACTGTGGAGCGAAAGAAAACTGCTGAAGAACAAGAGCAAAAGAAAACTGCTGAAGAACAAGAGGCATTTGAAACAGAATCGGATGAAAGTGAAAGTGAAAAATCAAAGGGTCGAGTTCTGAGAAAGAGAACTTGGATTGGAGAAAGAAATAATACAGAAATAAGACCGAAAAAGGTCATAAGAGGAGATTTTTGGCCTAATAACAGAGTAAAGAGGCTGAGATACAGACTGATAAGAGGAAATACATCGAAAGGTGAACAAGTGAATGAAGTATCGAGTCAAAATGAAGTAAAAAGGAAGGAGCAAAAGGGGTCAAGAGAACCTGAGGAAATAAAAAGAATTAGAAGACCCAACCAAAAGTACAGATCACCGGAATGGTCTTATGTGGCACTGTCTGAAGAAGGAGAAGAAGAAACAGTGACTCGAGATAATCCGGAGGGGATCTTGAGAAAAGTGGTTGAGGAAAAGGAAGAATCTGTTGGAATCTTAAAAGTTATTCTGACTGACATTGGAGAAGAGTCAGATGCACAGGATGTTGTTGATGATCTGATACAGTTTGATGTTGCTGAAGAAGAAGGAGTGAAAAGTGATGAATATCCAAATTGAGTGAACTGAAAAAATCACTTGGAAAAAGTGAAAAGGAGAAAGTCTGAAATTCAGCTGTCTGAAGTAATCCAAAGTTTGAGAAATACAGTAGTGGAGTAGTAGAGGCTAAGTCAAAAGACAAGGTCAAAGTAGTAAAATGGCTAACATAGAGAATAATCAAAGTAAATGTGCCTTCTTAAAAAGATGGTGTAGAATGTGCTGCTGCTGTACTGGATTATTAATGCTACTATGGGGTATTTTAGCTTTATTAGTTACATTTAGAGTTTCAATAGGTACATTTGGAATACATACTGAGAATGAGACAAATGTAGAAAAGAATTCGCAAAAAGTAGTTCCAACTAGAATTAGTAATACTTACATGCATAAAGATAGGTCAATTAATGATTTTTCTAGTAATGTTTTTTCAAAGTTGTTATACGAATATGTGAAAACAATGGAAGTAAGGGATTGCTACGTTTGTATGCAATTACCAGCATCTGTTTCAGAGGGTGTTACTTATCACCATTTACCAGCTACGTATGGAATTTCTTGTAGTGTATTAAGTAGTGTTTTTTATTTGTTAGGGAAAATAGATTATAAGATGTCTAATAAAGATAGTATTTTTGGGCACTTGCCAATGAACAAAGAGCTGAATCCAGCTAAAGAAGCTAACATTTTTGGTGAGATTTTTATTGAAAAAGAAGAATTAACATTAGATTACATTTTTAAGAATAATTTAACTTGTAGTTTGGAAGAAGAGGAGAAAGCTTTCCTGAACATGGTGGAGGAGAGGAGATTGAGTATGCAGGAAAAGGCAGGGAAATATAAAGTGAGTGAGACAATTTGGGACATTGAGATGGGAAAAGAATTGAGAAATGGAGCTAGTCCAACTTTAGCTTTAGATGCACCACAGAAGGGTAAGCTGTGCATTACAAGAGGGAAATCCCAATATGATACATATTTTGTTGGGACTAGTGAATGTCATGATACATACTTCATTGCAACAGGATGGGGTTTCAGAGGTGGAGAAGATACAATTTTTCCAGGAGTGTATTATGTTTGTGGGAACAAGGCTTATTACAAGTTGCCTGACCATTGGTATGGCACGTGTTATGTGGGCCTGGTTTTTCCAAAGATTTTTCATATAGATAGAATAGAAGATGTAGAACATATTAATTTACTAATGCGCTTCAAGAGGGAAACTTGGTTTGAAATTGTGGGTGACATTTTTGGAGCTTTAATTCCAGCAGTGGGAATTTCTTTAAATGCCAATGGGATTCGGAAACTGTCAACAGTGGTGGATCGCTTATCGACAAATACCGCTGGAGGGTTTCTTTTGGTGAATACGGAACTAATTGCCGTACGTGCTATGTCTATGCAAAATAGACTTGCTCTTGATATATTATTGGCTAAGGAGGGTGGAGTTTGTGGAATGCTGAAAGTTCAACATTGTTGCACTTACATTCCAGACGAAAGCAAAGACCTGAAGGTCTATATCAAAAATATTACTGATTTGCATGAAGAATTAGTACCACTTGAAGCTGAAAGTATCTGGACTAAAATAGCTAATAAGGTGATAGCTGTTAAGAGTTTTATTGCAAAAATAGGTAGTACTATTGTAGGTAAGATATTGTTTCCTTTAACTTGTATAATTGTTGCTTTATTGATATTGAGATTGGTGTGTTTGTGTTGTAAAAACAGGGGAGGGAAAAAGAAGTTAATTAAAAGAAACAATGAAAAGAGAAATAAAAGGTTGAAAAGAGAACCACAAGAAATTGAATTAGAAGAATTAAGGGAGAGTGTCTACTTAGAAACAAGGAGGGATGATGAAAGAGTGTCTGGTGTGTAGTGTTGTGTAAGGAGGAAAAAGACATTTCAAATTTCTCCTAAAATGGGACTAAATTTCACTAAAAATTTTTTTGTGAATTATTTGGTGATAAAATCACCAAAGGGGCGATTGCTGGAGCAGAGTTTTCTGTTGAAAATTCATCGGGTTTTGAAGCTTCAGTTGTCTAAACGTGGTAAAAATAAAATTACTAATTTTAATCATTAATTATTTGTTTTGTGTAAATGTTTTTTATTAATCAATATGTATGTATTAACAAGAGAAAACCGACACGAGGGAACGCTTACGTGTTGCTATTGACAATGTGCATGTTTTATTAAATAAACGTTGCTGAGTGCTGTTTATTTTTAAGCACGAAACGCTTTTGAATTAATGCTTTTTTGTGTTGCTAAAGCTAGATAATTGCATACACATAAGGGTATTAGTGGGGTTAACACTGTTTAATCACTATGCTGTGGTAACGTTGTTTTGTCTCTTTTAATTAAGATGGTCTATTGTGGCCTATTGTGGCCTACTAAAAGATGGCTGACTTTTGAAGCCTGGTTTCGAGTGAGAATTTGTGATGGAAAAGGCCTTGCTGAATATGGACGCGAGTCATCTGTCCACAGTCCTTGCCTGGTTAAAACTTTCCGTGAGGACAGCAGCAGATCTGGGCATGTTTCCAGATGCATTGGGATAGCAGCCTTGGCAGCCTTGGAAAACAAAGGAGCTTTAAAGAAAGACTCTAAACTCTGAGCTCACCAGAGGAAATGTGTGGAAGTTGAGAAGAAACATTTTAAGATTTAGTTCCTGTTCTGTCTTTTTATTTTTGTGACTTTTTCTGAGCGGAGATTTTTCAAAATGTAGCGATGCTACATCCTTTCCTTCTCGCTCTGCTCAGCGGTTCGGCGGATGAAGTTATGTTAAATGTTTCTTTCCTTTGTCTGAATTATTATAAATATACTAGACTAGAGAGGGTTTCATTCCATTGCGTTTTGCCACTTTGCCATTTTTCTTCCCAAACCTGCGTTGGTGAGGATCGATGCTGTGAGGACGGTGACTTGGGAGATTTCTACTGAGAGACTTGTCCTGATGACCCATTCTGACATTTAGCTAGAATAGGTAATTATGAGAAAATGATTTATTCTGATTAATTTCTTTTGACTAATTTTAGATAAAGAATCATAATTTTAAATACGGTGTTGGTGATTATTTCTTGTCAATTATTGAGTACTCTATTTGATTATTGATGTATAGATTTGTTTAGATTATGGCAATTGCAATAGCTAGGTCTTATCGACCTCGGTGTAGATGTGGGGTTTAGAAGTTTAAGAAGGTTTCTTTCCACAGGTTCAATGCTGGTAGAGTATTTGATTGTATGTTAGTGAAATGGGCCCTAGTGTATGGTGAGTGTATGTGCGTGTAACTGTGAAATTACTCTATCCGTGGAAGTAGGGAGATTTTGTACACCCCAATCTGCATCAAGTTCACACCGCCTCTATTTCCTCACCATGAACTGGCTCAATAGCGCTGCAGCCTACCTCCTTCTCCAGCTCCGTTAGCTCCCAGAGTGCTTGCTGCTTCCCAGCCATGGGCGCTCTCGTACCCTGAGGCACCACCCCCACAGTCACCACTCCAGTTTAGACCTGGCCATATGCAAATCAGTCTTGACCCTGTGCCTCATGGGAACAGTCCAGCCTGAACTGCCAAGCCAGGTCCTCCCTGGACCGGAAACAAGCATCCTAGGACCAGATTCGGGGTTTCACCCCTCTTCAGCCAGGATAGCTTGACTCCAGTGGCAGTATGCCCAGGACCCACGTCTTTACAGCCACACTAGGGATGCCATTTACTGGACCGGAAACAAGCATCCGAGGACCGGTTTCGGGGTTTCACCCCTCTTCAGCCAGGATAGCTTGATTCCAGTGGCACAGTAAGCCCAGGACCCACATCTTGGCATACCTGGCGCACTTATGGCAAGAAAGCAAAAGACACACAATTGATGGACGGAATGCAGAACAAATCAAAACATTCACCCCCAGCCAAGAGATCTGGGTTAAATCCATCATTCTTTTGCTCACCATGCCACCCCAGTTTAGACCTCGCCATATGCAAATCAGTCTTGACCCTGTGCCTCATGGGAAAAGTCCAGCCCGAACTACCAAGCCAGGTCCTCCCTGGCCTCAAGCATCCTAGTACCAGTTTCAGGGTTTCACCCTTCTTCAGCCAGGATAGCTTGATTCCAGTGGCACAGTGAGCCCAGGACCCACGTCTTTACAGCCACACTAGGATGCCATTTACAGATGTGATCTTATGCTCTCCATCTTTGCCTTTATGTGCTCAGATAAAGTGTGGCTTCTTTTTGTGTGCCCCTAACGCCAATCACCTTTCTGAGTGTTACTCAGGTGCTATCTTCACCTGTGCCTCACAAGGTCCAAACCACTATTTCCCCTTGGGTTCTGTTCTCCCTGCCCCCACCACCAATTGCTTCTTTAAGAGCTCCAAAAGCAACTTAAATATAAAAAAGATGCCACTCCATGCAACATGCTCTGTCCAGTAGATGCCCCTCTATTTGGCCTAATTATAAATGCATAAAAAATATAAAAAATATAATTCAACTTATTTTAATTAATTCTGTACACCCCTTTTAATAACTAGTCATGCATAATAAAACAAATGTAATTTTTTACTTTAGATAGTATTTTATTTTTAATTTGAACTTCAAGAAAATATTTTTTATTTATTTGAATACATTTAAATAAATTAAAGACTTAATTTGAAATTAAATTAATAGTGCTGTAGTATTTGTTTGTGTTTTGTTCTATATTTAAGATAAATATATAAAACTATTTTACATTAATATTAAATATAAAATATGTTTATTAATTTATTCTAAATGTTTTATAAACTTTTAACATTTTTCATACTTCACCACAGGGAAATATCCACCCGTCTCCGGAGTTTTTCTATAGTAATGTTCTCCTTTTTGATAATCAGAACCTGCTTCAGTTTAAGTTTAATTAAACAGTACAGAATAGTGATGGGTAAAAAATGATTTAAATAAAAAAAATAAACATATTTGTATGTTACACATTGATAAATATTAATGTAAATTCATTTAATAAATTCATCTTAAATGTAGGTCAAAATAATTAAAATTAACTCAATTTTAAACAAAAAATGTAATCATTATAAATACATAGCATTAAAAAAAAGTTATTTTATGAAGTTTTTTAATCACATTTCTTTATTGAACTTTCTTACTCTTCCAACATTAATTCAATATGGTACTTATAACAAACATGACTGTGTATAAGAGCCCCACCCATCCCAACAACATACCTTTGCATTTCAGACCGTTCTAGTAGTGGTATTCCCCATTGATGTGATATTGTGCACATTTTAGATCATGTACCTTTCCTATTACTTCCACTAATCGTGGATAGTCCATTAAGTAAGCCCATAACTGATTCTCTTTCTCAGTTGTTAGTCCCTCATCATTAGAGACCTTCTAATATCTCACCTTCCTCTGTGATGTTGTTGTTGGTGCTCCCATGTACTCCTCATTTCATTCTGTAAATATAGTGCTTAATACTGCCCATGTTTCCGGATCCCCCACAACCTTGTCATCCCTATGTGAAGTCCTAAGCCCTACCTCCTCAGCTATTGATTTGAAGTTTAAATAAAAAAATTAATTTCCAGCTAAAGTTTTAAAAAAATGGACATTGTATAATTATGCATTAATTAATAATTGATATGTTGAATTAAGTAGTTTAATTATAGTTTAATAAAAATGAATGTTAAATCAATTTATAAATTAAAAAAACATTGTTAAAATATGTTATTGTTAAATTATGTTTTATTTTGAGTTTTTTTAACATTAAATAATATGTATTTATACCATATTTATATTTTTACCTATTACAAATAAGTTAATTTAATTTAACATTATTTGAAGTCCTTACCTTCATTATTTTCGATGTACTTACTACTGTTTCTTTTTGGCAGCAGTAACTTACATTCGTAAATATGCCTCAAACCCACCCCCCACCCACCCCCATGTTTCTGGGTGTGGAGAAATGCAACTCTACACCTTTGAATAACTTTACACTCTGATTTTGTGAATATCCAAAAGTAGTAAAGTTACTCAAAGGTCTAAGAGTACATTACACGTATAAATACTCACAAGGGTACATTGCCTTTGTGAATAGCCCCAAATGTCTCATAGTATCATGCAAGAGATGGCAGAGGTGCAGGGAGAAGAAGGATGTCTGCATATTAAGGCTTTAGCTCCTACTCTGAGAGCCTGGGAAGCTTAAAGAGAGCACCTTAGTGTGCATTTTAGCATTAAAAGATATGAGGGATGTCAGGATTTGTCTGTAGAGACTTTCATGAGCCCAGGACACAAGCTAGCTCTGGGGTCAGTGCACTAGATAATGACATCTCAGAGGAAAGGCAGTATGGTATACCAGGACTGCTGTATTCAATTTCTCAGCAAGACCCCTACAACCTGCCTGTTCTTTACAGGAGAGAGACACAGAAGAGCTGATTCCCTTTGCTAGAAATCACAGGGTTCTGCAGTTCTAAGGGAGTGGCGGAGGGAGCAACAGGAGCATGACAGCCACCTTTGTAACAGCTCCATAGAGGAGATAATAGAGGAATGTGGAATTAGCTGGGACCATTGAATCAATGAAATCAGCAGGCAGGGATGCTAGAATGATGAAGACACATGTTTTCAGCCTGGTCTCTATTGAAGCCTAAGATCCGAGGTTACCAAATCAGTTTAAGTGAGATCAGCCTCGTGTGATGTTGTGTAAATAGAGAATGACGGCACTCTTTTGGTTCCCAGTGGACTCAGTAGACCTGTGACATAGGCTTTGGAGGGTAATGAAGTGAATGCAGGTTTAGAACATTGACTTCTTGCTTACACTCTGAAGAAAAAAAGACATGTATAACTACTTTCCATGTGTGGTGTACTCATTGGCGAGTGCCCGGGCTGGATATGACGCTACAACTGGCAACGAGTAGGGGATAAGTAACCCGTAGATCTACAGTGCCCTCCCCAGAGAGTTTGCTATGGTCCAGCAAACTGCTTACTCATGCCACGTGTGCTGCAGTCGAAGTGCAGAATCGACGCTGGCTCCTGTGCAGTCTCAGCAGAATGCCAGCCTGTGTAAAGCTGTCAAGGATAAAGAAAGTATAATTGAAAATCAACACATCGGTGGCCCAGAATCTAATGGAAGGGCCGAAAACAGAGGTACCACGCTCCTACACAAATTTATGATATATGTCATAGGGAGTGATAAAGCTAAGGGCGGATGCAACCAGGTTTTGAACAGCAGCGTATGGTGATAATCTTGTGCAAGTAAACTGTAATCTGATGTGCTGTGAAGCAGAGATCAACCAGGTAGTTACAAAGAGACATTTTAGTGCAAAGTAAATTGGATGTTGGGAATGTTATCTGCTTATCAAACCATTAGAATACGAAAACACTTGTCTACAGCTTGAGGTGCTGTCCCTAAACAAAGCATTCCACCATCAAACTGCCACGTGGGGGTCCTGAACAATTCCACAGAGCTCTGTCATGATAAAGACCTCTAATGGAGAGCAAGGGTGAGGTCAGAGTTCCACAATCTGTCAAAGATGACCCTCAGGCCAGCACATCGCAAAGACTTATAGATTGTATGAAAGGTATAGGATCAAGTGAACAGAGCATACTCTCACTGTCAGTAAGAGTCACAACTGGTCACACTCCTTTTTTTAAAAAAAACTGCCACCATCATTTGATACTGCCAAAAAACACAATATTGGCACTAGACAGACTGCTTGGATACAGACATTTGAGGATTTCATAGAGGCCATAGATGAAATGGATGACAAAAAGTTCATCAAGTATCTGAAGGACATGGCTGGTGAAGGTGTAAAAGAAGCCATAAAAAAGATCCCAGAAGATGGTGAAGTGAAATGCAATCAAATCAAAGCAGCCCTGAGTGTCAAATTCATCCCAGTACAAATTGTAGATTACGAATGAAATATATCTTCAGTCAAGAAAGCCAGTGAGTAGGTGAAACCATTGATGAATTCATCAAAGAGACTATATCTCCTCATAAGGCACTGTAAGTTCAAAGAATTTAATGATGAGTAAGCTCCTGCCTCAGAGTTATAGATGGATGGCTGTCAGATTTGTTTTGATGACAAATGCCGAAGGAAACTCTGAACTTGGAGCAATTCCTTACAGCTGTCCAAGCTGAGATGTGTGCTATTCGAAAGGCAGCTGGCATGGAGGCTGGAGATGCCCAGATTGTGTCAGTCATTAAGCTTAACGTTGATGGACGTAAAGCGATGTCTCCACAGAGACAAAAGAAAATGTGTTTCAGATGTAGATTGTCGTTTCCACATGACAGCAGCTGTCCTGCTATTGGACAGATTTGCAATGGCTGTGGAAAAGTGAACGATTTTGTGATGTTTTAAAAGGCAAAGGGAAAGGTGAGTGTGTCACAACGTGAAGACAAAATGGACGACCGAGTGCTGCATCAACAATGTTTGACACAATCCCACCAGGGCAAGCGGTCATAGCAACTGAGGTAAATCACCACCAAATGCAGTCGATCGTCATCTAAATCATCGTCATAGAGTTCCTCAGCGTCGGTTACTAGTGAAAGTGACAATGATAATTGTGCAATGTCGATGTTTACTTCAGAGAGCCATGCTCATGTGGGACTAGTCTAATGGGAGAAAAACCATAGACTGAAGGAAAATCAACACAAAAAAGCACCAAAGACTTACAAACATTGTCAAAAAGTTACCCTGAAGATAAATGGGTGTTCCATACCTTTTATTATTGATAGCGGTGCGTCGATAAACATCATACCCGAGGAGAAATATTGTGAATTGTCTCCATTACCACAACTCGAGCATTTGAAAACTAAAGTGTATACATGGGCTGCGTCGACACCTTTAAAAAGTCAAGGTTCCTTTATAGCCACGATAAAGCACTAGAAACCCGTGGTGCTAATGCCTATTAAGGTACTACCCGGCACAGCTATATTGACAGTTGGTCACAGGGTTCCCATGGCCAGGCCAGTAAATGACCTCAAAGGTGTACTGCTGCATTTGAAGTGTCCACTTTCCAATTTGTGGATGAGGCTTAGTTGCAGATCCTTGAAAAATGGGTATGAGCGTTTGTGACTGTGCCGACATGAAATCTGTTTCCATACAGCTAAATCTGGAAATGGCGCCATCCCCTACAAGATAGCGGATGGCTATTTTTCAAAATGTAGATAACGGTGTTCTCTCAGCATGAGAGCTCTGTTGGTATATGCTACTGGTGCTCATTGGGCTGTAGCAAAAAGGCTCCCAACCAAGAGGGGCTGGCATCTGCTAATAGCTTGGTTGGCTAACAGGGATCATAAAACGTCATGGTTGTCTCAGCTGACAACAGCTTTTTTGTATTTTGGAACAATTGTTCCAGCTCTTAAGACCAGGTCCACACAGTTCCAGCATTTAAGATATCCCTCACTGGTTTCATTGGTACAGGAAGATTCGGTATGAAACTGCAACAACACATTCCAAGAAATTGGCAAGCTTCAGCGATGTTCTGCAGTGACGATGCTGTTTGAGTGTCTACTTTTTTCAGGTTAGGTGCAACACATTCAGCTGTGAACATGTACCCAAAGAACTCAATGTCTCTGTCGCGGAAATCACACTTTGGTCCTTTCAGGATGAGGCTACTTACTCAAATTCTTTCCAACAGAGTTCTTAGGTAGGCTTGGTGTTGTTCTGTGGACGTGGCATATACCAGAATGTCATTGGTGACACTTATCAACTCTTGTAGTCCTGACAATGTTTCTCTAATGCAGTTCTGAATCACTTTGGCTGTGTTAGAGATGCCAAAACCCAGACACATACTTCTGGAGGCCGATATGGCTCCCTTAAGTTCAATTTTCGAGAACCACTTAGCACTGTTTACTTCGGGGATTAAATCATCTACAGCTGGTGTGATGTGTCACTCTCTTGTGACAGCTCGGTTTAACATTCTCATACCTACACAGATGCATACATCTCTGCACTGCTTGGGCTTGCACGTTTTCAATTAATACAGCTTTTTCATGTTTTTCTTTTTCCACCTGGTCTTTTGCGTGGAATATATTTTTCCTATGCCTTAATTCTACTGGAAGAATTGGTTTATCAATATGTAGACCCATGTTCTTGTCTTGCAAGCATCCAATTCCTTTCAGCAGGTCCTCATATTTATCTGGCTCATCGCAAACTCCCTGAAATTTAATGGGGATTAAACCGAAGTTATGTGCTACTTCATTGGAAAACCAATGCACTACTCCGCTTACACAGAGATCTCACACTCTCGCTGGAGATCCACACCCAGCCTTAACCACTCCTCCTGACCTAATAGCTTAGTCAGATAGCTATCAAGTGACGATATACTCTCCCTCCTTGACAACTGCAAACTTGATCCGGCCGTTCACACTCTTCCCCTTGCTAAAATCAAGACTATTGTCACTCACTCTATCAGGACATCCCACCCGAGCACTAGGTTTATTAATAAAACTAACCTCACACATGTTCCCATCTCACATACATCCTCGACTACCTCCAAAACAACCCTGAAATGTGCATTACTAAACTGTCACTCAGACATGAAACATGTGGCGGAAATAGCTGATCTTAACCAGGACCTAGACATCCTCATGTTCACTGAAACCTGGTTAAAGGAATCCTCTACTCCTATTCTGGACGTTCTAGCACCCCTCCCACCCAGTCATTACATCATTAGACTAGACCGTTCAGGATGCTAGGAGGTGGCCTAGCCTATACATACAGATCCTCACTCTCTATGAAACTATCAAACACTATGTCGGCCCTCCTGGGAATACCTCAGAATCGACATCACCACCACTAACAACACAAGGTGCTCCCTCCACACTGCCTATCACCTGCCCGGAGAAAACCACACGTTCATCGAACAGATCGAGGGGCCGATTCACAAAAGTAATCTGAGACAAAATCCTAACTTTACGACTTTCGGTAGTCACAGAAGGCATTTAGGAGTACTAAAGTTAGGATTCTGTCTCCGTTAAACTTATGTTTTGATCTTAAGACAAACTTAAGTTTAACTAAGACAAAATCCTAGACGTAAAGTTATTTGAGAACGATTTTTCCTTTTTGAACTGATCCCTTTTGTTGAATCTCTTAGCCCAGGTAGACCAATTTAAGTTGGTAAGCAGCAGTGATTGGGAACTGGTAGAATTATTAGACAGTCGATTGGAGAAGAAAACAAGGGTTACATTTAACTCACCAATTATTCTAAATTTTATCTTGAATAACAGTGACTTTTTTATCTCTCAAGAGATCAACCTCATTCCCTCCCCTCTTGATAACAAGATTTTGCCAGTCGGGGGGGAAGAGAATTATCTGCCTTTGTTATGTCCTATTGAGGAATGTTCCGTTTCACAGGAAGAGATGGCCTACAACACAAAATTAACATTAATCTCTTGTAAAGCTGGTTCTAGGGTGGTTTCATGCAATGATTATAAATCGGGCTTCATGTCTAAAAGTGATCATGTGTCTCTAAGGGGTTGGCTAGCCGGTTAGCTAAACACTGGAAAAATGGTCACCCCAAATGTGCTTAAATGGGGTGTTTACTAGGGAGTCCCACTCTGTTAAAATGGTATCATTGAATATAGTGGGTTGCTGGAATAATTTGGGGAAAGCTCTGAATTTGGATGTATCAAGTCCAGCAGTAGTTTGCTTGCAAGAAACGTGGGCTTCTGCCGCTTTTGAGGTTGAAAATTTCTATGTACTTAGAAGTCCTGCTAATAAGTCAAAGAAAGGCCATGTTAGTGGTGGTATAGACGCACTATTGTCTACAAATTTTACTTGAACATATCAAGTGTATCAGCACCGGCGGAATGTATTACACTGTATCCTGTCCCCAGAGCAGAATTCAGGGCACAGCTCTGTTTTCCCCTTTATTTTGGTTAATCTTTATATTTCGCCAAGCCAAGAAAATGCTCATTTAGTAAGTGAGTTCTTTCAATATATATCAACATGATTATTTGTAAAGTGGGTATCTTCAAGATCATCTCCTAACAGGATTCAAAATGAAGATTCCGTTGACCCTTCTATATGGTATGGAGACCATAAATATTAAGCAATGGCACTTTATGCATAAGGTGGAGGGTAAGATTCTTCTCACTATTTGCACTTTAAATTCCATGGTCTCGATAGAAGCACTAAGGCTGGAATTAGGGTTGAGGAGCACTTACATAGGAGGTCTAGCCGCCATTGTACCTTGGTAACACTGTATTCTGCATACAAAGGAAAAGTCCCTAAGGAGTCTTATGGCCATGGACCGCCTCCTTCCTACTATAAAGGCTGCTCTGTTTTTAACTAATATTTTATCTGCACTTCAGCACTTTTCCCTGACTAGATCAGACATTCAGAATATGAGCTATCTCCAGGTCAAAATGTGTTTAAACCTTACCATGGCAAAATCATCGTTGGAGAATGATATGGGTATATGTTGTGTGAAACCACGCTTCCAGTGTGTCACTCAATCATGGCAGCTAGTAGTCCCTCAAGTGTATTTGAACTACAACCTGGAACACGGTGGGCGAAGGTGCATAATGCTTTATAGATTGACATTTTACCATTAAAATCTGCGACAGATGCATGGCAGAATGTAGTTTTGGATGAAAGAATTCGCTCTGTACGTTATAATGGTGTCCAGGTTATCAAACAAGTTATATTTGTCTGTCCCATTTTAAGGGTCTGCCAACAGAGAGCTTTAAAACCATTTTTTAACAATATGGAATTACAACTGCTAAAGCTCCCATGGAGAGAATAAATTATCCTGTCAATGAATGAATGTGCAGTAATATGTTTAGATTTTTTTTGCTCATTTTTACATCTGTATTAATTGAATTATTTGATGTACTTTATATATTGTAGATCTCATTGTAAGATCTAAATCTTGAACGCGAGTCCTGATGTCACCAGGACTGTTTCACCACTAATAAAATATCAGGGGGGTTAATTTCGTACTCCCTCATTTAGACTATGGGCTTGGCAGCCACTACAAAACCTCTTTTCAGCTAGAACACACCTCTTCGAAACTGCATCTCTCCTACTACTCTACACGTTCTCCCCTACACACGATTCTTCATTAAGATTGCATACCTACTATACCACACCTTCTCAACTACATGCCATTTCTTCATTAAAGTCCTATATTCACTACACTACACCTTCCCAACCTCATGGCTTTTCTTCAAGATTGCACCTTCACTACATGCCATTTCTTCATCAAGATCACATCTCCACTAGACCACGTCACCTCGATTATACACCATTTTGCCATCAAAATCACATCTGCACGGGTTTACAACCGGTAGTATTTTATAGCAGGAATTAAAACAGGTCCCTATCGGGACCTATATTCATGTCCTTATAACTGTACTGGGAATAACACTTACGAATTCTGAACAGCTAGTTTAATAAATATCAAGGTAATCCATTTCAATGATTTAGTTACTGTTTACATTTCACGTTTGACTGAATCTTGCACTCCATTAGAGTGTGAGAAATTTCCCAGGTAGTGGTGTTTTTGTATTTTTTTGTGTGCAGTCACTACTCTTGTACACTGCATGCTTTAAACTCAGTCACTTCCAGATGTTTATAACAGCCACAATGAGAGTTCTGGAATTAGGGCTGAAGGCAGTGTGAAGGTGTTCTGAGCACATGTTCATCCAATCCTTGGCCTCTCTCCAGAACCCATACTGACAACCATTGACAAAGCCTATAGTCCAAGCTGGTGTTAGGTTCTGTCAGTTGTTATGTTATACATAACACAACAAAGAATGGAGGGTCAGAGGGAACAAATATTTAAAGACCTCCTCATGGTTTACTTCCCCAGACACAACTATATGCAAAACCAGAAAACCAGAGAGGTCTATAAGTCAGTTTGCCTGACCACAGTAACAAGTCTATAAAGTATGTCACCGAGTGCATTAGTCACTGATAACTATAAAAAGGAAAAATAAAACGTGTGTATGCAAGAAAGTAGAAGTAATTGCTGGTTCAAAAGAACAACTGGTCAACATGATCCAAGTTATAGGATAACCATCAAACCGACCAAGTGATCAATCCTATCATGTGGTCGTCCAGACTGCACGTAGGCAGGCCCTTTGATCATCCGGACCGTACGCCTGGCAGTAAAACATTTGACACTGGATCAAATCCACAGCTGGTCTATTAGCCACCAATTTCTTATGGATGGTTCATGGTAATAAGAAAACAGTGCAACATAAACAAAAAGTGTAGTGATGTTAAGATAAGTTGATGTGTCTATACCAACTAATTTTAATAAAGAACAAGACACATCCCCTAATTAAAAAATTAGAACAGCGCAAGCGACAGTGTGAAACAAATAACTGTCGTAAAACGGGCCAATATGTTTCTGCCTATCGGGCTAACAGTCCCTCGGCATTCATCAGGGCCACTGCTCTTAAATTGCTGCTACTGTCACGAAAATGTTGTGAAAATTAAATATATCATCCCTGAACGCAGTTCATGGGATAATCAAAAATAAAGTGAATTAATTAGAAACAATACAACCTGTAGCCACAGTTGTATATTAATTCTCCTTGTCTCGTTTGGTTCTGGAGGACATCTGAAAAACCATAAATCATTTATTTTAGAAAAACTTCCTACAATCTCGTCAATACGTGCGTTCTCTGAATCAAACTTTATAAAAAAAAAATTTATTTTTTTTTTTCCTTATTTCTCACCCAAACTGACAGGGGACTGGACATCACCTCACCTGGACCGTGCTCAGGTATCCGAGGCCCCGCACTGTGGATAAAAGAGTGCAAGCCAGAGATGAAATTTGCTCACTGATTCCATATTTCCACTCCACACTACCAACACATCATCGATGTATCTTTTCCACCATTTTATTGATGAAAAAAAGGGTTTGTGGGAGTAAGAACATGTCGTTGCTCAAAATCATGTATGTACAAATTCGCCAGACTCGGCGCGAAAACACTGCCAATGCTCGTGCCGGAGGTCTGAAGATAAACAGTGTCCTCGAAGCAAAAAAAGTTTTCCTTCATAGCCAAAGTAGCCAAGGCCATTATGAAGGCCACTGGCGTAATAGTGTCCCCAATATTCTCCCCCAGGATGATTGTAACCACTTCAAGAGTTTCCTCCTGGGGGATTGAGGTATACAACGACTCCACATCAAAGGAGACCAATAGGTCTCTTTCGGGGTCGAAGGCAATATCCGGAAGGACTCTCAAGACATCCTTCGTGTCTTGGAGGTAGGTCGGCATTCTCGCTACGATTGGCTTCAAGAAAAAATCCACAAAGGTGGAAAGTGGTTCTAAAACTGAACCTATCCCAGACATGATGGGTGATAACACACATTTTTTATTTAATACTGAGACATAAGATCACTGTGTCTAAAACAAGAGAAAACAAGATGAGGTGTGAGGGTTGGCACTTTGGGGTGCTGGGTTGAGAACTGATGGTCGCTCTATCATTTAACTATTGTGGACAGGAGTGACAGGTATAACAGGGTTATTCGTTGGGCTTCATGGTTAATCTACATATAGGTAGTGTAGGACCTGGGGTCTCCAGGCCCTATGGGGCGGTAACGTGACACGAGCGGTCGGGCCACCAAAGGTCTGTGTGTAAAGCAACCATACAACACGCACCTCACATGGGACGAGGAACACACACAATAAGTGACGCCACACTGGAGGAGTTATGTAAATACTCAAGTTTATCCAAGTAGATCACGTTCGATGCAGTTCATGAGGTAGCAGTACATTTCATAAGCTGATAATACAATTCCTAGCGACGTACATGTCAGTCAGGAGCTATAAATGTTGGTCATACCATAACTGCCATTCATGAAATATCAGTACTGCCTGAGATATAATCACCATTCACGTATATGCACTCGCGCGCTTCACTTTCCTGTAGCACCTTAGGGGGGTGATTATAGCGCTAGGCGGGCTAATCGGTGACAACCTCAGAACGGGGCATCTAGCACAGAGAGCTACTCGTAGTCAAGGACATTTAGCACTTCATTATGGAACATGAATAACAGAGCGCTACTCGTAATCAATAGCACGTAGCACTTCAATATGGAACATGAATAACAGAGCGCTACTCGTAATCAATAGCACGTAGCACTTCAATATGGACCATGAATAATAGAGCGCTACTCGTAATCAATAGCACGTAGCACTTCAATATGGACCATGAATAACAGAGCGCTACTCGTAATCACTAGCACGTAGCACTTCAATATGGCACATGAATAACAGAGCGCTACTCGTAATCAATAGCACGTAGCACTTCAATATGGACCATGAACAACAGAGCGCTACTCGTGAGCAATGACATTCAGCATTTCACTACGGAGCATAGATACCATAGAGCTACTCGTGAGCAATGACATTCAGCATTTCACTACGGAGCATAGATAACATAGCGCTATTCGTGAGTACGGGTGTTGAGCACTTCAGGTCGGAACCGGGCTATCAGAGCGCTGCTCGTACTCCGGGGCAGTCAATGATTCACACGGGGGCTGTCCGCAGGGAGCGCACGGGACTTGCAGTGCGAGTCTCCCAGCTCCGGTGCAGTTCGTAGGGCACCACGCTTCAGTACTGTTCAAGGGTGCACAAGGAAAGGATCCCTCGGCGGGGTCTCTCCGTCGCGATGACAGGGGGGAACTCCCACGGAGAGGGGACCCGGGCTGAGGGTGCGGTGCGGCTCCCAACCAGTAGGGGGCGCACCAGGGGCAATCCCAGCCTCCGGGTTTACCTCGTTCTCGGCGTCAGACGGCATCCGCTCCAGCGACGATGGGGAAACTCGGCCCCAGGCCTCGCGCACTTTCTCACACAGCTGCGACGGGAGCGGCGGGGCCCCGGGCTTCTCACGGGCCTCGCGACTCTGCAGGGCACTTCTTCCGGCCTCCGGGCCGCGGCGGTGAGCGCGCTGGCTTCCACGTCACAGGGGGGTGCTCAAGTTAAGGATGGGGGTTCCGCGCTCAGCGGAGCACGCTGCCGGGGGTCCCAGACCAGGTCAGGGAGCGCAGGGGTCACAGCGCTAATACCTGGTCGATTCCCGGTGGCTCTTCAATCTGCTTTGCATACGGCGTCAGGGGTCAGTCTGGACACGCAGTCTCAGTGCTTGGCATATAAGTTTTAGAGTTCAATCTGGACACGCAGTCTCAGTGCTTGGCATATAAGTTTTAGATTTCAATCTGGACACACAGTCTCAGTGCTTGGCATATAAGTCTCTGTTCTCAGATGTTAGATGAAGTCTTGTTGGCGCAGATGTATCTGGCGCCCTTAAAGGGGTTCTGTTACAGGGGGGTAGGGATGGAGAAGGCGACTAGGTCCTTCCTAGTCAGGCTGGGCAGAGGTTCTCTGGGTCCTCCTACTGCTGGGCAAGATCAGTGGGTTTCACAGGGTCCCTCACTCACTTAAGAGGCAGCACCTAAATCCTGTCACTCTCAGAGGCATAAGTCCCTGGCTAGGCCCTACCGCCTACACTCCTGGTGGATTCTTCCAGCTCTGCTTCACCCCACTGGCCAACTCAACACAAAAAGTTCCCTCCCTCACTTAAGTAGCCCTAGGTCAGGTGACCTCTAGCCAAGGAGGCAAAAGAAAAACCACACCTCCCTTCTAGAAGGTTCCAGCACATTCCAGGAGCTTCCCCACTCTACCTATGGGACAAAAAGGCGGGCTGGAGTCGCAACATTGTTGTGGGGTTCCAGCCAGCTCCTGGCAGCTAGGGTGCTACTATGAAAGACCACTCTGCAGTAGCAGGGGCCTGTGGCAGCCATCTTGGGAGAAGGGAGCACCTGCACCTTAACACTGATTGGCAATGAAAAGGCGCCCGGAGACCTAGTCCAACATAAAAATGAGGGTGGAAAAAAATGAGGCACGATCAAAAATAGACGGGGAGACCACCCTAGGGCTGACAGGTCCAACAGGTAGCTATTTGAGGCCAGCCTTGTTTGCACTCTTTAATCCACAGTGCGGGGCCTCGGATACCTGAGCACGGTCCAGGTGAGGTGAGGTCCAGTCCCCTGTCAGTTTGGGTGAGAAATAAGGACATTTTTTTTTTTCTTTATAAAGTTTGATTCAGAGAACGCACGTATTGACGAGATTGTAGAAAGTTTTTCTAAAATAAATTATTTATGGTTTTTCAGATGTCCTCCAGAACCAAACGAGACAAGGAGGATTAATGTACAACTGTGGCTACAGGTTGTATTGTTTCTAATAAATTCACTTTATTTTTGATTATCACATGAACTGCGTTCAGGGATAATATATTTAATTTTCAAAACATTTTCGTGACAGTAGCAGCAATTTAAGAGCAGTGGCCCTGATGAATGCCGAGGGACTGTTAGCCCGATAGGCAGAAACATGTTGGCCCGTTTTACGACAGTTATTTGTTTCACACTGTCGCTTGCGCTGTTCTAATTTTTTAATTAGGGGATGTGTCTTGTTCTTTATTAAAATTAGTTGGTATAGACACATCACCTTATCTTAACATCACTACACTTTTTGTTTATGTTGCACTGTTTTCTTATTACCATGAACCATCCATAAGAAATTGGTGGCTAATATACCAGCTGTGGATTTGATCCAGTGTCAAAAGTTTTACTGCCAGGCGTACGGTCCTGATGATCAAAGGGCCTGCCTACGTGCAGTCTGGACAACCACATGATAGGATTGATCACTTGGTCGGTTTGATGGTTATCCTATAACTTGGATCATGTTGACCAGTTGTTCTTTTGAACCAGCAATTACTTCTACTTTCTTGCATACACGCGTTTTATTTTTCCTTTTTATAGTTATCAGTGACTAATGCACTCGGTGACATACTTTATAGACTTGTTACTGTGGTCAGGCAAACTGACTTATAGACCTCTCTGGTTTTCTGGTTTTGCATATAGTTGTTATGTTATTACATCTGGATGGAATAAAAGAAAGTTGGGAAAGACACCAAAATACCGATCGGGTGGCACACTATGGGAACCGAAGAGACAGAGGAGGCGGTGTAGTTGGACACGGAGGTTGGGGCGCTCAGGGTGGAGACCCTACCGGACTGCGTGGCATTCCTGCCTGCCCACTTGGCAGCGGCTGAGAATTCGTGGAGGTGGAGCCGCCTGGGAGGTGCGCCCAAGGGGCAGGGAGTGCGGATGACCTCCCTTCCCGATCTGACTGATGGGGGAGCGACACCAACAGGCATAAGCGACAACAGCGGAGGGCAATCTGGCAGGCAATGGAGCATAGAGCGGACAAGAGGCGTGGAGGACAGCTGACCCATCAACGCCATCAAGCGGCGCAATGTAGTCTGGCCGGCCCCCACTGCCCAAGTCTCTCTCCCAAATTACTTCCTTTCCTCCATTCACAAACTTCCCTACACCGGCTATGGAGCCTTCATGCCCTTCAGTGCCGAGCTACCCCCTTTCCCACAGCTGGATTTCAGCACGAGCTCAAGAACATCCCTGCATCCAGCATGCCGCCTCCGCCTACCACCACCCGGCCTTCTACCCTTAAGGCCATCGCCAACTCAGGGATTCCTCCAGGCCCAAGATCACAGCCTATGAGTGCACCCTGAAGGCCTGGCTGAATGAGCACCGCAAGAACCCCAGCAATGGTGAGAAGATCATGCTCTGTAAATATGTAATATATAAATTGTCCAACCCTAATCGCTTCAACTCTTTTTAAAATGTAATCTTGAGTGAATTTACAACTTGTATATATGTAACCCTAACCACTTATATCTGTAGTAGACTTATGTACTTACTACCATTCTTATGTGATTTTAGAGTTTATCTGTTTGTATCTGTTATGTTATTCATGTACTTTGAACTCCTTATGTAATGTAACTGGTTCAACTGTAAAGTGCGCTGACAGCTGCGGGTAAAGTTGGCGCTATATAAAAATGCAAAAATAAATAATAGATAAGGGGCATATGTATCAAGCCCTTTTCCCATTCGCAAATGGGCCGATTCTCAGAATCGGCCCGTTTGCGAACGGGAAAAGGCTTTTTGGGATGTATCATCCCAAAAGGGCATCGCAAATTAGAGAATCGCAAAATTTGCGATTCTCTATTTTGCGATTGCATTTAAGGAATCGCAAATTTGCGATTCCTTAAATGCAATGTATGAAGCCTAGAAAAAGTGCAATTTGGCCGTAAGGAATCGCAAATTACCACCAACTTCAAGTTGGTGGTAAATTGCGATTTCTTTGAAAAAATACAATTTTTGGCATTTTTCAAAGTGCCATGTGACGCACAGACATGCCCTTAGGGCATGTTTGTGCGCCACATTTATACACATACATATTTCAGGGGTGCAACAGGGTGTCCTTTTCACACCCTGGCACCCTTGAAATTGCATTCTCATTTTGCGATTCTCAAATTGCGAATCGCAAAATGAGAATGTCTTCCCATTCATTCCTATGGGCCTCCTAGCCCATAGGAATGAATGGGGCGGTATTCTTTAATTGCGATTAGCAATTTGCTAATCGCAATTAAGGAATGCAAAGGAATCGCAAAACATTTGCGAATTTTTTATTACATCCCGTTTTGCGATTCTCAAATAGCGATTCCTTAAAAATCGCTATTTGAGAATCGCAAAAACGGAATTTGATACATATGCCCCTAAATCATAGAAATTTAGTTTACGGTTTTAAGCCATGCCTATAACTACATAGGCCACGCCCCTTTTAGAGACTTCCCTCACCTTTTCCCTGATTAGACCACACCTCATCCACTATAGAGCATTTTCTCTGTCAGACCTAAACTCCATTAGTCATGCCTCTTTCACAAACCATTTCTAAAATGTAGATCACATACTCACTAGATACATCTATACCGTTAGACACCATCCCTTCCACCAGTCCACATCACCACTTAGTTTCTTTCCCAACCGCGTAGCACCTCTTGTGCTAGACCACAATTCCAGTTGGAGGCATCTCACCACTAGGAACTAGAGCGCACCTCCACTAAAGCACGTCTCTGCCACATGGTGTCTGTTGTGCTGTGCGGGACACGTTCTAGTGTCTCAGCAAACACTTGTGTAATGTTGTAGCTGGGCCGGGCACTAGGACAGGCACCAGGGATCTGAAAGTGGGAGGGGAATGGAAAACGGAACGGGAGGAGTCAGGGGTCAGATAGAAGCAGGAAATGGAAGAGTGAGGACGCTGTGCAAATAAAGCTCCCACTGAATACCTAATTAGTGTTGTCTGTGTGCTGATTGCGATGCTACAGCTGGTGACGAAGGTGGTCGTGAACCATTGCTGCTCTTTCCTGGTGCAGTAGTATCCTGTGGAGCGCTCCGCTAATTTGGAGCTGTACCGTGCTGCGACCTGGGGAGTCCACTCCGGTCGCGTCGTGCCCCTGCTGTGGCTGCCGTCCTGCCGTACGCTCCGTTGACTAGAAGCTGTGGATGTGTGCCGTGACCTGGGAGCCCACCCCGGTCGCGTGTGTATCCTGCTGTGTCTGTTGTGGCCGCGACCCGGGAGCCCACCCCGATCGTGTGGGATCCGGGCTGCGTAGTGCCCGACGTGCTGTTCTTCCCGAGAGTGCCGGCGGAGCTACGTGGAGAAGAGTCCTGGGCCCGGTGACTGATTTTCTACAAGCGCCGGTAAATTTCAATGCCTGCCTGCTTACGCACTGCAGTACCGGTGCGTTTGAATGCCCGCCTGCTCCCGTGTTGTGGAGCCTTTGCTTCTGGCTGTACTCTCGCGAGGAGCGAGATCTCACCGGCGGCCATCTTGGAATCAGGCACCTCAGCCAATCCCCTTCGAGGATTGCCCGGCGGCCATATATAAGTCAGGCACGTACCGAAAAAGCATTTAAGGACCCCTACAAATGCTTTGTGAGAAAGTGGTTCTGTATATACTGTTCCTTAATAGGTACAGGGTGTACAGAGTCCACAGTCCCCAAGGGTTTGACAGAGGCCAAAGTTAGATATAACCTTACTCTCTAAAGTGGTAGCTTGGTCGAGCAGTAAGGCAGTATCAGAGGACAGTGTAAAGTATTTGTTGTACACACTCAGTCAGCAAATGGTCTCACACACTCAATAACTGAACTCTAGGCCAATGGGTTATATATAAAAAATATATGCTTGTTTTATTTTAGAACCAACAATTGGATTTAAAATATACTTTCTCAGAACGAGATGCTTTATATAAATACTTTTGCAATATGCAATTGACTTTTGTAAACAGTTACAAGTGGTTGCAATAGGCAACTCTATTTTAAACACAACAATGCATTGAGCTCAATGGAAATTTCAAGTTACTTGCAACAGATTACTTTTAGGATTACTTTTGAAATTCCAGGACTGGATCCTAGATTCAGTCCAGGGTCAGTACTTAGAATCAAGTGATGAAAGTCAACTTAATTACTGTGATGATTTTTAAACAATATTAAGCTATTTTAAAAGTTGACACTTAGAAAATATTTTTTTTAAAAACAGTCAATGATTCCCTATGGAAGAAAATTCAAGTTGCAGGTACAGTATGTTCTCGTTACTTTTGTAATCCAGTACTGGGTGCCTAGACTCAGTACTGGGACCTTTATCCAAAACAGGTAAGTAATTACGTTTTCAGATATTATACGATTTTTAAAGAATATTTAAAGATTGCAGAAATTGACACAGAAGAAATTTCACAGAAAAACAGTCAATGATTTCCTATGGGAGAAAATTGGGTTACTGGTAATTACCGTTGTAAGTATTTTTCAGAGTCGGTGCTGGGCACCACGATCCAGCACTGGGAGCTCACCTAAGAGCAGGTGAGTATTTTCGTTTTCGTTACTCGGCTGATTTTTGGTGAATATTTTAAGATTTGAAGAGTCCACACTTAGAAGAAATTTCAGGAAAAAGCCAGTCAATGTTACCCTATGAAGAAAATAGAGTTATCGGTTTAAAGGTAAGTACTCGACTGGCAGAGTTTAGGTTCTGGGCATAGACTCAGGGGTCCCCCAGGGTCAGGTAGGTACAGTTGGTTTACCCTCAGAGACTCTAGGGCGGCCGGGTGCAGAGAGAGTTAGGCCCAATGTTATCCTAGGAGGGATAGGGGGGCCTTGGTTGGTGGCTGCTGACTAGCAAGCTACGCGGCTGTGGGAGCTGGGCTCCTGGTCACTTACTCGGGGCAAGTGGGGAAGTAGGTAGGTGTAGAGGTTGCACTGCCAGGGTCACTCGGGCGGCTGGGTGCAGGGTGTTTTTGATCCTTCGGGCGCTCAATTGATTTCAATGGGAAATCTCCGGTTTAGAAAAAGACTGCAAGCTCGGGGATGAGGATTCTCAGGTGCCACCACCACTTCGAGAGGTAAGTTGGGTAGTTGGAGGATAGGTAGGTACCCCGGGATTGGGCACAGGGGGCCGCAGGGCGCCGTGTGCAGGGGTGCCTTTTGGTGTCGGGAAATCTTACCCTCTGTTGATCGCGGTGGGGGGGCACCTTGTTCTGAGGCTGCAGGCTTCTTCAGGAGTGTCGAGGGAGGTCCTTGGGTGCCGGACTCGGGGTCACAGTCGCCGCGGGGTCGTCCTCGTGGTCTTTGTTCACTCCGGCACTGGCAAGGCCTGGCTGGTGCAGAGTGTGCTGGGTTCGCGGTTCTGGGCTGCTGCCAGGGATTAGAGGTAGGTTTTGAGTAGAGCCTCTACTCATGGGAGTCCCAGGGGCTTAGAGCCAAAAGGTAGCCAGGTCCTCCGGGGTTTGTGAGGTTGCTGGCCACAAGAGATGCCGGGTTGGTGCAGGAGCAGGTTTGAGGGTCGACAGGCCGGTAGGGCTGGGGCCAAAGCAGTTGATGTCTTCCTCTTCTTAGCAGCTGCAGGGCAGGTCTTCTTTCTTCTTGCTCTTCTTTGTATTTTGGAATCTGGAATCTGGGGAAGGAAGGTTCAGAGTGCCCCTAAATACTAGATTTAGGGGCGTTACAGGTAGGTGAAAGCCAGGGACCAATGGGTCCCTGTCCTGGGGTGGGTACACCCCCTATCCTGCCTCTCTCCTGTGGGAGGGGGGCAGTAGCCTAGTCCTGATAGGGTAGGGCTTCCCATCTTCAAAATGGCGAGAGCCCGGAGATGTGCTTGACCTCGCCTCCCCCACCTGAGGGGTGGGGTTGGCAGGCTGGCACATCCCCTGTGCTTATTTGGGGTTTCCAGGCCAAAGGTTCCCGCCAGAGTGGGGGGTTGCCGTGGCCTGGGGAAGCTCACAGAGGCTGCAAATTAAATTCTATCGCTGTGGATATGACTTCCCTCACACGGAGCCTTGCCCTGTATTAGGCCAAAGATGTAGGAAGTGTGGCCGGGACAATCATTTTGAAAACGTCTGCAGAGCACCTCGCAAAGACTCTCACAGAGATACTTACAGACAATCCAGACAATCCACCGTTTGCCATCATGCCAAGGCAGTGCGAGACCGCAGAGATTCTTCTACTGGTTCTTCAAGGTCCAGTCGTCAGTCTCATGGCACATACAACTCACGTCGATCACACTCTCGTGAGTCGAGGTCGCTGTCACCTGTACCTTAAGACAGTGATGAATATGTCTGTATGGTCGCGGATTCTGACCAACTGAAGAAATACCCGCGACAACATCTTCAAATGGACACCCACATGGCCAAGTTCGGACTGGATAGTGGGGCATCTCTCAACTATATTTCCGTGGCAGAATACAATCAAATGGGCCCACAACCACGCCTGCATAAAACTGCTGTGCGGGTCTACACATGGATGTCAAAGGAACCTCTTCCGTGTTTAGGACAATTTCAGACTAATCTCACATACAAGGACAGGACTATTTCCGCCCGCATTCATGTCATTGACGGTCCTGAAGCAGATTGTCTCCTCAGTTTGCCCACGGCGGAACGACTGCGACTAGTAGAAATATTATATCGAGTTGATGATGAACCTGATAGAGTTCACAAATTTCCAAAATTATTTAATGGACTTGGAAAAATGGCTCATTGTCAAGTTCGACTGCACATAAATGAACGGGTGACACGCATAGCACAACATCACAGGAAAATTCCATTTCACCTTCAACAGTCCGTGGAAGAGAAGTTGCAGGATCTTCTCAGGGCTGACATCATTGAGAGAACATCAGGACCCACTTCCTGGGTCTCTCCAGTGGTCGTAGTACCGAAAAAGGGCTCGCCTGGCAAACTGCGTCCCTGTGTGGATATGAGAGCACCCAACACCGCCATTGAAAGAGAGAGACACCCGGGACCTCACATCAGCGACATGATTGCGTCACTCAATGGGGCGCAAATATTCTCCAAACTAGACCTCAACAAAGGTTATCACCAGTTGGAACTTCATGAAAAATCGAGATACATCACCACGTTCGACTCACCAAGGCCTGTTAAGATGCAAAAGGCTCAGCTTTGGGGTCTCATTGGCTGCTGAGATCTTTCAAGAGGCCATCAGGAAAGTAATACATCATATCCCCAACGCTTTAAACTACAGTGATGATATTCTCGTGTATGGAGCAACAAGAAGAACACGACAAGGCGCTAGACTGAGTTTGTCATGCCCTAATGGATGCCAACCTCACATTAAATAAAGACAAGTGTGAATTTCACAAATCTACGTTAAAGTTCTTTGGACACATTTTTTCAGGTGCAGGTATGAGACCATATCCGGAAAAGATCGCAGCCTTAAACGATACTCCCAGACCAAGAGACGCTGGGGATGTGCGCTTGTTTCTAGGAATGTCAAGCTACTGTGCACGTTATATCAATTACGCCACCATCAGTTATCCGCTGAGAAAGCTGACCAAACAGGGTCACCCATTCCAATGGACCACAAGATGTGATCGAGCCTTCCATGCGATCAAAGCTTCCGTGGAATCAGCGAACAACCTCACTTATTTCAATCCTCGGCGAAAAAATGAAATCACTGTGGATGCGAGTCCTGTGGGACCTGGAACCATATTAGCTCAATATGACAGGGAGGGTGATCAACGAAACATCGTAGCCTATGCAATTCGGAGTCTCACGGACACAGAGAAAGCGTACTCTCAGCCCGAAAAGGAAAGCTTGGCGGTGGTATGGGCCTGCGAACATTTCCACATCTTCATTTATGGAAAACATTTCACGCTTATAACGGACCACCAGACCCTGTTAACTATTTTTGGAAATCCCCGAGCCAAAAATGCTACCCAGAATAGAGCGGTGGGGCATCCGCCTTCAAGAGTATACATATACTATCGTTCACAAACCTGGAAAGCGGCAAATCCAGCTGACTATATGTCGAGGCATCCTAAAGCAACGTCCAGATCAAATGTATCACTAGCGGAGGAGTACATTCACTTTGTAGTGGCCCAAGCCAAATCAACAGAAGTCCCTCTGGAGGCCATCCTGGACGCCACCAATGAGGATATCACCTTACAAAATGTGAAGCAGCACATCCAGCCAAACAGCTGGAGACACCTAGATGAATCCGGACAAAATGAATAGGTTGACAGTCAGGAACTGTCCTCCTTTAGACATGTGAAGGATGAACTGTCCATCACATTCAATGGTCTTCTACTACGAGACAAACAGATCATCATTGCGAAACAACTGCGCCAGGGAGTCATCAACTTAGCACATTAAGGGCACAGAGTTATCGTAGCCACGAAGAGAGCATTGCAGGAGCGAGTCTGATTCCTTGCACTTGATCAGATGGTTGAACTCACCCTGAAAGACTGCCCGCAGTGTCAGCTAGTAAGTCGAAAGGATCCACCTGCACCTCTACAAATGTCAGAATGCCAGATGGCGTGTGGCAACATGTTGCGATAGATTTCTTTGGCCCATTGCAATCTGGCAAGTATATCCTGGTCATCATGGACGAGTACTCACGTTTCCCCATTGCACATCTCATAGCGTCAACCAAAGCTGCCACCACTATACCTGTGTTGGATGAGGTCTTTGCAGCATGGGGCATACCGAAAGTAGTGAAAACAGACAATGGCCCACCGTTCAGTGGGCAAGACTTTGCTACTTTTGCCAACCACTTGAATTTCAGGCACAGGAAGTTCACCACCCTGTGGCCACAGGCCAATGGAATGGTAGAAAGATTTATGGCCACTCTAAAGAAAACCATCCAGCAAGCAGAACTTTCAAAGTGTGATGTTCAAGTGGCTTTAAATGAGGTGTTACGAGCCTATCGAACCACACCCCATACCACTACAGGTAAATGTCCTGCAACCTTAATGTTGGGTCACACAGTGCGTATTAGAATACCGGCCTGGGAAGACATTGCTAGTGGTATTCATCAAGACTCTGATCACGAAGAATTAGTAGCATGAGACAGACTGAAAAAAGAGAAGATGAAAGAATACGCCGACAGTCGGAGAAAAGCTGCTCAGTCATCCATCCAGGAAGGAGACTGGGTGCTGGTACGGCAAGAACAACAGAGAAAAGCAGACTGTCTATATCATCCTTGCCCGCTGTTAGTAACAAAACAAAAAGGGACCATTATCACGGCCGCGTCAGAAGACAAGAGGATCACTAGGAAAGTGGCCCACTTCCAGGAATGCAGGCCCACTGTCGGAGAAGCACTGACCGTGCCTAACAATGCTTTGACAGGGAACACACCTGAGTTAGCAAGTGATCATCGAACTTCCACTTCTCCTGGTGAAAATGAACAGGTGACTCAGGATGTAGCTCACCGGCCGCAGCGAACTCATCGAAGACCCGTTCCCCTCATTGAGGAACTGTAACTATGTTGTTTTCTTTTATTGTTTACTCTGACATGCATGGACACCTCTGAAATGTTTCAAGTTCTTTAAGAAGGGGGAGATGTAATTTTGTAGCTGGGCCGGGCACTAGGACCGGCACCAGGGATCTGAAAGTAGGAGGGGAATGGAAAACGGAACGGGAGGAGTCAGGGGTCAGATAGAAGAAGGGAATGGAAGAGTGAGGACCCTGTCCAAATAAAGCTCCCACTGAATACCTAATTAGTGTCGTCTGTGCGCTGATTGCGACACAACAACTTGTTTGCCAGCTACTCTTTCGAAGGCTGGACACACTTGCAACCCACACCCATCCGCCACAGGTGTCCCTCATAAGTGACGTGAGCCTGCAAATAAAAGGGCCTAAGTGCACGTGCTCGTCGCCAGTTAACCAGTATATCCACTGCATCTGTGTTCATCATTTAGTAGTATGTGGGCCTAGGGCCCACAACTCTACAGTGTCTTCACCGGACACCATGAATATTAGTGATTCAGATCACTTCCCCAGAATGCAGTGATGCGAGTTACAAAGCAGGGCCAGGTGGAATTCCCAACCCTGTGCAGTTCATCTCCGAGACTGTGATGCCCTCCGCCAGCGCTTCTTGAGTGACGAGGCAGTAAAATGTCAACCACTCACCTCACAGCCACAGAAAAGTTGTTTTGTTTAATGTCTTCCTGGTCTGCAAACTCCTCTGCTGCGCTCCTGAAAAGAGGAGAGATGAGAAAGAGTGAGCAAAGTTTGGAAAATGAACACATATTCAAATAGAAATCATGTTCTACCGAACACCTATCAACCACTTCTCGTTCTAGAACAGCAGTTTGCACGGTAACGCTTGTAGTGAATGCTAAAATAGTATAAACATCACTGAAGGTGTCACGCACGACAAGCGTAACAACAGCTAGCAGCATTTTGCTACATGCACATTGTATTCATCCCCGCCATGCACAGAGCTGTAACCACCAGGAGTTCGAAGACACACACAACACTTTAACTACAGTGGTGGGCCAGGACAGTGGCTAGTTGCCCCACATAAGGGGCGAGTGACTGATGTCTTGACTGACAGTCCTGAATTTTACTTTTACTTCGGTATTTGTTTTCCTGCGTTTATGAAGGGTACATACAAGAGACAGAATAAGTCTTTCTGGGGATAATTTATGATCTCTATGATTTAACCTACTATTTCGTGAGCCGTCTCAGATGACGCATATTTGCTAAAGGCATACCTCTTGCGTCAGTTCTGGTGCAAGTATTCTCGGAGCCAGAGGCAAAAAGAAATGTTACTTTCTGAAAGCTTCCATTATATGTGGCACTATGCCGTTTTTATGACATTTGTTACAAAATGGTGCCTTGTCGTGGCCATTTAGGGAGGTGACGCTAACCTGCTCCCAACAATGACTTGCTGGTAGCACCCGCCTTTGTTTGCAGTGTGAACTACATGAATAGTTCTTTTGCTGGCATGGTTGTAAGAAGCTGATGTTTTATAGCGCAACATCGACTGCCTTGCTTTAGCATCTGCTGGTTGTGAGGTTTCCGAAGGTGAAGTTGCCAATGGGGGCTGAATGTATACCCCCTGGCAGCTTCGGGCACATGGTATCGCCCAGGGCGGAGCGCATATAGGCAGGGCGCCTGCTTTAGAACGCGGCGTTTTCAAACGCCACGTTCTAATTAATGGCAGTTGGGGGTCCAGGAGGCAGGTAGGCAGGAGGCGCGCTCGCTTCTGTGCCTCTCTTTTTGATTTATAGGGCTCTGGGAGGCTGTTTATCAGCATTTTGAGATGGCTGAAGCACCTGAGAAAGTCAGGGAGGTGCTTAGAGTATTATGCCAAGCAGGGAGGGAGGATTTATTGGCCCCTGGTGTGTTGAATCAGGCTTGGACTGGGTTAACCCTCAAGAAGAGGGCTTCCTCTGAGGGTATGCCTGCTGCAGTTATTGCCTGCACATTATCAGACAGCTCCCCTGAAGTGGTTCCTGAAGAAAATATAAAATCTTTGAATAAATTATCTAGGGAGGCTCCCCTGCTTACCTCTTTTCAGCATTCAGCTCCTACTGTTGTGGTGAAAGGCAGAGGGAGGGCTCGCACACGCTCAGTGAGGGGTAGAGGGGCTAGGAAACCTGCTTTACTTAACCACTTCCATGCTCATGACGGCTCCCGGCCGTCATGAGTCACGGTAGTCGTGTGCTCATGACGGCCGGGAGCCGATCGACCGTTGCCGCTCCGCCCACGCGCGGCTAATTCCCCACCTGTGCGGGCGAAATAATTAGTGGGCGGAGTTCGGACGGCTCCCGACCGTCATGAGCACACGCCCACCGTGATTTATGACGGCCGGGAGCCGTCCTGAGTACCTGGGCGCCACGCCCAGCCCCCCCTCGCACCGCGTCAGAATTTGCCGTGCGTGTAAGGGGTTAAAGGGATATATATCCAAGGTTTCTGATGTTGTTGCCACTGTTAATAATGTAGCGTTGGCGCCATCCAGCGGCGAAGTGCAGTTTTGTGATTCTGGCAATGTGGTGAAGAAATTTTCTGGAAAATCGTCTGTAAAACGCGATATTCCTATTTTTAATACGAAAATGTTATAGTCAACAGTTGAGAATTCTGTTTCTGGTGACCGGTCTCTTTCTCCTGTTATGTTTTCAGATACCATTAATTTGTCAGCGAAGTGTCCAAGTTTGCCAAATGTTCCCATTGCAACTTTTTTTTTTGTTTTTCTTAAACATAATTTTATTAGTTTACCAAAGTTGCACGTTTCATACATTAGCGTGACATTGCTTAATAACTCTTATATATACCTTGCAATGTGAAATAGCATCTTGTCCTCTTTCCGCATCTGTTCTCAACTCCTGCAATTACTTCCCATAGTGTTGATTCAGCAAATAATATATAACCACAACAATAACATTCCCTCCCCCCTCCCCTTCTCCCTGGGTCCATACACATCTCCCATCGTCGTGTTCGGCTTGTAACTAACTGCTTCACACATCATACACATTGCAAATTTCTTACTGCTTTGCATTTGTCTGCCCGTATCCCGGCCTCATCCACTACCCTGCGTGCTGTCATTAGTGGCAGGAAAGTCTACATCTAAGGCTCGCCCCGTCTCCAGCATAACATCCCATTCCATCGCAATAGGAATCCTCCTTAACCCTCTCACTTCCTCCCGTCTCAGTGCTGCACTCTCTGCTCCCCCCCATCTCACCATCTCAGTATGCCATGCATAGATTGTAGGCAGCATTTTTGATTTCCATCTCTTGGTGATCGCTCGCACTGCCAATAAAAGCGCTAGGTTCACAAACCTTGTCTGTACTTTATATTTTGAAGTCCCCGCCCTTAATCCCAGGATACAGCTCTCGATTGTAGCAGGCACGTCCCTGTGTGTAATCTCCGCCGTATGGCGTCTGATCGAGTCCCAGTACCCTCCAAGTCTGTGGCAGGACCATATCATATGTATAACGTCCGCTCCCTCTAATCGACATCTAGGGCAATGATGTTCTGTAGTGGGGTACATCTTATCTAATCTATGCGGTGTAAGAAATGCCCTATGTAAGATCATGGTTTGGATGTACTTGAACCTTGCATTCCTTGATACCTTCTTCGGGTATTCCACTACCCTCTCCCATTCCCTGTCCTCTAAGGCTCTGCCTTTGTCTCTCTCCCATGCTGTGCGCACCGGCAGCAGGTCTATTTGTGTATGGGAGCGCAGCCCTACATACAGCCATTTAATGAGGTGTCGACCCCTCCCCATATAGTACAGTGTTTTAACCAGATCATTCGTGGCTGGCTCTTGTCTCTGTGGGGCCCACTGTGTTCTGACGTATTGCAATAGTGCTGCGTGTAAGAGGTACAGGTGGTCCGGAGCTCCGGTTTCTCGCACGAAATTATCGTGGTCCATTAGCTCTCCGTCTCTAAAAAGATCCGCCACTGTGCTGACCGCTACATCCAACCAAGGCGCCAGCCTACGCGTCGTCAAGCATCCATCTTGTAAAGGTATACCGAGCATGGGTATGTTCCCCGCATATGCAGGGGTTACTCCAGTGTACTGCAAGGCTGCCCTCCAACAGCGCAACGCCGTGTGCAAAGGGGGGGGGGAGATCCTGCATGATCCTGCTGTGTGGTAGCAAGAGGGTGTGCAGAGCCCCTCTTTCAACATCCTGCTCAGTCATCCCTATTTCCTGTAGGTTGCGCCCTGCTGCCCAGTAGGCCAGCCACTGCAATTGACAGGCATAGAAATAAGCTCTGAGATCAGGCACTCCCAAGTCTCCTCCCGAGGTGCTGCATTGTAGCTTCTTAAGGCTAATTCGCCACCTGCCTGTCCCCCAGATAAGGTCTATTAATAGTGTATTCATCAATTTGAAAGTGGTGCCCGGGAGCATGGGTGGTATGTTTGTAAAATAGTAGAGCAGCCTCGGGAGGACCACCATTTTTGCTATTGCCGCCCTGCCCGCCACCGACAACGGCAGAGCAGTCCAAAAGGCAATGCTAGATCACAAAGCTCTAAGTGCCCTATTCAGGTTGCCCTCTACCATGTCTGCCTGAGACCGGTAAACGTGGATACCTAGATACTTGAACGTGTGAGGTGCCACCTTGAACTGTAACGTACCAAACCAGAAGTCCCGTACTGGCACCTGTTCCTTAAAGTAAAATACCGTCGATTTCGTTGGGTTGATAGCTAGCCCCGACAACTGCTCAAAGCGTAGAAACATCGCCGCCATAGCATCCACTGGGGTACGGAGGTCGCGTAAGTATAATACAATGTCATCTGCATACGCCGATATCAAATGCGTGGTACATCCCACTCTGATCCCCATATCCCCTAATTCTGCCCTAATTTTCAATGCCATGGGCTCTAGTGCTAGTATAAAAAGAAGCGGCGACCGCGGGCACCCCTGTCTCGTTCCCCTACGTATCTGGTATTCTGCCGATATGTGCCCTCCCGTTCGCGCTCTAGCCGTAGGGGCGCTGTAAAGGAGGTGGATCCACCGGACATACTCTTCTGGCAATCCGAATCTTCCCAGGGCCTTGAATATATAGTCCCACTTAACAAAGTCGAACGCTTGCCGCATATCTAGTGAAATACAACCCGCATATTCATAATGATTCGGGGCTTCCGCAATCAGATGGTGCAATTTCCTCGTGTTCAATAATGTACTTCGCTCAGGCAAAAAAACGGTCTCATCCATATGGATCAGTTTATGCAAATTCTGAAGAAGTCTATTAGCCAGCACTTTACTAAGAATTTTATACTCCGTCGTTAACAATGATAGGGGGCGGTAACTAGCCATGTCAGTGAGGTCTCTGCCTGGTTTCGGGATTGACACCACTAACGCCTGTGCCGTAGTGAGGGGCAAACTTCTCTTTTCCAGTGCTTCTTTATATAAAATTTCCAACTGGGGTACCAGTATTTCCGCATAGGTGTCATAAAATTCGGCTGGCAGGCCGTCCATCCCCGGGGTTTTATTTCTGGGGAGGCCCTTAATGGCGGCTTTGATTTCTAATTTCGTGATGGGACCTAGCAGCCCCTTCTGTGCCTCCGCCGATAGTCGGGGGCAAGGCGTTGTGTTCAAAAACTCCTCTACATCTACTTCCAATGTTTCCCCAGGTTCGCTGTACAGTCTCTCATAATACTGCCTGAAAGCCTCATTTATCTCCCCTTGGGTGGACACCACCTCTCCTGTAATGGCAGTGACCTCACTGATAACCACGCTAGGAGGGTCGTCCCTTAACAGTTTTGCCAACAGGGTCCCTGTCTTTTCCGCCTCTGTATGGCACAATTGCGTGTACCTTCGATAGTCTATAACCCTGAGTGATTCCAGGAGTTCAGCCTGCTTAATTCTAGCCTCCTGCAGGGAGGCCCGCTTATCAGCGCTCTGCACAGCCTCCTGCTCCAACTTATTGAGTCTTTCTTCTACTTCTGTAAGGGATTTATTAACCTCTTGTCACGCACCCACCGTCACCCCTATTGCCTTCCCGCGAATCACCGTTTTAAAGGCATCCCACTCGATTAATCTAGTAGACGCCGTGTTACTATTTTCAGTAAAATAATGCTGAATGGTGTCTAATATAGCATCACGAAATACTGAGTCTTCCAGCATTTGGGGCCACAACCGCCATGTTGGCACTGAGGTGGGTATCCTCCCCCACTCGATCACCATTTCCAGTGTATTATGATCAGAAAAAGATTTCGCCAAATAAGTAGTATCCGTCACCTGAATCGCAATGTTATTTGAACAGTACAGACTATCAATTCTCGTGTGTAGCATGTGCACTGGTGAGTAAAAGGAGTACTCCCTATGAGTTGGGTGCCTCATTCTCCAAACATCACACAACCTCCACCCCTCCGCCCATCCACACAGCGCACTTGCCTGTTTGCAGACCCCTGTCCCATGCAGTGGTGGATGCGACCTATCAAGTGCCACATCCATCACAGCGTTGCAGTCACCACCTATTATCCATGGATAGCCCTCCCATCCAGTTAATGCCAACGACAGCGCACCTAGGAACCTCTCCTGCTCTGAGTTCGGTGCATATATAGAGCCCAGTACTACTGGTCTGCCATCCAGGGTACCCCGCACCAGAATGTACCTCCCCTGCATGTCCACTCTTTGCTCCACCGGCGTAAAGGGCACTCCACGCCTGACCCATATTGTGGCTCCTCGCGCATATCCCGAGCATGGGGTAGAGAAAACCTGCCCCTTCCATTTTCTACGAAGTTTCCCCACCTCTATCTCAACCATATGAGACTCCTGCAGGTATACTATCTGCGCCTTGCGCCTCAGCAGCTGTGCGTGTATTCTATGGCGTTTCTGGACTGAGCCCAGCCCCCGGACATTCCACGTAATTATGGTGTATTTATTCTGCATGTGTATCGCTTATCCCAATGTGGCCACCACATGGTAGCTCTAACTTGTATACTGCCATACCATCTTGGGAGAGCGCACAACCCAGGACCAATTCCCACCCCAGTAACACCCAATATTCGGTCCGATTTAAAAACTAATCCGAACCACCCAATCAAACAAAAAACAGAAAAACCAACATAGCATTCAAACGAGGCTTTCGCATGTAGGGGTACGTGGCCAAACCTACCCATCCAACACATTCGCCGCCCCCGAGGTGTCACAGTAGTCCTGCATCCCCCGGGCCACATATATAACAAATATAATGCCGTTATAGCAACTCTATGAATAAGGAGCTAGCAACTATGTACGTTACTGTTCTGCTTGAGTCCAGGGTCATCCACTAAGGGATCAGCTCGTCTGCCGTCTGCGGAGTCACCGAAGGAAACAGGGCCATACTCCCATCAGAGTCCGATCTCTGGGTGTCCACCTCCGAGGTAGTCAGATCACCGGCCCCTGCCATGTCTCGGAGGGAGGAAACCGCAAGAATCGCCTTCTCCTTGCCCTTCTGCATCTGCTGGGTCGTTGGGCGGAGCTGCATATCTCTTCTTCGCAGTCTGCGCGAGTTACGCTGTCCTGTCGACCGACCATCCCGTGCTGTGGTATTCGAGGTCTGTGAGACTATCCACGATCGCCTTTCCGACTCCGTCACCTCTAGCCACTCCTCCGCATCGCCAGGGCTTTCAAAGAAATAAGTCTTCCGTTCATGAATGATCCGGAGCCGCGCCGGAATGAGAAGGGCGTACTGTACATTCAATTCCCGCATCTTCTTCTTCACTGCCTGGAAGGAGGAGCGCTGCTTCGGCACCTTCTTTGTATAGTCTGGGTACAACGAAACCATAGTGTTCTCAAATCTAATCTGGGGCAAGTCTCTCGATTTCTGCAACAACACATCCCGATCCCTGTAGTTGAGCAATTTAATTATGAGTGGTCTTGACGGAGCCCCTGGTTTCGGCTGGCCCACAGGGATCCTGTGTGCTCGCTCTATACAGAAATGGTCAGAGAGCCCCTCAGTGGTGACATGTTCCTTCAGCCATGCCTCCATGTATCGGACAGCGTCAGCCCCCTCGCTTCTCTCCGGCATACCAATGACGTGGATATTTTTCCTTCGCGCCCTCCCTTCCGCATCCTCCACACGCTCCATCAAGGTGGCAACCTGGGTCTGCAGCTGTTTGATATGGGTGGTGTTGTGGGTCTGCTGAGGGCAGAGGGCACCCAGCTCATCAGCATGGTCCTTCACTTTATCGGCGAGCTTAGTATGATCCGCTCGGAGTAACGACAGACCAGTCGTGAGGACGCCAATTTGTGTTTCGATAGCTTTCCTCGAGTCTCTCACTTCCTGCAAAATTAAATCCAATTTGTCCACTGTGCCCACCACGTTGGTAGGTGGGATGCAGCTGGCCTGCGAGGAAGCTTCCATGGATGCTGCTGTGCTTGGGACACGATCAGTGCCCGCCTCGCTTTCCTGTTGTTTGCCCTTCACTCGCCCCATCACGAAACTACCATGAGCTGTGTCCCGCACCACCGCGGGGAATCCGCGCCCTCTGTCGCCGTAGGGCTATTCTCATGTGCTTCCTGCTGTGTCGGCCAGACCCCTTACTATGCAGCTGTCCCAACCAACCCCGCCGTTGGTCTCCAAAGTAATTCTTAGCACCGGCTCACGCTTCCAGACCCTTGGTCCTGTCGTCGGTGTTTCGTGCCAGGCACCCCGCCGGCAGCCACGCAACACAATGTAGCTGCACCATTTCAATGCCTTCCCAGAGAGGTTGGAGGTCGCAGTCGTCCAGACTTTCTGTGTGGCCTTTTCTCTATAGCCTCACCCAGTAGTCTATGTCCCCATCAGCTCTGCAGCTCCGTACGCACTCTGTCCGCACACTCTGCGCAGGCCTTCACCTACCGCTGGCGTCAGTGCTGCCCCATGCGCTCGCGATCAGACAGTTCCCATCCGAAGTGCCCCGCAACCTCTGAGGTCCATCCACACAGCACAGCAGGGTCTCCTCTCCTGCAGAACCTTGGCAGTGTCCCTCCGTTGCCGTCCGCCTTTGTGCACCGGGCTATTCACTCCCACTGGCTGTGCCGGATACAACAGGCCCGTGTAGGCCGCGCCGCATCCCCGGCGCTCGCGTTGCCAAGTTCCCACCGCGCGCCTCTCCAGATCTCCGGCGCTCCCTCTCTAGGTCGTGCCACACCACCCAGATCAGTCTGGCTGCTGGTGAGCGATCCCAACGGGGTCCCACCGATCCTATCCGGACTCACCCCCCTTCCGCTGGTCTCGGGGCCGCCTACATCGCTTTACAGCCCCGCCATCTCTCCGGCTCGGCGCGCCTTGACTCTCCGCCACTCCGTAGGCCTCTTAGCAGCCGATCGCGTCGCTCCACAGCGGGGGCCTCGCGAGAGCCTCCAGACAGCTCCGATGTTCGGCACTGGTGCTGTGCCGTGGCACTCGGTCTCTGGCTGCAGGTAGCACCGCAGGAAACAGCCAAAACCAGGATAATTGTTGCCCGGGTCCGGAGCTTCCCTAAGAGGCGACCGCCATGTTCGGCAGTTGGCCACGCCCCCCCATTGCAACGGTTGAAGAGAATATTGCTCCTGTTGTATCTTCTGGTTTGCCTTCTTTGGATTTTCCGGTCAGGGAATTAAATAAGAATGGTTTGTCTACTTCTGATGTTGGCGGAGCAGACGTTAGCCGCTTTAGGTCAGCGAGTGAGCCTTCTGGTGCAGGTGGATGGGTTTGGGTGGGGGGGGGAAATAAAGGCAGCCTTGCGGTGCCTGAATCTCACTTGTCTGCAAGTAGTAGTGACTTGCAGGCCAAAACGTAAGGAAGTAGCAGTTCTTGAGTCAATCACAGGTGATAAGGTCTGTTGTCATTGTAAATTTGCGAGATTACAGGAACAGGTATCCCCTAAAACAGATACGGTTGCAGCTAAGGTGCCTGGTTCAATTTCGCAAGAAGAGAATGATACCAAAGACAAAACTACAGGTTTGAAGAGGTTGTCCATGCCCTTGGGTTCACATTTAAGTAAGCATACTAAGGATAAGATTTGGAGCGGGGACTACATAGAGAGCTTCAATCTAAAGAAGGTTCAAAGGAGTGGTCATGGGAGCTAGCGAGGAGACCCAGGGTTCCCACTAACATTGATTCCTGGACCTCTGCCTTTTTGATTTTTGCAAGCGTTTACTGTGAAAAGTTTCTGGACCATTCGGTCTCTCTGAGGAAAATAAAAATCTATGAGGCCTATGTGTCCCCATGTGCCCCCCCCAAACGCTTATATGCACATACATGTAACCTATGTATTTCCCCTCCATGGCCTTTCTATCATGATGCTTATGCTATAACGTGGCCTGCCATCATCCAGTCTCCCATGAGAGAAACGACAAATCTGTATTGAGGCCTACACGTTTTTCATCATGTTTTCCTGCATTTTCATGAAGCCCATGTTTATGGCTCAGCCAGAGCCGAAAAGAGGTTTCATGCCTCAGAACGCTCTGAAAGCTGCAGCTACGTATCCTTGGCCTTGCACACTTGGGCCTCAGCCAAAGGGGCCCCGACCGAGGTGCCGAGACAGTATTGAGCACGGTTATCTGCTTACTCTTACTGAAACCACATTCTTGCCTGGTGAAGGAGGAATGAACGCGACCCATCTGCAAGGAGGGAGCCCAGCCCTACTGTCTCTCTTTGTGAGATTGCAAAGCTCACGTCTGTAAAAAGCCCATAGCCCCCATGTAAGGCCTCTGCAGTAAATGAAGTAAATGAAGAAATAGATGCCACATCGGCTCTTGGTGATGAGCAACCTATGTCACAAATCAGTCCCTGCTCCAGACATCGGATATCAGATAATACAAGATGTGCTGGTCGTCCTGACACTGAAGGCCTCACTCACTGAAGGCCTCACTTCCAGACTTGTCCGGTTGCATAGCAACCCTCCCCACGTCAGTTACACGTCATGCTCGAGTTGAGCACAAGTAAGGCAAAGTTCCAGTACAATTCCAGCAGATCACGCAACCCCCTCCAGGTATCCACCCACACATGACAAATTACCCATTATCATCAAGTGGACGCCCACATGGACGCCCACCTTCACGCCTACTTACACGCCCACATGCTCTTATCTCATTCTCTCTTGCTCTTTTGCTTACGTACAATTGAGAAATGTATATATACTGTACTCTGTGAATAATGTTTTGAGAATATTGAGAATACTTTTGAGTCCCCTTCCAGATCCTTTTTGGTGATGGTAATATTCTCCCTTTGACTCGAGTTATTGGAATAAAGCCCTTTTAGAACCTGATACCACAGACTCAGCCTCTTGCTTTATGCATGATCTTATTGATATTATGAAATTATGAGAGCGTAATATTTTATTTACCACATAATGGCGCCCGAACAGTTACATCTCTTTCCCCACACGCCGGAGATGAAGGTCCAGTTTTGCCCCCTTCCATAGCCGTGACGGACTTCAAGCGCGCACGTCGCGGGTCTTCCCGCCAACTCCCTCAGGCCAACGAAGGGGACAGACTGCGACCAGGCATCCATACGAGGCGGTGAGGAACGCAGATTGTCCTACCCAGAGCCCACCTGCGAGAGAGCTGTGTCCGAGGTATACAGAGGCCCACCAGATTCCGAAGTTCCGAAGTATCCAAGTCACGAGTCGAGTCCAGTCCAGTCCAGTTTGGTCTAGTCCAGTTCAGTTCCGAGGCCTTCCGTTCCGTGCTACCCGGTGAGTACCGTTGCTGGGGATGCACATTAGGTTGTGCCGGTCAAGACGGGTTTGGGTACACAAATCCGGTCTGCACTGTTTCAGCAGTGTATCTGTACTGTTTAGCAGTATATCTAGTATGTCTTGCATATAATTCAGTATTCTCTAGTGTTAGTATTATGTCAGTAACTAGTTTCCTATTAGTTATCATCGTTCGTTAAATGTTTTAATATGTTTTAAAAATTGTGGTATGAATGAGTGTTCATTATTGTGTTTATTGTAATTTATTGTGTTCAAAATCAAGTAGCAAAGTTTAAAGATGCCGTTCTTTTCAAAATTAAGACAGATCAAAACTAGAAAAGGGGTACTCGAGGAAGCTGTTCCCATTCCACCTAGGGACACTCCAGGGTACTTTTTGTATCATAAACATGGCCTAGATGCCGTATTATATCTCGATTTGTGGGTGGACTACACCAAGGATTTAGCAGAGAATCAGAGATGGCCCGCTGTTGGGACATGGGATGCAGATTGCATCATGAGAGTAGAAGAAGAATTATGGAAAAAGAAAGCCAGACAGTCACAGAAAGATGCCATTGATTTATGGCGTAAAGAATGGCATAGACGCACAGAGAAAGCGCTCAGAAAAGAAGAGAAAAGTAGGGAGGATTCAGACAAAGCCCGAGAAAACGTATTAGTTGAGGAAGGTATCCGAGTAAAAGCAGAACAAGTAGACAGACAACGAAACACTCTTATGAAAGAGAAAATGTAGACCAGCTCGGAAGGATGCCATTGAGTTTTGGCGCAAGGAGTCACATAGGAGGACAGAGTAAGTGTTTCACGAAGCAGAGAGAAGTAGACTGGAGTCTGGAAAAGCCAAGGAAAAGATGTTACAGGAGGAAGTGGA